>NC_050069.1:207148216-207748216 GCF_009764565.3 Dermochelys coriacea
CAAGATATCTGGGAGATTATATCTTTCATCTAAATAAAAAGGTATGTGCTGGAGAGCAGGGAGTATCACTTGCCATGTCCATATTCCCATTTACCTTTCCTGCATTTTTCATAGAAAAGGGGTGAGGTTGTGGGTCAAATGGCTTTTTGCAGCTGCCTGGGTAGTTGTCGGGCATACCACTTAAAATAATCATAGGCATAAGAACTTCTGGAGACAGGCTTTTCATGTTTGTTTGCTTGATATCAAAGTAATTTTAAGTTGTTTCCTCAAGCCTTCAGTCATTTCTTTTTAGAATCGGATTCAAAATATCCACTGAAACCTCCTCATGTGAAAGAATTGTGGCAAAATCACAGGCTGTATACGTGTGAACTTACTGTATGTTTCTATAAATCAAAACCATACTTGTAGTCTGGCCTGTGGCCTACTTGTACCGCTCAACACTGTCATGCGTGCAACTTGTGATAATTTTCTAGTCTCTGTCTCCATGGGGAGCCAGGAACCATGAGTGTCAATTTCCCCTTGGTCTTCCACCCTGCAGTACAGAGCAATATTCTTAAAGCATCAGGCTATTCATGAACAGCTCATCATTTTGTAGTTGTTTGTCTATTCACACCCTCTCCCACCCCCCAGCACTTATCGATTTAAATTATATTAAACATCCAAAGACTGGAAGAAATGTTTCCCCAGGATTTGTAGGACAGGGTATTGTCATATCTGGGAAGATGCAGTGAGAGATGTTTTAAATGTAATGCGGGTATTTCAAAGCTTGTTAGAGTAATTAACAGGTGTGAACAATTTGTTTCTGTGTTAGCCATGGCTACTGGCATGTGAAGTCTGGTCTCCACCATTACTGAGAATGATGGAGAGGACCTACCACTACTTGTCTCTTCTTGCTTTTTTTAGATTCTTTTTCGGATTTGCTTTCACTTTTTTGGCCTTTTATTTGGTGTTTCCCCTTCCCTCCTGACTTCTGTTGCTTTCTCCTGTTTCTTTTTCTTTTCTAGTGCCCAGTTTACTGCTTTTGCTGCATTCCTTACTGTGACATAGGGAAGCAGAGCAGCAAAGTTTAACTGATAAGCCCTGATCTCTAAAATGTGAACAGCGCTTCAGAAACCTTGTCAATTTAACTTTGCCTCCTTGCCAACTCATGTTGTAGGGGAATAAAGGGGAAAAATGCTAATATGTTATGAGTATGTGCTGTCCACTTTGATCGCTAGAGAAAACACAAAGTGTGAAAGGGTTAAATCAAGTGCTTTACGTTAATAAATTAGATGCTGGCAATACATTAACTATATAAGTATTACAGCTATTTTACACATAGTTGTGTACTTTAGAACCTGTTTGATGATAAACCAAGGTTTCCGTGGGAGGTGTGGGTACTCAGCATCTCTGACGGTCAGGCTATTGGGTCATCCCCCTCTTTTAGTAAAGAAAAATAAAATCTTTGATTTTAATTTAGATCTCGGATGGGCAAACTACGGCCTGGGAGCTTCATCCTGCCCTTCAAATGTTTTAATTCGGCCCTCAAGCTCCCACTGGGGAGCAGGGTCCGGGGCTCAGCCTGCTCCAGCAGGGTCGGGGTCTTGCCCCACTCTGTACATGTCGTGGCGCCGCAAGGCTCCTGGAAGCAGCTACATGTCCCCCCTCCGGCTCCTACACATATGGGCAGGCAGGGGGCTCCGCATGCTGCCCCAAGTGCCTCCCCCACAGCTCCCATTGGCCTGGAACCGTGGCCAATGGGAGCTGCAGGGGTGGCGCCTGCAGAAGAGACGGCATGCAGAACTGCCTGGCTGACACTCTCTGCATAGGAGCTGGAGAGGGGACATGCTGTTGCTTCCGGGACCTGCTTAAGGTAAGCGCTGCCTGGAGCCTGCGCCCCAATCCCCTGCCCCAGCCCTGGTCCTCCTCCTGCCCTCCAAACCCCTTGGTCCCAGCCCGGTGCACCCCCAACCCCTCATCCCCAGCCACACACCCACACACCCTGCTTCAGCCTGGAGCCCCCTCCTGCACCCTGAACTCCTCATTTTTGGCCCTACCCCAGAGCCTGAACTCCCAGCTGGAGCCCTCACCCCCTCCCACACCCCAACCCCCAATTTCTTGAGCATTCGTGGCCTACCGTACAATTTTCATACCCAGAAGTTTGCTCACCCCTGATCTAGATAGACACTAGCAATGTAAGGGCATGGGTTTTAGTATCTCACTAGAATAATTGCATTTAATATTTTAGGGCTTGATCATGCAACCCTTGCTTAGGGGTGAGTAGTTCCATTGACTTTGATGGGACTACTTGTGTTGAGTTAAGGTCTACTCAAGTGAGTTTTGGATCAGACCCCTATGGAGTTGGCTCAGGCGTGAGCCATTATTAGGTCATATAATCCACCTCTCCTCCATGTGTGGGCTGATTAGTATTCTTGAGTGTTTTACATAGCCTAATTTTGAATGTCTTTGCTGAGGGAACTTCCTTTGGAATGCTATTCTAGCACAGTTTCATCTCATTATTTCTGCAGTGCTCATTTTGCCACTCTAAACAAGTCTGTTTCCTCCATCAAATGTAGATAATTCTCTTTTTAGCAAATTTATATACGCTTAATTTTTCAATAGTAAAACTTCTAATGGTTCAAAAGCCTCCCTGTTATCTCTGCCAATGGTTGTAATGGGTATGAACTCATGCCCTACTGCATGATTGGAACTCATGACCAAGTTGTGAGAATGCAACCAAGTGAGTCTTAGTGTTATTAATATCAACTGTTAAATCACTTGCAAATTGTCTTTCAGCACAGAACTGTCAGACAACTTACCTTGACTGCATTCTAGAAGTAAATCAAATAACCAGCCTTCATAAATTTGCAAAATGAGAATTTATTACATTCCGTTTCATCAGTTTAGATTAGAGCTGCTGTTTACTGTCTGACGCCTCAACGAAGGCGCATTTCTGTCACGGTGATGTCCCTGAGTCTTACTTCAAACAAGGAATACTCACAAGGCCGTGGTTTTGAGGTGCTCTATATTTGCCATACTCTGAAGGTTGCAAGGTTGTGGTATTTTATAGGAGCTACCCTGCCACGAGTAGCCCCACCATGTTGCTACCAGGCCTTCCAGTCAGATGCAGTTTACAGTCATACCCAGGGCCATTTTGATGGTGTACCACTTTTTATAAACTCTTCTAGCTCTAATTTTATGGTTTGACATCATCAGAGTCCATAGCTTAATGCTTTGGTGCACTAGTGTCTTGTTTTAAATATTCATAGTAATTCTAGTAATACAACAAAATGGAGATAATTTGTAGTAATTTACAACTGAGTTCATGTAAAAGTCAACAAAGTAGTGGAGGGAGGGCTGTTTTTGCAGTCTCGTGCATTATGTTCTAATATGGGGTTACAATACACAATCAGTTATCTATTTAGCGCTGATGTAGCTACCCAATGCAAACCTTTAGGGTAAATGTTCTGTGCTGGTATTTTAAAAAAAAAAAAAAAAAAAAATTTGCACCAGTGCTTCAGAGCAGGGCAGGCAACGTGCTTACACCAATGCAAGAAACCTCAGGCAGACAAAGCCTAAATCTGTTTGCAAACCAAAATGTGTTCAGTTGTGTTTCTGTTTTGAAAAGTCTTTTGTATCAGTGAATTCTCTTCAACATGTTTATTTTGAGTACATGTTTTGTGCTGAAGGTAAAGTATAGCCATCCAGTTTCCTGTTAGCTGTACTAACTAATAGTAAATCAGTTTAATGTGGTCTGCACTAAAATGCATTGTTTTACAGTATTCACTTATTACAGAATATGGCAACAACAGGAAACGTTTCTACAGTCTGCTCTCTATATATGCTTCCTATTTCTTTCATGTAAAACTAATCTGGTGTTCAATAACTATATACCTGACATGTTGATGTGTTCCACAGTTTATTCATGGAGTAAAGTGCAAACTTTGGACTGCTGAAATGAGCAAAGCATGTGCAGCTCCCCCTTTCCTTTTCCATCGTCTCTCCTTTCCCCTTTTTTAAGGTTATAACTGCAGCTAACAAAAGCAAGGAAATTTACAAGTTTCTAATGACTCCTTAACTCACCTGATTCTGCAAGGTATTACAACCCACACAGTAATATATGTGGCTCCTGCATTCCTCGGGGTCTTTGACAGTAGAGTGATGTGAAATGCATCCGATGAAGTGAGCTGTAGCTCACGAAAGCTTATGCTCAAATAAATTTGTTAGTCTCTAAAGTGCCACAAGTACTCCTATTCTTAACTATGTAATTTCTTGCTTTGTTGGCAAATCTAATTCATTTACCCATAACTTTTTATTTTTAACTGTCTTATTTTATAACATTGAATATCAGTCCTAATTTTTTGTTTTGTTTTTGGTCCTAAGCAGAGCAGGGAATGAGGAGAGGATATGATGGAGAAGGTGACTCTCCATCCAGTTTCCTTCTGTCTGTAGAAGGTCTGTAATAATGTTGCTGTGTTTATGCAAATGATGTTAATCAGGAGATTTTTTTTGTATCAGCTTTGTCAACATTCACATTCACATTACATATTAAATTTGCATCTGAAAAGAGCTACTGTAATCAACATTTAAGGGATAACATAGTCAAATTTACATCTGATTGAGTAGAAATGTTAAGTAATTTTAGCAGAGCTGTTGCTATGAAACCAGTTCGTTTTCCATAATTTTGTTTTAAAAATTTGTATCTTTCTTTCTATTTAATTTGCAAGTCAACTGCCTGTAGTATAATTTTAACAGTAGAATGTGGCAGGTAAATTATCTCTTTGCCAGATTTATTTGTGTTCAGAATTTTTTGGCCTAACTGTCGATACAGATTTTAAGATGAAGATTTGAAGAAAAAATGTTTGAAAACCAATTTATTATTTGAAATTGTATTATCAGTAATGCTGATCCATTGATCATGGATAGTGAGCTTAAGTTTATTTCTGTGGTGATTTTGGATGCAGATGCAGCTTGACTTTAAAAATCATGGATACTTTTTATGATAAATTATCTTTTTGGCAGCATAATTACACATTTCCTGTCTGGTGACAAATGATTAGAATACTAGTCTCCATTCAGAGAACATCAGGCAGCTGCTCAAGTATTCAGCTGGATTTTATGTATTGCTGACTTTCCATGGTTTGCATACTCCAACTCCCATTTTTGTGCTTATATAGTGTAATTATTTTGATAATTGCATTATTTCATATAATTAGGAAAAACTAACCATATGTCCAAAAAATGAAATCTTTTGATTTTTAAAATATCTTCTGGCAAGGAATTCAGAATTTTAATAGAATTCCACAGCTTGGCACTTTACAGTGTTCATCTGGCAAAAATGCTAATTAAAGAGGAGAATAGTTCCTATTCATATCAGTTTCAAAGCATTTCAAGTGCATTATCTGTGTGGTGCATATAAATGTGGTGATGTTCTCAAACTTGTTACAATGTAATTGAAGGAATGTGGATAGAAACATTACAAATAAGACACTCTCTCTTCCCTTTCCTATCCTATTGAACCAAATAGAATGGAATTTTGTTTTATATATACTGTCTTTCTCACTCCATTTTCCCCAAAGCCTTTTACAAAGAAATCAGTCAGATACTGGCAGTGCAGTGACTCTGTAGGCAAACATAGCAGCCATTATTCATGCATCAATAGCTCACAAACGGCATTGGACGTTAGAACTTGTATTATCAAGGAGAGTATTGGCCAGATTTTCTTTATCCCTTTTAATCTTTTCAAAAAGTGATACAGATGATCTTTTATCTTCCTAGTCAAGTTAAGTTGGGAAATAAACCCTTCTAGTACTACATTTCAGTACTAAATCTGAGCTAAGGCGTGGTGTGAAATATGAACCTACGGTCTTCTGGCCAGAGTTAAAAGTGCTATTGGCTATCTGGCCATAGCCATATTGACAATAATTATTGTAACTTTTAACTAAACAGTAAATGCATTTCAAATCTGTGTTACAGGAAAGTTCTTGCTTTCCATATATTTTTATGGTCTTTTTCTGGTATTTGCTGCATTCTTCAGATTCTGTGTGCTGTGTTCTTATTAAAAATAGATAGTATATGATCTGGTGAGGCATGGCCTAGCATCTCAACTAAGAGATGTTTTTTTCATTAGCTCCCAGCACCTGTTACGTTTTTTTTGCTGGATATTATCAGTTAAAATAACTTTTACTCACTACTCCTTTCTCTTATAAAAATCCCCTGGACAGTGCAGTACAGATGAGAGAGAATGCTATGGCAACTAACTCTAACATGTATACTCCTAATACTCCTGTGTTAGTGGTCTTGACCATGCCATTTGCTTTGGGCTAGTGAGAGGCTGCAATACTTACTTTTTGAAGAAATTGTTACAAATTATTTGGCTCAAGCTCACTGAGGAGCAATGAAGATTAACTGAATACTTGTATGCACAACACTTAGTGCAAAACAAAAACACAGGAAATCAGAATGGACAAAGTTAGTTAACTGGTTGCAAGAAGTGGAGAAAGAGGAAAGGTACTCCGATATAATAAATAGCAAAACAGTGCTTACCATAAAATTGAAATGTTCAAGAACAAAAATCATGCTTATGAATTGGGAATCCTGGCATTTCCTAATGAGGGAAGGCCTGGATATCTCTGCTTTCTTGATAACCTCTCCCTCCCCCCCCCCCCCCCGCTCCCCCCGCCCACACACACCGACTGGACATTGAGAAAGACCTGCCTAAAGGAATAAGTAACTGAATTCTATTGTGTAACTCATTAAGACTGTGTCATTACTTACCTAAAAAACACTTTTTTTTTTTTTTTAAGCTCCAACCAGTTATTTTGATGTAAAATCCTAGTGGAGAGAAGGCACTGTAGTTTTTACCTCCGGTGTAGCTAGTCAAGGTCAACACTTGAAGTTTACCTCAAGGTAGTTAGTTAAGGTTAAAAACTACCTGTACCTTGTCTCTACTAGGCTTTATATAAAGTTAGCTATATCAGTGTAAAAACACACCTCTTTTAGCAGTGAAGTTATAGCTTTAGTCCATGAACAGTATTACTGGCATACATTTCAAATAACAAATGATGAAGGAAACGAAACTCTGTGTGTTACTTAACATAGAGCCACTATTCACTTCTTAGTCCATGTTTATCAATGGTGACAGTTCTTTTAGGATATTCTAGTAAAATTTTCCCCAAAATAGAACATGAATTATAAAAACAGTTTGTGGACAGTATGACACCAGAGGCTAGAATATTGACTTACTTTAAGTTTACAACGCTTTGAAAATGAGACGTATCAGAAATATTCTCATCATCTTGGACTACTATTAATTCTCTATTTTTGAGTTTGTTCTCTGGGTCTCCAGATCTGCTCAAGAATCTCTGAACAAAACCAGAACTGCCATCCAGGAATCTATACTTTTTTGCTCTTCATCCTCAGTTTGTCTGGATGCAAAATTGCAACCTCTGTGCATCACTTTAGGAAGGATTCTTAAGCCTTGTATAATCTCTTTCCAATTCTAGGTAGCTAAGCTTACATCTGAAAATTAAAAAATATTTTGTTCCTTGTTTAGAAGATAATTTGTCTTAATACTCTCATCACTTTGGCTCTTTCTGTCATTATCAGGTTTCAGAGTAGCAGCTGTGTAAGTCTATATTCGCAAAAAGAAAGAGTACTTGTGGCACCTTAGACTAACAAATTTATTTGAGCATAAGCTTTCGTGAGGTACAGCTCACATCTGATGAAGTGAGCTGTAGCTCACGAAAGCTTATGCTCAAATAAATTTGTTAGTCTCTAAGGTGCCACAAGTACTCCTTTTCTTTCTGTCATTATCCGTTATTATTTGCTGTCTGATTTCTTCCACTTTTTCCACAATGGCCTCTTCTATTAACTGTCCACTAGAATTGGTTCTTTTTCTTGGTCAAATGCCAGAACTTAATCGCAAAACCACTAAGTTTTCATCCTCAACTGCAGGGAACCTCAGCACCCCACCTAGTTCTAATCCGTCTGAACCCTTCACTATACTTAATGAATGCTTTTAACCACACATTTTCTAGAAGATTTTTTTCCCTCTTTCTTTTCAGCCTTTTTTGCCTCTATCTTTAGTTTTAGCGCATAGAATCTTTCCTTAGCACTCCCATATCTAGCTAATCCGTTATTGTTGTTAAAGTTTTTTCCTAGGCTGACAAAGAGAGTTCCCTGCACATTATTAGTATTAGTGTTCAGAGCCTATTACTGAATTTTCCCTTGTGCTTTTTGTACTGTTTTGTTTTTGCAGGATCTTTTTGGTGGTACTAAATTTCTTCTGTCCTTTGCGCACCCCTTTTCCATGAGAGGCATTAGTGATAAAGGTCTTCTCGCCACTGGAATGCAGGAGGTGGCACCGCTTAAGTTAGCTCTGCTCCCTACTTTTATTTGTAGGTGTTTTTCATGTTGAATGGGGAACAGCACAGCAATCAGTGACCTCCACAGAGATGGGCTAATAACAGGGAGTGCAAACTGGCACTAGAAAATTGACAGAGTGTTTCCTACAATATTCAGCAGGACCCTGAGCTTGACAACCTGCTATGTTGACCAAAACTCCAATTAAAAAAAAATAAAAGGGATGAAAAAACCCCAACTAGTAAATCTAGATGCTGTCTTATTCTTCTAGTTACGAAGGCATCCTTTCAGCTTAAAGGGATTGTCATTGGGAGTATATACCCCATGCTGTCCTGGCAACTAAGGGGTTAATACAGATACTGCTGGCCAGTGCTGATTGGAAGCCTCACAGCAGCTGGGGGGATAAAAGAGCTGGGATGCAGAGGGTTGGGCAGCTGCCAGAGGAGTGAGCAGGTTGGAGAAGGGAACTCCTGCCAGCAAGCTGCTGAACAGCCACTTGGGGACAGCACCCTAAGAAGAGACGACCAGACCAACAGGCTGAAGAGCCTACAGAAACCAGGGGAGGTAAAAAGGAGCTCAGGGAATGGCTGGTATTGTCCAGTCCTTGTTCTGCCTGGTTAGGTTAAGAGCCCAGAGCTGGAACCCAGTGGAGTGGGCAGACTGGGTTCCCCTACCAACTCCCTGAGAGCCTTAAAAACAGAGGGTTTATTTTTCAGACTCCTGGGCACCAAGGACTGACTGGCAGCCGTTCCAGACTGAGTGAACTCAGATGCAGTGCTCTGCCTGACCAGAAGGTGCACCAACTCACAGAATGCACTGATGTCTTATTGAATCTGCACCTAGACAGATTAAAGAATAGTGAACATCACAGGGGAAATTATGTAAATAGCTTCTATCCCTATTCGGTGATTAAGCTACATTGCTGAACACTTCCAACATTGTACCTCAGCATATCTCTTCCCCTCTGCCCTCCGCTCCCCCAAAACAAACAAACAAACAAACCAAATTTTTCTAAATTTGCAATTTTTCTGAACTTTATTGGACAGAATGTTTTGCTTATTTATGTTTTGATAGTGGAATTTCTGATCATCTGCAATAGTTTCTGCTTGCTGTTACTGTGATGAAACAGAGTTGTGTTGAAGCAAGCCAATATCATTACATAATTTTGGAGCTCTAATTGCTCAAGTTGTGCAAGAATGAATGCATTACATTGAAGAGAATAGAACTTGAACTGATATCTAGCAATGAAAGCTAGTGCAGTAGCTGCATGCAGTTCTGTTACCCTGCTCTGCCAAGATATTTTGGCAGTCCTTGAACAGTACTGATGTTACTGTTGTTTGTTGTTGTCATGTCTGGAGGCCATAACACCATACATTGAAAAAGAAGAGTTCTGATTTCGTTTAGCAGTGTAGAAAAATTGGCTTTCATGTCAGCCTTGTATGCTAATGAAAATAAAAAAGCTCTATATTATAGTTCTTTATGACTCATTGAAGAAATAAAAGATGAGCTTTTAAAAAGTTCCATTAAAATAGAGAAGTTAACATTTGATTCATTCCATTCAATGAACCTAAAATGGTGTGATGGGGGAGAGGTTCAGAGTGTGTGTGTTTTTACAATAATATTCTGTACAAGTACTCTGTACTTACACTTATATTTTAGGAGCTCTCACAACATGCTGTGAGATTCGGAAATATATATTATATTCATTTTATAGGTGTGTAAACTGAAGCACAGAGAGGTATGGGCAACATTTTGTAACTCCTTCTCATTCCTTGTACACGAAGGGCTCTCAAACCCTATTGTAGCTGTGCTGGTAAGTTGTAGGGGGAGTATTCCCCTTTCTCCCTACCCTGCTGCTCCACTGGGGCTGCCTGGATTGCAGCCCTGAGCATGGAGGGAAAGCAGGGGCTACACACCTGATAAGAACATCAAAAACTAGTGGGATGAAACTATAGATCCTCTCTTCCCACATTCCCCACCCCCTGCCAAAGAACCAGCTGTACCTTGAAAAATGGTGGACAGATGCAAATCGGAGCTCTAAGAGGATTTACAGCTGAGGCTATAGGTCTTACCTGGCATTTTTCCTGGGATGGTGCAACTGCTTTACACCATCTACTCTGGCATGAACCTAAAGGCTCAATCCACCCCTAAATGACAGAGCCCTTATTTTTGGAAGTCTTTCAGTGATAATACATCATAAAACCAGATGACTTTAAAGAAATGTTTGCCCTGCTGCAACCCTGGATCTTCCTCTTGTGCATCACATACATCTTGAACTGGGTTGTCTGTGTCTGAATTAGATTAAATTAAAGTTCATGAAGCAGTAATTTAGTCTTTTGTGTTGCCCTGAACACATGGACGCTGCCAAACCATTCTTTTTGCAGACGGGATCCTCATCTTGTAGTTGCTCTAGACTTCTGTGCTATGCTATGAAGTCTGCTCTCAGGCTTGTCTTCCACTACATGTAATGTTAGCTCCGTAGAATGAACCTGCTACTGCTCTTCCTGCTCTCTGCCAGTGTGATCTGTGTCCCTTACTTATCAGAGGCTTAGACCCACAGTCCTCAATTTAAATTTTATATCTCATGTTTTTTCTGCTCTGTTGCAGTAGATCACCTTTTTATTCTGATCTGCTTTAATAATCTTTGTGGTCTGGCATTAAGGTCTGAGTCTCAGTATTGTTTAAGGGAATAGGAAGTACGTTGGCCAGAGGTCCATAACTTGCTACACCCTGTCTTGGACCAAATAAGCACTTCTAGAGGGAGAGACCATAACCATTTTACTGTCCTGTGTCTTCTGAATCATCCATACTAGTAATGAAATCTGTAAATAGCTGGGAACTTCAGCTTTTCAATGTGTGTGACATTTTTTCCCAACTTTTCTTTCATTAAAGAACAGATTTTAAAAATCATATCATTCTTGTTGTCTTGCCTTTCCATCCCACTCCATCTGTCTTCCCCCTCCTCTTTAGGGTTAAAGAAGAACAGGATAAGCTTTGTTCCTCCTCACCTAGACAATAATCAGGAGAATTTTTCAAATAGACATTGTATAGTGTAATCAGCTATTCCTTCCATTAGTGTATTTAGCTATCCCTTCTATGACTGTTTTATCCAGGTCGGGACTTAGATTGAACCTATGTGGTGATGCTGGGCAGTGCACACTGTGTTCCGTTAGTCCAGGAACAATAAGAGAACTACAGAGTTTGTCTGTGTTTGGCAGCCTCATCATCAGAGAATTACCATGAAATTCATTACAGCAGTCATGTTTCCTCTCTACTGCAAGGGGCATTAGACCAATATTTAATTGTTGCCCATAATGCTTTGTTTCTCTGATCTTCCTTTACGCTACCATAGTTTATAACATAAAATCATAGAATATTAGGGTTGGAAGGGACCTTAGGAGGTCATCTAGTCCAACCCCTTGTTCAAAGCAGGACCAACACCAACTAAATCATCCCAGCCAGGGCTTTGCCAAGCTGGGCCTTAAAAACCTCTATGGATGGAGAGTCCACCACCTCCCTAGGTAACCCATTCCAGTGTTTCACCATCATCCTAGTGAAAAAGTTTTTCCTAATATGCAACCTAAACTTCCCCACTGCAACTTGAGACCATTACTCATTGTTCTGTCATCTGCTACCACTGAGAACAGGCTAGATCCATCCTCTTTGGAACCCCCTTTCAGGTAGTTGAAAGCAGCTATCAAATCCCCCCTCATTCTTCTCTTCTGCAGACTAAATAATCCCAGTCCCTTTAGCCTCTCCTCATAAATCATGTGCTCCAGCCCCCTAATAATTTTTGTTGCCTCTGCTGGACTCTTTCCAATTTTCCCACATCCTTCTTGTAGTGTGGGGCCCAAAGCTGGACACCAATACTCCAGGTGCACCTTGGGGGAGGAGGGGAAGTGAAAGCATTTCTTATCCTTAGATTTTTGATTGATCCGTTCTGCCCCCTCCTCCATACATGCCAATTAAACTGGTTTTACAAACTGGAATTGTGTCATTTCTCTATCTCAGTACGTTCATTGTATTTTGGCTTTGTCTGATTTATTACAGTGCATGTTAAAAGTATAAATATTAAAACAGTTTATCACTAAAACAAATGTTATAAAATCAACATCTGGTTTAAATATTTTATGGGTTAAACTTTCATTTTTATTGAATGCCGTTTATTCACTACACTCAGGTTTTATGTCAAAAACTTCCCTTTCCTGTAAACTCTCAGTTCTTTTTCAATCTCCTGTTGAGTGGAATGTCATTTATAATTTTTATTAGAGTATTTTGACTTCTGTCATAGAGTTGGCATGTATTTTTGGAGCTCAGACACTTTTCCACAGCTAGCATATGGAGGTGGTGCCACATTTTATCATGAGATTCAGTTCTGCTGCTGCTTCTTATTTACTACAACTGCAAAGTGATTACAAATAATGTACTTCTCAGCTCTTTGGATACTGGAGGAGAGGTGAGTTAGAAGTCCATGGCCAGGTACTGGCAATGAGGAGTGGCTATTTATACAATACCTGCAAATGTGGAAAAAATATTTGAATTGCACTTTAGTTATACTTCCTAATTGGTGATCCTCCATATAGTTTCCACCCAGTATCATTCACTAAACAAATACTGTGAAGTGCTTGGATGCTTAAAAAAGAAAATGTAAATTTACGTAGAAAAAAAAATCTGAATGTCTTTCACAATCTACCATAAAAAGAAGGAAATGAACTATTCTTTGATGTTTCATGTATATTACATGTTATGATGATCTATTATACAAGTTCAAATCTAGGGGAAAAAACAAGTATTTCATCATGCTCTATAATCAATCTTTCATAAGATATGCAGAAATGACGTATCAAAATTGTAACCAAAAAAGCGTAACCCTTAATAGAACCTGAGGGCAAACCTCTGTCTTCTGAATTGCTTGGAACAACTGAGATAATAGACTAAAAGAATGTTTTGCCTTGAAGAGTTATTTCTTCCTTTTTTCCAAACCAGATTTAATATTTATGGTGTCTCTCTCTGTCCCTAGCAGGCTTAATTGAGTCAATTAAGATTCTAGTACAGGATTCCTCAGGTGTAGTTTAAAAGTTTTATTTTTTTAATTAATTTCTTTCTTTTACTAGCTGCCCTCTCTTTTCCCCACCTTTCAGTCGTATAAGTAGAAACAAATAAGTATTCAGGTGGAATTAGAAAAGCTCTTTCAATGAGGGCTGAAGGATTCAGTGTATGCGTAAACTTCAATAACACAAACTTCATTCTCCCTCCTGCTTTTTCTGGTCTTTACAGTGTTTCTGTGTGTTTACATTGTTTTCGAAGGTATCCAAATTTCTAAGCGGCAAACGACCTTCTTTCTCATCAGGTCCCTATTGAAATGATACCAGGTATATTTGCCTTATTTTGAGATTGAGAGATCTTCTCTAGAATTGTAAGTTCTGTTCCTTGCATGCACCAGTGCACATGAGCCAGGTTGGGCAGATAGGTTATTCCCACATTAATATAGGCCCGCCGACCAGGGGGCAATTGTCCAGGGACCTGGGTGATTTAAAAGTGCCTGGGGCCCCCAGCTGGGGGCAGCACTGGCAGCGCAGTGGGGCTAACGCAGGCTTCCTGCCCACCCTTGATTCGCGCTGCTCCCAGAAGCAGCCAGGACATCACAGCAGCCCCTGGGGAGGGGTTCTCCACATGCTGCCCCTGCCTTGAGCGCCAACTCTGCAGCTCCAATTGGCCGGGAACTGTGGCCAGTGGGAACTGCAGGGGCGGTGCCTGTGGGCAGCGGTGTGTGGCGACCCCCTCAGCCTCCCGCCTAGGAGCCACTGCCAGAGGGGTGTGCCGGTCACTTTCGGGAGCCATCTGAGGTAAGTGCTGACACCCTCTTGCAACCCTGGCCTAGCCCAGAGCCTGCACCCCCTCCCATACCTCAACCCCTTGCCCCAGCCTGGTAAAAATGAGTGAGAGTGGGGGAGGAAGGGGGGGGTGGAGTGAGCAGGGTGCAGCGCCTCAGAGAAGGGGCAGGACAGGGGCATGGTCTCAGGGAAGGGGCAGGGTTGGGCAAGAGATTTTGGGTTTGTGCAATTAGACAGTTGGCAACCCTACCGGGCAGGCATGTAGAAGCCCTGGCCATACCAGAAGAGCACGCCCATTAGCACAGCTGGCAGCTTGCTGGGCACCAGCAGTGCCACCGGCAGCTCGCTGGGCACTGCCAAAATGTCAGTCAGACCGCATCTGCGCGTGCGCAGCTTGTGCGTGCGTGAGGGCCCATTGACGATTCTGCCCTGGGGCCCGGAATTGTTGTCGGCAGGTGTGTATTAATACAATATCAGTAGTTTTTTTTCAGATTAACTAATATTTTGTAATTCACCTATTTCTTCAGATATACTTCTGTTTTTTGTTGGTAACTTGATTTTTTTTTTCACTTTTTGCTTCATGTTAAAGCTAATTAAAACATCAAAATACTGCATGTATTGCCTTTTCTTGTGATGATAATACTCGCATATTGTTCCAGTCTTTGTCATAGGCTGCAGTAGCATTATGTTCAGGAGCAGAGCTGGCAGATTCAGATTCAGTTACTGTTAGATTTTTTGGTTTGCTGGTTCTGGTCCCGTACATTGTATGGGATGCTGCCAATTAACATCACCCCCCCCCCATAAGTCTAGGGTAAGAAGTGGTGACTGGTGGTACCAGGAATGTTCTTATCACTGTGGGCGGGAGGAAACACTTTCTCTGCTCTGAGGTCATGCACTTCACTTTAATTGACATACAGAGCAACGTTATTCCTGGTACTGTATTCTGCATGTGACTTCATTTTTTTCCAAAACTCAATCTATAAATACCAAAGCATTTCAGGAGATATTAGTGGTGAAACATTTTACACACACGTACATTCTCTCTCTCTCTCTCTCTCTCTCTCTCTCTCTCGCTCACGCTCACACACACGCGCACACACACGCGCACACACACACACAGAATTTATCAAACTTGGAGCAGATAGAGATCAAATGTGGTTTTCTGAGAAATACTATTAAATACAGGCTTAAAACAGACTAATCTGGGTTCCCTAAAAGCCATTGATGAGATGGCTCAAATATGGTTGGCTATAGGGTAATTTAAAAGAAATACTTGTGGGATTCTGCACCACCATTTCCACCCTAGCTATAATGTCTGAAAAGTAACATTTTAACACGCTGCCTGACTTGCTGGATACATTTCTGCCCTCAGTTAAGCCTTTGGGATCTCAGTCAGGGCTGAAAGTAAGCATTATCCTTTGCAAAGCTATGACTAATGATTTGAATGAGGTTGAGTCCCTCAACTTTGCTTGCAAAAGTAAAATCAGACTGGATGATGCAGAAGATCCTTTGTGAATTCTGCTCTCTTCGGGCAGGTATTTAGTATAGTATGGTCAAGGGAGTTTTACAAAGGCACTGTAGCTGTGCTATTTGATCAAATGTAGGAGGTATCCCATGCTAAAGGTGGCTTTGTCTGAATGTATTAACTTTGTATGAGAATGCTTTGCTTTGATAGCTACATAGTATTATTATTATTATAACTGTCAAAATGAATGAGAAGTACATTTTATGATGAATCACCCTTGCTTTTTAATGTATTTGTTTACTCGCCAATTCACATAACTCAACCATTGTCAATGGATTTCCCAGTTAATGATGCTGATACCTGATATTCTAACTTTATGAGGAATGTGGCTGAATAACAATTATTGTGGGAGCCATAAGTTTTTAAATTTTCCTAATATTGATACAGTTTTACATCAAAGGGCCATGCTCCATGTCGATTTTGAATTTTTTTGTTTTTAAAAGGGAAAAAAATTGTGAGGAGGGGGACATGAAGTGATCACATGGAAATAAATGCACTAAGTACAGTTCAGATGAACAGGTTTGAGATATATCTGTGCACATGTAGGAGGATATCTGCAGCTCTTCACCTCAAACTATTACCTTCCTATATATATGAGAACAATTCAGTGTACAGAGTTAAGGAGCAAAGTAATATATTTTTAAAGGAAAATCTCTTGTCAGTAACATGGGACAGACCCAGAACAGATGGGAGTTTTTAATGTGAGTTTATATATTGTTGGGGTCTGACAGAGAGTTAATGTTAGTTTGCTGATCATAGGCCAGATTCTCTGGTCCACCATATTCAATTTAAAGTGGCCGGAGATTTGGTGCTTCATGCTCCAGTGAGGTGTAAGAAAAGGAGTATGCAAGCAAGGTTCAGCCATGCTCAGTTCTCTGCTGGCTAGGGTTCCTACATCAGTGCCATAAATTAAAGCTGCCCATCTTTAACTTATACCAGGGCCAAGTGGCTGAGAACAGGGGAGCTGCAATTAGCTCCCTGTCCAGCCCTCTTCTTGTGCGCAATGGCAAATCGGACCCTGTCTTTCTTTTCTCTAAAGAGAAATATGAGAGATTCATAGATTACAAGGCCACAAGGGACCATTGTGATCATCTTGTCTGATCTCTTCCTGAATAACACAGGCCATAGGAATTCCCTGAATTAATTCCTGTTTTGAACTACAACCTGTATAAGAACATCCAATCTTGGTTTGAAAATAGCCAGTAGTGGAGAATTCATGACAGGTTTTTTGGTAAATTGTCCCAATGGTTAACTGACCTTGCGGTTAAAAATGTGTGCCTTATTTCCACTCTGAATTTGTCTACCCTAAACTTCAGCCATTGGATTGTGTTATACTTTGTTAGATAGATTGAAGAGCCCTCTTATCAAACTTCTGTTCCCCTCACAGGTACTATAGACTGATCAAATCATACTTTAACCTTCTCTCTCTGATAAGATAAGCTCCTTGAGTCTAAGGCCTATTTTCCAATCCGTTAATCATTCATGTGGCTCTTCTCTGAACGCTCTCCATTTTATCAACATTGTTCTTGAATTGTGAACTCCAGAATTGGACATGGTAGCAACCACACTAGTATCAAATAGAGAGGTAATATGACCTTGCTACTTCTATTCAATATTCTCCTGTTTACACACTCAAAGATCACTATTAACCCTTTTGGCCACAGTGTTGCACTGGGAGCTCCAGTGTTGCACTGTCCAGCTGATTATCCACCATGACCCTCAAGTATTTTTCAGGGTCACTGCTTTCTGGGATAGAGTCCCCTATCCTGTAAGCATGGCCTGTATTTTGGTTCCTAGATTTATCACTTTACTTTTGGCTGTACTGAAACTCACATTGTTTGTACCCAGTTCACTAAGCAATCCAGGGAGTTCTGCATTAGTGACTTGTCCTCTTCCTTATTTACCATTCCTGCAATCTTCATGTCATCTGCAAACTTTATCAGTATTATTTTTTCTTCCAAGGACATTGATAAAATGTTAAATAGCTTAGGGCCAAGAACTGACTTTGTAGCACCCACTACAAACACATGCATTAGATGATGATTCCCAGTTTTCAATTAAATTTTGAGATCTATCAGTTAACCAGTTTTTAATCTATTTAATTTGATTCATGTTGATTTGTATTGTTCTAGCTTTTTAATCAGTGTCATACAGGACTAGATGCCTTACAGAAATCAAGTATGCTAGATCAATACTTTTACCTTTATCAACCAATTTATAATCTCATTTTTTAAAAAGTAAATTTGACAGGATCTATTTTCCTTAAAACCATATTGATTGGCATTAATTACATTGGATCTTCCTTTAACTCTTTATCAAGTACTGTATCAGGCTTTTCATTATTTTGCTCTGGAACAATGTCAGGCAGTTGGCTTATAACTACTCAGTCATTCCATTTACATTCTTAAATAATGACACAATATTAGCTTTCTTTCAGTCCTCTGGAACTTTGCTAGGGTTGCAAGACTTATTGAAAATCAACATTGAGGGTCTAGAGAGCTCCTTGATCAGCTCTTCTAAAACACTTAGCCCATTAAACTTTACCTTTTGAAAACCTTAGAATTTAAAGGAATTGGTTATTGAAAATACTCATAAGATGCTGATGTTGCAACTTGACTATATCATCTCTTGTTGGCCCGCCCAATGCACGTAGTGGCCACCAGTTGTAAAAGCCCCACATTTAGAGAGAAATTTAACAATGAAAAAAGTTTCAGAAGATGGAATATTTTGATGCATCATTACCCATTTGGGCCATTAATGAATTTACTTAGTGAAGTATTTCCACTTTAAAACCAAGGTAAGGATTGGATTGAAAAACAACTCTTCTTGGAATGAGTTTTCATTGCAATTACCCTTTTCCTTCCTTTTTTTTTCTCCAGGCTTGTTGGTGAGATGAGGAAGTGGGAGGAGTGAGCTTAGTGGGTTTATCACTAACATTCTGAGCCTGGCAATCAACTTGTGTGATCAGTCTACTTCTGCCAATTTGAGACAGCATGGTGTAGTACATAGAACACAGACATGGGAGTCAGCAGCTCCCAACTTCTAATCAGACTCCCTCTGTCCTTGGGCAAGTCACTTAACACATTCATTTCTTTGTCTACAAAATGTGCACAATACTACTTTCCTACCCCATATTGATTGAGAGAGTTAATTAAGTTTAATGTTTGAAAATAATAAGTGCTATACAATAGGGAACCATCATTATGTTAGCGTTTTAGAAAGCATAATTCCATAATTGTCTTAATTCTAAATGCAGGGATAAAAGGGGTTGGGTGTAGCAAAATCTTACTGTGAATGTGAAAAGTAAGCCAGCTGTGAGGGCATTTTTTGACACTGGTGAATAGTACTCTGTAGATGTAGATCCTCAGCAGCAGGTTTAGATGTACTTTAATGACTTGAAAATACTTGGTGATGGCTTATCCAGTTACTTTAGATTGTTAATTGTACTCTTCAGTTTATTTCCACTAATAGGCATCATTAAAAATAACCACAGGATGTGTTGTACCCTGAAAACTTATGAAATCCCTTCACTAGTGCTAATCTTGTACAAATGTCTGTTTAAAATGTCAACTTCCATTGAATCTCATTCTTCATAGTATTGCTAAATTTTGTGCTGGCACCAAAAATGTCCAAGGAAGAAGGGAGTATGAGCGTGGTTTAAAAATCAAAATCTCATGTATTTTGATTCTGAAAATAATTCTGCTTGTAAAGAGCTTGTTGTGCTAAGAACTTGTTTTACCTTCTTAACTGTTGCTTTTGGATATTTGTGACTACCATTTAAAATTATTTAAATAAATGTATTACTGGCGTATGTTCAATGTTTATATAGAAATCTAATCTGTAAAGGCACAACTGCATTGTTGGTTCCCACAATATGGTAAGCAAAGGGAATGTAGTCTAACCTTGTTGCATGTGTTCTTTCTACTGAGACACTATGTGGGTGAGGTAATATCTTTTATTGGCCCAACCTTTGTTGGTGAGAGAGACAAGATTTCGAGCCACACAGAGCTTTTCTGGGAAAGGTAGTCCAAGCAACACAGCTAAATGCAAGGTGGAGCAGATTGTTTAGCATAAGTACTAAGCATATATTCTAAGGGACCATTACTGTACAGTGGCCTGTTAACACATCTGTAGTCATAGGAAAAAAGAGGGGGTTATTGGGTTATATAGATTTTTCCACTGAGACATTACAGCATTTCCAATGAGGTTAATAGGAGTTACCCCAGATGCATTAAAGAGTAGACCTCTTTGAGCTTTTAGCCAGATTATTTGCTGCTCCACAGTAGGAAAACATCTTCATTAAATCAGTAGAGGGAGTACTTGATGTTAATTAACAGCAGGGCTTGTAATTGGGGACATATACGCTGACTTCAGTGCACATCTGTGGTCTGAGGCATCTTCTGACCATCTCTTGTCCATGTAGAGTAGTTGCATCTGACACGATTTTCCACATGGAAACAGAGCAAATTTAATGTTGTTTAGGGAGCCAAGTGCAAGTTGTTGAGTTCAATCTGAGGATGGATTTCAAAAGACTAGATCACATTTGGGACATAAAACCTGATCTTTGCCAAAGTAATGATTCAGTAATTGGGGTTCAGCCAGATGTAAGTCCAAATCCAGCAGTGTAACAATCAATAAGTATATCCATGGTTTTGATTCAAACTCCTAAATAAATGAAGCGGGTTAAAACACATTTACTTCTACTGTGTTTTGTTGAGGGGGGCATGCTCATGTATGTGTGTGGAGTTTATTTGATGTGTTTTTTGAGTCTCTCTCCGTAGAAAATGGAATTATAGTGGAATGTTGATGTTTTTATAGTTAATGTGTCAGCACTTCTGTTATGAACCCTATGTTTGAGGGATTTGAAATTGTCAGAAAAAACTTCCTGTGAGCAGAAACTAAGCTAGACATACTTTTAGCCCAGGAGCAAAACAACAAGTTATGGGTTTGTAAAAAAAAGTTTGTTTTTAACTAGTTTTCAAAACGTTAGACAGTTGTAACTAGAGGGAGTTTGGAAAGGTGATGTTTGGACTAGGAGCTTGGTTAGGTGTAGGCTAGGTTTAGAGATCCAAGCCTGCATAACAGCTAAAATTTGAATTCTCTGGTGATAAAATCATGTGAGCTGTTCTTGGCAGACTTCAGCTGATCTCCGGAGACTTTTGAACACTTGAATTATGACACTCTTGCAATTTATATTGTGCTTTAGTGATGTCCACCATTTTGGGCCAAAATCTTGTCCAAGTACGTGATTTTCAGCTGCAACTGGACTGGAAAATAGGCTCCTTTCATTTTTGTACCAAAACAGGTTAGGTATGTTCAGATCCAGGATTTCTAATTCTCCTCCTGAACTGTGACATGGTTGAATTCAAAATTAGGATTTTGGTCCATCACTGTCTCTAGTTTTCAGCAGAGTGTAGTGATGATCATTTGTTTTTACCAGTTTAAAGTGCTATGCCATTCTGTTCTATTAAAATGGCATTGTGGGCCCCCATATTTTCTCCCAGTTATGCCCATAATAAATTTGCTTAACTTAAAATTTTTTTAAATTTAATTTCTAGCCCTATAATTTCTACCTAGGACCTCATATCCAGCTGGGTTGTTTCTGGCCCATGCGCTATTGCCAGCAATGGAAGAATCTGCAGTTGGAATTTACAAGTATTTAAATTGCCTGAGTGATGAAAGAATCCAGCTCACATTCTCCCATAGCTATGTTAGCTCAGTATGAGAGTAAACAGGAATAGAAATGAGTAAAACTTACTTTCGTCACGAATTAAGTTTATCTGCAAGTTTTAAAAAAAGGAACAGATGTGTTGAGTAACATGATGTAATTTTTACAGTTTTACTTTTCTGACTATAACTATGCTTGAAGATATTTTTCCTCTCCTTTTTTTGTTGAATCTGTAAACTATTTTATTTTCTTTTTAAAAATTTGGCAAGAGACTCTTCCAGGAGAAAATGAATTCATTTTGTAATACGCAGATATATTCTTAATGTTTAAAAACAGATTAAGAGAACTAAAAATGGAATACTGTACAGTAACATTTCAACAAAGATGTCCTGTAGTTTTTTAACATGCAGACTTAATAATATCTATGTAGCTGCTGGATTCATGCAATAGATGTTAGGGCATTGTGGGATACCAGGTCAGTGATGCACAAAGTAAGAAGGATTTTTTTTATTTAAAATGAAACAGAATTGTAGGTTTGTTTACTCTCATTCCGTGCACGTGATGTCAACTTCCTTCCTCAGTGCAGCGGAAAGCCCTTAGTGGTAGAGCATTGCAGTGCAGCTGTATAGCTTCCTTGCGTAAATTCTTTAATTAGTGTAGGCCCGAATGACTTTTCTAAGCACTTGATGTCCGCTGAGATTACATTTTGAGGTTAGGATTCTGAAGCTTGGGGTTCCAGTAGATAGAATTTGGTGGGCTTATGCCATAACCATAAAGGATTGTGACTCAACTCACAGGAGCTGCAAACTAATGTACTTACAGTTCAGAAACAGAAATTTTTACCTGTTGGCTTTTGATTTCTGGTCACTATCCCGTGTAGGAGGATAGTGTAGAGCTGCTCTGACGCAGGGAGCACTGGGAGAGATTCCTCTCCGTGTTCTCAGCTGTGCATGGGGAATGCATGTAATCACTCCTCCCTGGTCTGTGTAGAATAAAGGCAGAGCTGTAGCCCCATCCTAGCCTCCTGTGGTGACTTACTTTAATAGTGACCAGCAATTGTGCCTGTCTCCCTGTGATGGGGGGAAGAAAACTTGTTGCATCACTCTAAAGTGGCCCATGCAAAGGCCTGTTCGGCCTATTGTGTTACAATGTATTAAATAACAAATTATTTGGGCATAAGCTTTCATGGGCTAAAACCCACTTCATCAGATGCATGCAGTGGAAAATACAGTAGGAAGATGTATATACACAGAGAAAATGAAAAAATGGTGTTGCCATACCAACTGTAATGAGACCAATTAATTAAGCTGGGCTATTATCAGCAGAAGGAAAAAAAGCCTTCTGTAGTGATAATCGGGATGGCCCATTTCAAACAGTTCACAAGAAGATGTGAGTAACAGTGGTGGTGGGGAATTAGCATGGGGAAATAGTTTTTACTTTGTGTAATGACCCATCCACTCCCAGTCTTTATTCAAGCGTAATTTAATTAATTCCATTTCTGCAGTTTCTCGTTAGTCTGTTTCTGAAGTTTTTTTTTTGTTGGAGAATTGAGACTTCTAGGTCTGAAATTGAGTGACCAAAGAGGTTGAAGTGTTCTCCGACTGGTTTTTGAATGTTATAATTCTTGATTTGTGTCCATTTATTCTTTTGCGTAGAGATTGTCCGGTTTGGCCAATGTACAAGGCAGAGGGGCACTGTTGGCACATGATGGCATATATCACATTGGTAGATGTGCAGGTGAATGAGCCTCTTATGGTGTGGCTGAATTGATTAGGTCCTATGATGGTGTCCCTTGAATAAATATGTGGACAGAGTTGGCAATGGGTTTTGCTACAAGGATAGGTTCCTGGGTTAGTGTTTTTGTTGTGTGGTTGCTGATGAGTATTTGCTTCAGGTTGGGGGGCTGTCTGTAAGCGAGGCCTGGCCTGTCTCCCAAGGTCTTGAGAGTGAGGGATTGTCCTTCAGGATAGATTGTAGATCCTTGATGATGCGTTGGAGAGGTTTAAGTTGGGGGCTGAAGGTGATGGCTAGTGGTGTTCTGTTACATTCTTTGTTGGGCCTATCCTGGAGTAGGTGACTTCTGGGTATTCTTCTGACAAAGGAAGTGCTGTCATCATCATGAATAGGTTGGAATATGAACACCGTCTGATCCCACTGAGGGTTACCAAAAGAAACTACACCATTTGCTCAAGAAACTCCCTGAAAAAGCACAGGAACAAATCTGCACAGACACACCCCTAGAACCACGACCAGGGGTATTCTATCTGCTACCCAAGATCCATAAATCTGGAAATCCTGGATGCCCCATCATCTCGGGCATTGGCACCCTGACAGCAGGATTGTCTGGCTATGTAGACTCTCTCCGCAGGAACCTATGATACCAGCACTCCTAGCTATCTTTGAGACACCACTGACTTTCTGAGGAAACTACAATCCATTGGTGATCTTTCAGAAAACATCATCCTGGCCACTATGGATGTAGAAGCCCTATACACCAACATTCCACACAAAGATGGACTACAAGCTGTCAGGAACAGTATTCCCGATAATGGCAAACCTGATGGCTGAACTTTGTGACTTTGTCCTCACCCAGAACTGTTTCACATTTGGGACAATGTATACCTTCAAGTCCGCGGCACTCATGGCCCCACAGTATGCTAACATTTTTATGGCTGACTTAGAACAACGCTTCCTCAGCTCTCGTCCCCTAACGCCCCTACTCTACTTACACTACATTGATGACATCTTCATCATCTGGACCCATGGAAAAGAAGCCCTTGAGGAATTCCACCATGATTTCAACTATTTCCATCCCACCATCAACCTCAGCCTAGACCAGTCCACACAAGAGATCCACTTCCTGGACATTACAGTGCTAATAAGCGATGGTCACATAAACACCACCCTATACCGGAAACCTACTGACCACTATGCTTACCTACATGTCTCCAGCTTTCATCCAGAACACATCACACAATCCATTGTCTACAGCCAAGCTCTAAGATACAACCGCATTTGCCCCAATGCCTCAGACAGAGACAAATACTTACAAGATGTCTATCAAGCGTTCTTAAAACTACAATACCCACCCGCTGAAGTGAAGAAACAGATTGACAGAGCCAGAAGAATACCCAGAAGTCACCTACTCCAGGACAGGCCCAACAAAGAAAGGAACTGTCACACAGCTGTAGGAACTGTCACAGCTGTTAATCAGATCCTTCCTTTTAATGTGGATCCTGTCCTCAGTGTTCACGCTGGGCCAGATCCGTAGTCCCCTGGAGTCAAGGAAAAGTCTCTCCATTGATTTGAATGTTTCAGAGTAGCAGCCGTGTTAGTCTGTATTCGCAAAAAGAAAAGGAGTACTTGTGGCACCTTAGAGACTAACAAATTTATTAGAGCATAAGCTTTCGTGAGCTACAGCTCACTTCATCGGATGCATTTGATTTGAATGAGTTTTTGATCAGGACATATAAAACTGCTGCCTCCTGTCAAGTTGCTGTTAGTAGTGACAGTATAATGTTTCTGATCTGTTTGTCTGAATTAGATAGAAAGATATGATTCTTTGCTCCCAAAAATCTTACTATGTGCAGAGGGTACTGTCAACACATAATAAATGATAATTGTGCTAAGGTTGTATAATAAGTAGAACTGTACTTGTTCATAGAAATGCACTACATTAAAAGTTCTCTTCTCTGGAAAGCAGAAAGTGCAGGAGAGAGAGAGAGAGAGAGAGAGAGAGAGAGCTACCCTTCAGCACCTGCAGAGTATTGTTAGAGCAAAGGATGTTTGTCTGACTGTGTACACCTGCTTATATGCCACATATTTCATTGTGATTGTTCTGGTGCAAGGTAGCTTCTGTCTTGTATGTATGTATTTTTTTTCTAGAAAAACATGTCGGTTGTTTGACACTGATTTAGACACACTTCAATAGATGAATTTTCCTATAGACTTGTAAAAATGATGCATGATAGTTCTTAGTTTAAAAAGTTTCCTGCTAGAGAGCTAGTAGCCGAAAAAAATTTGATACTCATGAAATATGCCAACTCTTTCCTGATCTCCCATAAGCCAACTCCTATATTGCTATAAGAAGCTTGGATTGTAGAAACTTTGTTTTGCCAAATATGTCTTGAAAATGTCACTTTCAGCATTTCTTATAGATGCAAGTAACTATTTGAAAAATCTCTGAATTGTGTGTGTTGGTTTTTTAAAGGAGCTTTTGAGCAATAATGCAAAATTACTAGAATCCTGGTAGTGGGCTTGATCGTTGGTGGTTTAAGTTGGCAAAGCACCATTGGCCATCTGAGGATCTGATCCTGTGATCAAAAATTAAATGTATCCTTTGTAAAAATCTTGAAAGCTGAGACACATGCAGAATTGATACTTAATATATTGTTGGGGGAACTAAAAATTATTTCTCTTACTAACATTTTTTTTATCTATATTTCAGTGTGGTTAGTAATTTTCCAGGTGCCAGTAAAATTAAGTCTTGAAAAAAACACTTAATACTCTAGACACCAATCCTGTAACTGGATCCAAGTGGGTGGGCCTCTGAGCCAATGTGGGATTCCACTGAAGTCGGGGGAATGTTCTAGATCCAAAATTTTGTGAATATGGCTTGGATTGCGCAGGATCAGGGCTCTAGTGAGTAAAGCATAGTAATCAGGAGACCAAGAGCAAAATCCTGGCACCTCTGAAATCTCCCACTCTGAATGGGAGTTTTGCCGTTGACTTGAATGGAGCCTGTATTTCACCCCCGGACTCTTTATTTCCAACTTCACCACTGAAATGCTCAACGCCTGATTGCAAAGATGCTTAGGATTAGTAGCTGTTTTTGGGTTCATGTGGAATGGAGGGTTCACTGCACTTCTGAAAATAAAGCCTTAGTTGTCTCAGGTTGGGCACCCACAATTAGTGATCACTTGTCAAAATTTGTGCACTAAACACACTGTGACTCATCGTTTTCCTCATTCTGTGAAAAAGGGAGGGTAATATTACCAACTGGCAAAGGTGTATTGGGGTTTAATTTGGTATTGATTGTAAAGAAGCTTTGATATCCTCAAACAGTAGGAATAAGAGAAGTCCCAAACTTAATAATGTGTGTTAATTTTTGTACTAAAAGTACTTTTTAAAAAAAAAAAAGTTAATGCTTTAATGTTTTCACATTACTGTTATGGAGCGGTAATAGTGAGAAGGTGTGTATATTATTATTGCAGTTATTTTACTTCACATTTGGAAAACAAGCATCACAACACAACCTGCTTTTAGATTAAACTTTCCTAAATTTCTCAGATATTCTATAAGAGTTTTCCAATATTTAGAGCTTCTTTGGTGCTGTATATAGGGGTTAGGATAGAATGAATTACCTTCTTTGTAACTTCTAAATACTGATCAGAATGTCATACCTGCTTTTGAACAGGCTGAAATGCAGTGGAGATTAGCCAAAAATGTTATCCATATGTATTTGCTTTATTTGTTTGAGAGAGCTAAGTAGAAAACATTTTAAAAAGAACTACTGTGAAATTTAGTATATATTTTATATTTAAAAGGAACGTTGGTTTTAAAAACTTCTCTTAGCAGATGTGTTTTGATGCTACCTTATTCTGCATTTATTCCCTTTTCATTAAGTGCAGGATGTGGTGCAGATTGTATTTTAGTTTGTTGGCAATATTTTCTACAACCTGCGTTTACTAATTCATTTAAATTTGTTGCTTCCAATATTGGCATTGGGCAACTTTATGCATTTTGAAGGTTAAAAAATGCGGTATTTTTACAGTTAATCACCAGAGGGCAGTACAAGTCAGTATATTGTCTTGGTCTGTCAGGTTTCTGGACAGGATTTGTTAAGACATGGTATTATTTAGTAACTCTTCACTTTGCTACCACGTTGAAAATGGTGTTTGTTGCTGAATTCTCAAAAATAAATAATCCCCTACCAAAACTCCAAAAACACAGACTATGAAACTATTTGGCTTTCACATTTTATGCTCCTTACAAATAGGATATTTATTTATTAATAATTTTTATTAAATTTGACTAAGCAGTGTGAAATTTAGTTTTTCTACAAATATACAGAATGTTTCAAAATCAGAAGAGATTGATTTGTGTTCTCAATCAGTTTTCTGAATTCTAAATATAATTTGCTATATAATTAAGTGATTTTTATTACAAAATGTCTCTGATTTGATAGAATTCTAATTTTGGTGAATTACTCAAGTATAATAAAGATAAATTTGGATATTATATGTCATGATTCACCTGATTAATTGAAAGATAGCTATTTAACATAAATCAATAAATAAATTAGGCTGACAACATCATGAAGAAATTCTGAGATATACAAACATTATAATTAAGAGCCTGCTCCTGTTGTTAAGTCAATTAACTTGTGGGAGCAAGTTAGTACCCCAGCTTAGTATCCAACAAATTTTGTCAAGACATTTGACTGCTATATGTCAAAATAGTGTATATCTTCTGTGTAGTAATCTATTTGAAACTTAGGCCCCATTTCAGGAAAGCATCCTTTTCATGATAGCAATGAAGCATATGCTTATATTAAACTTATGTTTAAATTCATGCTTCATTGTCATCCTAATCAGGCCTACAGTCAGTTGAAAAATACACATTAAAGCCGAGAACTACTGAGCTCCTTGCATATGGATTTGTACAGATTTCAGTAGTATTTTATCTTGCTTGGAATAGTTACTGCTGCAGAATAGAACTTCAGTTTAGTTTGCCATAGGCTTTTTATTTCTGTAAACTGGAATTAACACTGACCTGTTGAAATATAAATTGGAGCAAATCTGATGCTGGATTCTAGCAGATCCTCTGATAAACTTGTTTCTTGTCCCCATTCATTTAAAAAAAAAAAAAGTTGGTTTATGGCCAAATCCTTTTAATCTTGGTCAAAGCTCCCAGCAAAGTCTGTAGGAAGTTTTGGATAAGGCCTCTATGTTCGCTCCCCTTCGAGCCTCAGAATGAAGCTGAAGAGTGGGAATCAGTCCCCAAAGGGAGTGGAAGACCCAGTGTTGCATGTTCATCCCATTGCCCAAGCTTGCAAAAATCTTTCTGAATGTACTCCACATTGTGAAAGCACCAGGAGATTTTGTGAGGTTCAATGTGATGTTGGAGGGGGGTGGAATTCTGGATCAGATACACTGCACAGGATGCTCTCCCCAGGGAATAAATAGGTGCAATAACGGGTGTGCCTGAGGGAAACTTGTATATCTCAGCATTTATCTGTCTTGTTGCTTTCCCCCTCAGTGGAGCAACCAGAGTAATTATTCTCAGTCTTGTTTCTCTTCCAAGTTCTATTTAATGTGGCCGCACCACTACAAAGAAGCTCCCTTCCATGAAGGAATTAATGCTTCACATAGTATTATGAACTTCTGCAGAGATGTATCCACAGCTCCTAAAACTACCAGCAGGGGATGGGGGTTCCCATGGAGGTGTGCTGCTTGCATCTAGAGAGTCACACAAAAGCAACACAGAGGTTCAAGGATCTCTGTGGATTTGGGAATAGAAAGGCACTGCTGTTTTAGAGGGCCCCACCTTCAATCCCTGCCGGAGCCCTCCCTACCTCTTATGCCCTCCATTCAACCCACAAGAAGAATAAGGAAAGAACTCTGTAGAAGGTTCACTGTGTTTCCTAACACCACCGCCCTCCCCCAGACCCCCCGCAATAGCATCTGAGGTGAAGAGACAGGGAGAAAGTACATTATGAACTTCAGGATATGTCCCCTGGTGTAAGTGCTGCACATAAATTCATGTGTATGCCTGGACAAACACATGTGAGTGTGCACACAGAAAAATCAATGTTTTATACTAGTGTAACTCCAAGGAAAATTTGATCCTATGTTTTTATATTGGATGTATCAACATTTTTGGTTCTATTTGGGATGCAGATTTAAAATGTAATTCTATTGTTTAAATTCAGTATAAATAGTGTAAACAAACAGTCAGCTGGAATCTAGAGGAAAATAATGACCAAAACCATTATTTAATATGCTCAATATCTTAGATTAAGCCAAATGAATTTTTGTACTCTGATTAATAAGTGTATAACTTATACTATATAACTTATGTTAAACTTAACTTTAGTTTTGTTTAGCCATTTGTATAAAAGCAGAATAAGAACAGTTAAAGACTCAAACTCAAAATTTTCTAAAAGAGTTATAGTACAAGTAACTGCATACTTGTAAATGACTGTTTTCAGCCTGTGTTTATATATTTTCTCAATTTTCAACAGTAATGCTTTTCTGTAAGTCTGTATTCTTTAATATATGCAGTTCTTTTAAGAAATAAATTAGTAAAAGGCAAGAGTATATCTCTTACTGCATTTAAGATACAGTACATGCATTTTTTGATGTCACATATGTTTTCCCTATTTGTATTAGATATCCAATGAAATATGCTTTTTACAGCATGAATAAAGTCTTTTAAACCACTTTTGTTACTTGATTTTTCACACAGAAGTTCTAAGATTAAGGTGCTGCTGTATTACCAGAGGGAGTATGTGCGTTTTTCTCTTTTCCAGCTTTATAATGATTACAGTAACCATTCTCTCACGCTGTGAAACGTGGATACTAGTCTGTGGAACTCAGTCCTCAGATCACAGGTACATGTGGGGAAGGGAAAAAAAACTCAACAAAAAAACCCTAAAGGGGTTATCGGTAATGGTCAAAACCTGGAACAGCTGAAAACATGGAAACAATTTCCTCCCTAATTTGGGCAGATTGGAATGCACCCCCAAAATCCAAACGGAAATAGTAAAATTTAAAAACTTTTTATTAGTACCCAGCCCAGCTGCACCTGGCTGGCCTAATTGCCTTCAACCTAGTCATTACTCAAAGGCATGAAGTTTAGCCACCAACAGCACTTATTAATGTATAATAGGAATTTACTTGTAAAACAGAATTATTGGAATGGTGTGATATCCTAAAGACTGAGGTGCTGACATTTTAGATTTTTATATAGGGATGTTGAGTTATAATTTAGGAGTTGAATATTGTTTGGGTGATTAATCACTATTAGGGTATAATCTAAATATAGGTCGGATGCAAATAGAATTAATGTTTATAATCGCCTATTGAAGCACGTTTGTGCAAATAAAGTCAGGTTTGGTTTCTAAACAATCTACTTTAGTAGTTTACAAAAAAATTGGAAAAACCTAGAAATGCAGAGGCAGCAGATTAATGAAATGTTTCAGTAAGACTGCACTCACTGATTTCTGTAAAGATGTCAAAGCCCAAGACCATAAAAGTGCTTGCAAATTCGCTCCTTAGTATCAATGGTGTGATAAACTGAATACATTAATTTTGTTGGACCTCAAACTTAGAATCTGTCAATATCATTCTGGTGATTAATGGTTACAGACTTTTACCTACCTCATAAATATTATGTGTCTTGATTACAGAGGCACTGTTCGTGCTGCTATAGTTAGTTATGTCAGCACTTCCATTATAAACCCCATTTTTTTAGTGGTTTATAACTCTGTCATAAAAATTCACTCTGGGATGAAATTTAGACTGTAGGTTCCCAGACTGGAAGCAAATATTTTTAAATTTGAACATTAAGAGTGCAAAATAATTCAGATTTGCCATTTTTTTCATCTTTTCTTGCTATTCCTATAACTCAATTATGGCTTTGTTCTTTTTGAAATAAAATGTTGCTACCTCTGAGAGGCCAGCTGCTTTTGTAATATGTATTTTTAAAAACTGCAGCATCATAAATATTTTATAACTGCTCAGTACAACTGTGCAATAACTATTTCAAAATATACTTTCAATGTAATGCCATGATGTTTTTATCCACAATGTAAGCCCACATTAAACACCAGCTGACAGATAAAAGTATAATGGCTCCAGTGGAGTGTGAAGGTCAGAAGAAAGCATTTTAAAATGTATTTTGTTAAATACAGGATCTGGACTGGATCCTCAACTGGTGTAAATCAGCATGGCAAAGTTGACTTCAGTGGAGCTATACTGATTTACTCAAGCCAAAGAACTGAACCCCCAAGATCATTTTGCCATACCCTTTTTTCCTACTTTTTTTTTAAATAAAGTGATTTAAACCATTTCTGTAGTATTAAAAGATTATATAAATATATGAAATGCTAGAAGGCTCTATTAGTTATACTCTGATGGATAAAGTTCTGTATTAGTTGAAAGCTGCTTGTCCAGCTAAAACTACCTGGATTGTCTGTATCAGACCACTCTGTCTTTATTTCATCTGTTTGCTGCAGTGCCCTCCCCCATGATTAAGCAAGAGTGTTTACTATATGTGTCACAGCTTTACTAAATATTTAAATGTTTATATTTAAGACATTATGTTTCATAGTATTGGTCCCTTATTGTAATATTACAATAATAATACCATAACAATACAGTACAAAATGGTACAATAACAGTAATGTCTTTCTAAACAGTAGATGTATTTACAAAGCAGATAACTTTTGTGGCCCATTATGCAATTAGTTAATATATTACGTTAATTAAGTTTTTACTTAAACGTATCAGTTGAGTTTTCTTCACCATTCATGGTGCTAAGATCCTGATTAAATATGGACCTTTTTATTAAAGCTCATTGAAATCTGGGAGGAGGGGGATTTTCACTACAATTTTATGCAGTTTTAGGCCCATACATAATCAAAACTTTGTAACATTCCAACCAGTTCTGTTTTTATGAGGGGTCAGACTTTGTAAGGGATGTGGGCACCTAAAGATGTATGTAAGCACCTAGTAAGATTATCAAAAGTGCCCAGGCAACTAACTCTCATTTAAAATCAACCAAAGTTAGGCACCTATGCAGTTTTGAAAATCTCACTAGGTTCCTATATTCATCTTTAGGCACCTAAGTGCCTTTGAAAACCTGGCCCCAAGTCTTTGAGCCTCCAGCAGTAGATTTCAGAGTAGCAGTCGTGTTAGTCTGTATTTGCAAAAAGAAAAGGAGTACTTGTGGCACCTTAGAGACTAACAAATTTATTTGAGCATAAGCTTTCATGAGCTACATCGGATCCATTCAGTGGAAAACCTTCTCTCGCCCGCCCCCCGTCTCATAGCTTCTGATAAGGAAGTCAGAATAATTATTTATCAAGTGCTTGTATTTAAAGGCTTTCCTTTCTAAATATATTTTATAGTTTAACATTCAAGACAAAGTCATATATGTTCCCAGTCATTTTTATTCTTTTAAATAACAGTAGTTAGAAATTGGTGTGCAGCATATAAAATAATTTCTGGAGTTTCAGTGCTTTTCAGAATTCTAAAAATTCCCTACTTGAGAATGAGAGGTTTCAGAGTAGCAGCCGTGTTAGTCTGTATCCACAAAAAGGACTTTATTTGAACATAAGCTTTCGTGAGCTACAGATGCATCTGATGAAATGAGCTGTAACTCACAAAAGCTTAGGCTCAAATAAATTTGTTAGTCTCTAAGGTGCCATAAGTCCTCCTTTTCTACTTGAGAATGTCATTTGAAGAACCTTTAATAACTTTTTATTATTGTTAGTTATTATTTATTTATTTATTTATATTTTACTATTATTTGCAGTGTTTCTTGAGGTTTCATGTTATAAGCATGGAAACCTGAATAACTATTTAAAAAAAAAAAAAAAAAAGCTTGCATTAAAGCAGGGCATCTGGTGCTCACAGTTTACTTGGTTGGGTGGATAGCTTGAAAGCCTTAATTTAAAAAGTCATCTTACAGCCCTCTTTAATTGGCCCCAAAGTCAGTAGTTGAGCATTTGGCCTGATAAGAAGGCTTTTGGCTCTACATGTGCCATAAAATCAGCAAAGAGAGGCATCTGTTTAATGCAACAATGATGCTGGGATTTTTGTTACTGGGGTTTGCTGTAAACAGGATTTACCCCTTAAGGCAGCAGTAACACACCATAAAAAGGCCATTCTTGTACACCACAGCAGCAAAGCTTTAACATTTGGGTTTTCAGATTTTTAATAGGCAGCTGATTGTATTGTTGCATACCAACAACAAGACTTGCATAGGGTGGGTTATATAAATACTGTACATCTAAGATCAGAATACATCTCCTTCACGTTTTATTGCCTCTGGTTTATATAGGCCTGGGAAAGAGCATCCAACAAACTTCAAGTTTCAGCTTCTGTTTCTGGAAAGTTGTGTTTTTTTTTTTTTGTTTTTTTTTAGTTTGGAGACTGTTGGTAGGTGGAATAAAGACACACCCCAGTTTTTTGATGGCGTTATCCTGGCAAACATTGTTTCAAAATTCCCAAATAAAAACTGTTAAAACTGGCGTGAAGGTCGAGTCACATTAGTTACTTCAAAGTAAAAATACCTAAACATTCTGTATAGTTTACATAACAACGAAAAACCAGTGCATGAAGAGTCAGGACATTCAGTTGAAATGTAAAAGAAACACAGACGTCTGAAAGCATGGAAATTCACACTTAAGGTCACCCAAGCACCCTTAACTATGCTTCTGTAGAGATGCCAGCCTTTTATTTTCCTTTCTTTGTCTCTCCTCTCCACCCTCTCTCCCCCAACAGTTGTTTTTGGATCTGTTAATTTTTCAAAGGGCTTGAAATTCAGTTTATGGCTATGGCAAAGACCCTGTATTTTGACCATCCTCCCACCTTCCTTTACCATCTTTTTCTATTCCTTTCCCTCAAGAGTTTTCAAAAGTCTGAAGCCTGTGAGTTGTAGGCAGTCTACTTGCACAGATACCAACTATGATGCTTTCTCATCACACTAAACTGTACTTTTTAGTGTAAGTGCTATTGTGTCATAATTGAGAATTAGAAGGTTCACATACCTAAGTACATTAGCTGTGTTTAACAATGCTTATCTAACGGGGGCCTATGGAATCTTAATGACAAGTGGGTAAAGATTGTCTTCATTATGCTACCTGCTATCCAAAATTAGTAAAATAAATCCTTTCTGTGAACTCACTATGGTTGGTAAAGAAGGCTGGAGTCTACATACTTAGCTCTGAATTCCTTGGGTTTCTAATATGATATTCTTGTACATAGTATGTCGTCTTTGGATTTTGGTTTAATTCTGAAGTCACTGATATGTACAATCAAACTTAACTCCATTTTCATGCAGATGGTTTTTTTTTATTTTTTGGAATTTCCCTAGATTTAAAAAAACTATAAGAATTACTCAATGACCGGGTACTAGCAGAGCTTGGGCCATAACTTCCCCATGTTCCATGCTCCCTTCCCCTTGGACTTCTCCTAGCTCATGCTCCCTCGTTTGTACTTCCCTGTGAAATCTGTTAGCTACATAGGCAATAACTCCAGGTCATATGCATTCCTCTTATACTCCATTCCACTCATCCACTTCAGATACTCACTGGTGATCTCACTTCTTTTCTATTCCTTATGAATCTGATGAAGTGGGTTATAGCCCACGAAAGCTTATGCCCAAATAAATGTGTTGGTCTCTAAGGTGCCACAAGGACTCCTTGTTATATATGCACTTAGTGATTCAGATGGCCTGGAGGGCTTCTAAATTCTGCAGGCTGCTCCTGGGCCCAGGGCTCCTGTTGCTGTGCAGAGCTGCTAAGCTCTACAGAGCCTGCCCCTGAACTGGGATGGCAGGACAGAAGCCCTGTAGAGTTTGCAGGGGTTCTAGAGTGGCTGGGACCACAAAAGAGCAGTACAGATCCATCCTTGGAATTATATAGCATGATCTCAGCTGTGCAGCAACCTTTAGGAAGCCCACATGCTCTTTCAGAATTTCTAAACTCCATGCCTTCCCCGTTGTCTAGTAGCTCTACCTGTGATGCTTGTAGGGTTCATAAGATGAAGAGCCAATGAACCAGGTCTCCATGCTTTTCTGGACCTTCTAAGGTCCACAGGAGGAGTGCTGTGGCACTGGAATAATCACAAACTCATAATGCCTGCATGTTCCATGTGGCCTTCCTTAGTCAGCCTTCCTTCACTTCCCCCTCCCCTTACGGTTAGAGCATGATAGGCAGGATTTACTTAGTTTCCTCCCCTCTTGTTCCTTGTGGGTTCCTCCTGCTCCCATTAATGTGAGCATTTCAAAAGCTGCACGATTCTGAGCTCCATGGATCCTGGGAGCGCCTAGCCTTCTCTAGGGTGACTAGACAGCAAATGTGAAAAATTGGGACAGAGGGTGCAGGGTAATAGGAGCCTATATAAGAAAAAGACCCCAAAATTGGGACAAGTGGTCACCCTAGCCTTCTCAGTAGTGCAAACCTTTTAAGGTTTATATGCCTGTGTGGGGAAGCTTACTAGAGGAAGTGGCTACCCTGCAGAGTCCCTAAGCTCCATCAGAGTGGGGCCTCTCCTTTGGCAGAGATCAGAGGCTCTGCAAGGCAGGCGCCTTCCTTAGCTGTGGTCTTCAGGAGCAGGTCTCTTGTTCAAGGTCTCAAGACCTAAGGTCTTCAGGAGCAGGTTTCTTGTTCAATAGAACTTAGAAGCTCTGTAGGGCAGTGGTCTCCTGAAACTAGACTTCTCTTCCCAGATTCTCCATGATCTTCATTTGGCTGGGTTTTTGCAGGCCTCCTTGCTGCTATTAAGGTCCCTAACTAGCCACACTATCTCCTCCTGTGGATCTCCTAAGGAAAGAGTTACCTGCAGTGGTGGAGAGTAAATCAGTAGGAAGGAAGCCCCATGTCTTCCGTGGTGCGTTGAGCAAGCCTCGCCCATCAGATGTCAAGCTCAAAGCCTCATTCAGGTACACAGGCTGCCCCATCCAGGGTTTGTTCCCTCAGGTTCTTTGTTCCCTCAGGTGCTTTGTTCTTCCCTGCTTTGGACACTTAAACACTGATGCATCCCCAGCTGTGAAGCAAAGGGAAAACTTTGGTAAATAGTACCTCACAACGCAGGCATGTATTTGACATCTGACATAGTGTTGTGGTATATTGGGGAATCACTGAGACCTATTATTTCGAGGAGAAAACAGACTGTTCAGAGATCAGGTGCCAAAGCATCCCTGGAAGCTTGAAACAGAGTGTTCCAGTTCAGTGTGCTGAGGTAAATCTGGCCTCTCCAAAAGTAACAGAGGAGGTCTGGCAGCTAGACAGAGGACAGGAGTTCCAACTTCAAACTAATGCAACCTCTGCTGCCTGTTATCCCAGTTAACTTCATCTCCCAGAAATGCTCTAATCTGCTTCCTGATCTATGCAGGTGGAGACTCACATTTCTGATGGGTATGTCTACCCTTACAAGGCCCTGGCTTTCCAAGGCTTTCTGTGTACTGACAAACCCCGAAGGCACCAATGCACCTTACCTCTGGATACTTTTTTCTTACGTTTTGTTGCCATGGCCCAGGTTTTATTACTGTACCTAGCTACAAAATGGCTTGTCAGAATGACTTCAGTTGACATTTTATTTTAAAATTCTTGGTGATGTTTGGCACACAGTACCACGTTGAAGAGCATATTTAAAAGGTTATACAGTGTTGAATTAGGAATTCAAGAATAACATGTCAGCATCAAGTGACTTTCCTGTGAGGTTCCTGCATTTCTTACGAAAGTGATCAGGGTGCTGATGAGCTTTAAAAGGTGTCTACGGTGCCCCAATTAACCTCCACACACCCCATGCATAGCAATGTATGTAAGGCACTTTAACACTGACAAAGTACCATGACAAACTTCCTTAGATTTTGAAGTCTTCCTTTGCAATTGAAAGGGCTGTTAAAAATTGTTAAAAAATGTAAGCTACAGGCTCCACAACTAAAGCAATGCCTTTTAAAGCTTGACGGAGCATGACAGACGTATTTGACGTTCTTAATTAATCAGTATATACCTTTCCCATATACATGTTCCCTAAGTCAAAATTTAGGCTTTGCTTCTTGTGCCCTAGTTCTCACCAAGGCTTTTCAAATAACCTAGGACATGGCATTTTTGAAATAAGCATGGCAAAAAGGGGTTAAAATCATTTTCAGAGCATGGCTGATGCCTCTTTTTTGTCTCAAAATCTACTTGTCTTGATTGTTTGGAATGTGGGCAAAAAAAAAACAAATAACCTCCATTGCCTGAAAACTGTACATGAAAAAATTGAAGTGGAAAGATTGTTTTGATTTGTTTTAGGATTTAAAGGAGAGCTGGAAGCAGGTTTATACCCAAAAGCAATTCCTAACCTTTGCAATAGGAACGGTACTGTCTCTAATTTAACACACAAACAAAACCTAAACATTAGGGCTAGTTAAATTTTTTTCCAATTTTATTTTTTTAAACAAGGAGGGCACAAATTTGTCATAAAAAAATCCCATTTTTGACCAGATCTACTACACATTTCCCTAAATCAAAATTTAAGCTTTGATTACATAAAGAAAAAAATCTGTATAAAAATAACTCCCATTGCATTTGGCTATAAATGTTTTCTTTTGAACTGATATAGTTTAATATTTTCAAGGATGCAAATAGAAGTTGTAGAGGAGATTTATTACTATGATTGCTTGGACCTCAATTCCCAACAGTTTCCCAAAGAACAGCGTTGTTGATGGTTAAATTAACTTGTTACATTCACTCACTCAAAAGGAAATTAAATGTAGTCTCTCAACTTTTCTTTTTTTTTTTTTTTTTTACAAACATTCTTATTGCCATTGTATCCTGTTTTCTTGTAATTTCAGTAAGTCTCTTAGTTCAGAAACTGTAGCTAGCAACATATTGTGTATTTAATAGCCTAATCTAGCCCAACCAAAGATTAGAGTAACTGTATGTTTTTCTCCATAAAAGGAAGAAAGGGAAGAGAGAATTATTGTTTTGTTGGTAAACCAAGGGATAGAGTTTTGGAACATTTCTAGATGGCACTTTTTTAATCTCTGCTAGACATTGTTCAGTAAACCAAAAGCTCTGTCTATCATCATTTTCCAAAGATCCTGTCACAGTACTGTGTTGGCACTAAACTAAAAAGCAAACAAATTAAAACTATCTCAAAGGGCATTTAGAATTTCCATCCTACTCTGTTTAATCATGTGCTTTTGCTCTTTGAGTGCAATGTTGGATTTTCTACTGCTATGGTGAAGAGGGTCATGGCAAGGTGTGATCAGAAGGTGGCAGGATTCTTCATGGTCTGCCCTGGGAGAATGCTGTTCTTCTAGCTACCTTTGTTCTGTACCTAAGTTCTGATAAAAGTAATATGCTGGACGTTCAAAACTGCCATGATGGGTCCCAAATGTAGAGAGGGTCTCTGTGATTGAGTGGGTTTATCCCATTCTCACTTTTTAAATCAGTACTAGAATTCTCAAGTGCACTTGTCAATCAACAGAGAATCAGTGGAGGCTGTGGAGCAGCAGTGCAACATGATTTCTGTGGCCTGTGATATTGAAGACAAGGGCTGTCTCATTGTATATGAACTCTTATATCTAGGGCCTGGTAGAGTTAATATAATCCAACTTGCGGGGGTGAAAATGCAATAATCTTTACAAATACCTATTTTAAGAAAAACTGAATACTTTCATCAAAAAGGGATTTCAAACATTCTAGGATTGTACTGCAAGAATTTGTCAATATATTGATTCAGGTACTGTGGACTATAAGCATGTTCCTTGAAATACTAGAAAAAAGCATTGCTGGTTCATGGCACCAGCTACTTAACTAGGATAATAATTTACAATGCCAAAAGGCTAGTGTATGTTCTCAGAATTTCCATTTGGCATTATTATACTCTTTTAATAGTACTTTATAGTCCCCAGCCTTACCTCAATTAGCACTACTGACAGATGCTAGTTCAGCATTTTATCTCCAGCTAGCAGGGCTTTCTTTAGAATAAATGTCAGCGATTTTTATGTTACTAATTTCAGGTGATATACCTACATGCAAAATTACAATTTATCTTTCATGTTACACTTGCGTGAGAGATGGCAGCAAAAGGAAATACAAGAGAAGGGGCCTTGAAGATTGTTCAGGGTTGGAAGGTTCGTTATGGAACTTTTATCGATAAGTGGAGGTGTGTTACCCCCCCAACCCCAAAGCTTCCTATCCTTTTGTCTTTTGAAGGGAGCTCTACATTTCTTTAAATGCTGATAGTGTTACCTCTACATACCGAACATTGCTTGCTAAGTGTGGAGTAACATTAATCTATTTTAATAGTCTGCTAAAATGATTTCTGAAAATCTTGGATATAAATATTGCTAAACTAAAGCATTCCATGTAGGTCAAATCACGAAACATAATGTTACTTGCAGCTATTCTGCTAGTGAGCATAGTTTTAAGGACATTTGCAACAAAGGGGAGAGTAAAAAGCAGAAGGAAAAGATTCTGAGGTGTATGCTGCTGACCAAGCACAACAGCCATAAAATAATGATTGATATCAGTAGGCTCCACTCAAAACAAGGCTGCACTGTGGTTTGTTGCATATTACCTATCTGTCTGCCCCCTATACAGATGAGCAGGGAGGATCCCATGAGAAAGCAAAGATGCATTTTAAGAAGATAAAAAATTGGGGCATTAAATATTCCATAAGTTATCTGTGCTTCATTTTTACAGTTTCTGTATATTTATCTGCACAGATTACAGATTTGAAGTCCAATCTTGAACAAGTCTTTTTCTACCTCTAGTTGTTTATCTTATAATGCAGTTTCTATCTGCTACTAAATTATACTTTTATGTATTTGACGGGGGAGAAAAGCCACACATATAGAAAAGACAATAGCTTTATACCATGCACAGTGATGCCTGGAATCAGTGTAGATCTAAAAGTAAGCTAATTATAGAAAATAGATGTTTCTTAATTGAATTATTTAAAAGAATAAATTGGTTAGAGCATTTATTTCACATAGGCATAGATGTATGTTTAATAAAGAACATTTCTATAAAAGATAAAACTGAAATACTAAAGAAAAATAAAATTCTACAAAAAGAATGGGTGGATAAATCTTTTGCTTTTCATCTTTTAGGAATATATATTCAAAATTGCTTCTAAATACCATTATTTTGAAGAGTTAATTGACATTTTCAGCATAACTGCCTAGTGTTGCAAGTTTCCATGTAGCTTTTTCTTTACTGTTGTTCTGTGGTTTTATATCAATAAAACAATAAAATGATTAATAATAACTTTTAGTGCACTGGCTGGTGTTTCTGCTGCAATATTAATATGCATTTACAAGAGGTCTCCTATCAATTTCACTCGTGTTAATGTCTACCTAGGAGCTGTTGAGTTGTAGCTGGGGGGAAAAAATGTGGCCCTGATTCTGGGATTTGGACAGATTCCTAACCCCACGTAGAGCCCCACTGACAATAGCAATGGCTTTCTCCAGCAAAACATGATCGTAACCTAGGGTAAAAACAATACAAGCAAACAACACTTAACATACATTTTTTTTTTTTAAAAAAAATACACAATATTTATTTACCCAACTTATCATTATGTATATATGAGTTTTAAAATCTTGGCCTGCATGCATTTCGGTCAAGAGTTCAAGTTTGTTTAAGCTAATGCTACATGGGGATTAAAGAAAATAGGTTAAAATAATACTAAAAAGTCTGACATAAGCTGAAAATGCCCCTGTATTTTAGTGTTAAAGCTGAAATGTGCCTCAGTTCACTTTTTTAGGTGTGATTTAATGTTACTACCCATTTCAGTAGTCACCTAGCATAGAATCAAATTCAATGCATCGTGCAGTAAAAGGTCAATATTTCTTTCTTTAAAAATATTCACAGTGGTTTTAAGATATATATGTAAGGATTTTTTTTCTTTTGCCTGCACTGAACTTTTGGCCTGGTCCCCTAGAGTTTGGGTGGTATATGTTTTAAAATTGATATATTAATGTTGAATTTTTATTGTCACAGTTTCTGTTCGTGCTCCTTTCAAACCCTTCATTTTGTTTGTTTCTGAACTTTGGATATCTCGTAAAAATGTCACCATTGTGGTTGAACATTAAGCACCTTCCCATTTTGCTCTGGGCCGTTGAAATAAATTTGGACCAGGTGCTCCTCTCATAATAGAATCCCTTGATGTGCTCTGATAGTGAGCTGGAGAGCGGAAGCTGTCAGCCTTCAGCTGGCTTGAAGAATGCAATTAGAGCAGTTTTAATACTGCTAAGGGACCCCCGTTCAATCAAAGCTGTTTGAGTTAAGCCAAGTCTAGAATCCTAAACATGTACTTTTAAGCATATCAGCTTCGTCTTTTTAGCTGGAATGTGGATCTGTCATTCCCACTGTTGGTTTTATACTGGAGAACTCCCCCCATCCCCACCCTGACCCCCGCCTGCCTGCTAAATACTGATTGCACTTTGTCTTTTGACTCTCCTATCATTATAGCATTATTAATATTTATGGTCCAATTTACTGTCAAATTAGGTATTAAAATAAATCTTAAAATTCTAGTGATGGCCACGCCTGGCTTTTAAATGAACCTGCTGTAGGGTAATTCATAAGCAATTCATCACCAGATGCTCAGGCTTTGTACTGTAGAAAGCACAGGGAGCATCCTAGTTAGTCTGACAACTTATTTTGTGAAATCTAACATTATTCTTTGGCTTCTGTAAATTATAGTCTTTCTGTATGTGAAAAAGATGAAACAGTACTGTGTAAATGATCTTTTTGTTACATTATTTATTAAAACTGGGTAAAAATACAATATAAAGTATTAAAATGAATAGCTTCTTAAAATGTGCATACACATTTTATAGACTCCAATCCTGCAAACACATTGAGCATATGCTTAACTAAAAGCACCAAGTTGTGTGCAGTTAAATCAGTGGCACTACTTATATAAGTAAAGTTATGCATGCTTTAGTGTTTCCAGAACTGGAGCCATGGTTAGAATTTATTTAATTTAGAATACAATGAAATTGCAGTAAATATCTGGAATTATAATGGGTTATTTAAATTAAAATGTTGTTAGAAGGTTTCAGAAATTTGCAAGTGATCCATCAATGAGCAAAAGGAAGGATATATAAATATTTTAATAGCAAAGATCATTCACCCCTTCTCCTTTTTTTAACTAATAATATTTTTAAATTAGGTAATGATTAAAACTCTTTTCTGTTTCTCCCTCCACTTCCTAGTGCCTGGATTGACCTTACTGGAAGTGGTGCTTCTCCATCAGTGACTGTCTTCAGTGGGATACATTTCCTTTTTGTTTTCTTCCTGTTTTTATTTACTTTTACTGTTTTGTTTTTTCTCATTATCCTTATCTGTCTCCCTCATTCACTCCATATTTACCTTCCTACTTTCGTCTTATCCCCATCTGTCATGGTGACAGGGAGAACTGTGCTTTAAACCTCTTGTAGTCCTCCTTGATTGCACCCTTCAGATGACAAGTAAGGCTTCCTTCACCACCCTCAAGGGTGGAACAGGGCTGTCCAACCACTTTAGGACTGGATCTCTTGGTGGCAGCTCCTCTGTTTCCCTAACTGTTTCGCACCTGTAAGCCTTTTTTCTTTCAGGAACCGGTGACAGCACCTGATTAAAGTGACTCAAAAACAGCTTCTTCAAAATAAAGGTTTATTTATTCACCCAAAGTATATAGCAAGCAGAGAAAAGGACTAAAACAGTACATGCTTATACATGTTTCCTTTTATCTAAACATCAGGCCATGTCTACACTGTGGGGATTATAATGGCATGATGCCATAGCTATGATGGCATAATTTCATAGGGGAGATGCAGCTGTAGGGACACCACCTCCCCGAAAGACAGTAGCGTGCTTGATGGAAACATTCTTCCATCAATCTAGATGGGTCTACATCAGGAGTTAGGTTGGCATAGCTATGTCAACCTCATACCCTTGAGCTCCATAGCTATATCAACCTGAGTTTTAAGTGTGGACCAGGCCTAACTCTTTCCTTGCAAGCTTTGGTAAATTCTGCTCAGCCCAGTTACCTCCATCTCTGGCTGGGAGAGAGACAGACTGACCGGCAGACAGTGAGAGAAGGCTGCAGGGATACAGTCTACCCGCCAGCAGCTGCTGACAACCCACTCACCCTCCCCCACTTTTCTATGCAGGCATCTTTAATGGGTTAGCATCTCTTTGATCCCAGGCCTGGGAAGAATAAACTTTGCTACCTGGCTAGAGCCAAGCAGGGGGCATTTCCTAATAATAATTCCACCATTGATCCTTTAAAGACCCTTGCTATCTCTCTGAAGGCATCTTATCTCTGTCATTATTTTGTTTCCTGTTTGTTCACACCACCCCCTTTGATTTTAACTCTGTGCAGACAAGCAGGCCAATATCAGGCAAACGAAGGCACATAATACTCATAAAAAATAATACAAGTAACTATTTTTACTCCACCTCTTGTTCCTTTGGCCAATTTTCTTTTAGCTCCTATTCCTTAATACTTTACCTGAAGTGCTTCTGGTTTTAGATATTAGCTGATCTCTAGTGCTAGAGTGTCTGATTTCTTATTGTAGTTGCACAGTAAAATAGGTTTCTTTACTGCACTAATAGCCAATGCCACTGGCACAGGTTATTTCTAAGGTTTAGATATTTTATGTGGTAGATTTGAAGGCAAAGAACTTGCCCATGAGAGAAGGCACTGAAACTATTCCAGTCGCTCCCCCATTTCTTGAAGAAATTTAGTAATTTTAAAATATTAAGGCTAGTCATCAATTATGGATAAGACACCAAGAGGTTGATTCTCCACTACCTTGCACCTTGTGTACTCATTTACAACTGTCCAAAGTGAGTGAGAAGTTGATGTCAAAATCTACTTTATCATAATGGTAGCATTGTACACCTGTTTTTCCACTGGTATAAATGACTACATATGGTGCAGGGCAGTGGAGAATCAGTATAATTTGGTGCATTATTTTATTTAGAGTGTAAGCTCTTTGAGACAGGAACTTTCATCCTCTGTGATCTGCATCTGTGGTTGATCTACAAATTGAGGTACATTTTATTAAATATGCTGGAATATCTGCCTACAGAAATTATGTAAAATAACAAACTACTTTGCAAATGGGCATGCAACATTCTACCTCTATCACTCTTGGAGAGTTCACATTTTTACAGGGTAGCTAAGTTGATTACTTTGATTCTATGTCTACATTGCATCTGGAAGGTATAATTTCTAGCTCAATTAGATGTACACATACTATCTCTGCTTACACTAAAAAGAGCAGTGGGGCCATGGTGGCATGGGAGAATACTGTTGCTATGGTCCTGTCAAAGATCTTAGGTATGTACTAGGGTGGCTAGCCTGAGCTACCAACTGTGCAACTACAGCATCACTGCTATTTTTAAGGTATGTCTTCACTTTGAGCTGGGACTATGATTTCCAGCACGAGGAGACATGCCTGTGCTAGCTGTCATCAAGCTAGCATGCTAAAAATAGAGTGTAGTCATGGTGGCACAAGTGGCAGGCGGGGCTAGCTGCCCTGGGTACATGTTTAATGTCTTGGACGGGTAGCGTCTTGGGTGGCTAACTGCTCATGCCACTGGGATGGCACTCTACTTTTAGCACACTAGCTCCATGAAACCTAGCAGGGGGTACATCACCTTGAGCTGTGAATCACACTGTTATATTAATTTAGATGGAACAAATAGGCCCAAAGAGTCAAAGATGTTAACATGACCCTGACGATACTGTCCAACATTAAACAGTTTTAAACAAGGTTCAAGGTTTGGAATACAGAACACCCTGCTTACTGCCATGGGAAACACACCATTAACAATCTTTTTAACCCCTGAATAAAGATACAGAAAAGAATGAAAAAAATCAAGCATTTGCAATGTAAAGTATATTAAGTAAGGCTTTCATTTTAACCATGACCTTGTTCCCTTTCCCTGTAGCTGGAGCAAGTTTTTAAAAGGAAATGCCACTTCTCTGACAGTCGCCTAGATTATATTAAAGGTGGTAATAACTATCCATTTGGGGAAAAGAGAATAAGTTAGTTGAAATGGGCTGGTTTTGTCACTACTGCTGTTAAAGTCCAATCCCATTTCCTAGAAGAGAGAAACTCAAAAAGTGAAAGAAGAGAAAGCAAAGATGAATATGCAACTTCTGTCTCCGGTGGTGACTCTCACTTGCAACCTCACTACTGTAAAAACACAAGCATACCACACTGTTTTATTAGCTGCTCCGAGACCTGTTAATCTTGTACCAGCATCAGGCTGTTTTGGGCATTGCTTTTTAGCTGCCTTTCTGGTCACAGGCTTATAGCAGAATTGCAAAATATGCAATTTTAGCCATCTAAGCTGGATTCTTGTGAAAAAGGAAAGAGATGGGGAAAAGAAGAAATAATGTAGGGAAGGAAAATGACACATTTTGGGGAGAATGGAGGCAAAGTTTCATGTCCCAGGTGGTGGTCAGGATTTAGTTGGAGCTGATGGAAGTGGTGGTGTCATCTGAGGACTCTGTCTCTGGCCTGGTCTAGTCAAGATATTAATCAGGATCAGGACGATGAAGACCCAGTAATGTTAGGATAGATTGTAGGGTTCCAAGAGATGATGGGGGTGGCAGACATGTTGGTGAAATTACTCTCTCTTTTTTTTTTTCCCCCCTTCTCTCCAGTCAGTAGTTTTCTTCCTTCACTTCGCCTCTGCCAATTTTTCCTCTCAGTCTCTCTTTCTTTTAAGGACCCCAAAAGAAAGTGAGGGTGAGATAGCACATCCCCTCATTATTTTGTCCACCATCAGGCATAATTTCTGACACAACAATTTCTAGCTCCACGCTTTTCTGTTTAGCAGACATGATCTTAACAATCCTTGAATTATATCAGTAAGCCTTTTTGTTTGAACTAATTCACTCCGTCTCCCTTTTGTACCTTTTCCCATCAGCATTGGTTGTTGCAGATTACTGTGACATCTTGTGAATTTTCACTCACTTTTCACAACTGAGATCACAATTAGAGTAAATTTGTGGGTCCAATTATCACAACACCATCCCCATCTTAAAGTGTAGACATCCCACTGGCTCCAGTTAAGCTAGCGTGTATATGTCTACCCAAGCTAGGAATTACCCCTCCCAGCTGCAGTGTAGGTGTACCGTGAGGGCATGTACTGCTTTTTTTGAGAGACAGAGAGAACCCACCTTCTGCAAGAAACTGTAGTGAAAATATAGACCCATACTCTTGATCACTGTAACATGCACCATGTCTAAAATAAATGAGTAAAAGGGGATGTAAATTGTTCTAGATTTTATATTTACTGTGAGAAAATATTTACCATAGAACATTCTGTGGGGAGAGAAGAGGTGCATCTATTGTATAGGGCCGTAAAATTGAAGTTTTGGATCTTTGCAATGCAGTTAAGCATCATGCAGTGTGTGTAGGATTAAATTTTGGACCCAGTCTTTTAGGTCTTTCTTGGGTAACACTGCAGTTGAAATTAATAGGCCAGATTTTGATTTCACTCCTAGTTTCTCAGGATCTGGACCCTGCCTGACATGATGCCTAATAAGAGTTTGTGGCAGCTACAGAATTACAGAGCTATTTGTTAATGCCAGCACCTTAACCCCAGGCACTGTGCCTGGATCTAAACAGTGCCATCAACCTCTCTCTTTTTTTTTTTTAGTATGCATTAAAAATTTATTGTTTTCCTAAAGCAATTACTTTTTAAAAGTACGGGACTTGAAACTTTTTGTAAGAAAAAATATTATTTACACAAGTATAAAATTAAAACATGGGCTGAATTCTATAGAAAATAGTATTTCGTTATATTTAGTTTCTGTGAAATAGAGACTGCATCAGTCGCCCCTCATCCACAACAATAAATGAATGTTAATATAAGTAAGGACTACATTAAATATGTTAATACTATATCCCATCTTTAATTATAATTGTTTATTGATAAATCGAGGTGATTTGCCTGCAAATCAAAAGCAGAGTTTGTCGTGAATTTCTTCATTCTCTTCAGTTACAGATGTGCCCTTGCAAACTGCCTTCTCTTTAAAACTGAAGATATTTTTGTCATCACCTGCAACAACACTTTAATTGGGTACAAGTAGTGTCATTATGGATGAGAGGCCAATTTGTGCAAGTTGACTGGGAGGTGTGGGAGTTTAAACAGGAAAAGAGAGATTGCAAGGAAAATCTTTGGAAGCAACAGAGAAGTAAAAATAACTTTTTGCATGGTCAAATTACCAGCCCTCCAGAGCACAGAATGAGATAGAGCTGTGTGGTCTTAGGAGGCCTCCACAGTCGCAAAACCCAACAGGATCCTGAGGACATAACTCTTCTTCAGGGAAAGCTGCATAACTGCTACCTGGCTGACAAATCCAGCATCGTTCTAGGGCAGAGTGTAAGACGCTTAGCAGCAGGTAGGATGATGATGGCAGGGGCAGGATGGGATTTCGAATTAGACAGAGTAGGCACATGGTTAGGGGCGCCTTCAATGAGCATTGAAGTGAATATTCTTTCCTCCCGTATAATTGGGAAACTTTATGTGGGGCATACATCCCCATGTGAAGTGGATCCTTGTATCCTACTGTCTGTCTCTTTCCTTCTCCTTTAGCACTTGATAGGAATTACTGCAGCCTAAGCAGGGGGACCTTAATTTATGGAGAAAGTCTGAGTGAAGTCTTAATTTATGGCTCTGTCCCTTTTTCTGGCAGCAGACCTGACCATCCACTTGGCTTGTTGAGGAGGCTACTTATACAGTATTAAGGAACTTTTGGGTAGCTGGACCTAAGCATCTGGTCTGAATAAAGTACTAATACTTGTCTTTCAGCACTAGACCTTGATGTAGAAATTTGGGAGTCTTCTCCTTAATACTGCCATGAGTTGTATTGCTGAAGCCATCTGTCCCAAAACTTTCTTCATATCGCTCTTGAGAGAATGTTGACATTTGAAAGTTCATTATTCTGATAACTGTATAAAAACTGGAGACTATTGAAACACTGGAAATTTTAAATTAAATATTGTAATACATTACAATCTGTATTTTCCCAGGATTCAATTATTTTGCATAGTACTTTTCTTTATCTACAAATAAAAGTGGATATGCTGTATCCTTGTATCTCCCAAACTCTGGGACTGCATTGATGTAACTTACAAAGTAAATGTTGCTTGGGGCAGTTATTGACCCTAATAAGATAGATGTATGCTGGAAAGGGTTAAATTTCATCCGGAAGACATGGCTACAACTACACTGCATACATATGAGGAGGTTTAACATTGCTATTTTGTAGGATAAGGTATAGTGCTGATCCCAGCCTCTCACACAGAGACAGGAACCAGTTGCAGAGGCTGAGAGGGAGAACGTAATCAAGGTAGATCACAGCAGTATCGTTAATGAACTTACACTAGAAGTCATTTGTGGCTGTAAGGCTTTAAGATAATGTTTATTTAGCTTTCAGAGGGGTAGCCGTGTTAGTCTGTATCAATAAAAACAATGAGGAGTCCTTGTGGCACCTTAGAGACTAACAAATTTATTTGGGCACAAGTTGGGAATTGGCCACATCCACCCTAATTGAATTGGCCTAGTTAGCATTGACCTGCCCACGTGGTTAGGCAACTCCCATCTTTTCATGTGCTGTATATTTATACCTGCTTACTGTATTTTCCACTCCATGCATCTGATGACGTGGGTTATAACCCATGAAAGCTTATGCCCAAATACATTTGTTAGTCTCAAGGACTCCTCGTTTATTTAGCTGTTTCATCCATCACTGAAATATTATATTTGGGGACCAACATGAGATAACCTTCAAATTTCAAGTCCATGGCATTAATTTGCCATTTTGAGACTGCTAAATTATTCTCTTAGTGATGACCCACAGTCTGCATTAACAGTCCTGTCACTGTATTGAGTAAGCCTGTATATAGGGTCCTGTGGCACAGTGTAGCTAACTGGGTTGTATTAGGGATCAGCTTTTACTGGGAAAGTGCCTCTTTTTCTATCCCACTTCCTTAAATAATAGTTAACCTGGTTGCAGCCACCTTAGCTTCTGTCTAGTTTTCAATAGCAAACATAGCTCGCAACATAGCACAGCATGAATGTGGGGAATAATGTAATGAAAGATCAAAAATAAGAAAGCAAGAAACTTATTGTTACAAGAATCTTAAAATGATATAGGTTTAATGAGTGAAAAATTGTTTCCATTGAAGTAAAAGGTAAAACTCCCCTGACTTCAGTGTAGCCAGGATTATTATATCATTGTTTTTTGATACAAGTAGTTAGCAATAATAAAAGTGAGAGGACACAACTTGTATGGGACTGAGGTAAACTAAATTTGAATGGAGGGGTACCTCTTCTCAGAGATTTGATAATAAAACTGTAGACTATAGCAACTTTTACAAGTTATTCTGTCAAAGCTTTTTTCCCTGCAGCAGCTGCTGTCATCTGAGACCCACAGTTCCATGAAAGTAATTGTTTGATCACTTCCCGAAAGTGTGATTTGTACAATAGGAGACGCACCCAATCTGACCAGTGTTAATCCCCAAAATGAACAGAAAATAAAGAAGGGGAGGAACGGGAAGCTAAAAATTGACATTAAAGCCAGCAGCTGCAGCTACTGCCAAAAACTGGACAGCAGAATACTAAAACACACATTTCACTTGACTTCTTGACTCTTTCACATTTACAAGGAGCCAGAGGTGCCCACGATTCTTTGCCGCTCCTTCCAGTCCATAGCAGAAGTTCGTAGGTCTTGGAGTTCCGCTCCTTTTTGTCTTCAAACTTCTCTTGACAGAGTATTTCCATTGTGCCCTCAGTCTTCCATGTCTTTTCCTGCTGTCTTCTTCCTCCCATGTTTTTTTCGCTAGTTGTTCTTCTCTCATTCTTATCACGTGTTCAGCCCACCTCAAACACGTGCTTTTCACCCTAACACTGAGAATCCCAAATTAATCTTCCCCCTAATTTCTTCCATGCATACTCTGCCTACCCTCTGTTATCCTTCCATTCTCCTCAGTATTTTATTTTCTACAACCTGTATCTGCTTTTCCTCCATCTCCATAAGACCCACTGTTTCTAAACCATAGGCCACATTTTTCTTTTTGTTTAATTGCCAGTCCAACAGTATTCCTGACATCTTTTTCATTGAAGCCCATGCACATTGGGTTCATTTTTTCAGTTCTCCAGATCTCTCTCCAATGGCACTAAGGGCATGTCGACACTGCTCCACAGTTTGAGTTCTTGGGCTGTGAATAGCAGCAAACATCAAAGTGCGGCACTTTAATTCCTCCACATGGATGCTATCAGCATGAACTAAAAGTTTCCTAGTTTATCTTAATAGTAGTTTAGTTTTAGTTTGTGCTGACAGCATCCATGTGCAGGAGTTTTAGTGTAGCACTTTAGTGCACATAGCTATTCACACCCTGTAGTCCGAACTGCGGGATAGTGGAGGAAAGCCCTAAGACTACTTCCCAAGTGCACAAATTCTTTCTTTTGTTTCTTTCTCTCCTGAAAATCAGTCAACAGCTTTTCTTCTGCCTTCTCTACTTGCATAACTTCAGTTTTCTTTGTGTTTATCTTCAAACCATGGTCTTCAAACAGATGCCCATTCTGGTACCATAGTTACCAATTCCTTTTTGCTGCTGTCCAAAAGGGCCAGCTCATCACAGTGGAATACACATAGGGACCAGCATTTGAAGATGGAGTATGCATGTGCTCCATGCGCCTGAGAGTGGAGAATTCTAGCAAGTAGTGTCCATTGTCTGTTCCTGAGCCTTTGCTCTTCTCATGCACTATGCAGAGGGTAGTAGGGTCAGTGCGGAACAATGCCTCTCCAGTTCCTTCCTTTTTCCACATGACCTGAGTAGGAATCTCCAGTATCTGGAACTTATGTTCTTTGACGTTTTTCCCTGTTAATATTTCAAAGTTTTTTACATAGTTTCTATTCTTAGTAGTTAGAATCCTTACCCTGGGGAATCCTCCAGTCCCCTAGAGCAGGACTTAAATTATGCACAGACCACTGGAGATGCCTCTACTGCCTCTGAGAAATTCATCTGACCACTAAGTGCAGTATCTGCTACTCCTTCCTCAGTTGAACGTGGTAGGCACAAGAACTCTGGCTTTGGAAGCACCTAATGGAATGTGTCATGAGGCCTCAGTCAGATGCAGGGCAGTGAGACCCCCAATCCCCCGTGCGTTGGGATGAGACATCGAGGAGGTCTGACTCAGTAGTGGGAATGACTAGAGTGAAGGACCTTTTTTGTCTGGGCCTTCTCATAATCATAAAAGCAGATCCCCTCCTAGTTCTACTAAGAGAGAAGATTCCCCTCCCCAACCCTGTCTATGTTAGGCAAGTCATGGCGCCCAGGACACAAGAACTGAAGTCCTCCTAAGGTGTATAGCAATAATGACCCTTCAGTACTGCTTCCCATATCATCGTCGATACCAACTCAGACAAAGCACCAGGAGCTGAAGGATTATGGGTCGCTGGTACCAACGATGATCATGTCAGTGGAGGCTCCTTCACCAGTGGAATACTGTTGTAACCCTATAAGGAACCATCAATTACTGACTCCGGCAGCACCAGTCAAGAAGACGCAACCTCCAAGGCTCCCGTATCCTACACTACTCCAGGGCTATTTTCATCCTTCTGGACCTGCGAGCTCCCCTGTTGTCGGGATCGACAACACTAGGGATATTCTAACTCCAGAAAGAAGCACATCTCCCATTCCATCCACTAGCCATGGCTTCCTGTCATAGGTACCAACAGCATTGCCGATTGGAACCAGACCTGACTTTCTCATCATTGGGAGAGTCAGACGTACCAGTGGAACCATCTTTTCCTCCACTGAGAGAGTTCAGCCCAGACATGGGATTGAAAGTCCTCTTGTACAAATCTTGTCTGTCCATGTGAGGACCCCTCTCTTTGGGACCAATGGTATGCAGTGCCTTGGAGATCACCACAACCTATTTTGAACCCCTCATATTGTCTTTATTGGGGATCATGGGACCTGTATGCAGAGCATCTGTAGTCCATGCAATCTAGTAGGGAATCTTGTTGTCCTGTTGGCAAGGAGGGATAGTAAAAGCCTCCTGAACCTATGGAGAAGGAGGAAGATGAACCAGATCCACTGGTACAGACAGGTATTCCATCTTTCTTGCCCAATGAGGTGGTTGCTCTAGTCTTGCCATGTCCTCCAGATGACCACAAACAGTTCCAAGACCTGCTTTGGAGAGTAGCAAAAGAGCTCCAGATCCCCTTAGAGAAAGTCCCTGACTCAAAACACAAGTTCCTAGACATCCTAACGGCCTCTGGGATACAGCAGAATAGCACTGCCCCTGAATGAGGCCATACTAGAACTGGCAAGAACTGTATGGCACACGCCATCTACCTGTGCCAACCCTAAGAGAGCAGAAAATTGGCATTTGGTCCAGGCTAAGGGAGAGGAGTTTTTGTTCTCCCACCCTGCCTAACTCCCTCATTGTCCTAGCAGCCACTGAAAAGTCCAGATAACAGTACCCAAGGGCCATCCCTGTGGAGGAGAAGGCCAAGCATTTAGACCTTATGGGGAGAAAAGTGTTTACTTCCACCAGTCTCCAATTAAGAATTTTCAACTCTCGGGCCCCCTTGGCAAAATATTGGTGTTTTTTTTTTAATTATTCTAAGTTCCTGTACTTTAAAGACAAGTAACTTCAGGAGGATAGGGCTCAATTTCAAGTCCTAATCGACAAGGGCAGATCAGTAGCAGGAACCTAGTTAAAGGTTTTGGTAGACCAGATGATATTGCAACTGCTATAGTGATGTGCTGTGAATCCTGGCTACAGTCTTCAGTTTTCCCCAGGGAGAACAACATGCAGGACTTGCCCTTTGAAATCATTCTTTTCATCCAGAAGACAGGTAAGTCTTTGCATTCACTAAAAGACTCCAGTCCGCCTTCTACTCCCTGGATATATACCCACCAGTCCCAAAGAGGAAGTACCATAAGCAGTCTGTAGCAGAGCACAGCTGGCCCTCCTGGCTCCTGCCTCCGCTAGGCTCAGATAAAGTCACTTGGAGACCCTTGGGTTCAGAAACCACTGGTGCTTTTATTTACAAGTTTATGCTCCCATCACCTTCTCACCATACAGTGTGCACAGCTCTGGGTTCCTTGTGTCTGACCCCAGGAGGGAAGGGCTTCTTCCTTGCCTGCACTCCCTGGCTCTCCTCCGTCCCACACACCCCGGCTTCCTTCTTCCCAGCCTATTGTATAGCCCTGGGCTAATTGGGCTGGCAGCTGGCTCTCATTCCTCAACTAGGGCAGGTTCTTTTTAGCTAGCTCCACTCTCTTCACTGAAATGGGGCTGGCGTGGCAGAGACTGATTCTGCAGACTTTCTGCTCAGCACCCCACAGTCTTACAAGCCGAAGTCTTTACCACAGTCCTCCTACCACCAATACTCTTACAAGCCACTCCAAAAATGGTAGACAGTACAGAAATCAAGATAGGCATTCTCAGCCACCTCTACTGCAGCTATGTAGCCTTGCCTCCTGACCAGAAGATACTTTGATGGGATGCCTGGGAGCTCTGAACCAATCTTGATGCCCTCTTCATCCAGTTCCAAGATCCCATTTGGTAGATACGTAGCACAATTTTCCCACAATTGGAGTGGGGGGGGCAATAACAATGGACAAGTGTGTGCTGGATACCATTGGTTCCGGCTATATCATCCGTTTTTTCTTCCCACCCACTCCAAAACTTTCTTTTTCATGCCTCTACAGAGACCACTCTCACAAGGAGATCCTCCTTCAGGATGTAGAATCCCTCCTCCAACAGGGAACAATAAAGCGGATACCTCTTCAACATCAAGGAAGAGTTTTACTCCAAATATTCTAGTCCCCAAAAAGACAAGAGAGTGGAGACCCATCCTTGACCTGTGGTGACTCAATGTTGCATGGTTACATGGGCATTGAAAATACCATCCCTAGAAAGAGACATGTGGTTCACAGCTCTTGATATGAAAGTCATGTACTTTCACAGCGATATTCACCCTTTCCACAGAAGATTTTTGTTGTGGATCTTAACCGTTGTCAATACAGGATACTCTTGTTTGGTCTAATATCTGCGCTCAGGGTCTTCACAAAAGCGTTTTTTCATAGTAGGAGCATAACTCAGATGGGGGCAGTTCCATCATCTTCCTGTATCTAGACAACTGGCTTCTTACAGGCAGGACGCATCCAAAAGTCATAGCATTGACCTCATCACTGCTTTGTCTCCCAGCATCCTTGGAAATATCTGTGAACATGGAGAAATCTAGTCCAGCTCTGACCCCAACTATAGATGTCGTAGGAGTGATCTTAGACTCAGTCAGAGCAAGGGTTTATCTCCCTAAGGACAGATCCAAGCTGAAGACAACCTGATGGATCAGGTTATGCATAAGCTTCAGACATCAATCTGGGTTTGTCTTACTCTCTTGGCTCACATGGCAACATGTACTTGCGTAATGCCATTTGTCAGACTCTGTGTCTGCCATCTAAAAGATTTGGCTTTGAACAGTGTGTATGTATACTGAGCAAACACAACATGAGCACTGTAGTGGCAATCCCCATCCAGATAAAGACCTCTCTAACTTTGGGGAAAGATCCTGCACAAGTGTGCATGGGTGTTCGTTTCCTATCCCCATACCTAACAGGACAGTAATCAGACACCACTTTTTGTTAGGTTGGGGGACTCAGATGTATGGTCACACAGGAAAGGACACAAAATTCCTGAAACTCAGAGCAGTCCAAAAAGTGTGCACTGCATTCTTACCATTAATGCAGTTTCACAATGTCAGACAATGTGACAACCACATTCTAGAAAAACCAACAAGGAGGAGCCAGATCATTTCCCCTTTTGTAGAAGCAGTCAATTTATGGAACTGGTGTATGAAGAACACATCACAATATCCTCAGTGTACCTCCTACGAACCCACAACTAGCTGACAGACAGCCTCAGCAGGCACTTTGCCAAGACCATGAGTGGGAGTTACACAGCTCAGTGGTGAACAACATCTTCGCTCACTGGGGAACGCTTCCTGCAGCCTGTTTACTTTCCAAACAGGAAGTGCAGCATACGAAGTTCCAGGGGTGCTCCGGGAAAATTAAAATACCTCACTAAAAGTGTTTCAGGCTTGCCTCATGGGGTAGCTTCTCAGACTCCAAGTAATGACATGGGACATGGCAACCAGATCAGGCAGAAATGACAGACCAAAGCAAATCAACTGGCCACCGCGGCAGACACTGTAGATTTGATATCTGAGTTTAAGGCCATGAGAAATTATGACATTCAAGATTCTAGCAGTAAGAAGGAAGTTACTGACTTGGACGATCAAGTCACTGCTGGAAACTGGCCTAAGAGCAATAAATGAGGGAAAGAGGCAGACATGCAGAGCTATGTGGTACTGCGGGAACATAGAAAGAGAGAGATGCAGCTTAACTTTAGATGATACAGTAAACAGAGTGCGGGGAAAATATGTTAGAATTTAAAGGGTGCTTCAGTGCTGAAGGAGGAAATCCACTTTCGCATGTAGTTGCACAACTGTTAAATCCGAGTGCTCTGCTAGAAGGGAAAGTGAACAGAATGGCATAAGGCACTATTCACTCTGCCTGGTCTTCATTAGACCCAGAGATTTAATAGTAAAATTTTCATCATTATCAGCAGAAAAAATTAATTATGAAAAAAGCCAGAGAGTATCCAGAGCTTACACTCAAAGGCCACAAGCTGCAAGTCTTTTCCAAGACCCTAGCTATTTGGTTACCATTTATTCAATAATCAAAGTAAGTTTGCTGGCTAAAAAAAAAAAGGCACATTTGTCCATTTTTTTAACTATTAATTTTTGACAGTTGTGCCTGATTTGGTAAATGAGTAAGTCAATAGTTTCACTCTATTTAATAAAATCACCAGCAACAACCCCGCTGGTGTAAAGAGACTCATTCTGTTACATAGAGATGATGCTGTTTGCTCTCTGTTAGAGAGATTTGATGATTATATTACAGCTTAATATTTCTCTAAAACAAAAAAAACCCCTCATTGTTGTAATGAATATTATTTTGTTTCTGATCTTTACATGGCAATGATTTGTCAAGCTGTTAAAACTTCCTAAGTAAATAAAGAGTTATAAAAATGAACAGCTACTTCATTCACTGTGCATCATACAACCTCCATGTATTCTGATTCAGGAAAGCCTCTCTATTCAGGATGACAACTGAGCATGTACTTACATCCCCCTGAATTCAAAAGAGACTTAAGCATGAAAAAATACAATGTGATCAAGTAATTAACCGTATTGTAATGCATACACGAGGGAAAAATTAAAATTGCACAGCCATCCTTAATTTAGTAATTCCTGATATTACTATGTTTCACTGTGCAACCTTACTTTTTTTTTTTAAACTAGCATTTTCTATTAAATTTACCAATTGGGAGTCATTGACAGCAAAAAGAAAAGGAGTACTTGTGGCACCTTAGAGACTAACAAATTTATTTGAGAATAAGCTTTCATGAGCTACAGCTCACTTCATCGGATGCATTCAGTGGAAAATACAGTGGGGAGATTTACACGCGCGCGCGCACACACACACACACACAGAGAACATGAAACAATGGGTTTTATCATACAAACTGTAAGAAGAGTGATCACTTAAGATGAGCTATTACTAGTGGGGAGGGGGAGGAAGAAAACCTTTATTGGTGATAATCAAGGTGGGTCATTTCCAGCAGTTGACAAGAACGTCTGAGGAATAGTGGGTGGGGGGGGGAATAACATGGGGAAATAGTTTTACTTTGTGTAATGACCCATCCACTCCCAGTCTCTATTCAAGCCTAAGTTAATTATATCCAGTTTGCAAATTAATTCCAATTCAACAGTCTCTCATTGGAGTCTGTTTTTGAAGTTTTTTTGTTGAAGAATAGCCACTCTCAGGTCTGTAATCGAGTGACCAGAGAGATTGAAGTGTTCTCCGGCTGGTTTTTGAATGTTATAATTCTTGACATCTGATTTGTGTCCATTTATTCTTTTACATAGAGACTGTCCAGTTTGACCAATGTACATGGCAGAGGGGTATTGCTGGCACATGATGGCATATATCACATTGGTAGATGCGCAGGTGAACGAGCCTCTGATAGTGTGGCTGATGTGATTAGGCCCTATGATGGTGTCCCCTGAATAGGTATGTGGACAGAGTTGGCAACGGGCTTTGTTGCAAGGATAGGTTCCTGGGTTAGTGGTTCTGTTGTGTGGTTGCTGGTGAGTATTTGCTTCAGGTTGGGGAGCTGTCTGTAAGCAAGGACTGGCCTGTCTCCGAAGACCTGTGAGAGTGATGGGTCGTCCTTCAGGATAGGTTGTAGATCCTTAATGATGCGTTGGAGAGGTTTTAGTTGGAGGTTGAAGGTGACGGCTAGTGGTGTTCTGTTATTTTCTTTGTTGGCCCTGTCCTGTAGTAGGTCACTTCTGGGTACTCTTCTGGCTCTGTAAATCTGTTTCTTCTCTTCAGCAGGTGGGTATTGCAGTTGTAAGAATGCTTGATAAAGATCTTGTAGGTGTTTGTCTCTGTCTGAGGGGTTGGAGCAAATGTAGTTGTATCATAGAGCTTGGCTGTAGACAATGGATCGTGTGGTGTGATTTGGGTGAAAGCTGGAGGCATGTAGGTAGGAGTAGCGGTCAGTAGGTTTCCGGTATAGGGGGTGTTCATGAGACCATCGCTTATTAGCACCATAGTGTCCAGGAAAGTAGTTGGCTTACCCTATTTGTAACCAATGAATTTGGGTGAATAGAACCTTTGTCATATCTATCCAATATCATCTGTTCTCTGTCTGCATAAGAAACAAGTAGGGAAGATCTTGGTTTTGTTTGTTGGTTTTAAAAATAGAGATTATTTTAATCAGATGAAAATTATCCATGAGGTTTATGGGAATTTTGTCAGGAAGGAAAGGTCCTGTTGATGGTTATAATTTTTATTTAGATATGGGCATATTGTGTGATCACAGGGGATGGTCTGGGGGGGTTAGGTATTTCACCAGTGCCTAACACTTAATGGCATTTATACAAATATCTGAAGCCACAGTCCTTTTTCATGTACTACTGAAAGTACCGTCCGCAAAGTGGTCCTCCGGAAGATTATCTTCACTATCAGTTACTGTTGTCTAATGCCAAAACATCACTTCCAGTGGTACTGCTAGAGTGATGCCATAAATAATGGTACTGTGTTATTTGGACAGGAGGTTGGTGGTGAAGGACATCCATTTTTTGTGGGCACAGTTCTGCAACTGAAATGAATTGTACCGGGGCTCATGCATGCTTATTCTTGGCAATTTATTGGAGAGTAATTCATTGCAGGTGGAAAGGAGTACTTGTGGCACCTTGGAGACTAACAAATTTATTAGAGCATAAGCTTTCGTGAGCTACAGCTCACTTCATTGCAGGTGCAAAACTTCAGCCACCAACTTGGAGTAAAAATATGCTGCTATTCTCTCCTGTTAACATTCACCTAATTGAGACGCATGGGAATATGCAGAAAGCACTAGCCATATTTTCTCAAATAATGGGATTCGTAAACAAACATCTCTATGCAGATAAGAGCTTAACAGAAATCTGTTTCTTGGAGGATAGCTTAGTATGTAATTCTATGTTGCATGAATTTATCTCAGTAGCATAAAAAATGCTACAAAAAATACCTCCTAAGTACTTAGAGGCATATATCATTTGGGATTTAGGATTATAGAATTGGGCAAAGGAGAAGGGTTAGGAGTCTTAAAAAAAAACAAAAAAAACAAAAAAAAAAAACAAAAAAAAAACAAACCCAGAATATATAGAGAAAAGATTATTTACATGCAGACTTGTGTTGTGTACACAGAGTCTGATTTTCAGGGGTGATGGGTACCTGCAGCTCCTATTAACGTAAGCAGCAGTTGTGGGTGCTCAGTCCTTCTCAGAATCAGACTTTATTTAATGAAAATATGAACCAACTTGTAAGAACAAGTTTGAAGTGTTGCACAGAGTACTAACTCTCTAGTAGTATTCTGACATGCAATATGGAAGTTCAGTACAATTTTTTTGGAATGAAATGCATGGAACAAGAAGCACATTGCTTTAGGATTAAATGAAAAATTATTTTTAAACTCTGTATATAGGCTATTAAAAAGGACCATTGCCAGAAAAGTAAAATCTTAAGTCAAAAGTCACTAGAGAACTTGGGTGAACCTCTCAGGGAAAAGTTTAATAATGGAACAGATCACAATGCAATGTTTCTTTGCAAAACTCTGACTTCATGGAAAAATGGTCAACTCTCACCTGACTAAACTCTGAGTCAGTTGGCATTATGAAAACTGATTCTTTCATTAACCAAAATATTGAACCACTGTTCATTTCTCCAGCATTTATATACCAGAAGCTATTGTAACTAGAAAAGAATCTTGATATGTGGGAGGGAAAGGATGAGGAGATTGTGGTGTTGCTTGTGGGAATCTATGCCTAGGAAGAAAAGGAAAGGTGTTTTTTCTTTTTCCAAAATGAGGGAAGAGAGCCTCAAAAGAGTAGAGTGAGACAGAAGGAGAGGCAGAGACAGAGATGAGGAGAATTATTGTAATAATTATGCTAATTTTCTGCTAAAGTGAGCAAATAAGATGCAAGTTAGTTCTCATGCTTCTCGTCTGATGTACTCAAATCTGTGTAAACATGTAATATTTTAACAGCTCTTAAATATCTTTATAGGTAGGTATGTGTGAGTGACATTTTTCCATGATAGAAAAACAAAACAAAATCTCCATCTTCTCTGAGAGGATTACTATAGAAATTCAGTCTTATTTTGGACTGAAAACTTGCCACTCTTTGCTAGTTCATTGTTTGGGTTGGTGGTAAAGCTCAAGAAAGAGTAGGAACATCAGTATTTTTAATGTTTTCAACCTCGTGCAAATAAAATGTCAAGCTCATCCTTGCTATTACTGATATTTTTCAAGTAGGCATCCCTTACTGAGTACCCTTAACAATGTCTTTGTGTTGTAATCATTCATGTACTGTAATAGCCATAAAAATAAGATGCCCATTTGCAAAAAATGAATCAAGGAAAAATTAGATTTAACAAATGCAAGTGCTATTGAAAGCAAGTTCAGCTCTCTCTTAGGAGGTTATCCAGATAATGGTAAATTCTGTCTTTGGCTACTAACTGAAGAAGATAGTAACCTTTACAGAAATTAGTATTGCTCAAAAAAATTGCTAAATATTTTTTAAAAAGTATTTGCATGTCCAAAATTCCAGATGTGCTTTCCTTGATTTTTTTTTTTTTTATTTTATTTCATTTCACTTTGGTTTTCCTACTGGCTGGTAAAAGCAGCAGACACTACAGTTTTTTCATATATGGTCTTTCAGTTAGACAAAAATAAATAGCTAAAATACATAAATATTTGACATTTTTCTTGGCATTATTTGGGGCTAGTTCCACATTTTTTGATTTTCTGTACTTGGTCTGTTTCTCATCTCCTACACCAACCAAGTAAAAAGAGAGGTTGTCCTTTTAATGTTGGGTTTTTTTTCAATAATAATACATTTCTTCGGCCTGGAGAAGAGTTTTTTCTCATTCAGTCCACAGCAAGCCAAAACTTTGCAACATTTGCTTACCTCTTCTGAATGAGCCTTCCTAAATTACTCCTAAATTATTTTCTCCGTCTTATTGGCTATGATGAATGGACTAGGAGGCTACATCTGATACCATTAAAATGATATGAAAAAGAGATGAGAACAATTATAAAGCATGTAATTATAAAGATTATAAAATTATTTGCAGATTGTATCCTGGCTTGTATTTTTTATACAGATTTTGAGGGTTTTTGTGTGTGATTTTAAAATTTAAATTATTTGAGAACTGAGCATCTTGCTTCAGCACATATATAAAACTTGGTTTAGAAATGCTAAATTTGCAAAATTTTGGGTTTGTGCAGTATTTGCATATATGGGAGATGTTCATACAATACCCAAAATACAATACAAAATGAAGTTTAAGGAGAATAGTACTATTGGTAATTGTTTCTCTGTCACTTGACTAATGTACATTTACAGCATTATATTTAAGTGAATTTTGAGGTTAAATTAATAGTAGCAGATGTTTGTTTAGCACGTGCTCCTGCTGCATTTAAATCAAACTTTCCCTCTGAGTGCAGCCACTGCACCTGGAGCTAGCAAAACACCTCTCCCGTTCTATAATCTTGGATTTTTTCCTGGGAAGACACTGCCAAATAGTTCAAATTCTTACTTAGTTTAACTTTTGTCTGTAAACTCAGTACAGCAGTGTTTCAGTGCTACAGGCAGGAAAGGAAATTCCCCTCCCTTCCTGCCCTCCTCTGGAGAGACTGAAGATGCAGAGAGACTACAGCCTGTAGCAGTTACTCCCAGGTTGCTGTCCTATAGCAATAGATCCTATCTGCCCTGAACCAGCAGCTGAGTTGCAGAACAGCAGGACATCACTCCCACATGCATCTTATGAATCAGAGGAGAACTGATTAAACAGGCGATTGCACTTCCAACCTTAATTGTTAATATATAGCATAAAGCAAAGGCACCATCACAAACTCCATTTAATTCTCTTATACAGAGTAGTAGTATTAGTACCTGGAGAAGGGCAGGTGAGGGGCTCCCTGCTGTGATCTCAGCACTATGAACACAGATCACAGTAGTACCCTTGACAGGTTTCAGAGTAGCAGCCGTGTTAGTCTGTATTCGCAAAAATAAAAGAAAAGGAGTACTTGTGGCACCTTAGAGACTAACAAATTTATTTGAGCATAAGCTGTCATGAGCTACAGCTCACTTCTTGTTTATAGAAGGAACATATCTGACGTTCTCTCGTACTGGGAGTTTTCCCTCTGCAGTTGTTGTATGCAATTCAAAGCTGAATCTTTCAGTAGATCCCTCCTATCATAAAGGCTGTCCTGCTAGAACCCCCCTACTTAGTAGTGTGAAGGAAAATTGGGGTTTGCGGTGAGGGATATGTTCCTTTTATAGTTAGCAAGGTAGCGAAGTGCATGTTATATTTTAATATTTACCAAATATTGCACTCTGATAGTTGCAGTTAATACAGGAACTCCTCACTTAAAGTTGTCCCGGTTAATGTTGTTTTGTTGTTACATTGCCGATCAATTAGAGAACATACTTGTTTAAAGTTGTGCAGTGCTCCCTTATAACGTTGTTTGGCAGCCGCCTATTTTGTCCACTGCTTACAGAAAGAGCAGCCCGTTGGAACGAGCTGCTGGGGGCTTGGAACCAGGGCGGACTGGCAGCTCCCCGCTCCCCTAAGTTCCCTGTGCGGCAGCCGCCCAGGAGGCTACCAATTGCTGGCAGTTCAGCTGTCCCTCCCCTTACTGCCATGTGCTGCTCCTGCCCTCTGCCTTGGAGCTGCTGCTTGCTGTGCGGGGGTGGAAAAGGGGGCTAATGTCAGGGTGTTCCTCTCCCCCTGCTCCTGCACCCTGCTTACCTCATCTCCATAGAGCAGGGGGGACAGGACAGGGCTCAGGACAGAGGGAGCTTCCTGGTAGCAGCTGCCTGATTGCTATAATCAACTTCCTGATCTATTTTAAAAGGCAATGTACTTAGAGTGGGGTCAGAATACTTAAAGGGGCAATGCACATCTCTCTCTCTCTCTCCCCCACACATACGGTGTGTGTGTCTGTCTCTCTGTCTGCCATGCTGTCTCCCCTCCCTCCATTTGTGCTGCCTTGTAGAGTGTGAGGCTACATTAACAACAATGGGTTAACCCTTGAGGGGTCAGCAAAGTGCTAGTTCATCATTTAGCACTATGGCATTCCCCGGGAAATATCCCACCATCTGATTCCGCCACCTCAACCAAGGTTCACAATCATCATTGCTGTGTACAGTATTAAATTGTTTAAAACTTACACTGTACATATATATATAATATAGTATTTTGTCTGGTGAAAAAAATTTCCCTGGAACCTAACCCCCCCCATTTATATTAATTCTTATGGGGAAATTGGATTCGCTTAATATTGTTTCACTTAGTCGTATTTTTCAGGAACATAACTACAATGTTAAGTGAGAAGTTTGGGCATAGTTTGAAAAAAAATCAGGCCTGTCTAGAATGGGGCACATTTATTTTGTATTTTACTTTAAAAACTGATATATGTCAGGTTTAATAGGTTTTCTATTTAAACACCAATTTCCCAAATTTAATTGATTTCAGATTTCCTTTGAACTTATCAGGAACACAAATCGGTATTAGAAACACTAACACTTTATAACATTATATTAGAAAATTATCATGTCACAATTAATACATATTGATGTTTTTCCTAGAATAATACATTTCTCAGAAACGCTTTTGTGTTCTAAAAATGGTCTGTTCGCCCATCTGCTGCATTATCAAGTTAACTTTTTGAAAGCTTGCTTTTAAATAGGTTGTGCCTCCTAATCAAATATTTGTCTGACTTTTTAATAGCATATGTAAAACTCTTAATTTTTTATTAAAAAGTTCGCATAACCCTGGTGCTTTGCTTTGTTATGAACTCACTAACAAAAAACACTTTATGAAAATGGTTTACAAGTATAAAATGTTAAATGTCCTTCAGAATTGAACTGAAATTCCCTGTGCATAATTATAATCAACTTCTTAGAGGGTAATTTTGCATTACATAATTTAGTGTGTTAATATTTTTAAATTTCAATAATGGTGGTTTCTTTCCTTCCACATAACATTGTATAGTGATTTTTAAAGGTATGGATGCCAGATAGGTGCCTACCTCCCATTGAGGTTTTTATCATAGGTAACCTAGCTGTAGGTAAGGTACCTAACTGCCAATTTTGCCTTGGAAGAACTCCATTACAGTAAACATTTTTCTCATTTGTATATTGCCTATGAAAAAGAATGTAAAATAAGATACAAGGACAGTAGTGTAATATGTTTAATATAAACATATTCTATCGGGACTTGGTTTCATTAGGTCTCCTCCATCTCTTAGCTACAGTAGAACCTTAATAATTCACATTTATGTTTGGGAGGTTCACTGCTGACTAGTTTTGCAAATATGCTAATCCCTTTAACCTCCAAACACTTAACTGGGGTTGCTTTCAGTTGCAATAGTTACACCACCTTTGCTGAGCCCTCAACTTCCTTCTTGTGTCCTTTTCCGTAAAGAAACAATCTGTCCCTTAACATGAACTGGGTGTAATTCCTGTTCTAACTGAAGCTTCATTTCATTGATACTTATTTGCTGAAAAATTTAATGGGGTATATTTCAGCCACTGTTCAGACTAACCTCCAATATTTTGTCTCTTATTGTGCTTTGTATTTCCAGATGTTCAGAACTGTGCCTTTCTATAATGCTATACTACTACTACTACTACGGCAGTATTGCCTAAGCCCAAACATTCAAAAATCACAAGATTGGAGTAGAAATAATGAGATTTTTATAAAATATTGGGTGTTATATTTGCCTTCTGGATTTTCAGAGTTCAGTTGCACTCAAGTCATATTTTCGAACTTTAATCTGTAAACTACAAATTTACTCCTCCCCTCCCCCCATGCCTCATGTGAAAACTGAGATTTTCATATAATATCTAGTCTCGCAGGGATAGGGGCTTTAAACAAAATGCCAAATATCTCACTAAGATTACCCTCAAACAAAGTTTTTACGATCACTGGAGATGTTAATAAATTACAAGATCTACTTTTTTAACATTTTTGTGTTTATTTGCATACACTTTTAGGAGATTAAATTACATTCTTGTTGATATTACAGCTCTAGGAATCACAGGTTCTCTTGCTAGATATCAGTCCTGTACATACATGTGGAGATGTTTTACTTTTCTACTGTGAGTAGTCCCAAGTTAAGTGAATGTATAACTGATGGTATCTAAGAGAATGGAGTAAATCTGGATGCTATTATTATAATAGTTTGATCTTAATGGCCTCTAAGTATTGATGCCAAAGAAGAAACTGAAAACATAGGATCTAAAACCTTACCTAGAGGTTTATCAGAATTAAGTTCATGTGAATATGATGAAAATTACAGAAAGTTTTTCTTTAGTTGATCTAAAGGCCATAAAATGTTACCATTGTAAATTGTATTTGACAGCTAGCAGTCCTCCAGTGCTGATCTAACTTGTAATATTGAGACTAAATCCCTCATTATATTGATATGGATTAGTTTCTAATTAAGGTATTTTCATCTGATATGCTAGAGATATATTATACTCTTCCCTTGCCCCCTTTTTAATTGTGTAGCAAAGTAAAGCAAATCATACTTATCAATAGCAGACAAATATTTCTTAATTATTGGTAAGAGAGAAATGATCTACACAGGGTAAGAATATAAACCAGGACAAAAGCTTTAAAATAAGTGAATGATTTGAATATAGAGCAACATACCATGGAAATATTGGCAAATTAGCGATTGATGTAAATTACCAAATCCAAGTATGTGCTCTTAATCTGTAAACTCTACTGGTGCACTGATCAAGATTAAAAGAGTCTAATAATGAAATTACCTCTTTAGCAGGCTATATATCAGTATTAAATGATCCTCCCCATTCCACTTCTCCTGAAGTTAAAATTAAAAAAGGTTTAACATTTTCATTTATGAACAGCTAAATTATGGTGGATTACTGTAAAGGTTTGATTTCAGGCCAAAATTAATTTTTACTTGGTGTCTAGTCTCTAAGAACAAGGGATGTCTGATGGGGTACCTACTATGTCTTGAGTGCCTGCCAAATCTTGTATGTCAGCATTCCCTCTGATCTTTTAATGGGGGTTAAAAGGAGAAAATCAAGTTTTTATTAGAAGTGGAAAGTAGTTTGCAATAGAGATTTAGGTTTTTTTAAGTTATTGTAATGATGGTAGTGCATCAAATACCATTCTATTTTGCAATAGCGTCTTAGATTTATGGGAGTATTGTAGAGAACAGTAAGAGGGAACTCATTTAGGAGAATACTTAAGGATGAAACGTTTACAAAAATCTTTTGAATGGTAATTCAAGGGTCAGAATAAGCACTAGACATCTTATGATCTTCAGAGCTGTTGTGGTATGTAATGGAAAGTTGCATTTAGGCACCTTTAAAAACAAAAAAACCCTCATTGGCTGGTGGGGGGTGTAGTTGTCTGATATCTGAGCATGGGATGAACTCACTGACCCTGGCTATGGAATGTACCAAGGAACAGGGAACCAAACTAAAATGCAGATTTCCCCATTCTTTTCGTTATGGAGGACTCTGACACAAATTATTAGAGAACGATAACATTTGTATAGTTATTTGAATCTTCCTATAGTATTTAACAGAAAATTATGACCCTGCTATGGAAATCTATAGAATGTTTTTAAAATAAAAAAACACAAACTATAAAGTGTGTCATTCTCTGTTAACTTCTATTTCCGTAGAACTGTATTGTTTTCATTCCTGTTAAATTCTATAGGCCTTGTCTGTAAGCGTTCATTCAGGGCTGCCTTTCCATTGTACGGTCCCATCTGTCTTACCTCACCCTGCTTCACAACAGCTTTAGGGCTTGTCCATACTACAGCATGGGGTCGATGTAAGATGCACAACTTCAGCTATGTGAATAGCGTAGCTGAAGTCGACGTACTTAGATCTACTTACCGTGGTGTCTTCACTGCGGTAAGTCGACAGCTGATGCTTCCTTGTCGACTCCACTTGCACTCCTCTTTCTTGTGGAGTACCGGAGTCGACGGGAGAGCACTAAATCGACCCCTGCTGTATTGATCGCTGCTTGCTGATCCAGAGGGTAGTTAGACAAGTCCTCAGTTGCAACACTAACTATGCAGGGAGGAAAGAAGGCAGACACAAGTCTGCAACTCTTCCTAGGTCAGCTATTGAAATGCAATGCATGGTGCACATTCTCTGACCAAATGATTTGAATTGCGAGAGATCCCAAGTTGCTTCTCAACATGCTTTTCCTACGGAACAAAAGCCAAACTTTGAAAAAGTTGTGACATGCTCCAATAAGTACTATGGGATTGTATTACACAAACAGTAGTTTATTAATATGAACATAGTGGCTCCCATTATGTCAGAAGATCTATTCTACATATGAACTAAGACCAGTATATTCAGTCTTGGGTACCTAACTTCAGGTTCCAAAAATCCATATTTAACCCCCTAAATATGCCACTTGCGTGCCTAATTTTAGATTCCCAAGTTTGATAATTTTGGCATAAATCCACAATTTAAAAGTCATTAAAATATTTGCTGGGGAAAATTAGCTTTTTTTTTTAAAGTCAATTATTTGGTTTTATTGCTAGTCTCCTTTTGGATTCTTGAACTGCTAATTGTTGAGTTTAAAATATGAAGCTAATTTTGAGATACAGTCGAATGTTAAATTTTTCATCTTTTTATATTAAAAATATTTTATTCTCCCCTGTGGTCCCCAAATGTATTAAAACAATTGAAAAAATCATTTGAACAAACCAGGTATGCCAGGTTGCAATTTGGAGAAAATTTTTTCTGGCTGTTTTCTACTGAAAATACAGTAGCAGAAAAATGTAAAAAACTAGCAGAAAAGCTGATACAATCTTAGAAAGGATACTGTCAAGATTTAAACAAAAAACACCCTATTCACTGTTTTAAATTAATCATTTGAGAATTTAGATTAAAATCTGTTTAAGAAAACTTTTTCTTCCGTCACTGGTTTATTACTATAACATCAGCTATGAATATTGAATCATGTGTCATAGGCTATATATCGGCTTTCTTTGAGAAGAGACTTAAAGCATTTGTGTTTGTACAAAAATGGCAGAGTCTAAAGAAAGACTTACAATTTTATAAAAGGAAATCTATGTGGAGAAAAAGGAGGTCAAATTTTGGGCCTACGAATAAGGCTACAATTTTGTTACGGAAGTCACAGAATCCGTGACTTCCAAAGACCTCCGTGACTTCCCACCACTGTGAAGGTCCGACCACCTTCCACAGGGTCAGGGAGCTATGAGATACCCCCGCCGTCTGAGGCAGAGGGACCCCAAGCTCCCAGCCACCATGGACAGTGGGGGTACCCCACAGCTCCCAGCTGCTGCAGGCAGGGGGGTACCCAGCAGCTCCCAGCTTCTGCGAGGGATGGGGGACCCCGGCAGCTCCCCGCCCGCCACTGCGGGAGGGCCAGGCGGACCCCCACAGCCCCTGGCAGCTGCGGGGAGACAAGTAGACCCCCACAGCTCCCCACTGCAGTGGTGGCAAGGGGATTCCCACAGCTCCTCACGCTGGGGAGGGGACGGGGGACCCTGCAGCTCCTCTCTGCCGCTGTGGTCGGGGGACCCTGGAGCTCTGAGTCTCCATGGGTGATAGGGGCCCCAGAGCTCCCAGCCACCCCACAGCTGTCCAGTCCCTTCCCGTTTTATTTTGTGCATTTTTAGTAAAAATCAGAGCTCACAGGATTCTGTGAATTTTTCTTTATTGCTCGTGACCTCTCCCTGACTTTCACTAAAAATATCCATGACAAAATCTTAGCCTTACCTATGAATCTTGATGATGTTCTCTTAACTATATTTGAGTAGGGTGGCCAGGCATCTGGTTTTGGACCAGAACGCGTGATCAAAAAGGGCCCCTGGTGACTCCGGTCAGCACTGCTGATCAGGCCATTAAAAGTCAGATCGATGGCGCAGCGGGACTAAGGCAGGTTCCCTGCCTGCCCTGGCTCTGTGCAGCTCCCGGAAGTGGCTGGCATGTCCCTGCAGCCTGGGAAGCTCAGCATGGTGCCCCCACCATGAGCACCGGCTGCGCAGCTCCCATTGCCTAGGAACTGCAGCCAATGGAAGCTGCTGGGCCAGCGCCTGTGGGCAGCGCACACCATGCAGACCTGCCTGGTCAAGCTTTCACCTAGGGGCCGGACATGCCATCCACTCCTGGGAGTAGCACGGAGCCTGCCTTAGCTCCACTGCGCTATCGACCAGGAGCCGGCTGAAGTAAGCTCCACACAGCCAGAGCCTACACCCCTAACTACCCCAGATCGGAACCCCTTCCTGCACCCTAACTCCCTGCCCCAGCCCTGAGCCCCTTCCTATACTTCAAACCCCTCATCCCCAACCTCATCCCAGAATCCGCACCCCAACCCCCTGCCCCAGCCCTGAGCCTGCTCCTGTGCTCCAAACCCCTTGGCCCCAGCCTGGAGCCTCCTTCTGCACCCCAAACCCTCATTCCCGGCCCCACCCCAGAGCCTGCACCCCCAGCTAGAGCCTTCACCCCCTCCCATACCCCAATCCCCAGCCCCAGCCTGGAGCCCCCTCCTGCACCCTGAATCCTTCATTTTTGGGCCAGTCCCAGAGCCCTCACTCCCTCCTGCACCCCAACTGCCTGCCCCAGCCCAGTGAAAGTGAGTGAGGGTGGGGGAGAGTGAGCGATGGAGGGACGGGGGCTGGAGTGAGTGGGGGACAGGGCCACAGAGAAGGGGTGGGGCCGGGGCAGGGGCAAGGCCGCGGGGCAGGGGTGGGGCAAGTGTGTTCGGTTTTGTACAATTAGAAAGTTGGAACCCTATAGTAGAGTTAAGTAGTTTTACTTAGAATAGCAATGTATGTTTCAGTTGAATAATTTTTTGTTCATGTGACAATTGGACTGCAGCATATTCTGATTTCGTAGTCCAGTTTAATATTATTAGAAGCACAGAGAATCAGATTTGCTTATCACTTCTATCTTTTTAATCTGTTATCTCAAATGACATCACAATTTTATTTCATATTGCATCTGAAAAATTGGCAGTTTATACCGTTGTAATCCAAAGTAATACAATTTATAACTGTCCCTGAGAGCAGAACTGATGCCCTAGTTTTTGCTCGTTCTGTATTGAGTTCAGTTTTTTGTATAGTCTTGTAATTTCTAACTGGTGTTTTGCATATGAAGTATATTTGAGACTTTATGGGGTGAAGTTTGTGGCCATATGAATGGTATTGCAAATAAATTTGAGCCATATTATTTTGAATGGGAAGTTCTGCTTAATACTTTGCATGAGGTACTACCTTTGGTAATGCAGAGACATTGAGAATACATGTTAATGGTCATCAGATATAGTGGATTAATACTAAAGAACAATTCTGATTACTGTCTGTTCACAACTGTGAACTGTTTTTTCCATAAAATAACATGTATAGTCTGATTGTTCAGTCTGCTTTGTCCTGCATTAGGAGCCTGAGCCAAAGCCCAGTAAAGTGAATGGACAAACTTCCACTGAGTTCTGTGGACTTTGAATCAGGCCCTAGGGCAGGGGTGGCCAATCTGTGGCTCCGGAGCCACATGTGGCTCTTCAGAAATTAATATTCATCTCCTTGTATAGGCACCGACTCCAGGACTGGAGCTACAGGCGCCAACATTCCAATGTGCTAGGGGGTGTTCACTGCTCAATCCCTGGCTCTGCCACAGGCCCTGCCCCCACTCCACCCCTTCCTGCACCTTCCCCTGAGCCTGCAATGCCCTTGCTTCCCCCTGCCCCCCCAAGCCTCCTGCATGCCACAAAACAGCTGATCGGGAGGTGTGGGGAGGGCTGCCGGTGGGTGGGAGGTGGGAGCTGACGGAGGCTGCTGACGTATTACTGTGGCTCTTTGGCAATGTACATTGGTAAATTCTGGCTCCTTCTCAGGCTCAGGTTGGCCACCCCTGCCCTAGGGCTTTATGTACCCAGGCCCTGACCCAGAAACCCCACAAAAGTGCTAGTCTCTGATCCTACAAGTAGAGCTCTATAATGGGACTGGGATCCCACAGGCCCGCAGAACCCACTGCCATAACAGCGGGAGCAGGTAAAATGTACTTTGTTGTAGGTGGGATTCGGTGGACACACAAACCAGACTGGGTTAATTTATGGGAAAACACGAAATCTCTCATCAGTTTACCATAAATAGAGTTTCATCAGTGTAAAGCAAGTTTTTCTTTTTATTTAAATAAAAGTTTTAATATTTAAGTGTAAGCAAGGGATAAAAAGAGGTTTGATGCCTATTTTAACAAGTGTTCAAGTATTTTTACATGGTTTAAGCAAGATTTGTTTAATTCTCTGTGTGGTAAAAATTGTGTCTGAATTCCATTTATTTATATATTAAATAAAAAGTTGGCATATATATATAATTAATTATTTTTGTGGGCCATGGGGGAAATCTCTCTCTCTTGCAGGTTTTGCAGGATCTAAGATTTTTGCAGGTGGGAGTCGGATTAAAATGCAGGAAAGAAAGCAGGAGCAAATGAGAGAGGGTATTGCGTGGTGGAGCGGGTGTGGGATTAAAAGAATAGTCTCCCTCAGGGCTCTGCCTGCAAGTAGTCCTGTTTGGTCACAAAAGTAACACCTTAAAGGACAAACGTTCAAAAAGAGCCTTAATCCAAGCACCTAAACTTACATCATTTTTAATAAAAAGAAAAGGAGTACTTGTGGCACCTTAGAGACTAACAAATTTATTAGAGCATAAGCTTTCGTGAGCTACAGCTCACTTCATCGGATGCATTTGCATCCGATGAAGTGAGCTGTAGCTCACGAAAGCTTATGCTCTAATAAATTTGTTAGTCTCTAAGGTGCCACAAGTACTCCTTTTCTTTTTGCGAATACAGACTAACACGGCTGCTACTCTGAAACCTATCATTTTTAATTGTGCCCTTAGATGATTTTGAGCGTAAAATTGTGAATATTAATTTAGAGAATTTTTCATGTAACGTCCGCTATAATCCCATGACTATTTTGAAAATAAATTGCCACAAATTATGTAGCAATGTGAAATACCTCTGTTTTTGTCTTTGAAGAGTTTGGGTGGGAAACAAAAAAAAAAATTCAGGTTTCAGAGTAGCAGCCGTGTTAGTCTGTATTCGCAAAAAGAAAAGGAGTACTTGTGGCACCTTAGAGACTAACAAATTTATTAGAGCATAAGCTTTCGTGAGCTACAGCTCACTTCATCGGATGCATCACGAAAGCTTATGCTCTAATAAATTTGTTAGTCTCTAAGGTGCCACAAGTACTCCTTTTCTTTTTGCGAAAAAAAAATTAAAACAGCAAATTCTTGCTCTTTGGCCCCAACTCTGAAAACTGCCCCCACACCATGGTCACCAACTTAGTAATATTTAAAAACTGGACACTCCAGCAGGAGTGCCGGAACCTCCTCAACCCCACCTCTTCACATGCCCCCCAGGCTCCACGCCCCCTTTCGCTCCTCTCCCACCTGCCTCCCATCGCTGCTGCTCTTTCCCCCACTTCTGCCCGGGTCGGGAGGGACTCCCCTGCAGAGCTGTGGGACCTGCAGCCACCTGATGAAGGTAGGAGGCAGCCCCAACTGAATAGGGGCTCGAGCACGTATTGACTCTGTCTCCCCCCACCCCCACACCTGCAGTAACTGGACTTAGGTTATCCAGTCAATAGATTTGACCGGACACTGTGAGGTCCCCTTTTGGACCAGACACCTGTCCACCCTACGCCGCACCTTTACACTTCCCACTGCCCCCTCAGCCTTCATGAATCAGTGTGCAAAGTTAAGGCTGAAGAAAGCAGGAATTTGCTGTTTTATATTTTGTTTCCCACCGAAACTCTTCAAAGAAAAAAAGAATACAGGAAAGACAAAACCAGCAGGGCCTTAGTTCCTATGCCAATTTTCTTTGTGTTTAGCCAGAATTTAGATAAGAGAATGTTGTCTTCTGTTCTGTTGTCAATAGAGTGATGTCTCCCGTTGGTGTTAACTTGTTTGGTGGGAGTTACTTAGGTGAATGGACATTGAAACAGAAATGTGTCAGAAGCTGTACAATGTACTTGTGGTGTCAACTGGGTTAAACCAACCAAAAAAAAGGTGTCAGATGTAATGTTGACAGTATGTATCATACATTTTCCTTGATGGAGTTCCTATAGCACAAAGTTAGGAGGAGGAGACAACACCTGATTTTTAATACGAGCAGTTTACAGCCACTCACAGTTAAACCGTTTATAGGATTCTTGGTAACAAAAGGGTGTCTAATTACAGAGAAAGAAAAAACAATATAAGAAGGATATTTACAATGTGTGACCTATTTGAATTATGATCCTGTTAACTATACAGAAATGACAAAAAGCAGAAACATCCCAGTGAATTAAACATTTAGCCTTTCATTAATGAGCTTTAATATAGAAGGTATGCAGAAGGTTAATTTTTTTCCTTTTAACATCAAAAGAAGCATGCACTCTCGGTGAACCTGTAGTTTCTAAGATTCAGTGCACTAGTTCTTGAACAGGAAAAAAAATGACAGTATTTTTTTCTTTACAACTAGCCCACACCAGTGTGTTTAGTTTCTGTCAGTAAATCACATGCCAGTGTTTCTAATGCCTGTCTAAATCAATTGAAGGTGTGATTTCTTCCCCTGTGATTTTTGTTTTACTTCCCTTTTGAATTTGATTTTAATTGTTCTTATTTACAGGCTTTAAATGTTGATGGATCGTGTCATTTATAACCTTTTTCATTGCACAGTGACCTTCACAGGGAAATTTCATACAAGCTTTCATTGGGCTTTGGATGTGTTTTTTGTTTTTTGCGTGCAAGAGAACTGGCAATAAAAATTAGTATGCAGAAGTACCGATTTCTGAGTAGCGTGATGCAGTAAAACAGCTGTTGCATCGTAGATAAAACATTATTCAAGATAATTCTTCTCATGTAGATTACTGAAAATGTAATGTTCTGAATAAATAAAAACCTGTATGCTATACAGTTATTAAAATGTTCATGTGATTTCTTCTGGACGAACATAAGTAACCAACTGGTTTTTTTTTACATTAGCCTTGCGTATATACAATGTACCAAATCTAAGTATTGTACATCTACCCACTTATTATTATTTTTCTTTTATTACAGTGTTAGGTGATTAATTACTCTGAGTGCTAACAGAGTGGAAACAGTTGAGGATACAGTCTCAAATTTATCCTAGACAAGCTGTGGTTTGAGAAACTGCAAAAATTGCTCACAGCTTTTGATAGTTGAATACTGACCTGTGAGGAGGAGCATGTGTTGTCTGCAAAGTATCCTATGACGTTGTTAAGAATTGAAGTCACTGCTGAGCTGATTATCCAATGTAAAGCAATGCATAAAGCCTGTTCACCAAACGTGTATACCCACATGAGTGAGGCAAGCAGGACTGGGACTTCTGTGTTGCTTTTGTGGAATAGCCTTTTAATTATTTGAGATCATCTAAGACTACTTTGCTAGTTTCACATTTCCCTCCTCCCCCAAATATCCTTAAAATCAAACTTATTCTGGTATAATTCCTGAGATGAAAGCCCTGGGGGTTTGCCTTTCTCTGCAGCATGGGACATGGGTCACTTCCAGGTTTAAACTAGAATAAATGATGGATTCTCTGTAGCTTGAAGTCTATAAATCATGATTTGAGAACTTCAGTAACTCAGCCCGGGGTAGGGGTGTATTACAGGAGTGGGTGGGTGAGGTTCTGTAGCCTGCAATGTGAAAGAGGTCAGACTTGATGATGGTGATGGTCCCTTCTAGCCTTAAAGTCCGAGTCTGTTCTTTTTCAGGATTAAGTAACATAGTTTTCACAAAAATTGAAAAGTTGTCATTTGCTCCCATATGTGCTGTTGCTTTTTTCCCTATGCCCAGCCCTGGGTGCGAGATGGTACCCTATCCTTTGCTAAAGGGTAGAGAAGCATGGAAGTTCATCTTTGTTGCTCTCACCAACTCGGCAGCATAAGCCATGCACCAAAATTAGTGCCTGACTCGTGTGTTGATTTTTTTCTTGCCCCAAATGACAGATAAGGACAATTGGCATGAAATCCAGACTGAAGCTTTAGGACCCTTGAGGAAGCAATGCAGCCGAGTGTGGCAGGGTAATTTGGTCTCTCTTGCTTAAAGGCTGACAATAACATCTAACATCCTTCCCAGGGAATATGGAGTACCTACTAGCTACCTGGGTTTAGCAGAAGTCTGTCATCGCACTGTATTCAGTATTTGATTGACTTTAGCAAAGCTTTTGACACGGTCTCCCACAGCATTCTTGTCAGCAAGTTAAGGAAGTATGGGCTGGATGAATGCACTATAAGGTGGGTAGAAAGCTGGCTAGATTGTCGGGCTCAACGGGTAGTGATCAATGGCTCCATGTCTAGTTGGCAGCCGGTGTCAAGTGGAGTGCCCCAGGGGTCGGTCCTGGGGCCCGTTTTGTTCAATATCTTCATAAATGATCTGGAGGATGGTGTGGATTGCACTCTCAGCAAATTTGCGGATGATACTAAACTGGGAGGAGTGGTAGATACGCTGGAGGGGAGGGATAGGATACAGAAGGACCTAGACAAATTGGAGGATTGGGCCAAAAGAAATCTAATGAGGTTCAATAAGGATAAGTGCAGGGTCCTGCACTTAGGATGGAAGAATCCAATGCACCGCTACAGACTAGGGACCGAATGGCTCGGCAGCAGTTCTGCGGAAAAGGACCTAGGGGTGACAGTGGACGAGAAGCTGGATATGAGTCAGCAGTGTGCCCTTGTTGCCAAGAAGGCCAATGGCATTTTGGGATGTATAAGTAGGGGCATAGCGAGCAGATCGAGGGACGTGATCGTTCCCCTCTATTCGACACTGGTGAGGCCTCATCTGGAGTACTGTGTCCAGTTTTGGGCCCCACACTACAGGAAAGATGTGGATAAATTGGAAAGAGTACAACGAAGGGCAACAAAAATGATTAGGGGTCTAGAGCACATGACTTATGAGGAGAGGCTGAGGGAGCTGGGATTGTTTAGTCTGCAGAAGAGAAGAATGAGGGGGGATTTGATAGCTGCTTTCAACTACCTGAAAGGGGGTTTCAAAGAGGATGGCTCTAGACTGTTCTCAATGGTAGCAGATGACAGAACGAGGAGTAATGGTCTCAAGTTGCAATGGGGGAGGTTTAGATTGGATATTAGGAAAAACTTTTTCACTAAGAGGGTGGTGAAACACTGGAATGCGTTACCTAGGGAGGTGGTAGAATCTCCTTCCTTAGAGGTTTTTAAGGTCAGGCTTGACAAAGCCCTGGCTGGGATGATTTAACTGGGACTTGGTCCTGCTTTGAGCAGGGGGTTGGACTAGATGACCTTCTGGGGTCCCTTCCAACCCTGATATTCTATGATTCTATATGATTCCAAGTGAGAGTTACTCTCTCTCTCACACACACAGTTTACTGCATTTTTTTTTGTCCTGAAAGACCCAGGACTACTGGCTCATTTTAAATATAACCTCTATACTCTCAAAGGTGGATTCCTTAGGTCAGGTGTAAAGAAAGCAAAATTTTGAGCAGCCTGACATGTGGCCTCCTCATTTGGACCCTGGTGTAGACATAGGAGCTTGATGTTTACACACCAGTTTCTGTTTGGGAAGAGACTGATCATCAGGTTGGAGGTCAGAAAAGGGGAAAGTCTTTTGGATTCAGCAGAGTTCAGGCTGTTGTAAACAGAAGGCTTTTCTCTCCTAATCTGTATAGTCTTTACTGCTCTCTACTTAGAAGTTGTCTAATCCAATTTACATTTCCATTTTGGCTAGTTCTTAAAAGGACATTAAGGAGTTGTCCTTTTTTTCACAGTTGAGTATAAGAAATGTTAGATGGGGTGGAGACTTCACGCTTATCTGTTTAGAAGGTATGTTGACTGTCTCATGATGAATCAGAAATACTGTCCTCCTTATTTCTTGCCCAGGTAGTTGCCTATGTTTCTAGGTTTCCAAGAAAACCACTCTGCCAGCAGAAGGAGGCCATGGTGGAAGGTAGAAGCAGACTCCTCTAGGCAGGATAATTTAGACCAGGGGTTCTCTGCTCATTCTTTATGGGTACAGGCTGTTGTCTGAAGTGTTAAGCAGGATAATATGTGACAGTAATTAGGAAGAGCAAATTCCGCTTTGCATCCAGCATTTATAATGGTGTTATATAATAAGTGCTTTTAATTTATAAGGGGGGTCGCACTCAGAGGCTTGCTATTTGAAAGGGGTCACCAGTACAAAAGTTTGAGAATCACTGCCCTATAGGTAATGAAGAGTATCCACAGTACTCTGACAGAAGCACTTTTGTGAAGTAGGGAAATACTATTCCTCCCATTTTTACAGACGGGGAAGTGAGGCACAGATTGACTACAGACTGGCCCAAGGTCACACAGGAAGTCTGTGATGGAGAAGGGAATTGAACCTGGTCTCCTAAGTCCCATGCTAGCTCCCTAACCACTGGACTGTCTTTCCTCTTCATTTGAATTGAATTATTGCATTCTCATTCATGCTGACACCTTTATTTAGTATTGTACTGGACAAGATGTTGACCAAGACTGCACCATGTTGTTTACCTAAGGTCCATTTTGCAGTTTCACCTCAGCCAAGAGATTTTACTGTCTATACTTGGTCTTTCTTGAGTGTGGAAATAACAAAAAGAAAAGACTTTATTGAGTGATGTGAAAATGGCAGACAGACACTGCCCTAGCAGATTCTTTAGACTAGAAAGTTGCATTTTTCTGGCAATAATAACAGTTTTGTCAGCTTCCAAGGGAACTATTTTCCAGTGGATCATAGAACATATTTAGAAGGCTTATTTAACTAAAAAAAATGAGACATAAGCAGAAGACTAGAGACTCACTCCATTGGGGAAATGTTGACTTTGCTAGAAGAAAGACCTGAAGCATCTCTGCTGGACTACTTTTCCTCGATATCCCCAAGTATAGTTATGCAGCACTATGTGGCATATGGGGTCCTTCCGCTTTTTATGTTCTGTTAAAAAGTTGGAGAACCATCATTTCCTATCTGATAGTTTGTGTTCTCTCAGCCTTCCTTGTATCCATTTCAGATCCTACCCAAGTTACTACTTGCTGATTGTTATACAATTCATGAGTTTTTTTAAAAAATGTACTACTAATTGGACAAATTCTGCTCTTTTCGGATCCAAACCTGTGAAGTACAGAATGCCTGGAATTCCTTTTGATATAGTAGGAGTTGGGGACACCCAGCGCCTTGCAAGGTTAGGTATTCCTATGGTACCCAGCTGACATTAACACCATGGATTTGCATAGCAGTGAGTGAGGGGACCATTTGTCTCAGTACATTTTAGTTCTTGTCAAATAGATTTGGGAGTGATTGCTAGCCAGTAGAGCTTGCTGGAAAAATTCCAACCAAACATTGTTTTGTCAGAATTTGCCAATTTCAGGTAAATCAAAATGTTTAGCAGAGGGGGATCCACTTCGTTAAAATTCTAGTGGAACCCTGCCTTGTTTCCTGCCAGCTTGCCCGCCTTCTCAGTAATGTGGGCTTCCAAGTTCTGAGGTAGCCAGTGGGCAGAATGCCCCTGGGCCAAGCGCCCAATTGCTTCCACAGTCCACATCTCCAAGGCCCTATTTCCTTTCACACAGTATTTCAAAACTTCTGTTTTTTGTTTCTAATCAGAACTAAATCAAATTTCAAAATATCCTCCGCAAAACGGAATTAACTTTCTCCACCCGACTCTACCATTAAGCCAAGTGTCCTAGGACAGAAAAATATATAGTCCTTAGAACGCTTATTGTTCTTAATTCCGCCTTTTCATAGGTAGGAAATAGTCACTTGGTAAAGGCAGACTTGAACAGCATAAATTAATGGTTAAGAAATTATTCAACATTCTAGGCACGTGCAAGCATAAGCAATATTCTCCCACTGACCTTTTCTTCAGAAGCTCCTATATAAAATCACAACAGACTCCTTGGTCTTCCAGATCATTCAAACAAATGGTGGAGCCATGATAAATGAGACCTTATGAAGTTGGGTTGTTCCTGTTCTGAATGAATTCCGCCTCTAGCATCAACCTAAGTGGCATGGGACAGCTTTCTAGTGGACCTTCCTGTAATCTGCCTCCCAATCCCATAAAGCCTCACCATATTTTCTCATTTAAGACCTTTTATCTTGCCATGGTAAAGCCTTTTATAAAGCATTGTATTTTAATACCTATGTGATCTGTAGATGTGTGGTTCTCAAGAGTTCAAAATCCACAGAACTACTTTGCTATTGAATGGAGTTTCAGATAGCTTCTAAATAGCAAAGTGTATTAAGAATACCAAAAAAAAAAAAAGCTAAAATTTTATTAGCTTTTATGTTTTGTATTTATTTAAATGATTTTCTAAATAACCTTTTTATAAATAATAATAGTGCTAGTTAAGGGGAGAACATTGTTCGGTGTTAAAGCAGGGGAGTAAGTGTACGCAGACCAAGGTGCTGACTCATGGCAAACTTAAGTGCTTTCTGCTTTACTTTCACCAGTTATAAAGTGGGGATGATAATCCCTGTCCCCACCTTTGTAAACTGCTTTGAGTTATCTCAATGTATCTCAAAGTGCACTGTAGAAATTTAAAGCAATATTTATTAACCAAAGTTACCCTCAATTTGCACAACAGTTTTAAAGATGATTTGCAATAATTTTATCTTAAATTGGAATTGTGCCTTTTTTTTTTTTTAAATGGAATATAAGTAAGGTCTGTGAGGCTATCAGGTATGGTCCCTGGTTTTTACCTTTGTGGGTTTATGTCAGCGCCAGTACTTTAATTCAGGGGTTGAGTTATTGAATCATTAACAAAGATAATGTCTCCAAAATGTTGATTAGGTATTAGATAGGTACTAGTAGAAACCAAAGTATTTTAAACAAACTGATTCAAATTCCTTCTCTCAGTGGCTCATTTCACTAGTTCATCTGTCACTATAATCTCCCAGATTAGACAAGGCCTGAATTTTTAATGTAAAAAGCCAAGGCCCTCCACCCTTCTTCTTTCCCACTCCCCACTTCTTTTATCTATTTAAAAGAGGCTAAAGAGGCCAGAATCCCAATATTTCTCACTTGCAGGTTACTTCTCAAGCTAAAAGCTCAAAGCAGAAAGTTTTTCTCTTGCTTCGATGCTAGCACAAATATAGATTTAACCCTTCTTTCTGTTTCTCTGAGTGTGTCTGTTTCTCTGTGTGTCTGTTTTAAATTGCTGTTTGTTTCTGTGGCAACCATCACATTATCTCTAACACCGTGCAATATCTTTCTTTAACCTAAGGCGACAGCTGCATGCAGGGTTATTGAGAATCATACAGAGCTTGATAACCATGTGTTGTGTGTCAGTAGTTTTTTCCCTCCAGTACAGGGAAATCTCAGCCCTGTCACCAAGAGGCTAAACTACCACAAATAAGCCATTAAAAATAAATATAGCAATTATGTGATTAGCTTTTTCTTCCTTCACTCTTTAGCTACGGGAGATAAATGGGGGGATTGGGGACGGCAGAAAGAATACTACCTATGGTTTAATCAAACAAAAATAATATATGGGACAACTTGTACAGTTCGTAATCTTAACATGACTTGAAGGTTGTATTCTGTTACTGTAAGGGTATAACTGCTATGGCATGAGACCACATTGTTAAGGAAGTGAAAAAATACCATACTGTATGCTTTCCTAACAATGGGGGCTTTTCTTCATACTACAAAAGCATTCCCTGGATTTCAGTCAGACTGCTGCAGATATGCTTAAGGACTACGATTAGGCTGCCAGAGCAATGCATCACCAGTTTCAGGAATTCTAAAATGCTGCTGCTGTTGCAGAACAGTAAGGTTGCAGTAAATCCCAGAGGCCTTGCTCAGGAGCAGTGTAGCATTATTTCTAGGTGCTGGAGAAACATGTGGAAAGAACCTCTCCCTTTTGGAAGAGTTAATAATTTACAAGACTGTGACACACTAAGGGTAGTGGGAGAGGGATGCCATCAAATATCTACACATATATACAATGTGTGTGGGTATGTATAAAATATACACACACATTTATAGTTAAAACAAATTCCAGCTAACCCCATATGTCCCAGTAGAGGTCATTAACTTACTAATTGAGCACTGAGGAGTCAGCAATGGGTTTATGGGTTTAGTTCATGGAGGATATGGACTGGGTAAAATGTAGTCTGAAATAAGGCGGGGAGATGTTTTTGTGAGAGGTTAACAAATAGGTGAATGAGGCTGGCATCTGCAGCTGAGCAGAGAGGGAATGTATTTAAGATATTACTTACAGTGATTTACAATGCTATAAAAAGGTCTACTAGTGCAAAAAGTCCTTGAAAATATTAGCTTTTTAGAAAAGTAAACTGACATTCCTATTCAAAAATGGTTTGAAAATGGATTATGGCATCTTTCATTAGGCTCTCAATTTTGGTATGTTTCACTAAGATGGCTGTAAGTTGTGTTTGTGTGGTTTTTTTAAATTACATTTTGCAGTTTGTTCATGGTAATGATTGCTTCCTTTCCTGTGAACTTTCATACAGCTGGTTTGAATAAAATGAGTTCAGCTTTCTTTTAATAGCCTTCCAAAGTATTTAACCACCATTTTTGAGTCTTCTAGACCTGCAGTTCCCTTGCAGTGTCATTAATATAACTGGAGTTGGGACTTAAAGTATTTAGTGCTCTCTAAATTGTTTTAATATGAGCTGACCTCCTTGAGGACTGAAAGAGGGATTTGAATAGCTCTGCAAGACTACTAGGGCATGATTCAAAACCCAGTAAAGTCAATGGACAGACTCCCCTTGACTGAAATGGGCTTTAAACCAAGCCCCTAGTGAGGAAAATCATTTTGGCTGACATTTTTGCTGGGTTTATTCCATGGTTTGAGTTATGGAGGGGCACTCAACTTTGCCTTATGCATCACTGTAGCCAATCAACTATAGGATTAGCCTACATAAAAATCACAGGTAGTGTTGCATCCTAAAATAACGTTATTTCTAGGAATATACATTATAATGATTCCTTTTTATCTAGGTTCTGTAGTCTAACAAATATATTTTCCTTATATTCTACCAAACAATTTATCAGAATAAAATATATTTCAGTTCCAATGTCCCAGTAGCCATAGGGCTTGTCCTCAAGAGGTTACAACCCCATCCCAAAAAGATGTGGTGGGAAATTTTAATAGCGCTGGGGAAGTGAATGAACAAATGGATTTGGGGACTGATGGGTAAGGAAGAAATTATTTTGTGCCATTTCCTTATGAGGCACGAAAGCAGATATCTAGTTCCATTTTTCTTTCTCTATATTACCTTATGTCTTTTTAATAAGAGTCTACACAGATCCAATTTAGAGTCTCCAGCTCTGATATAGAACAATGTATTTGAAAGAACTGCTAGTAAGGAAGTTGTAACCATTTGTCTGAGAATGTGTGACTTATTTGGAAATGGACCATAATTTTCCCCTGGGGCACTAACTGATCTATTTATGTTAACCACATTCTTTTATCAGAGGAGAAACCATAGTTCCTTTGGATAAGTACTGTGAACCATCATTGTAAGAATGTTTGCTATATGGCTCCTAACTTCATTAAATTCTAAATACCTGGCTTGTAATGTGCATTTTCTTATAGTACACACATTCTTTGACTCCTAGAAATAGCCTCATACAAATAGTGCACTGTATGTACATAGTGGTTTTTTTTTAAATGACGTCTGTGGAATGTTTTCTTCCTGTTGAAAGAAAAAGAGAGAGATGATGCTGGTGAATCTACTGTTAGGGAATATATGGTGTGTGCTTTTGCGCTCAGTAGTAGTATGCCAAAATATCGTATTTAAGGAGAAGAATTTACTCTATCACATATAAAAGAGAAACCTCTTAGTACTTTATTTGTCCTTGATGAGTTGGATTATAGTGAACTTATTTTTAGTATTTATGTATAATATAATTTTAATAGTTTTAGATTTGCATGGTTTGTAGTTTCATAAATTCTTCAAATGATAGTCCATATACATATTCCATGTTAAGTGAATGTGCGCCCAGTGCACACGCATCAGAGAATCTTCTAGACCGTGGACCAATGCATGCGCCCTCCTTCCTTCCTCATGCATTCCATGAGGGTATAAAGGGGATAGCTTCCCCACCACACTCAGTTCCTTCTCCATTTCCTGTGGTACATGTCAGAACTACTCTTACAAAGAATCAGACCTGCAACTAGTTAGGCAGACTGTAGTTGAATTAGTTAGTTAGGCTTCCATGTGCCTTCAGTCCACCATTGCCATTACGGCAAGTCCCCAGGCTTCAAGTACTGCCTGTTCTGTGAGGCAACCATGGCTCTCAACAACGGACACACAAAGTGTCTGTTCTTCGTTGGCGAGGGACATTCCCCAAGCTCTGCGATATTCTCAGATATTCCAAGCAGACCCAGTGTTTAGGAGAGGCATTTCTAAAGGCCATAAAGCCAGTATCTAAGCCTGGACTCTAGGTTTCTGGATGACCAGATGCTACCAAAATTTGTCCTGTGATCTTGAGCTTGTAAGGAAGCAAAGGAACAGGGTGTGACTGGACAGCTCAGCCCTTTATACCCCTGCAGAACACATGAGGGAGGGCTTGTGCACTGCTCTCCTAGATATTGGTCACTGGGTGCCCATTCACCTAATGTGGAATATGTGTAGGGACTATACATCTTGAAGAACATCAGTTTTTGTACAAGTAATCAATCTCTCTTTTTAATGCACAATAGTTCTCTGTGTTAAGACTATATGAAAGCTTAACTTTCAGATTAGACCTACGACTTCCACAGGGTTTTAGAATAGCTTGTGAAATGCCAGGGGAAATGAAATACAAAAAAATGCATATTTTAGAAAAAAATCATTTCACGTCTGCCTAGATATAGTGTTAAGTGTACAATGTTGGGCCACAGCTGTGTTGTCTAATGTCTAAAGTTTCTGATTGTCAGCATTTATTTGCTAAAAACCTTTGGGGGAAAAGGAAAGGTACTTTTTTGTCATATTGTTGCATTTCTTGATCAGTACTCCCACTCATCCCTGCCTCCTGGACTGTGGTTAAGAATAGTGGTAAACCCTGTGAAGAGCACAAAAACATCCTCATATATTATTCCTCATTCACTAGAATTTAATTTTTTGTTTAACAGAAAAGAGTCTAGCTCACCTTGTTGCAGAGAGATCTTAAAAATTTGCATTGATGCATCAGCTGTCTTGATGATGGGGTAACCAGACTCTATCAATGGTACCATCAGAAAGTTTGAAGCTAATTTACCCTCTGTTGATGGGATATCAAAGCTTACTTCAGAAGTAGGGCAATGTGAAACCCTTTTTACATAATTGGGTTCAGTTCGTTTGAGGTTGCAGCAGTTTCAGATTTGTAGGAATAATAATTTTAAAAAATCCAAGTCAGTGAAATGCTCCATCACATTCCCTCTGACCAGCACATTTGCCCTTCTCCTAGAAAGCTCAATACGCTTCCTTTACCTGTTGCTGTCATCTTGATGGTGGGGAAGAAGAGCCTGGTAACCTCCAAGCTTTCAACTCCTTCTGCCTGAAATCCATAGAAGCTTTCAGAGGACCCTGCTGGTTCCCTCATCTGCTGTCTTTAGAGTAGTCTATCGAAGAGGCTTGCTTGCCCACCATTCTTCCTGGCATCTTCAATTGGGAGGACGGTTGCTGTGGGCACATGACAGTATAGTTTAATAAAGAAAATGAGCCTGCATTGAAACTACACTTTGCGTCTGTTGCACCCTTTGCATAAGTAAAAGCAGAGCCTACATCAGATGTCTGTGGAGCAGGAAATTGATGACAGGGTGTCGAATGGAAGCGGAGATCAACAGCAGTGTCTTTTCATGGAGGCACTAGTCATGAAAATACTAGAACCCTTAAAAAGAGAACACATGTAACTCCAGTGGCAGCACAGCATAATTACATCAATTCATTCTTGCAGTGTATATTCCCTAGATATATACATCTTCTTTGCTGAACCATGAATAGAACAGTGCAAACAGGCCCCTCGTGTTACAGCTGCTGTATCACACAAAAAATAGTTGTCAGCCATTTTTAACAGCAGCATTTTCATCTATGCCAAGATTCAGGAGACTGCAATTTTATATTAAGAGCTTTAGGATTGAAGAAGTCAAACACCCAGTAGTTCACTAAAATGTGGGGGAACATGTAGGGTTGTGCTGTAGAGGAAGCAGCAATGTCAGGCTACAGTGAGCCACCAAAGGCCATTGATGAGAGATGGTCTTATCCTTTGCAGAATTGTCCCTGATGGAATTTCACTAGTGGGGCCTGGTGGAAGTTCCAAGGTCTGGAAGGATAGGTAGGAATATTACCAGTGACTGGACAGAGCTTTAGCATTTATTCTCTTTAAGCAAAAAGCAAGGACTGCAGTACAACCACTTTCTGCTGAGCTTTATTCTAACACACCCATCATTGTGGTACATCCGAGTACAAACTAATATGCAAAAGGAAAGCTTCAGTCTCTAACAGCATGTGTTCTCTCCCCTTTCTTATACATGACTGTATGCAGAGTAGAAAATTTTCTTTCTTCATTTTAATGTGACAGCATCTGTCAGATGGAGAGTTCATGAAAGATGTACCTTTGTTGAGACCATTTGGCTTTATTTATCAAATCTACAGGCTAACCCTGTAAATAAATGGAGTCATGTCACTGCCAACAGTATAACTGTGGAGAGGATTTTTGTGCAACAGGGAAGTAATGTCCGCCTATCTTCTCGGGCTAGAAAGCCTATCAGCTAGTGCATCCCTCTCTCGGCCAAGGCTGCTCTGACTAGCTCATAAGGGTTACAGATGGATAACCATAAAAAAATTAACTTCAATATAAAAGCAATCTCAGTTCTCACCTCTGCCAGCTCTACCGTTGCTGCAAACTATTTCCTAGCCATTACTATGTAGTGGACTGCGGTTGCCCAATGATGACCACAGTGCTGACCATTGCCTTGTCATTCCTGTTTGCAACAGCTGTCTTTGCGTGCTATACTTTAGTCATTAACCAAATTATTAGGACTAATAAAGTCCCAGCATACACTGTAGGGATACTTAGAGTGTCCAAGTTGCATTGAGAAGGAGTACTTGTGGCACCTTAGAGACTAACAAATTTATTAGAGCATAAGCTTTCGTGAGCTACAGCTCACTTCATCAAATGCATCCGATGAAGTGAGCTGTAGCTCACGAAAGCTTATGCTCTAATAAATTTGTTAGTCTCTAAGGTGCCACAAGTACTCCTTTTCTTTTTGCGAATACAGACTAACACGGCTGCTACTCTGAAACAAGTTGCATTGGGAGCCCCTAGAAGGAATTTTGGCTGGGCAGATGGTTTGTCCTTAAGTGGGTGCTGTCCTTCTGGAGAGTGCCTGTGCTCTCCAATGAAAATGTGACTGGCAGAGACACAAGGATTAGCATGACCCCTTGTGTCTAATCTCTGTGCACTTTGCACAGATCCAGCCACAGTCTGTCCTAGACTCTGTAATATGCAGGATTGTGCACATGCACATGGCTATCTTATTGCAGCCTGGTTGGCTGTGTGTTAGGGTCAGTAATGACAGAACTTCATTCATCCTTTCTGACTGCTTGACTGTGGAAGTGTAACACTTGAATCATTTTGTTAATGCTTGTTGTATTTAGAAAAATAGTTTCCATTCTCTCTCCTATCTGCTCGTATGTAGCTGCCACAGCCTTCCACATTTCACCTATTCTTTATGCGGGAGATGGCTGCTTCGAGTGCTGAACTCCTGCTGCTCACTGCAGTACTGCCTAACTTCTAGTCATTCCCATTTGTGGCTGAGATTCTCTGTTTGCCTCGGACTGTCCCATCTCTCTGCCATTACTGCTAGGATTATTTCACAGATGGACAGCATCTCAAATAGAACAAATAGCATTCAAATCCTAACATAAACCAGTTTGCCCATCCTACACTTTCCCTTCTGTCCGTTTTGCTTTCTCATGGCTTGTGTCTGTCTGTCTGTCTAAATTATCTGATCTTAGGGTAGAGATTGTGGGCCCAATTCTTTAGCTTTTCCTCATGTCAGATAGTCTTACTGAAGCCATGAGACTAGCTCATATGAGGAAAGGCTGTAGAATCAAGCCACTTGTTCTTTCTAAGTGTATGCCAGGTACAAGAGCATATGAAGGACAAAACAAGTCTGTTTTAATCATTGTTTAAATTCCCAGGAACAGCTATGTTCCATAAACATCCATCCAGTTCCTGGATCTTTATTTTCTGTTTTATTTTGTTTTACATAATATTGAACATCCTGCATCCCCCCTCAAGCTTGGCAGAAAACAGCAATAACAGAAGAAAAACATGATGAAGAGAAAATTTTCAAAGCAATGTATAGGGATTTAGCTGTGCCATTGTGGTTTATATAAACATGCCATAAAGTGAATTTACATGGTTAAATATCCTCACTTTGCTATGAAAACTTATGATAGGAAAAACAAGAAAGTCTGCACAGATACATTTTCTGTAATTCGTTCTGTAGTTCAGAGGTACTGAAGAACACTGAAGTCAGAGTGTGGTAGTAGTTGTATCATATAGATTGCAATCTCCAGAAATCACAGGGATTAAATGATAGAGACTTGACTTCATTTCTGATTTACTTACTTTTCTGAGTTGAATTCATACTCTCAGAATTATGTATGTATTTGTGTGTGATTTATTGTAATGTTTTTAGGTTCTTGTAACCTTGCTTCCTAATCTTCTTCTCTTGAGCTATGTTACTGTACCTTTTGTCCCAGAACAGCATTTGATCTGGTTTGTTTCTCAGCTTTCATAAAGGCTAGTTGCTTAACTTAACAGAAGAGGTCTATGTGCCGGCAATAGCTGAAAGTTCAAATGTCCTTCCTGCTGGCCCTGTGGTGAAAATATATCCTCATCTGGCAGGCCAAGCACAAACTTTAACTTTGTTTATGGAGACAGCTTTTTGTTGATCTTTTCATTCAGAGGAAAACTGAAAATAACTTGGCAGCAGCTATAAGTAGGTGAAAGAAAAGGAAAATGAACTTTGGGGTAGGTAGCAGAAATAAGGCTTTATAAAGTTTTTACATATTTTTGTAGTATTTGGTAGAGCCCTGAGCCATGGCAATGCCTCAAGGTGCCTGGATCTCCATTCTTAGTGAAAATACAGGAGTCACTTTGAATGTACCTTCTTCTGAAACTGAGAGTTAGTTCAGAAACACTTGAAGTGGTAAGTCCGTAAAATATGGGTTTTTCTTAAACATTTTAGTAATTTTAAAAAATGCCATCACTTGTGCAGTAGATTGGAAGGTTCTTCATAACCTGATCCTACAAGCTCTTGAGCACCACCTGTAAGGTGCAGAGCAGCCTCATCATCCACTCACTTTGGTGGGAATTGAGGCATCTAGTCTCTTTTGAGGAGGTACTCAAAACCTTGCAGGATTGGAGTTTTGCTATTGGTTTCAGTGGGATCATGCCCACAGTTTATAGCTCAGCATTTTTAACATTCTTGAGGTATTTGCAGAATTTTACATTTTATTTGTTCTCATAAAACTTGTGCACAGTTACAGTATACAAATAAACACGAAAAATACAAAAAAACCCCACCCCTCTTCACTTAATTTGATGCAAAATGGGGATTTTTTTTTTCAATTTTTACCCCATTTTTCCACCCAGCTCTAGCTGCATGAGACAAGGGGTCTATAGTAATAGAACACTTTGCTGTGGAATGGATTGCCATGTCAAGGCCCTGTATAACTTAATTTCCATCTGAATCTCCTTGAAAGTCATGGAACTAAAAGGTGTATGTAAAATGTCACTTTCCTATTGCATGTTTAATGATACTGCCCATGTTATCACTTCCCTTATGTTGTTTGTTTAGATTGTAAATCCTTTGGGGGTGAGGACCTTGTCTTCATAACTGTCTGTGAAATTTCTAGCAAGAGTTAGCTAGAAGAAAAGAGTAAGGAGTTGGAGATTATGTTGTTGCTGTTGTTGGAGACTGGGGTAGTTGTGTGGTTCATGGTGACAGAGGATAAGAGAGGTAAAAAAGGATTAGAGGGGAAAATGAGTTGCTCTGTTTGTAGAGACTAGGATAGAGATTGGGCTGAGAGACATTTGAAGATGACTGGTTGGGCAGTGGGATTGGGAATGAGTTCAGGATTGAGAGGTATGTTTGGGAATCGTGTGCAGTGTCTATAAAAGTCAGCAACGTAAAAGAAAAAACAGAGATCTTGGAGCTTAATAAGCTGTGGTCTATACTACAAATTTATGTCAATATAACGATGGAAAACCCACACCCTGAGTGATGTAGTTATACTGAGCTAACTCCCAGTGTAGATAGCGCTGTGTCAATGGGAGGGCTTCTATTGTTGACATAGCTACCGCGTCTCTGGGATGGGGAGTACCTAAGCCAATGGGAGAAGCTCTCCCATCGGCATAGGTAGCATCTTCACTAAGTGCTACAGTAGTGCATCTGCAGCGCTGTAAGTGTAGACAAGTCCTAAGAATACAGCAGAAAGGAAAGGCAAGAGCGAATTGTAATGATGTCAAAGACACAAAAAGAAGAATAAGAGCAGAGAAGCATGGCTTAAACTAACTAAAACAAAATTGATAGACCTTAGATTGTTCAGCATTTTGAAAGTTATTATCCATGGAGGTATAAACTGGGAACAAAAACGCAACACAGTGTGGAAGCTTGTCTTGTTAACATGATAGAAACGTCTCCAAAAACAAAAGTGGACCTCATCCAGCAGAACCTTTCCTTCTTCTGCTCCTCCACTCTAAACTCTTTTCTTCACATTTGTCTTCTATATGCCTCCAAGCCCTCTTGCAGTCCTCCCCAAAGCATTCTTCTCCTTCTCTCACCTCCTCTTCTCCTTTACCTGGCCTACATTTCAAACCTCTTTTTCAGTGACTGTGGTGAGGATGGTTTCCATAGAGTGGAGATAGCAGAAAGTAGGCTGAAAGAGATCAAGGAGCAAATTGAAAGTCTAGTCAGTGGAAGTGCACTGTGCTCAAGGATTCTGGCAACTAGCTGACGGAGTGATAGTTTGAAATGTAGGTGGGATTGATGAAAGCTTTAAAAAAAAAAAAAAAAAAAAGTACACAAGAGCATGATTGTAGGTAGAGGAAAGGAGCCACATGATGGAGAGCAGTTAATAAAGATAAAGGAGATGGGGATTTGAGAGAAGGAGGAGCAAATTTTGGAGATGTCTAATTGAGGATAATCAATTTGTCCAACATTTTCAAAAGTTAAGTCTATAAAATTTTTATTTGGCATAGTTCCAGAAATTCTATTTCCATTGAGCATGCCATAGTCCAAGTTTTCAGGGGCTAAACAGGATTTTTCCCTGCAATTGTTCCTCCAGGCTACTGGAGACTTCTTGTGGCTCCAGGCTCTGGAATAGAGAACTGGAAGACTGTCTCTCTGGGCTCTCAGTGCTCCCCCTACTAGCACCCAGTTAGTATTGAGGAGGAAGAGGAAGCTGCCTGACTTGAATGCAAAGAGGTGAGGAGCCGAGAAGGGATTGGGAAAGCTGCAGGAGGACAGATATAGGCTAGGGGAATTGATAGGAACATGGAGGACAGGGACCTAAAGGGAGAGTCTGGGGAAGTACATGCCTGGGAATAAGGGCAGAAAAGAGGGAGGCTGGAGGAACAGAAGCACTCTGTCATACTCCCTGGAATTGAGTAGGATTCCCGAGTCCCATTATTCCTCTGTTGTCTGGTTAATAACTGTGAAACCCATGTGCCTCATCCTCTTCTTCTATTGACTGGTCCAGACAGGGTATAACTCGGGTTGCCAACTTTCTAAACATATAAAACTGAACACCCTTGCCCCACCCCCTTCCCTGAGGCCCCGCCCCTATTTACTTTATTCCCCTCCCTCTGTTGTGGGAAGGGTGAGGGCTCTGGCTGAGGGTGCAGGCTCTGGGATGGGGCTAGGGATGAGGGGTTCAGGGTGCAGGCTGCCCTGGATCTGTGGTGGCGAGAGAAGACTCCCCCACCCCAGTCCTCTCTTGCCGCAGCAGCCTGGGGTTGGGGGAGAGTGCCTCTCCCTGGCCGGGGCAGCTCTGGGGCTGGGGCTTGGGGAGAGACACCTCTCCCAACCTGTGCGGCCCTTGATAGCCTGCTCCGTGGCCGTGCAGCTTAGAGGGAACTTAGGTGCAGGGGGGTGGGTGAGGGATCTGGCTGGGGGTGTGGGCTCTTGGGTGGGGCCAGGGATGAGGAGTTTGGGATGCAGGAGGGGGTTCTGGGCTGGGGCAGGGGGTTGGGGCATGGGGGGGTGCAGATCCAGGAGGGAGTTTGGGTGTGGGAGGGGACTCAGGTTTGGGGCAGGGGATTGGGGTGCAGGAGGCAGTTTGGGGTGCAGGCTCCAGGTGAACGAGTTGGGGCATGGGAACGGATGCGGGCTCTGGGGGGGGAATTTGGGTGTGGGTGGGGGCTCAGTATGGTTGCCAACTCTCCAGGATTGGCCTGGAGTTTCCAGGAATTAAAGATTAATCTTTAATTAAAGATTATGTCATGTGATGAAATGTCCAGGAATATATCCAACCAAAATTGGTAACCCTAGGGCTCAGGGCTGGGGTAGGGGCAGGGGGTTGGAGTGAGGGAGAGGGTGTGGGGTGCAAGCTCTGGGAGGGAGTTTGGGTGCAGGAGAAGGCTGGGGCAGGGGGTTAGAATGAGGGAGGAGGTGCAGGCTCCGGGCGGCACTTACCTTTGGACGGCTCCCCAGAAGCAGCAACTTGTTCCTCGGCTCTTAGGCGAAGGGGCCAGCAGGCTCTGCGTGCTGCCTGCACCCACAGGCGCCACCCCTGCACCGCTCACTGGCCATGATTCCCGGCCAATAGAAGCTGTAGAGTGGTGCTGAGGGCAAGGGCAGCACGTGGAGCTCCTGTGGCTGCTCCTCCGCCTAGGAGCCTAAGGACACATTGCCCCTTCTGGGGAGCCGCATGTAGCCACGTAGGGAGCCTGCCAACCCTGCTCCATCTGGACTTTTAACGACCCGGTCAGCAGTGCTGACTAGAGCCGCCACCTTTTTTGACTGGGTCTTCCGATCGAAAAACAGACACCTGGCAACCCTATGACGCCTATTGCTGCTACCAGTTATTATGTTAGCTAAAGTGGTAAAGGACTGTGTGGTGGCTCTAAAGGTTGCAGCCTTGCTGATGACCTATGTGTCATAAATATAAAGGGAAAGGTAATCACCTTTCTGGATACAGTGCTTAAAAATCCGTCCTAGCCAGAGGCAAAACCCTTTCACCTGTAAAGGTTAAGAAGTTAAGAAAACCTTGCTGGCACCTGACCCAAAATGACCAATGAGGGGACAAGATACTTTCAAATCTGGGGCAGGGGAACAAAGGGTTTGTCTGTCTGTGTGCTTTTGCTGGGAACAGATCAGGAATCCAGCCTTACAACTCCTGTTAAATTTGTAAGTAATCTAGCTAGAAATGCGTTAGATTTCCTTTTGTTTAATGGCTGGTAAAATAAGCTGTGCTGGATGGAATGTATATTCCTGTTTGTGTCTTTTTGTAACTTAAGGTTTTGCCTGTAGGGATTCTCTATATTTTGAATCTGATTACCCTGTAAGGTATTTTACCAACCTGGTTTTACAGAGGTGATTGTTTTACCTTTTCTTTAATTAAAAATCTTCTTTTAAGAACCGGATTGCTTTTTCATTGTTCTTAAGATCCAAGGGTTTGGGTCTGTGTTGACCTGTACAAATTGGTGAGGATTCTTATCAAGCCTTCCCCAGGAAAGGGGATGTAGGGCTTGGGGGGATATTTTGGAGGAAGATGTCTCCAAGTGGGCACTTCCCCTGTTCTTTGTTTAAAACACTTGGTGATGGCAGCATACGGTTCAAGGACAAGGCAAAGTTTGTACCTTGGGGAAGTTTTAACCTAAGCTGGTAAGAATAAGCTTAGGGGGTCTTTAGTGCAAGTCCCCATATCTGTACCCTAGAGTTCAGAGTGGGGAAGGAACCTTGACACCATGTAATGATAGAAATTCTGTTTTTTTTTCAGCTTGTTTAAAAATTACATACAGAAAAACTATGGTAAAAGAATAAGCTTGCAAAGTCAAGTGTTCACATTTTTCCACAGGATCCCTGCCTCATTCAGTGCAGAAGATGTCTTTGCAACATCAGTGTTTTTTTAACGTAGTTTTTATCTGCAATTGTTATTTTTATGATTATGATTACCTGATTCCCCCCCCCCCCTCTGTCTGGTTTAATTTCAACAGTGGCAATTTGGTCTTCTAGAGAGGTCTAATACATGACAACAGAATACTACTAATAATAAATTACCCGGATTTTAATCACTTTTTTCCATGATTAGTTTGCTGATTTAAATATATATATTTAATTCCATATTGTTAGTGATTTAAAATAAAACTAACCTGAATAGAGAGTTTTGCTTGATGAAGGACTCCAGGATGATCCTTTGAATTTTTCCATATGTTCTTTGTCCATACAATATGAAACGTATAGTTCATTATTATATTCATAGTTTTCCAGGCCAGAAGGGACCATTGTGATCATCTAGTCTGACTTCCTGTATAACACAGGCCATAGAACTTCCCCAAAATAATTTGTAGAGCATTGCTTTTAGAAAAGATTGTTAAAAGGGTGTTTCAAATTCCAGTATTGTCATCTTATGAATATGTACGGTACCTGTTTGAGTATATTATCATGGGCTATCCAAAAATGAGTGTCTTCTTTAACATAAAAGAAATTGACAAGAGGACAATATGTGTTAGTCAGTTGAATGTTATATTTATTCCATCATACTGAAAAATATTCAGACTTAGTGATCTGTTCTTATCTCAATGGTCAGGGGATTTCTATAGCATACCTTATTGCTCATCAAAATGAGAATAGATCCTAAACTTTTTACCAAAAAGCAAAATGGTTAAAAATGATCAGGAATGCATTTTGCAAAACCAGTTAATTTTAGTACATTTGACATCCTCATTTTACATTTTAAAGAATCAAAAGAACGATTGTAAGTTGAAAGTATTTTTTTTCAGACAGCCAGTGCAAGAATACAGGAAAGTTTATAACATAAAATGTAAATCTCCCCTTTTCCCCAGTATAAAATACATGAAAACTGAAGCTTGAACACAATAAAACCCATTACTTATGAAGACGTATCCATAACAACTACTACTTACCTTCGTGCTTTTCGCTCAAGGATGATGAGCCTATATATACACTGTTTTTTTTTCATCAAGGCACACCGTATCTCCTGTGTTTTCATAAAGCACTGTAACTGGAAATAGTCTGACAGAAGCTTTCCAAGTCTTCATCTTGGCAACGAATCTGGCTGCAGTGTGATTCTAGTTGCATGAAGCAGTTGAAACTGTTTATTTCTCACTGCTGGCATTCATTGATCTGTTGTATTTCTTCAGTGCCTTCTCTAGGCTTATAAAATTATCTGCAGTGTTTCAGACAGATTTTGTGCCAGGAGCATGACAGTGTATATAATCCAAGGCCTCCTTTTTTGATTTTTTTATAAATATATTATTTTCTGTTTTTCACACTGGATCCTTCTCTTTTGTTAGCTCAGGGCACCCATGGCTGACTTAGTGTTTGGATATGGTGGTGAATAGCATTCTATAAATACTTGAGAGTCTCTCTTGCAGCCTATTTACAATGTTGCACCTCAAAGTTTGACAGTTTTTACTCTGCTGGCAGTAATGTAGACAAATAGCGTTAGCCTTTTTTCTTCTTCACATTCCACTTGTCTAAGGCAAGATCTTTCTAAGTACTGTTAATCTTAAATTTCTGTCTGTGAGTACTCAGTTTCACCAGCAGATGTACAGTATTTCACTGAGTTTGCTTTGGGATTGCTCTGGATTTCTAATCCAGAGGAGGCATGGACAGATAGACATAGACATTATCTAATTGCAGTGATGCACTGTATGTTGAATCTTATAGTGTACCTACTCTAAAAGAGCCAAATCCCACCTGACTATGTCAAACATTTATTTGTTTGATCTTTATACTCTGTCACATGCTGACCGTCTCCTTAAGGGGAGATGGGTCCAGTCTCACCTGTGACACACTTAGCTCACCTCCCCAGGTGAAGAAAATAAGTAAGGTCATGTTACAGGAAGGTCATGTGGCTAAAGTATGCCTTCTGGGGTGGAGATAACCCAGAAGTCTGGGGACAGCTAAATGGAGAGAAGGGAGATTCCAGGTAGGAAGCCCTGGGAATTGGTGCTCTGTAGAGAACAGGTTGAAACTCAAAGGAACCCAGAAAGAAATGGGGTGAGAGACTGTACAGAGCCTGGGAACACCTGAGAGCCAGATCTAGAAGGCAGGCTGAAGAGTGTCAGAAGTTTGAAGAGAAGGCAGACCCTTAGGAGAAGGAGAGGCTGTTCCCAGCACTGGGGCAGGGCAGAGAGTGGGAAGATGAGACAAAACAGACCCTCAGGAAGGAATGTCTGTTGAGATTGGAGGGCTTGGACTTGGATACTCTGGAAGGGGTGGACTTTGTCTTTTATGACTTGGCCAGAGAGTCAAGTCACTGAAGTAACAAAACCAGGTTGGAAGGTCAGGAGTGAGGCAACACTGAGGCAGCAGCTGGCTTGAAGCCAGACATGGGTAGGTGGCACTGCTACATACCAAATTCTTTCAATCTACTGCATTAAGATACGGGGGTTAGACTAGATGACCCTTGCAGTCTCTTCTAAGCCTATGATTCTAAGATCTTCCACAACTCCACTAGGAGTTCTATGATTGGAACTATGGCAGGATATAAATAGACATCAGACTCTAGCTACTGGGCTAAAAGTCCGTGCTTAGGTAGTCAATTAAAATATGTCTGATATTTGGTCTCTGATGGTCACCACTACTGGTGCTTCAGAGGAAAAGGTAAGAACCCCATTAGTGGATAAATAAGGAATAGTCCGCCCATGGAAAAAGTTTGTAGGAGTGATCTAGAGTAGGGCCAGACATGAAGTGCTTCCTACAAACAGCCAAACTGATTGCTGCACAATAAATCTCCTTGGGATTGCAGCTCACTTCCAAATACAAATACAAACATTTGTTCAAATAAGCTTCTAACTTTCTTTTTATTTTTCTATCTGCAATAGTGTCTCTTCTCATGGTTGTTTCCTCCACCGGGTGAGTTACTGAACTAGTGACCTTGTCATTAGAACTTCAGTTCTGCGCTTCTGATATAGACAATGAGGAACTCAGCTTCATTTCCCAAGTGAATTCTCATGTTTTGCAAATTGCTGGAAAAAATACTTCCAAAACTTTTGCACTCACTAGAAAACCTGAGGCACACCCAAAGGACAAGCAAAATGTATCAGTAATGCATCCAGGTGGTGGTGGTCATGCTATATCATCTGACGATAGGGAGGAGGAAAGACAGCAAAAAGACACCTTTAACTCAAAATGCATTGGTAGAGATGACTGGATTCATGTAATCTCCTTCCGCTATCAGAGCTCACACCCTGAGAGTGGTGGCAGTTCTGTGAATAGAGAAATTCAGGTGGACCACATAGTCACTTCTCCGTAGTATCACAAGGCTGTACAAAACAGATACAGTGTACATATACACACACAGTAAGAGACAATCAGTGCCCTGAAGAACTTACAAAAGTTGAATAGATGAGGCTGGCAAAGGGTGAGAGGATAGAAAGAATTATTCTTCCCACTTTACTGATGGGAACTAAGGCACAGAGAAATTACTTGACCAAAATCACATAGGAAGGCTTTGGCAGAGCTGTAAATTGAAGAGCTCCTAGGCCCAGTCCAGTGTGTTAACTACAACTACTTCTCCAGATGTCTGTACTTTGCTCTTGAAAATTTGACCCAAAATCGCCTTTGGAATCTTTTTTTAATTGATTTATCTGTATTCTTATAATTATTTTAAATAGGAACGAGAAAAGGAGTTTGAGTGGATCAGTAAGCAAACTCTCTTAACCCATGGTATGCTGCCAAAGTTTTAGTATCAGCCAGTGATACTTTGCGATGTTACCTGGGTAAAAAAAAAAAATACCCAATCAAGGTCATCCTCTTCCCACTGCCCTAATGATCCAGTCCTTCCGTCCCACTCCTGGGCCTGAATCTCTTATGAAGCATCTTACAGATACCCCTCTTATTGCTCCCCTATTTGGCAGTTGCTGCTTGCAGGAGCAGTGGTGGCAGGCAGGTTATTCTAGGGCCTCTGGCTATGGGGTGACTGTCCAAGTCGGAAGTGGATCCTTTCCGGTCATGGACTGAGAGGTCAATTCAGGAAAGGAAAGAAACTACAAACTGACTTAAAAACAGAAAACTAAAGCTAAAAATCAAACCAACTGAAGTTCCCATTTATAGGACTCAGTGGCCATATCTGTTAACAAAGAACACATAGGAGCTTATTCCAGTTCATCAATGCTTTCATAACAGGAATGACCAAAATCCATTACCATGTCTGATATCTATTCAGGGGTCTCTATGAAATGAGCTGATGATCTGGCTTTATTCCAGCTGGACAGTTGTCCATACTGCAAAACACATCAGTTGAAATCCTTGTTGGTAGCCTCAGTAAAGAGGCTAATTATTCTGTTTATTTTTCTGGCTTCTGACTGGGGCTGGCAAAAGAATCTTGGAACTACATGCAGCTTTTACTGTCTCATAGGGCTTCAGAACTTCTCATTTTCAGTTCATACCCAAACACTCTACTAGTCTCACACTCAGAAAGTTTCTTTAAGCTGCTGTTATAGGTCTCTCCGTTCACACTGCCCTCATCACAGTTTTTTACCCCATAGAAGATACTCTTCATCATCTTATCAAAATTATGAGAGTCTAATGACTATAGTGAAAGGCTTCAGAGCCACTGTAAAACAAAGGTTAGCAGGCATCCGTGTGCTCCCCTCTGCAGATCAGTAACACTCTCTGCAGAGCAAGAGGTAATCATACCTGTAGCCTTAGTCTTAGGGGAAGAATATAAAAGGAATGAAAACTGTGCTCTGAGGTAGGGAAGGAGTAGGTTGCTTCATTTTAGTAGAGGTGCCCAGGGACATTATGCCTGTAAAGGCAGCCAAAATGCTTAAGGGACAGGATGAACCATGCTCACTGGTGACTTTAATGTCTCATCTCCCAAAATTCATATTAGTTTCCTTAAAATAACATGCAAGTTAATCTATGTGTCAGGACTGTGTGCAAAGAGAGTTCCAAATGAAGCCATTTGGACATGGTTGCAGTTGAATTGTGCTGAAATTGATACACAGCTCTCTTGACCTGAGAAAAATTTTCATTTTAAAGGAGTGTTGCCAACTTGAATTTTTAAAAATTTATTTAACTTTAAATGTGTTTTGGCAGTGTATTCTTTAAATAGTAGCTTCTGATTTTTCTTTTTTAATTATTCAGTAAAGCAACAGATTTAGGATTTAAGATTCCAGAAAGATTATTATAAAGAATAATGACTTTTTAAAATTATTTTTAAAAATTATATCTAGACTTTATGCTTATAATACAGGAGTATACCTCTTTTGATATTGATGATAGTAATGTCCAAATCAATAAATAATACCACTGTCATTAGATAGTATCCTTGGGGTTACAAAAGCCCACCCCCTCCACAAAAAAAGTATGTTTCTACTTTATAGAATAGCACTATCTATAAAAAAACAAAACAAAACAAAACCCTAAATAGCAACTTAGTTGTCTGAATGAATAAGAGTAACTATTATTCAAGAATATTCATAAAATATCTACAATATGTACAGTACTCTGAAGATTGTCTACTCTGTTTTTCATAATTGCAAATAATTCTTTGAGTTCTTCAGGGTTCTGATGGTTAGTAACTAAAAGCTGAGGTGAAATAATGGGTAATTTAGTGTTTCTGGATCATCCATAATTAAATTGCTACAGACCCTGCAAATACAGTGAATTTAACAGTGTTTCTGAAGTTGATCAGTAGTATTTTTTTAAAGGTTGTACTGAGCTGGGAATGAAGCTTTGTCAGAAAGCAGAGATCAAAATTAAACAAGTATAGCCACATGATGCACAAAAGCCTTTTCAATGGAGGTCTCAAAATTCATGGCTTTGTTTACTCCAGAAGAAAACACTGTACTGTGTAAGACATGTATTTCATCAGATGTATGATGTAATATCTTCATTTTTTACCTTAATCCTAGATTTTTAATCTAATTTCCCACATTCAGATTCAGCTTGATACTATCTTGTTGAGCTGATGTTATGTCTAGATAGCATGACATATAGATCCTGTCAAAAAACAAAAGTCTGTAGCCTTTTAAACAGAAGAGAATGCAGCTGTGAAGAACTGTATATTTATACAAAATGCTCTTGTCCTGTCAGTGAAACGGTGGATTTCTGTACTGAGGTTTTACGTTCTTTCTGAGAAGTTCTAATACAGTCTTTCTGGAGTCTTTTTACCTGGACATATTAAGTGACAAAAACCTCAGTGGGATTTGCTCAGTTTGTGTGACAGTGAAAAATAAACCAAAATGCCTTTCTATGGCTGAGCCATGAATCCCCCCCCCCCCCCCCAAAAAAAAGCCATTTCATTTAATGGTGTGTCTAATGTAATGTTTATGTACCAAATCGGTAATGCTTTTATGTTTCTTCTAATAAATTATAAAAATTTAAATGAATACAGGACTTTCAGCTCACATGATATTACCCTTTGATAATTAAGGAAGCGGATATAATTGGTTTTAAAGTCTTTCCGTGGAGAAGTTATCCTTCATATTGGTCTAATTGTATGTATTGGTAGTGATGTGTATTTTACACATTTTATAAATTATATGTTGTTGTAATTTAATTTTGTGTAAAAATATTGAATTGATGAGCTGTTCTGAGTTCCGGTTGTATTTCTGTGAGCAAGTTGATCATTGCCATAATGCATATAATGACTTTATAGCACCATCATTTTATTCTCTCCCCTTGGCATTACATTGAGAAATTCTTTCCAGTTTATCCTGAACATAGTATTTAATGGTCGGTCTCGGGGCATTGTGCTCAATGACAGGATTACATATTTCTTCTATAGAGAATATGCTAATCCTCAAAAACCTATATGGTAGTGCTAAAGGACCTTGATGTTAAGTGTAATAGTCTACATATACTTTAAAACTTTTTTTTTGTTAAAAAGCTTATCCCTAAATATTTCTATTTCCAAGTTATCCTTCAAGCCTTTTTTAAAAATAGTAAAACTTCAAAAGTTTGGCTTGGTTTAGTTGAGAATGTTTTGGTTTGGCTTTGGTTAGGTTGTTAGGACTAAAGTAAGTGGCAAAATATTGTTAATATCCTTCTGTATTGAAGGAGTGGCTTGAAAAATACCTAGAGGAAATGTGGGAGTTAAAACATGAAAATTCAAGCATGTTACAGTACTATTAGATTCTAATTTAAAAGCATGGACATTCAGAATTATGTTAGCATTTCATTCTTAGTTCAATACACAACAGAGAAAAGGCTGACTCTAAATGCAACTGCTGTGTGCATGCTGAATCCTTTTTAAAATCGGGTATAAAAATCCTTCATAAAATAGTTTGCACACACATGGAGGCTGGGTTGAGGGCCTCTATGAGTGACAATGTCATACAGCCAGTCACTCGCAGAGCTGGCAGTGTGTCCCAGGTCTTCTGACTCTGTCCTGTGCTCTGACTGCTGGACCATCCAGGGAAAGCACTCTCATTTAAAAAGTAGAATAATTCAGTTCTTTGTACTTTTGGGTGTTTTCATGTGCTTGTGAGAGTGAAAGTCTAATAGCCTGTCAAATTTCACATGAAAAATGATTTGTCAGGGACTTTATGGAAGGATAAACCATGTCTATCAGAAACTTCTAATTATTTTTTTCACTTAGAAAATTGAAAACCTGAGTGAGATGAAATAATGTGTCAAATTTGAACCTTATAGATCCCTGAAAAAGTTGACCTGCATGGAAATGCTGACACAACTTCTGTTCTGGTAGCTCAGTGTTCTAAAACTCCACGCATATTTGTTCCTCAGGAAAGCTTATGCTCAAATAAATTTGTTAGTCTCTAAGGTGCCACAAGTACTCCTTTTCTTTCTCCCTTTAAGAAGTTCAACAGTTTTTTAAGGCTAGGATTTTCCAAAGAATCTAAGGAAGTTAGGTGCTCACATCTTATTTAATTTTGGAGGGATTTGGACACACAGCTCCTTTGGGCTTCTTTGAAAATTTCAGCCTAAACCATTTTCTTCAAGTAAAATTATAGGATGCTTCTCCCCCGTCTCTCCTCCACCCCCAAGTTTAGAATGTTTTAAGTGTTATAATAAAGCTGACCACAAGGTGTCGGTATGGTATTAGCACTGGCTGAAAGAAAATTCCCAGAATGAACCTGAATCCTGTGACTTTCCTGAGCATAAGGGACTAGTCATTGTTAATGGGGGGGTTTTTATGTTTATGTTTGATCCTGAGGATCTTCTAAAATAAGATTACATAACTCCTAGTTAAAATGTATGTAAGAGGGACCACTGACAATTTAAACCCCTCCACACATTTAAAGAGCAAATGTGTTTACCTGCATTACGAAAAGTACTTTAGAGTGCCAAAACTGAGCACATTTTAGAAAGCTAATTTAATTTTCATCATTTATGCTATTCTACTTTCTGCATTTTCCTCAGTTGGTGCAGTGAAGTAGGCTAGTCACTTCATTTTTGTTTCTAGTCACTAACACTGATTCCTGTGCACTAGGCAAATGGGCATTGCTTGCTGTGCAGTTTGCAATGACTTTGTTTTGGATTTAAAAAATAAGCTTTCATTTTTTTAAAACTAAACCATTCACAAAAACCTACACTTGCAACATTTTGAAGCTCAAACTGCATGCTATTATCTCTCTAAATGTTCAGTAAGGACCTTATTCTTAAGCAGTTTTGTTTTTTTTTTAATTCCTCTTCTAATTAATAACCTTCAGAGGGATACAATCAGATCAGTCTAGGTACTGAAGCTTTCAAGAAAATGTAAGGGGACTGTTCCCCCTTACTAACAGTCAGTGCGGGTGTTTTGGTTGGCTAGCTCCCAGTACTAAAAGGGGAAGGGTCTATTGGGAAATCAGGACCCTGAGACTGACAGTCCCCAGGAACTAGTGGGAGAGGCCAATGTGCCAGGTCAGCCTGAATGACAGGGTGGGCAGGCTAATCACGGAGTCAGGAGGCCGGGCAGATCCCGTCCTCCGTGTAAACTGGATTTGCCAGGGTCAGACAGAGTGGGGCCGAGCTAAGGAGAAAGCAGGGGCCAAGCTGAGCTGGGGAGCAGAGCTGCGCCAGATCTAGAGGGGCCAGAAAAGCAGCCCAGAGAGAGCAGACCTTGTCCTGGGAGCAGAGCTGCAGCCCCAAAGCCAGAAGCACAGCCCAGAGAGCAGACTTGCCCTGGGAGCAGAGCTGCAGCACCCAGAGCCAGAGGGGCCAGAAAAGCAGCCCACGAAGCAGGTCAGTGCTGGGAGCAGAGTCACAGAAGCTGCCTGCAGACCAGACCTGTCCTGGGAGCAGAGCTGCAGCAACCAGAGGCAGAGGGGCCAAAGAAGCAGTCCAGGGAGCTGGAGGCAGAGCAGCAGCAACAGTGCAGAGACAGAGCGGTGCAGCTGGGGCTGGAGCAGTCTAGAGCTGGGTTCGGTGAGCAGCTGGGGAGACTGAGGGGGACCCTGGGCAGCAGGCCCAGCACAGGGAGACGCCTCAACCAAGGGGCTCTGCAGGCCAGGCTTGGATCATAACCGCAACAGGGCAGGGGCGACACTGGGAAGAAGGGTCCTACCACTTAGAGCCTGAGAGCGTGTGGCCACCACCAGAGCAAGTGTCCAACCCACAGCATCCCTGCAGCACAGCCAGGGCCTGAGAAGGCGGCCTGGGACTTACAAGGAATAGACTGTGAACTGCCCTGACATCCCAGAGACACTGTTTGTGATGTTCACTGCCACAGAGCGGGTTGATGTGTTTCCTTTAACCTTTCCCATTTTTCCTAATTCTTTTTAAAATTAATTGTTGATTAAATAATTTGCATTTGCTTTAACTTGTATGTAATGGTCAGTGGGTCAGAGAAGTGCCCAGTGCAGAGAGAGTATTGTGGAGTGGGGACACCCTAGCCCCTGTCCTAGGTGACCACAGCAGGATTGGGGGTTGAACCCCCACAGGAATCCTGGACCCAGCTTGTTGGAGTTATGAGGAATCTGCCAGACAGGAAAGTGGAAGCGGAGTCCTCAAGGGCAGAAAGGCCACTGGGTAAAGGAAGTGGAAGCGAGGACTCTGATCCTTTTACTAGCCCACTTCACTGGGGTAGTGCAGAAGCCAGGAAAGTTCCCCACAAGAACGGGATTATTCCCCCGCTTACAAATAGAATTGCAGCCAGGGTGTGCTAGACATGACAGATAAGAGTTTGTAACATTTTCCTAATGAGACTTGAACTCTGCCCTCCCCCCAACTCTTCATGTAGAAACCTTATGCAATTTGATTTTTTTATTATAATTTTGAGTAGATTTAATGCTGATTGACAGCTCTAGAAACCGAAGTTACCTATTCAGAAAACAACCAGCTGCAGTGCAGGCACAGTGGTAATGAACACTTCTTTTCTCCACTGGTGAGTCTCGTTGCTGATGTGGTGGGATGAGCTTTCAGAGCATAGAACACCATTCGTATCTGTTAAATCCACGCTTCTCCGATGAGAATGCGAATTACTGAGTGCCAGTTTTGATCAAGGTATGGTTGGACTCTCCCTGTAAACTCCTGTCCACTAGGAGCTGAACTGAGACCATCAAATCATTTTACATGAGATACCAAAGAGGTTCCAGATGGTAATGATTTTCAGCTGATAGTGAGACGAGCTGGACTTGAACTGTTAACCTAAAAGTGAAATGCTCTATTTCCCATTACAAACCCACAGAGAGAGAGAGAGAGAGAGTCTACTTTTTCAAGAACCAGTATTGAAAATGCTTAAATTCTAGAAAACCAACATCATCATTTTTCAAAGACCTGGCTGCCTTTTTGTTAAGTGCTCTACAAACACAGAGACAGATCTTGTCCCTTGATTTCCTTGGAGGTATAACAATTTACACCACTAGAAGTTCTGTTCTATAGTAAAAGTTAGTTGCTGCCCAATGAACGAATATACAAACTTTTTAACAGGTACTGCAGCATATGTATTTTTTTAATATATCCTAACTTAAATCAGTTCTTAATTTCTTTGTTTTCTGACAAATAGGGATTTCTTCTAATACGTAACAGTACAGAATAAATAAAGACAAGAGTTTATATTGGCATCTTTTGCTGCTTTAAGAAAAATTAAGACTTGGAATTAAGTCACTGGTATTTATTTATTTATTTATTTTATTATAGCAGTAGACTCAGATCTCCAAAGTTAATGGGCAATTGTGATGACAGATTTGGAGTTGTGTTTATTCTCAGGTCTGACACTGTGGTGATTGTGGTAAAATATGTAGTCAGGCCTACAAAAGAGTCAGGTCTACTACTAGATTATTGAAATACATTCCTCTCTGGCTATGAATGTGAGTAATGTGTACAGTGACTGGAAACTTGCATATAGCACGTCTAAGTGAGTTTGCTGACCAAACAGGCATTGGCATCCACAGATCCAGCTTGGTTTACACAAAGTTTTCTTTGTTTCCTACCTTCTCATATTACAATCAACATCTTTTTGCATGGACTTCTCCAGAGTACATCTATATAGTTCCTACATTGGCTGGAGGGGTTGGTATGGCATGATGCAAGGCTCTCCTCCGAGGAGCATGCTGAGTTCACAGCATTTCTACCCCCTGCTAGTGAGAAATCAAGACTAGGAATCCAATCTGAGCTTCCCACAAGACCACGCAGAGCACTTACAGTAGGCTAGCCCCCATGTCAACTTTCATGAGTCGAGAGTAAAATAGGTACTAAGTTTTCTTCCAATGCATTAAAGACTTTTTTGGTTAGCATATGTGTTTGTGTACAGTAAATAATTTTTGTCAATAAGCTTTCTGTTTTTGATTCAGGGAAGGATGGAGAGATTTAACATGTGAAATATTATCTGCCTTTAGCAGTTCATTTTACAGTGCTGCAAGCCAAAATTAGAAGTGGCCTGTTTTCAATGACAGATCAAAATTTAGTGCTATGTTGATAGTCGAAAATGAAGATCTCATGACATTGCAAATGAAATGTGTACCACTGAAGTTCAGTTTGTGGTTTAGTTGGCCATGGAGTTGGGATATAATTACATTATTTTAACTCCTGGAGATCATTAATATTTTGGGGAATTAAATCCTCAAACATCAGAACTGTCGAGGTATATTTTGAACTTGTATTTAAAATGATATTAAGTTTTATTTATTCCAGACTTTTGAGACATTATTAAAACTAGGCTAGGGCAAGCGTTTGAATAGTTAAGCAATAATAATTAAACCCAAAGCCTATAAATTTTGTATTTTTTTTTAATAGGAGGACCAACTGTGGTGAAATTGCCTGTTTTAGGCAAAATTGGCAAGGGCCTTCGTTTTTCATTTGTATTTTGTTTAAAATGTCCCAGAAATTTCAGTGTTTGTTACAAAAATTTAAAAATATGTGCAAATTGGTGCAAAATATGGGTAAATATTCAGGTTAATATTGGGGGATGGGAGGATGAAAAAAAGAAGCAGATAGAGAAAAGTAAGAGTATTGCAAGTAAAAGCAGTTTATGCTGTGGTATTTCATGAACTGTATGTGACTCACTCTATATGATTTTATAAAAATATGCTGATGAGTGTGAATATAATGTAACTGGAATATGCTTCATGCAAAACATCTCTTGTAAGGTATCATTACAAAGCTTATAATCTACTGAGTGTAGTCATCATATTTGTATAAATGTATCACTCTTGTATCTGAAACTAGAAATATAAAATATAACTCTGAGGGCCTATTGTAATTATGCAAAGTGTGGGCCATAAATGGTGGTTTGGAATCTTGATGGCTCCCATTAACCAGGACAGTTGTCTGTAGATGGCTCTGTTTCACTTGTAAGTCTTCCTTTAAACGTGTCTGCTGGCAAGTGGTAATGAAGTCTTACAGTGACACGTGATCATGTCACCTGAACTGGAATCCATCTTTAACCTGGTGCTTTCCATTGAGAAGGAGGGGGTGGGAACCTAGAGAGGGACAAAGGATTCCTGCTTTATGCAAAAGATATATAAGTGGGTGGAACAGAACAAAGGGAGGAGGTCATCATGAGAAATCCCTTAGCTACCACCTGAGCTGCACCAGGGGAAAGGATTGTGCCCAGACTAGGAAGGTGTCTAGTCTGTGAAAGAGATGTTTCAATAAGTTTCTAAGGGTGAGATTTTATCTGTATTCAGTTTTATTATTGTACTAGACTTAGACTTGTGTATTTTATTTTATTTTGCTTGGTAATTCACTTCATTCTGTCTGTTATTACTTGGAACCACTTAAATCCTACTTTCTGTATTTAATAAAATCACTTTTTACTTATTAACCCAGAGTATGTATTAATACCTGGGGGGGGCAGCAAACATCTGTGCATATCTCTCTGTCAGTGTTATAGAGGGCAAACAATTTGAGTTTACTCTGTATAAGTTTTATACAGGGTAAAACAGATTTATTTAGGATTTGGACCCCTTGGGAGCTGGCATCTGAGTGTCAAGGACAGGAACCCTTCCTAAGTTGCTTTCAGTTAAGCTTGCAGTTTGGGGCACGTGGTTCAGACCCTGGGTCTGTGTTGGAGCAGACTGGCGTGTCTGGCTCAGCAAGACAGGGTGCTGGAGTCCTAAGCTGGCAGGGAAGGCAGGGGCAGAAGTAGTCTTGGCACAACAGGTGGCAGTTCCCAAGGGGTTTCTGTGATGTAACCCATCACACTGTACATTAACAGAACATACACATGCATCACACACGTGCATATGTGATGTATCTTCCATTATGTTGGCTTACCTTAACAGTCTCACATATACACTTAAACTAATTTATTATTAACATAAACATGTCTACCTAATGTAATGTATTGCATTTGTTTAACAAAACTGGTATTTTCATGTACTTGTGTGGTCCAAAATTCAGGTGAAAAATCAGTAAAAATTGAATAAAAGCTTTTATAAAACCTGGAAAACTTTTGGTAAAAATTGTTAAAAACCAGAAATGAAGGGCTTTAAAAATTGTTTATCCTAGATTGAGAGTCCTGATACTCATTTTAATAAGAATTGTTTGACTTATTCTGTGCTCTGCACTCTTTTATGCTTGATTTGAACAACTAAGAAAAACACAAATGATACGTGGCAAGAAATTTGTAAATCAAGGATAGAGATGGTCAAAGTTGTATGAAAACCATTTTTGGCCCCTGTTTTCCCCCTGGCTCTGCTTGAGTAGACCCCCATTGAATTATGCAAGGGTGCAGGGGTCTACCCACACAAATTTGTTGGCAGGACTGGGCTTTGTTTGGGCAGGGCCAACTGACCAGTGGTAGGTTTCAGAGTAGCAGCCGTATTAGTCTGTATTCTCAAAAAGAAAAGGAGTACTTGTGGCACCTTAGAAACTAACAAATTTATTTGAACATAAGCTTTCGTGAGCTACAGCATCCGATGAAGTGAGCTGTAGCTCACAAAAGCTTATGCTCAAATAAACTTGTTAGTCTCTAAGGTGCCACAAGTACTCCTTTTCTTTTTGTCCAGTGGTAGCAGAGCAACCTGCCAAAAAGACCAGTGCCCAAAACTGACGCTTTGTGTCTGTAAGTTGGAAAGATACTTGGGCAGGGATCTCAAACTCAAATGACTACAAGGGCCACACGAGGACTAGTACATTGGCCTGAGGGCCGCACCACTGACCACCCCCATTCCCCTGCTGCCCTGGCTCTGCCCCCCACTCCACCCCTTCTGTGAGGCCCCACCTCTGCCCTGCCTCTTCCCACCCCTTCCCTGCCCCCATTCCCAGCCAATGGGAGCTTCGAGGGAGGTCCCTAGAGGAGCTGCCAGGGCAACACACAGACCCCGTGGGCCCCCCTCAACCCAGGTCCTGGCTGCTTCCCCGAACAGCATGGGGTCAGGGCAGGCAGGCAGGGAGCCTGCCCTGCCCCCTCTGCGCCGGACCCAATCTCGGTAAATTCTGGGAGGCGGGGGGCCGCAGGGAGCTGGCAGGCCTCAGAAAAAAAACCCTGTGGGCCACGTGTTTGAGACCCCTGGTGTAGGGCCTTAGACGGTGGGGAAAATGTATGTTTGTTGGGGATAGGGGAATTGGCAGGGTGGGGAAAGTAGAAGTCCTGTGGCCAGTCACAGTCACCCAGAGAACTTGTCTCCAAATGGGATAGAAAGAGAGGCTTGTGGATACATATTTGTTTCAGAATAGAAAGGGAGAAAAGCAGAGGCAGCTTTATTATGGGATAACACAATACCCTGAAATTATGTGTTTTTGACTTTTTAAAAATAATCTGGGAGCTTCATTTTTTTTTCATTTTGGGTAAATTAGTCTTTATTGCCTGTTTAATCTGTTTGTGTTTAAGCACCTAAAGTGAATCTGTATAACAGGGGATGGGAAAAGGAACTGAAAATGCTGATAGCACAGTTGGAACAAAACAAGTTTAATTCAGTTGCTGACCTTTTTAGAGAGTGCCAAAATTAGGTGAATTTTGTTTTCTTTGCTTATCTTTTTGGAAGGTAATGAGAATAGCTCTCCTTTATTTTTATTTTTTTTAAATACTTCTCAGTGACATCCTGTAAGGATAAAATTTCTTGGGGTTAAGTTAATATGTGAAGTTTGGTGATTTTAATAAAAGTAGTTTCCTGCCATACCTATACAAGAATACAGTTGTGGAGTTTGATGCGAGTCCCCAATATAATCTGATATTTAGATGATTGCACATTAGATTTAAACCTTTTGAACTCTATATAACTGAATAGGTTTTGGCTGCTTTTTTTTTTTTAAATAAAGTCCCAGCAGTTTCATTTTTCTCTTCTTCTGTAAGGACCTTTCCAACACTCTGCAGGTCTCTTGTCTGTTGACTTGATTAATGAATATTTTACCCACTCATAGTAACCATTAATTATTGCCTTGTGATACAGTAAGAATTACTGGTTTCAAATAAAAACTAATTAACATAAGTGGAAAATCATTATAGCATATGAAGTGCGCTTGCAGCTAGCTACATCTAAAAGATCATGAGACATCAGTATGTGACATATGTATATTTGCAACTAGTTACCAACAATTACCTTTTATTTGTGTGGAAAGTAGTAAGTATCCACCTTGCAGTATCCTATTATAATAATCTCAGACATGAGATGCTGGGAATATTACTAGGGAGTTGTAGTCATAACATATACTCTTATCTTAACGAATCACAATCACCCCTTGTTATTTTATTAAAGCTTATTTTCCTATGTATTTTACTTTTACTTATCATAGGTTTTTTTTCTTTCTATAAATGAGAGGTGACTCAAGCCCAATGAGTGTAAACTGGTGCAAATCAAGAGTAAGTAAAGTGGAGTTATTGTACACCTATGTAGAACCAATGTCCACTATATATAAAGTTTGTGGATCTTATTAGACATGGGGATTTTCTTCATGATTTGTGTTATTTTCCATTTATCTAAGGTGTGTGTGCATGCATGTAATTTGTGTATGTATTTATACAGAAAAGTGTATGTGTGTATTTATATATACGCACTTGCATACCTATCACCTATCATCATTGTATCTAGATGCTAAGATGTAATAAAAAGAGGGGTGTACTAACCCAAATTAAAGTGACAACTGCTATTAAATTCTGATAACTCAAATCCTACTATTCAAATTTCTTGCAAATATAGAAACAAATCAGTAGCATGATCCCCTGTCCATTAATTCATGATTAATGACTGTCATATGCGGAAAGGGATCTGGGGGTCACAGTGGACCAACAGCTAAATATGAGTCAACAGTGTAACGCTGTTGCGAAAAAAGCAAACATCATTCTGGGATGTATTAGCAGGAGTGTTGTAAGCAAGACACGAGAAGTAATTCTTCCGCTCTGATTAGGCCTCAACTGGAGTATTGTGTCTAGTTCTGGGCACCACATTTCAGGAAGAATGTGGACAATTTGGAGAAAGTCCAGAGAAGAGCAACAAAAATTATTTAAAGGTCTAGAAAAATGACCTATGAGGGAAGATTGAAAAAATTGGGTTTGTTTAGTCTGGAAAAGAGAAGACTGAGAGGGGACATGGTAACAGGTTTCAGTATGTAAAAGGTTGCTCCAAGGAAGAGGAAGAAAAATTGTTTTTCTTAACTTCTGAGGATAGGACAAGAAGCAATGGGCTTAAATTGCAGCAAGGGAGGTTTAGGTTGGACATTAGGAAAAAATTCCTAATTGTCAGGGTTAAGCACTGGAATAAGTTTGCCTAGGGAGGTTGTGGAATCTCCATCATTGGAGATTTAAGAGCAGGTTAGACAAACGCCTGGCAGGGATGGTCTAGATCAGGGATTGGCAACCTTTGACACGCGGCCCATCAGGAAAATCCGCTGGCAGGCCAGGATGGTTTGTTTACCTGCAGCGTCCACAGGTTCGTCCAATCGCAGCTCCCACTGACTGCGATTCGCTGTTCCAAGCCAATGGGCGTTGCAGGAAGCGGTGCGGGCTGAGGGATACGCTGATTGCTGCTTCCTGCAGCCCCCATTGGCCTGGAATGGTGAACCGCGGCCAATGGGAGCTGCCATCGGCCAAACCTGCAGACGGTGCAGGTAAACACACCATCCCAGCCCGCCAGCAGATTTCCCTGACAGCCACATGCCAAAGGTTGCCAATCCCTGGTCTAAATAATTAGTCCTGCCATGAGTGCAGGGGACTGGACTAGATGACCTCTCAAAGTCCCTTCCAGTTCTATGATTCTGTGGTTATCCAAGCATATTTGTTACAGCCTAAGTTCAAATAATGACTGTACTTTAAGATATGAATTAATCCCCAAAGGTTTTCGTGTTATGGGAGGGAAAGTCCTTTTAATTTGTAAATAGGAAATAAAGAACTCTTTTCATGGCAGCAGAACCCACAGTTATAGGATCAGAAAATGACAGGAGAGTGCATTTTTAAAGCAAACAAATTAAGATGCGACTGAGCTGCTAAATGTTTGGGTTGAATCCCACTGTCTTGCCCTTGTTTTTATGTAATGTTCTTTATATATAATAGACAGTGCTGGAAAGTTATGTACACTCTCATTTTTCACTTTAATTGCCTGTTTGAAGATAACATGACAGCTCCAAAGGTTACTTTTAGTTACATTGTTCATACCCAAGGAGCAATATGGCCAATTATTAGCGTGCTATAATTAAGCTAAAAGCATGATCTTGAAAGATTTAAAATGATCATAAAATCCATAATTTTACCTGATGATTTTTTCATAGTATATCCAAGTGTTGTCAGCACCTTAGAATCACTGCGACGTTTCTGATGTTGTCACAAGTAAATCAAATAGATGTTAACTGATTGTTTTCTTTTATTTCTTTTATTCTGTTTTTATGTACAAAAATCAGAAAATGCCCAGTGAGCTGGTCAGTTCTGTTGCTGAGCCCAAGCATGGAATCATTAATAAGGATTTTGTATTAAATTAGCATCTAGAGCAGGGGTGGCCAACCTGTGACTCCGGAGCCACATGCAGCTCTTCAGAAGTTAATATGTGGCTCTTGTAAGGGCTGGAGCTACAGGTGCCAACTTTCCAATGTGATGGGGGTTGCTCACTGCTCAGCCCTTGGCTCTGCCATAGACCTTGCCCCCCTCACCCCTCCCCTGAGCCTGCCGTGCCTTTGCTTCCCCCCCCCCCCCCGAGCTCCTTCAAGCCACGAAACAGCTAATATAATATATTTGGCATACAAATATATATATATTTGGCATACATTAGTTGAAGTAAGCTAGTGTTTAGGGAAGCGTAGCTATAATTAATGAGCTGAGCTGATTTATATCAGCCAGTTTTTAAGGTGAAGTGAAATACCAAGTTAAATAAAACAGACATTCGAAGCTGATGCTGGATGGTGTGTAGGTGGTAATATGTGCATGAATGTTCTTCAAATGAAGTTAATGGGGAATTTGGAGACCTTTGAGAACCTATAATCCCCTCTGTATTTTCCACCAAATGCATCCGATGAAGTGAGTTGTAGCTCACGAAAGCTTATGCTCAAATAAATTTGTTAGTCTCTAAGGTGCCACAAGTACTCCTTTTCTTTTTGCGAATACAGACTAACACAGCTCCTCCTCTGAAACCTATAATAGTATGTTGTGCATCTGTTTTGATTTTATGTTAAGGAGTTGATTTTCATAAGTCCCTAAGTGACTTAGGAGCACAGGTCCCACTGAAAGTCAATGCTCCTGTTATTTAGGTATTTTTGAAAATAGCACCCAGGATTTTTATTTTTTTTTAAATATTGGGGGAAATGTGCACATTCTCTACAATTTATTAGAAACAGAGAAATAGTTATTCTAAAAATCCTGAAAATATTTTGTGATTCTGTTGTTGTGAATTTAGTGCTCATGTAATGGGATGGATTGGAGTGATTGGCTCTGGAGATAAGACTCAGCTTTAAAACTTAATATTAGGGGCCAAAATTAGTGGCCTGTTTTTTTTTTCAGAGACACGCAGTAGATGCAACTCCACTGAAGTCAATAAGAGTTACAGATGATACGCACCTTTGAAAATTGGGCAACTTACTTTGCATCTCAGTATGGATTTATGTGCCACACTTTAGGCACCCAACTTTGATGATCTTTGCTTAAAGTCCTCTGCTAATGCAAAACTCTTGCAATATAGCCCCTGGCAGTGCAAGCTTTCTCACCACTGGTCTGACAGCACATTCACCTCTGCTCTGGAAAGACTACCTCTATGAAGTGAAAGAATAGTTCAGTCTTCACCCCATTCAGCCATTAGTCTTTCTTCTGAGACTATCACAAATAGTACTAGTACTAGTAATAGTTTTGTAATAAGGACACCTGATCACCAGGAATTGGATTAAGACTATCAATTCATTTTAAAGGCCTCTTAAAAAGTTTTCAGGTAACAATCTAGGCTCGCTTTGAACCTGGGATCTAGAGGTGAAAGATTCTGGCTCAGTGGACTATTATTATTCAGTTCACTGCCAACAATTGTGCCTGATTCTTTACTGCCTTGCTTTGTGTTTAGAAAGGAATGCAAAGTGGGTGTAAAATGCCACCATTGCAATTTAGGTAGTGTTTTTCACCCTTCTTACATCAGTGTCAATAACTAAATAAGGTAAAAAAGACAATGGAGAATAAAGCCAGTTATCACTGTGGCTTATATTTTTTAGATTTTTTTTAATAAGCTTTATTCAATTTTCTTATAAAAACCGTCTGATCTTTATCGAGTGTATACCTGATTTAAAACTCTGTATTTAAGAATAGTAAATTGACATAAAATTAGTAACTATAATAGTGTATGTTTTTATGATAAAATGTTCATGTGAAAGAAAAGGATATAATTGGCATTAGTGAAAATTATATTTAGTCAGTGTGGCAGGGTGAGCTTTTGGGTTTTGGGTTTTTGTTTGTTTCACTTATTGAAACAAAGTTGCTTCCTGAGTTTTAAAAGAACACTGTAGAGTGTGTTTGTGTGCAAGATGTTAAGAGTTGCAAGGATGTTACATTCTAACATCAGAACTTGGTGCTGTAGTCAGTGAATCATTTTTTTTATAACATGCTCCACTGAAAAAGCTCGGCTTCCTACAACAGCCATATAAAGATGGTGCAGTATCGTTATTTATAGTTTTGGAAGACCAGATTAGTTAAGTGCTGACACTTCTTGTCTCCTTGCCAGTTTAAAACATGTCATATTGGCATGAAAAATGTAAGTGTTTACGTCCTATTATTTACTGAAGTTGATCATATCATGACTGTTTTAGTCAATGTTCAAGTTTTAACAGTGGCATAACCAAACAAAGCAGAGTAGCATCTGGGTAGCTGTATGTTTTGTTTTATTTTAATTAGCGTTATGTTCCATCTCTTATAGCAAAGCTGTGTACAGGCAGAGTAACAATGCAATATGAAGGGAAGGGAAGAAGTTCCCTTGTTAGAACGCTTCATTAGAAGACCTAGTACTGTAGGGGGGATGTGTGAGAGAGAAAGAACTGTACGGTAAAGAGCTGTGCTACAAAAACTGCTTATTGCTGCTCTCCAGATGCTGTAAAATGTATTCAGTGTTGCATATTGCATTGCGTGAGAGAGAAAAAATAATGAAGGTGGCTTGTATATTTTGCAGTTGGGAAGTGAAGCTTTGTTCTACTGGATCTAAAGAGCTTCACTATATAATTAATGAAAGTAGTAAAATAGTGAGTCATTAGTACCACACACTGATAACTCAGAAAGCAAGTGGTTAAAGTGATACTTGTGCAGGACCAACAACTGATCAATTCCTGCAGCTTTTTGTGTGCACTGATTTGTGGATGCTTACAGTGAGATGTATTGAAGATTCGTCATCTGCAAATACATTTAACTCTATAGGTGTCCCATCGAAAACTGTTAGGCAACTTTGTACTAAGATTACTAGCCTACAAGTAGTTAAGGAAACATTGGCTGAGCATTTTATATATTTATTTCGTAAGAGACTTATATTTCTTCTTGAGATACACAGATATGTTTTATCATTTGAGTGCATGTAATAATTTCCTTGTCACACCACAAGTACAACCTATACAGTGTCGCAAACACAGGTATCAGAACTATTAATTTAACTTTGGACAATATATATGTTGGTTATTCAAATGGATGATATTTAGAAAACAATGTGAAATGTCTGTGTGAATGCCTTTGGGAAGAGAGAGTGAAAGACAGCAGAGGACTTGGAGTCAGGGTTTATGGCTTTGGTGTCAGGCACTGCCACTAACTTGCTCTTTAAACTTGAGTAAGACAATTAATCTCTTTGTACTTCAGTTTACCCAACAGTAAAATGGGTATAATAATTCACAGCTGATGTAGGTAAAAAATAGGTTTTAACTAATAATTACTAATAAATAATAGCATGCATTCATTATATACCCCAAAGTCACTAGTGCCATCCAGAAAAATAAAATAGACACTACCTGTAATTAAAGCAGGGCTAAAGCAGGGCAAAATAAGAAAGAGCACACTAAAAGGTCATAGAGAATAGAAAAAGTAACTACAAGGGTTAGTGGAGTAAAAATTCATGGGATACCTTAGGTTTGTCGTGTGCAAATGTTGATTTGTGTTTATACATATCTATATAATGTTTTTTTATTTTATCTCATTCAATAGCTGCATTGACAATTTTAAGGGGGAATGAGAAATTGGTGGGATGGAAGTGGGAGCAGAGAAAGGGAGATAAAGAAATGAAAATGAGATCTTGTGAAGGGATCAGGCATGAAGGGAAAGGGTACTGGTATGGGCATGGAGAGGAAGTCAGGGGTAAGGAATGAGGAAATAGCTAATAGGGTTCAAGACTATGGGCTTGTCTTCGCTACCGGGGTAAGTTGACCTAAGTTATGCTACTCCAGCTACATGAATAATGTAGCTGGAGTTGACGTAGCTTAGGTCGACTTACCCCCGTGTCTTCAGGCCTGAGGCCCCCCCCACACACCCTGAAGGGGGGCTGCATAGGGCCCCAGAATAGCTAGGGATGGCTCAGGAAGCGGGGTAGGTTTTTTCTCAGGTCAGGGACCTGGTGAGGTAGATAAGGAGGTTAGGTCAAGATGTTGCACTTAGTGGATAGCAAGTGTGGCAGGTATCCTTTGTGGCTACTCGTTACAGAGGGATACAGTTCCCTCATAAACAGGAGTTGGAAGTGGATTTAGGGGAGGCATCCCCTAAGGAAGTTGGAAGAAGGGGGTTGGGGTTCCTAACATCTGGTACAGCAGGGAGACAGTCCTCCCTCCCTATTTTCCCATCCCTCTGAACCTACATACGAGGGGAGAACTGTGGGGTCTCAGCAATGGGCTGGCTGTCATAGGCTCCAACTTCCCTACTTTCCCCTGGGTCCTCAACCCCCCCGGCCCCAGCACCTCTCCACCCCTTCCATGAGGCCCCACCCCTGCCCTGACCCCATTCCAACCCTTTCCCCAAAGTATCACTTTGGGACTTCCCCAAAGTCCCCATCCTAACTCCGCCGCCTCCCTGCCACTATTCCAACTCCTTCCCCAAATCCCCGACCCTACCTCTTCTCCGCCTCCTCCCCCTCCCTCCCGGAGCATGCTAATGCCGCCAAACAGCTGTTTAGTGGCAGCCAGGCAGGAAATGCTGGGAGGTAGGCAGAGGAGCGGGGATACAGCCCGCTTGGGGAGGAAGAGGAGGGGGTGAGGGGAGCTTGGCTGCCAGTGGGTGCAGAGCACCCACTAATTTTTCCCCGTGGGTGCTCCAGCCCCAGAGCACCCATGGAGTCAGTGCCTATGCTGGCTGTGCCCAGGTTGGGAAAGGAGAGGGCGGATGGCAGCCCTCCCCCAAATAAATGGAAGCAATTAAGAAAAAAATTATGACCTGCACCATGTGAATTATTGCCGAGTATTCCCCAGATATGTTAAGTGAATAAAGTTGCAGCTTAATTAAACTACTCCCATTGTCTTGTCTTCCTGTGTGGCTGGAACAAAAGCAGGAGTAGTGAGAGAATAGTTAGTTGTAGTCTTGCAGAACCAAGTATGTGAAGCTGGAATGAAAGCTGTTCGGAGGAGTGAAACAGAGAAGAAATTATCCAAAAGGTCAGAAGACAGCAGCAACTGCTTCTGTTGGTCCCACAGCTTCACCCTCCTATGCAGGTGAGCTTTAAAGTTCCACTCCAAAAGCCAATGAATAATTGTGCTTTGAGAGACTGATAAGAGGTGCTAAGTGCAAGTAAGGTACATTATTATAGGGAAAAATAAATATTTAGAAAAGCAAATGTGGTTTTCATTAGTCTAGTGGAAAACATTTTTGGAACTTTTAAATTTGAAAGTGAATTTCAGCTTGAGCATATGTACTACCCTTTTATGTTTTCTTTCTGCATACATTCAAGGTCTCAAGCTTTAGAAGTGCAAATGCAAAAGCAGTTTTTAAAGTAATTACAAATTTCACAATATATATTATTTGCTTTTTTGGTGACTTATGTGTGTCATCCAACCAGAGAACAGAAGGAATATCTCATGACTTGTATAGCTGTTCAACACAGCACTATGTGTGAAGTGTAATTACCAAATGATTAGCAAACTAAAAATCATTCACTGAAGACATTTTGTAATATATACTATAACATGAGACCTTTGCTACCTGTTCCTGGACAATTTGTGAATATAAGCTCTGTGTAGCTCGAAAGCTTGTCTGTTTCACCATCAGAAGTTGGTCCAGTAAAAGATGCTACAAGAATGCTACAAATAGTGATCTGAGGGTTCAGTTTTGATCTGTCCTGTGCGCAGATGCTAGGTAAACAGTTTCCCACACTCTGTTCTGACATATCAAGATGAACGTCATGTGGTCTTCCTTATCTTCCATCAGTGCTAGGGGGAGCTGCTCCCATAAAGCAAATAGGTGGTGGACACTCCACTAAAGTTTTTCCCTTAGCCCCTCTCTCCCACGTATACATGTAGCGCTCTGACTCAAACCAGCCCCATTCAGTTGCCTCATTCAGTCACAGAAACTGTTCATTGTTGATGAAGGTTAATCCAAGTTAAGAACTGGATTAGGGAAGCTTCAGTCATTTAGCCACAGATGCCTAAACTTGGGTTGAAGCAGTTTTAGGATGACCCCGACAGGGGATAATGCTCTGCAGACATTCTGCATGAAGGCAGTCCCATGATAGACCTTGAACCACAAAGATGTAAATCTAACAGAGTTCATCATGACGCAGGTTGTGTGCTTGGCTTGCTAAATGAATGGAGGTTTCACAGTAATGCAAAGGCACATAAAAGAGATCTTTTGTGTTTGAGCCTGCTGTTCCTGGTTGAGTGGAGCATAAAGATAACATATAAGATAATTGATTTGTAACTATCTTCAGTTAGAGCAGTCCAGCGCACTGTGTGTTGGTGATCGCTGTAATCTCTGTAGTCTGCAACTGCTTTTCAGACATAAGAAAAGGTCTGTTTCCTGTTAAAAGTAATTGGCTATGGGTTGTTGATCTGCTTGACACTATGTATGTATATGTGACTGTTCTCTGAACCTGCTCAATCAAATATGTTGTCATTGTAAGTTTCCATCTATGTATGGGCGTGTTGGTGAAGTATGTTGTCAAACATAGAGTCTGAGTTGTCATGGAACAAATGCGGGGGGCCGAGGGAAGTCTTTTTGAATTATTCTTAAGCTTTATGGAAGCCCAGGAATGACTGCACTCATTAAATAAAATGTTAATTGACTAAAACTGAGGGCTGAATAATTTTGTACTCATCAGTCAAGAACTGCTATTCCTTTTGATAGAAGTTTTACCTGTGTAGGGCTAAAGAGCTGGGGCCTAAGATTATTACTGGAATGTTTTTAAATAGAATACAGATGCTTCTGACTAGCTCAAAAGCACATATGACAATATTAGGGAAATGAACTTTTGAAAAATAACATGGCTTAAAGCTATGTGGAGAAAATAGGTTCAGTCTAGAATATTGCATAAGTGTGTTGACAATCATCTTTGCAGTGAGAAATGAAAGATGGATACCAGCAGTACTATAGAGAGCTATTTAGTAAAACAGGCTGCATTCTTCAGAGTTAGGAAACATAAGTTGTCCATAGAATTGCTGTTAAAGACATGCACGCAGTTTGTGATAATGACTGTATGGTCATGTTTATCTGCATGATGCACATTTTGTTAAAAACCTTTTTTGTTTTTAATTTCTAAAGGGGCTGTATTGGAACATGGGCCATTTTAAAAAATGTGTATGCTCTTTCTTCTTCGTTTCAGCAACATGGACTAAGACTGCTTCTTTGTTTAGATAAAAGCAAAGTTGAATTGAACAAGACTAGTGCATAAAACCAGGTACAGTTCATTCTTGAACTGTAAACTCAGTGTTGGTGGGAATTGACGAATGCTTGCTTCTGTGCTTCCGAAGGACAATCTTTTGCTGGGCATATATTTTGCTACATGTGTACTTTCATGTGCATTTCTGATTGAAAGAGTTAGAAAATAACACACCTAGGGTAGGAGAAGAAGCAGAATTTGTGTGCGCTGAGGTAAATAGATGATGAACCTCAACAGATAGCTGTTTGTGAAAACTGGTCCTTTTGTAAAGTGTCACAATTTGTTGATCAACTTTAGAAATGTCTTAAAAGAAATCTTTAATTTTTGACTCTATTTCATTTTTAACAGTGTAAACCATGGAAACGATGCCAACATTGTTGCCGTAAGCAATGAAAACTAATATTTATGAGAGGGATTATGAAGTTTGCATGACAGATGGAAATTCTATCACAGTTGATGTTTGGAATTCCCTTGAAAAGTAATGCAATATCTTGTTGTTTATGAATGAATGAACAAATGATTGTGCTGTACTGAGCTTATTCTAAGAAGGGATTTAGCTACTTTCCATTTTTCTTCAGAAATGTTGCTTATAGTCTCCTATATTTCAATACAAATATTGCAAATTCGTACTTCTATTTTTATTACAGATACAGACCCACGTGTGTTAGAGAAACAAGAACTACAACAGCCAACATATGTTGCTCTAAGTTACATTAACAGGTAAGCATTTTTTTCAGTGTAAATATGACCCCCTGTGGTTTGCCCTGACTGTCAGCAATATATGTGCATACTATATATACCAGAACAGTGCACATACTACACACTTCTTACTTTATTTAAAATTTTATACTGCATGTTTGCTAACTTCTGAAAATATTTACATAATTTACTTGATATCTGATCATCTTGATAGCGTAGGCTGAGAATTAAATCTTTTTATGTTAAGACCTATATTGTACAAAACAAGTGTTTTAAAATATTCTGTGTTAAAATATCTATAACAGAATATATTTGGTTTAATCAAAATGACTATTTGGAGATGGTTGCAAACTGGTATGCTTTTTTTAAAAAAAATCTATAAGGTCACTTCATTTGCACCTGGCAAGAGAAGCCTTTTTAAAGCTAGCATGTATTTGGCATGTTGGCTAGCATAAGTCTTTGTAAAGACGCACCATTTCTATGAGAAAATGTTCTGAATATGTAGAAATTAAAAGCGGTGGAGGGAAAAGGGTCCTACCAATTAAGGGACTAATACTGCAGTCTGAGCCTGACATGCAAACTGCTGAGCTCATAAGGAGCCTTATTGACTTCAGAAATTTTCTGTTCGGGGTAAGGGACTGCCTGCATATGTATAATCAGGGCCGACATGAATACATGTCTGGATGTTATCAGTTTTTGTAATTCCATGACTGAAGTCTAATTTATATGGATGAATTATTAAACAATTCTCTGTGAAGTGTTATTTAGGAGTATATCTACACTGCTGTAATTCCCAGTTAGAATAGACACATATGCACTAGCTCTGCTCCAGCTAGTTTTTAGTCCACTAAAAATAGTAGTGTGGTTGTGGTGGCATGGGCAGTGGCTTGGGCTAGCCACCCACGAATGTACCTAGGATCTTTGACAGGGTTGTACTCGAGTAGTTACAGCAAGGGACTAGGACTCAAGTATTTTGTATTCCATTCCCATTTCTCCCTCTGATTTGTGTCTAGACCGTATGCAAATCATTAAATCATGTTACTTTCTGTGACTTGATTTTCCCATCAATAAAATGGATATGTTGTAATAGTTCCTAATTCACAAAGGTGTTGTGAGATCTACTTAAAAGAATTGAAAGTACTCTGATGTTCTCAAACTGAAGGTACTACACCACTACCCCTATATAATGCAACCCAATGTAACACAAATTTGGATATAACACGGGAAAGCAGCGCTCTGGGGAGTGGGGCTGCGTGCTCCGGCGGATCAGTGTGTCAGCACGTCTGGCTCCGACACGCTGCTCTGAGCGGTGTGTTAAGGGTGCTGGGGCGCGGCCAAGGGGTTGGATAAGGGGCAGAGGGTCTTGGGGGGGGGGTCAGGGGATAGGGAGCAGGGGGGTTGGATGGTTCAGAGGTTCTGGGGTGGGACAGTCAGGGGATGGGAAATGGGGCGTTGGATAGGGTATGGGAGTCCTGGCGGCCTGTCAGGGGATGGGGGTGTAGATAGGGGTTGGGGCAGTCAGGGGACAGGGAGCAGTGGGGTTGGATAGGGAGTGGGGTCCTGGGGGTGATTAGGGACAGGGGGTTCTCTGGAGGGGGCGGTCAGGGGACAAGGAGCAGGGGGGCTTAGATAGGGGGTGGGGTCTTGGGAGGGGTGGTTAGGGGCAGGCAGTCTCTGGAGGAGGTAGTCAGGGGACAAGGAGCCGGGGGGGTTGGATGGGTCGGGGGTTCTAAGGGGTCAGTCAGGGGGCGGGAAGTGACTATTAATAACGGAAATGCTTGAGGCTAAAGCAAGTTCGATAAAATGCAGTTTCACCTATAACGCGATAAGATTTTTTGGCTCCTGAGGACCGCTTTATATTGGGGTAGAGGTGTATGTATAACGTGCAAAGTTTTGTTGTTGTTTACTAGTTAGTTTGTGCTTGCTCTACAGTCTCTTTTTAGGAGACAGTATGTGGGGAAGGCCTGAAATGAGACACTTTATTTTCATTCTCTTTAAAAGGCTCCAGGCTTTTTAATCATCTGATCATCATTCATTTCATTTTGTCAGTAATTTAGAATTATTAAAAATAAATATTTTGCAAGATGCTGGACATTGGGGTATGGATTTACTTTTGTAATCTTGTTGCTTCCTGTAAAGAGTCACTCACTAAAGTGCACTTGTGACATTTCAAAGCAGTAAAGGGAGCTGCCTGGCTAAAACTCTATTTAGTGTTTTGAAAATTTACCTTAACCAGTGTCTCTTTCTTTTTAAAGTCTGGCCTGAGTCACCAGAGGTATTTAAATTAAGACTTGAAGTTGCTGAGAAGTTAAATAACTTTTTAAAAATTATTTATCTAGCTAATAAAGCTCTTGCTTTTAAATTGTTGAATGAGAGCGCAGTTGTGATTCTCAGTATGTGCCAGTGCAGGAGAGTTAGATGGCTAGTTGTATCTATCATCACAGCCTCATCTCACCTCCCTCTCTTCGCCCTATTCAGGTGGACAGGGCATGAATGGGGAGCAGATGGAGCCTTGACTTTCTCTCCCCTTCCTTGATGTGCCAGACAGCTCAGCTGAGCCAGAGCAGAGGCAAGTAGCCTGTGCAAGGCAGAGGGCTGGTGCAGATTACTTCTCCCCTGAGAGAAGGGTGAACCAGGAACCATATTGTGAGAGAGAGATGTGGTCTGCTCTCGAGGCAGTACAACTAAGCAATGCCCCTTATTTAGGGATTTTACTAAAGCGCACCATTTAGTCCTAACTAAACATACATGAAGTATCACACACAACATGGCATCATTCTTCATTTAAAACAGGTTTCCCCGTTTTGGGTAAATCGGTTTTGGGGATGTTTGGGTTTCTTTTATAGAAAATTCAGTGTTTCTTGGGATGTTTTTTCTTTTCCAGTCACTTGGGAGATATGTATTTGAGACATGTACTATATGGGATTATACGTATTGTGACAGGGTCAGGCCAGATGGCTACAGGAGAGTGATAGAAGGCAGATGTATTAGCCCCAGGTTAAGTAGGTCCCTTTTCCCTGGGTAAGGTAACACGGAAGGTTCCAGAACAATCAGGAACTTTCTGGAAACAATTAAAACAGATTGGCTGCAGGTGTTCTAATCAGCCTATCAAGAAGCTGCTAGAATCAATTAAGGCAGACTAATCAGGGCACCTGGGTTTAAAAAGGAGCTCACTTCAGTTTGTGGTGCGCGTGTGAAGAGCTGAGAGTGAGAACATGTACTGTTGGAGGACTGAGGATAAAAAAGGTGTTGGGAGGAGGCCATGGGGAAGTAGCCCAGGGAGTTGTAGCTGTCATGCAGCTGTTCCAGGAGGCACTCTAGACAGCTGCAGTCCACAGGGCCCTGGGCTGGAACCCGGAGTAGAAGGTGGGCCCGGGTTCCCTCCAAACCTTCCAACTCCTGGTCAGACACGGGAGGAGCTGACCTGGACTGTGGGTTCACGAAAACGGCCAAACTGAAGGCTGCCGTGAATGTCTGAGGCGAGCAAATCTGCCAGTAAGCACAAGACCCACCAAGGTAAAGGAGGAACTTTGTCACAATATCAATAGCTAAGATGCCAGTTTCTATCTCCATCTATGCTCTGTGGAGGCTGAGATACGAATCTGAGTCTGTCACTGCTCTCAACCTCATAAGCCTGGGCAGACTGAACCTAGGTCTTAGTGAAAAGTACTGACAATAGACTGCAATACCAACTCACTGAGTTTAAACTTGCCTAAGGTATACGTGAAATAAGTGTGTTGGTCCCATCTTAGCTTTTGTTGATGGATTGCCCCCACCCCAAATCTAAAATCCACCATAAAACTTGGGATAGTTTCTGCTCCAGAGGAGGGATGACAGTGAAATAATGGGGGAAGTACATGAAAGTAAGCACTGGAGTGCCTTTTAGTGAGTGACTATTTTACCCGACAAAAGAAGATACACATGGTTAATAATTGTTGGCGTTGGCATGATTTCCTCTGACAAAAAAAACGAGGAGTACTTGTGACACCTTAGAGACTAACAAATTTATTTGGACATAAGCTTTCGTGGGCTAAAATCCACTTCATCGGGTTTAGCCCACAGAAGCTTATGCCCAAATAAATTTTAGTCTCTAAGGTGCCACAAGTACTCCTCGGTTTTTTTTGCTGATACAGACTAACACGGCTACCACTCTGAAATCTACAACAAAAGTGACTGTTCTTCCTGGAGAAAGCATCACTCTTTAAAGAAGATTTAAAGGGATGCCACTAACTTCAAAAATGTTTATCTGATACATTTTTGTGCACTATTAACATAAAGTTAGAGAGCATATTTTTATTCCCCCATCCTGCAGTGTGTTTGTTTTTGTACATAAGTCTTTGGGTGAGAGGCATTTAAAAATTAAGAAAAGGTTATTGTAAAATCACAGAAATTGACAATGGTAATTTCAGTATCATGCCTAATATTGGAAACTGCTTTAAACTCTAATTTTCTAAATGGATTGTCTCCCTTTTAAATTGTGTGATTGAAGCTGTTTAGTTAGTGGTTATTTTGCCTAAATGTTTCACTTGCAACATAATTTTGTAGAACAAACATTAATTGCTTCAGTAATTAACTTTTGCACATATAAACCTTATTTGATTTTTCATTTCTAGCCAACCTACTGTCATTTAATTTTTTTGATTTTTTTTAAGCAATGATTTCATTGAACCACCTGCTCTATGCAGCTCAAGGGAACAGCTGTATCCATGTACTAAAAAGACATGCATTCTATTTCCCATTTACGTATGCCAGAGCTGAGTTCTGCTTTATTCAAGGCTATGAACTCAGATTTTGTAGCCTATTACATGTCATAAGCATATTGCATACTGTTCAATATCAAATACCAAGTACTCAATGTACTTTTTTTTTTTTTTTTTTGAAACCATGCTTTTATGGTTGCAAAGTGGAACAGAACTTAGATTGGTTCTTGCCGTGAGCTCCAGACCTAAAACAATCTTCCTCTGCAGGTTTGGATGGTCAGTGTGTTCTGTGTGGGCCATGCATTCTCATGGAGCTGGAGAAAGTAAGAATTCTTAATGCTGTGGGATTGCCAAAATTGTAATATAAAATCAGTACATTTTGAGTGCGTGGGGGAAAGCAGAAAGGATGATGAGAAGTCATTCATGTGCAGGCTACATTGTCTGCTGATAGGTCACATTATGTGATGAGCAACACAAATATAACCACAGCCTACATTTGAGATATTTGCATGATGTCTTGCATGGCTGCTGTAATAACATAAAAATGGCAGCAGAAGTGGAGAGTGGAGGAAAGGGGTTACTAAAATGTGTTTCTTTTATGTTAGATCACTCTTCACCCTCCTCCTCCATCTCCAATCCCTAAAACTATTTTTTCCGGAATATAGGTGGTAGAATGTTTTATGTTCCTGTAAAGCTGTCCTGCAGTGGCTCAAGAGCACAAGTACCAAACTCGGGGCAGACTGTTAAGAACCAGGGCACAAACCCCGAAGTGGTTGCGAGTTTGATACTTAGATTTCACGAACCAATTATCAAGTGTAAACTTCTCAGGCACTGTAACAGCTTTAACATGGAGTTGCAGACAGTGACCTTCAGTACTCCAAACTGTTTTGCAATCCAGGGGAGCCTACCTTTGTGATAATGGTCCCTTACACCGAGGATCGTAGCAATATTCAGGTTATTCCCAGTCCCAAAGGACCAGTCACTTACCCCAGGTCAATTTCACTTTAGATCTCACACCATAGACAACATTTGTAGCTAATTCTATAATAAATTATCTAAAGATTTATTATATTAGAATAGAAAATGAGATCTATTTGCAGGGTTAGAGCCGGTAAACATATATACACACAAATTAGTTCCAAACTAGTTTCAAAAAGTAGTAGAAGCTTCTATAATAAATAAGCTCTGCGTGGCCTTCAGGGCTAACCCAGGCTAAGCACTTGGGATCTTTTGCTTATGCCTAGTAATCCTTGCCCCCACAGTCCAAGCTGCATACAGTTACAGTTCCTTCTTGTAAGAGGTTTTTATTCCCTTCCCCCCTTTGAGCTCTGAGCTGCAATCTTGGCTGATGGAAGGAATTCACTTGCATGACTCATTTTCATGGAAGGAGGGGAAGGGGAAAGAGCAATCAATTTGTTCCTCAATAATTTGTTTAGTGTTGATGGGTCTTCCCTGTTGTGCATGAGATGATGGCTTCTGTTGGAGACCAGCATTCCACACTAGGTAATGTCTCTCTCCTTTCTGGTGAGATACAGAGGCTTACAATACAAATGCTCAAATATTATCTTAGGATACAGGTATTGTAAGTGATATTAATGCATACAGCAACTTACAAACATGCCACATTCTTATAATTGTAATATCCATTTTAACAATGCTAACACACAAGTGAGCCAGACTGGTTCCAGCTATGTATGTGGCAATTGAGGCATGGGGACCTTGGCATGAGCTGGCACTTGGTATGCCAGCATCACAGCCCCCTTAAATTCTAATGCAGCTTCCGAATTATGGTCATCTCAGTCATTGAAGCTCAGGCCTCATCTCTGCTGGAGATCTGCTGCAATTACAGCTGTCAGCCAAGTATGTACTAGTGCACAAGAGTAGACTAGCTAAACTTCTTCTATTTGCACTGGTGGAGTTTTTCTTTGCTTGAAACCAGGATTATCTTCTCCAGTGCAAATCTCAGTTTGCAGAGGTTTACACTGTCTAGAGGTTTGCACCAGTAACTGATTGAAATCCCAGCAAATTCCTAGTCTAGACGAGGCTTAAGTGAATGTCCTTCTTTTTATAATCCACCAATATTAATGATTGCTTCCTGATTGCATTGCCCTTTACTCTCAGAAGTTAAGATAGGAGTTAGTAAAATATAGTACTCCCAGAGCTGATGCACTTCATCTGCATCCATTCCATAATTACAGGGATAGCAGATTGCAAGGTAGACAGAAATGTGTATCTGTAATTCTGGTGCCATCCAGAAAGAGACTTCAGTGCAATAATCCTTCGGGGTAGTTTTTCAGAATGCTGAGCTGCAACATCTGCTACTCCTTAGAGATCTTTCTTTTGTGCACGTTAACAAGAGGGGCTCAAGGCACCTATTTGTCTTATTTCATTTAGATGTGAAGATCAGTGGCAATAATCTACATGATTTGTCACTTTTCTCTTGTGCGCTGCACCTTGGAGTTAATTAACATGGTTATGAATCTTGCTCAGTCTATTATTTGAACATTCTCACCTACACGATACTCATTTATGTTTCTGAGACTGTTAGCCTGGGACTTGAGTAGAGACAATTCTTAACTCTGTCTTATTATAGTACCGCATAATGTACTGTGCTTGAAAAACACTATCAAGGTTTTTAGGCTTAACATATTACCTATTTTTCTATTGGGAAAGATCTTTCAGTGCCCGTTTATGCCAAGAAAGATGTTTGATATCAGGCACTACTGAGAACAAATTGTTGACCCAAAAACCAAAATCCATCAAGTTCAAATCCATCTTTTCAAATCCACTTTATTTTTAAATTATCATTACTGATAATTATAAAAAGGCAATCACTAGGGAAATATTTTCATTGTTCTAAGAAGTAATATTAATAATTGTGTGGGTATTATTTTTAAAAAATGAACAGTTGATGCGAAGACCTAATTATAAAATACTTCCCCTCCTGAAATGTATACAATAAGTAGGAGGCTAGAAGTTTACTAAAGGCTTGAAAATAGATCAGAAATACATGCCACAATGACTGATGTTTTATAAGTGACCACTCAGAAATAGATAAATAGATAAACTTATTGGCTATAAACTCTTAATATATCTTAATAAATGAAATATGATTTTCTCTTTTCCTACATAATTTATTAGTCATAGCTATTAAAAACAGGGTAGATTAATCTGTTGTAAAAAAGAAGAGTGAAAACTGACTTTAAGACTGCATTCAAGAACTATATCCAAAATAATGCCTATAAAACTGCAAGGTGAAAAAAATTAAAATTAATTTTATAATACACTGATTTTTGTAACACAGAAATACTGTAAGAATGTTTTAATTCTTGTGTGTAAACATTTTTTAAAATAGTCTAAATTATTTTAATTGTTTGTCTAATATGGTCCAAAGATACAGTCTACTGCTGAGAAAACAGAATTTGCAGTCTTTGGCACTGACTTATACACTCTTTTCTCAGCAGCAGGCTGCATCTTTGGACCATATTAGACACAGACATTAAAACAGGAGGTTTCATCTGAAGATATATTAGCCACTGCTGCACACTCTAGTATGTTTTTGCTTTCTCTGTGTGTCTCCTGTTCATATTGTGTCTTTTTATTACCTTTCATATATGTTTACTGTTTTGCCTCTAAAATAGATTGGCCACAGCTCAAGATAAGGTCAGCAAATATTCACGTTATATATGTCAGACCCCAATGAAGGATGCAAGCTACAATGTCATCTGTTGCCTCAGGCTGCTAGCAGATTCACAAATACATTTGAGGATCAGCCTGCACTATGTTAGTTCCTTGACTATTGTGGCAAGGTTAAAGACTTTGCATACCATATTTTGTTGGTCTGCTGTATCAGGATGCCTTGTTTTCTGCAGGGTAATATTCTTTTTTCATAAATTATTCATAAATTAGGCCTATGTTCAGCAACGGTACTGTACCATCTCAATATAATTAAAATAGCTTGTCTCATTGATATAAATACATTTTCATAGCAAAAACAGTTATTTCAAATGTTGAAAAATAACATTACAGTGATAAGTATCCCCAAGAGGAGGAGGAGGAGGAGTGGCGGCGGTGGTGGTGGTGATGATGATGATGATGTGTGAAATATATTTATCTCAAGTCATAGGTTTCCTTTCAAAGCTTGGAGGGCAGGGGGAGAGAAGCCAGTGTTATGGAATCAATTACATAGAATTCTTTCAATCTTTTAAACTTCTAAACAGTCTAATCCTTTCTCCCCTTCCTGCCAGGTTAATTTCATAACCCTGATAGATTGTAATTCTGCAGAATCATAGGCAAAAAAAAAAGAGAATACACATCATTTTAATCCGTTTATTTTGTTTCCCTCTCTCTCTCTCTAAAACAGTACTTGGGTTTTTCCAGGTCTTGATTCAGAAATGACTTTTCACAAGATTGTGAAAATAGCATTTGCTAAGGGCCAGATCTTGAAGTCATTATTTAGCTTTCATTCAGTTTTTACTTGGTCTGTATTCAGGCAAAGGTTCGCCTAAAAGGGGAAACAAAAGCTGAGTGAAGATCTCAGAATTTGACTAAAGATGTGGTATATAGTAAAGTGTATGAATTTTTGCAATAGTTCTTTTGTTCAGTAGTTCCCAAGATCAAAAAGCAATTGCCAGTCTTGTTTCTCCTGAAAATTGATAGATGTAGCAATAACACTTTAAAAAAAAAGAGTAAATTTGTCTGATTTTACACGTTATTAGGAGATTAGATATATAAACTAATAGTTATTTTAATAGGTTTCTTTTTATTCAAATGTAAATTGAAAGTATTGGCCTTTTTTGCATGGAATATAGATATTACTGAAATAAAAGTTATGTTTATACTTAAAAGCAGCAAAGAGTCCTGTGGCACCTTATAGACTAACAGACGTATTGGAGCATAAGCTTTCGTGGGTGAATACCCACTTCGTCGGATGCATGTAGTGGAAATTTCCAGAGACAGGTATAAATATGCAAGCAAGAATCAGGCTAGGGATAACGAGGTTACTTCAATCAGGATGGATGAGGCCCTCTTCTAGCAGTTGCTAGATCTAGCAGATCCAGACTAACACAGCTATCCTTCTGATGTTTATACTTGACACTTGTGTGTAACATTTTGAAATAGCATTCTAAATCAAATGCAACCTGGCACTGAATATTGGTTATATCAAACTTAAATACAGGCTCCTGTGTTAAGAGTGATGTCTGTTGTTTCCATTCCATTCCATCCATTCCATTGGATTGGCATCTGACTAGCACTGATTATTTACATCCTTTAATATTTAAAGGCCAGATTAGGACCTTTTGAAAGTTGCACTAAGACAACTACTGAACCTTGTTTTTCCCCCTCCAAAAAACATTTTCCTTATTGGCCCTTTTTGGTCATTCTGGGAAATAAAACCAAGAGTTGAACGTGTATAGTGACTGAGCAATCTATTTACCCCTAGAAATGATCTCTCCATATAAGCAATGGGGCATGTAAGCAAGGGGGAAGTTTACAATGCCACTTTGCATGATGAATCAGCAGTTGTTCTGTTTGGATGAATAAAGGGCTTCAGCATCCAGGCCGGTCACTCCAATACCTTTCGCCAACAGTATTCATGTAACTTTTTTTTTAATAAACAAAGAATATTGAAATAAAAGGACATTGCTGTGAAGGCCCATGTTTTGCAAAAATGATATAGAAGCACTTTACTAATAATTTCTTGGTCAAGGCACTGGACTGGGATTCAGAATATCTAGGTTCATTTCCTGGTCCTACCTATGTGGTATAGTGTGATATTTGGCAATAGCTGGGTGCATTAAAAACAATGGAAAGATTCCTGGTGTCTTCAGTGGATGCTGGATCAGGCCCATCATTTCTCTGGGCCTCAGTTCCTTATCTCTCAAATGGGGATAATAATGCTTCCTAATTTCATAGGTGAATTGTGAGGATTAACTTATTAATGTTTGAGCTGCTTGGCTACTGTGATGCTAAGGGCTGTATAAATAGTTGGAGAGATTGTCATAACAAAATGTAAGTTGAGTTTTAAACATCCATTCCTTTGCATCAGGCACCGTAATTCAATGGAATCAAATTTTTTTTCCTAAAGAGCATAAATGATGACACTAGCACAAAATCACTCTCCATTGGACACCTATTATCAATCTGAAGCTGATTGATTACAGACTTCATAGTCCCCTCTGGGTTTTTATATATGTAAAAAAACTATGGGTTACTCTTGTTTTGGTGCCTCAAAATGTAGAGTAATTCTTAGCTAACTTCACGCCATTGCTTCTATCAGTAAGAAGATGTTGCTAAGATTTTAATCTTTATTGTTCCATGTATGTTGAGGAAATGAAGCAAGGAACAAAGTTAGAAGTCAAATAGAGTTCCTGGTACAGTACTTGGAAACTCATGATAAAATTCTCTTTATTGTTGAGGCTGGTGTGGCCAGATTCATCCCCTGAGGTAATCGGGGGAACCTCCACAGAAGTCAATAGAAATACCTTGTTTTCATTCAGGACTGAATCTGACTGAGAATTAATAAGGTTAAAATTTGAGGATGGACTATTCAAATATAAATCTTCTCCGATTCAGCCAGACTTCTACCTGAAATCAGTATCTCTATTGGCACGTCCGGATTTGGCCCAGGCTGCCTGAAACTTATTGACACTTCAGAGAGGCAGAATAGATGGTCAAACGTTTCTTCTTGTGTCTTAATCCTTTCCTGTTTCCGAGCCCTGAATAAAGAAGATTGATGAAATATACTTTGAAGATGCAACTACTGATGCATTTCAGCTTTTACCAGCCATATCACAAACGAATTCTTTTTAAAACTGATTCAACTTGAATCTTTACTTATAAATTATAAATTTGACTTTTAATAAGAAAAAGCAAAATTACCTTTATGTGTCATGTTTAAAGCTCATTTAAAAAATCTTTTCCCTACCTTCTTGCCTCAAAATAATGCACTTCCTCTTAATAATGCTGGTGCCCTGCTTCATAAGAGAGAAAATTGGTGGAAGAGATTTTTCTCTTATTGAATCCTATTCAAGTCCTGTATTTATCCATGAGAATATCTCTACAGAAGAATCTGATGCATTTTTGAGTTGCTGTTCAATATGTTCAGGTTTTTAAAATGTTTGATACTTTATAGTGGTTACTACTGCAGCTCTCTTGCCTATTTCTTAAATAAAACTTTCCCTTCTGTAACATAATACTGTCTTATTTGTATTAAATATCATGCCTCTGTAAAAGTATGATCATTCTCTCAAAACATTACTCTCACTTGCACTGGAGGGGAAGGTGCATGCAGATACTTCCAGTAGCTGCTGGATTGAATATTTGTGACAGAATACAGAAACAGATGGATCAAAGTAACATGTCACTTGACAGGTAATATTTTTCTGTCTCATCTTATTTTTATGTTTGTGGTGACTAAGTCGATCATGTGTTTTTATTCATGTAGTCATATCTTTACACTCTGCCATCTGACTTGTTCTGGAGATGGAACAAGACAAACTTCAGATGGTAATTTAAACAAGATGTGCCGAATGAATATTATTTAGCGCAAGGGGAATGCCTTTGGGTTTGGAAAGATTTATGCAGTTGGCTTTGTTTTTCTCTCTCTCGTTCTCGCTCTGTCTTTATCCGTCTTTAAACTAAACAAAATATAAAATGCCCAAGATTTATAAAATGCATGGCTCTTTTATGTCAGAAATGAAGATTAAAAAAGGATAAATCAGCACTTTAGGAAAATCTCCAGCATTATTCTCAAATAAAAAAAAATTAGAATGAATTAAGATGCAAAGTTCATTCTAGAATGTATTTTTTGAAGACTATGAGAAAAAGTTGACTAGCTTTCCCCATGTGGTGTTCAAGCAGATAAAAAATGAGAAGGCAAAAATAATCCACATCTCTCATTCATTCTCAGACTTCTCAAAATTACATTTAAGGTCTTGAATGCAAGATGTTTAACCATGCTAGAATTACCTACAAGGAGCATATGAATGTGGTTTAGTTAGCACATATTTAGGTCATAAAAATAAATAGGTTCAAGACTCTCTTTCAGTAATACTTGAATTTATCAGTATTTTCATTTTGCCTTCATTCGAGGAAGGAAGATCCTATGCTTAAGGCATTAGATTGGGATTTGGGAGATCTACTGTCAATTCGTATCTCTTCCACAGACTTCATATGTAATCCTGGGTATGTCACTTATCTCCATTTCTAAGAAACAGAGATTATTTCCTTTCTCTTATACATTGTCTGTTTTACATGTTTAGGCTCTGATCCTAAAGACAATACATATGTGCTTAAATTTGAGCATATGAGTGGTGTTACTGACTTTAAAGGGATGATGCATCTGCTTAATGTTAATTAAGTGTGAACGTATTTTCATCATCAAGGTGTTAGATTTTAAGCTATGTGGGGCAAGGACTGTCTCTGACAGCATCTAGACCCCTGATTGGGTTCTAGGCATAATGTAATATACATACATAATGACCTTTTATCATGTAGCATGTTCATGAAGTTATTTAAAGAAATCATGAAGGAGCATCACCTGTTCCAAATTGCTTGCAGAAATCAGAATTTGTTAGTGAGACCGAAGAGAAGATTTATATAGTGGTTTGATTTCAAAAGGAAAAGTGATCTACATTTTTATATTTGTATTGTGTAGTATATTAAAGTGCTGAAAAGAAAAAGCTGCAGCCATTTCTGCCTCCTGTTTCATCCACTGAAATAACTACAGTGCATGGTTAGTCACTTCTCATGCTGATAATTTTTTTTAATTGGTTACAGACATTATGGAAAATTCCAAGCTATAAAGATAATTTTCTGGGAAAGTTCTTTTTTTTTTTTTTAAAGATCATCTTGACCATCTTAGCTAAATTTTAATGACTTTGAGATTTGTGAGTTTACCATCTCTGGAAGCTTGAGGCAATCCAGGTCAACCACATGTAATATTCATTGACTGTGGCCTGATTTTTTGCTTAGTAATCCAAAGTATACTTGTATAAAGAGATGAGCACTGTTTTTGCATAGAACTATCTAGCATATTTTGTTGAAATAAAAAGAGATAATAAAATAATTTCTTCTTACCCTGAGCTGATGCTTACTATTTTAGCAGGGCTTATCTCTACAGACACGTGTAGGATCGGTCCACAGCAGGGACCAAAGATGAGACTTTCTTGGGGTTTAGAGGCATTCGAGTCAAAAATGTTTGTTGTTTTTAATACAATTTGTTTCCCATTTATATTTTTTTAGTTATAGCATTAGGTACAAAAGTCACAGCAAGAAGAAAGTTCCTGATGGTTTTCTGTTTAATATACTTTGCCATTTGTGTACTTAATCAAAAATCTAGCAAACCGTACAGTTCTTGAGTTTGGTCTCTGTGTCTGTGAACATTTTAACATTTTCATAGATTCATAGATATTAAGGTCAGAAGAGACCATTATGATCATCTAGTATGACCTCCAGCACAATGCAGGCCACAGAATCTCGCCCACCCACTCCTGCAATAAACCTCTCACCTATGTCTGAGCTATTGAAGTCCTCAAACCATGATTCGAGGACTTCAAGGAACTGAGAATCCTCCAGCAAGTGACCCGTGCCCCATGCTACAGAGGAAGGCGAAAAATCTCTAGGGCCTCTTCCAATCTGCCCTTGAGGAAAATTCCTTCCCGACCCCAAATATGGCGATCAGCTGAACCCTGAGCAAGATTGGGCAAGATATGGGCAAGATTCACCAGCCAGATACCCAGGAAAGAATTCTCTGTAGTAACTCTGTAGTAACCACCCCATCTAACATCCCATCAGAGGCCATTAGGCCTATTTACCATGAATAGTTATATTTTCTTGCTCTTTTCTTCATTTAGAAAGCTACTTTGATAAAGATCTCTTCTTTTCACATTTGCACATGGTGAAAACTCCCAGTAAAGATTCTAGGGGAAAATTGGGCATGCAAAAAAAATATATTTCTCTATATTCTCACCCTCAAAAAACAAACAAAAAAAACCCCCTGGTAGTGAATGTTCTTTAGACTGATGATCAAGCACAGAGAAAGATATTTTGATCTATTACGATGCTATACATTGTGGGCCAGATCACTCTGCTCCCTATACACTGCTCACCAGCAACCACACACCACACAACAATAACACTAACCCAGGAACCTATCCTTGCAACAAAGCCCATTGCCAACTCTGCCCACATATCTATTTAAGGGGACACCATCATAGGACCTAATCACATCAGCCACACTATCAGAGGCTCGTTCACCTGCACATCTACCAATGTGATATATGCCATCATGTGCCAGCAATGCCCCTCTGCTATGTACATTTGCCAGACTGGACAGACTCTATGTAAAAGAATAAATGGACACAAATCAGATGTCAAGAATTATAACATTCAAAAACCAGTTGGAGAACACGTCAATCTCTCCGGTCACTCGATTACAGACCTAAAAGTCACAATACTACAACAAAAAACCTTCAAAAACAGGCTCCAACGAGAAACTGCTGAATTGGAATTAATTTGCAAACTAGACACCATTAAATTAGGCTTGAATAAAGACTGGGAGTGGATCATAGAATCATAGAATCATAGAATATCAGGGTTGGAAGGGACCCCAGAAGGTCATCTAGTCCAACCCCCTGCTCAAAGCAGGACCAAGTCCCAGTTAAATCATCCCAGCTAGGGCTTGGTCAAGCCTGACCTTAAAAACCTCTAAGGAAGGAGATTCTACCACCTCCCTAGGTAACGCATTCCAGTGTTTCACCACCCTCTTAGTGAAAAAGTTTTTCCTAATATCCAATCTAAACCTCCCCCATTGCAACTTGAGACCATTACTCCTCGTTCTGTCATCTGCTACCATTGAGAACAGTCTAGAGCCATCCTCTTTGAAACCCCCTTTCAGGATGGGTCATTACACAAAGTAAAACCATTTCCCCATGCTTATTTTTTCCCCCTACTGTTACTCACACCTTCTTGTCAACTGTTTGAAATGGGCCATCCTGATTATAACTACAAACGGGTTTTTTTCCCCTCCTGCTAATAGCTCACCTTAACTGATCACTCTCGTTATAGTGGGTATGGCAACACCCATTTTTTCATGTTCTCTATGGTGTGTGGGTGTGTATATATATATCTTCCTATTGTATTTTCCACTGCATCCATCCGATGAAATGGGTTTTATCCCACGAAAGCTTATGCTCAAATAAATTTGTTAGTCTCTAAGGTGCCACAAGTACTCCTTGTTCTTTTTGCTGACACAGGCTAACACAGCTACTCTGAAACTGCTCAAATAGTCCTTTGGGGATTGTAACTAGATGAAACAGCTTAGATCAGTTCCTAACTATCTCTAACCTATCTTGTGGCCTGTATGGAGGTGGAACCTCGCAGTTAATAAGGGAGCCATAAAGGGCTTTTTTGATAGCCCACACTGTCAGTAGTGTTGAGCAGATGAAGCCTGCAACATAGATTCTGAACTATATGTAGAAGTAATTAAGCAAAAGGGGGTATGTTAATTTCAGCTCTGTTCTAAAACCTGTAGAGATATGTGGGGAATCAGGGTTTATCATTTTTTGTTTTGCTTTATTAAAGGACCAATTTAGCAATGTGAGAAAAGGAAAGTATCTAAACTCTTTAGAGGTTTTTACAAACAATAGAAAACCAAAACCAACCAATCAAAAGTAGTTCAGTATAATTCCTATTCTTCTTACACAAAGAATCATCAAATATTTTCAGTCTAGATTATTTATTTTACATTTATAAAATAAGAAATAGAACAAATGTAAAATTGCCATGAATGAGAGAGAGAGAGAGAGAGAGAGAGAGAGAGAGCACGGTGTGAGTCTGTCATTGTAAGATTTTCTATTTTGTGTTGAATCCCAGAGTAGACTCCCCAGCGCAGACAAATAGAGACTCTTCCCATTTAAGGGTCAGTGGACAGAAAATAGTATATATTTGTATTATAGTAGCACCTACAGGCCCTAACTGAGACAGTCCCCTTTGTGCTATGCAGTGTGCAAACACAAGCTAAGAGACAGCTCCTACCCCTGAATAATCTAAGTAGGCAAGACAGACAAAAGGTGGGAGGGGAAACAGAAGCAGAAAGAGATGTTCTTCGAGTACTGGTCCCTATGTGTATTCTACACATGGGTAAACACGCGTGCCCTGCACCTGAGACTTCAACATTTTGCAAGTAGTGTCCATTGGTCTGACTGTGCCCTGGGTCTCATGCTCAGGACTGTGATGCGGGTTCTGGGCAAGAACTGCTGACTCAGCCCTCTGTCATGCCAGCTCCCATTAAAGAAAGTAAACTGGAGCTGGCTAGAGAAAACATGTGCCTAATTGGGGAATGGGAGACAGCTGCCTGCCCAATTAGCCTGGGGCTATATAAAAGGCAGGGAGGAAGGAAGCCAGGAAAAGAAGGGGAGAGAGGGAGCAGAAGCAGAGCGATAGCTCTTCCTTCCTGGGTGCAGACACTACAACCCAAGCTGTGTATGGTGAAAAGGTGGTGGGAGCACACCCTGTAAATAAATGGCACCAGTGGTTACTGAACCCCAGGGTCTTGGAGTGACTTCGTCAGCACAGCAGGGGCGGGAGCCAAGAGGGCAGGAACAAGCTCTTCAAGGAAGCAGGTTTTCAGGGCAGGGACAAGCTCTTATTCTGTGTTCTGTGCAGCATCTAACACAGTGGGTCTCAATCCATTTCTGCATGCTACTGTAATGCAAATAATATATTTTAACTATTTTTGTATGTCTTCTAGTTTATACACATTTTAAAAAATCATGGCATCTGAATTTTATATATCTGGACAAAAACATTACTCTACAGATTTTGCCTTTCATCTCTCCCTCAATTTATTTTTGAGAAATGTGTGTTTAAGCTCCTACTGTGGTTTTTGGCCAGTCTTTGTCATCAACAAACTGCTGAGTTTCAAACCTCTGCCCATTAGGAGGAGAACCTGAAATTCTGTAATGAAGGGAATTTTTCATAATCTTAAAGTTGTTGTTTAAAACTTTTTTCCCCTACTACTAAGATCAAGTGACTTTATGAATTAACTCTATTAGATAACAAATCTGTATCTTCGATACACCAGAACAAATTAGGCTTTAACAAACAATAAAGTAACTGAATAGTTAGAAGAATGGCCGTCTGCTGAGCCCATTTCCAGAGCCATTATAAATGAAATGCCCAAACAAAGTACTGCTGAAATGAAGTAAAAAGCCAGGATGCTAAAAGTTCTAGTAATCCTGTAACTGCTTTCCTCACCTCGTTATTCCCCAGTAAATGCATTACAATATGAATGTCCTGACTTGACTGCATGAGTATAATAACTTGTTGGAGAGGTGTGAGAATATACCAAGAGCTACTATTTTCACATTCTGATCTCTGTGTGCATGCATGTGTGTGTTTGCACATGCATTTTGTGCAAGGCTGAAAGTTCCGTTTTCTTTCCAGGGCTCAGTTCACTGTACAAAGGACCCAAGGAACTTTGTGGCTCTCCTTGTTGTCTTTAGGGAGATCACATGTTGGTTCATAAATAATGGTGACTAGAATAAAAAATATAGGTAAGGCTTTCATTTGTGGTGGATACTGTACCACATTCTATATGTTAGAAATTCATGAGTACTTACCGTTGGAATAAGGAGTCATGCCTAGTGATTAGAGAACAAGTATGGGAATCAAGCGTTTTAGTTCGGTTTTCATGCTGTGCCAGTGTGTGTGTGTCTGTATATGTGGAAGTTGTTTACTGTCTTTGCCTGAATGTTCCATTTTGAAAAGTAGCTATAATAACCTGACGGGGTGCTGTGGGTCCTACTTATTGATTGGGAAGCTCTTTGAGATAATCTGTGAAAGACACTCATTTTAAATGTGTTTATTTTCAGGTATTGCAGGCACAGATTAGAGGTCCCATAATACCATAAAAAAGAAGGACATCGCTTTTCACAAACAGAAAAGCAAAGAATTTTTCTGGATACTATTATCCCCCTTTCTGACTAATTCAGGACTGGAATAGCAGAGGAGTGGCATGTTAGAGAGGAAATGCATTGGCAAAACTGAAGTGGGAAACTTGTACAAAGCAGCATTTAAATATTAAGGGCCAGATTCAAATGTATTTCTGTATAATTACTGTTGCACTAGAAGCAAAATTTTATATGTATATGTTACCATGGCTGCATGTGCACAATTGTACATTCCTGAACTTGGAAGTCTGGCCCTAAGTATATAACTGTCATTCAGTGTTTTATGTACATTTGTTTTATTTATGTTGTAGTTCTGTATTAGTTCTCATTACTGCTTTTTCTTGGGTCCCAAAGTTAGATTCCAGTGGTCTGAAAGAGTTAAACAAATGGCACGGTTAACTGAGTGACAATTCCTTGCAATAGCTTTATTCAAGAAGGTTTCACTATAGTATAATTCACAAGGCTGACTTAACACTTTGCACCCTGGCTTCCATGCTAGCAATTTATTTGAAGGCACTAGGTCTCTTTATCTAATTTCCCAGAGAATTGAGAAAGTGTCTTCCTCAGACACCTTTCCAAAAGTGATAGATAAAAGTACAGATAGAGACAGTTATGAGTTTGTGGTTGGAAAGGCTCCCTGTACTTCCACCTGGATAGGACTTTATATTCAAGTGATAGCCCACTATTTTGCAGCACCACCTATTTGGAAACTCAAGGGTTTGAGATAACGTATCCTCCAATTGGGAAAATGCTGCTTGGTTTTCAACTCTTCTTTGCTTTCCTTCTTTTTACAATGTTTTTCTGGTCTTTTCTGATGTTTCTATTGGTGTCCTAATCTATATTTCTAATGGAATTACTATATTGGATCAGAACCCTGGCCTGTCTCTCTCTAACGGTGGCCTGGTGAAGGTGTAAGAAATGCTGCAATAGATAGTTTTGGAAGAACCTGCCTATAGGTAAAGTTTTTTCCTACCCTCTATCAGTTAGGGGTGGTTTTTATGCCAGGTAGCATGAGTATTTATAATACTACCAAAACTCTTAAGGTTGTAGATTTCTATTTTTAATCTTTGCTTTTGTAGCTCCTTGATGTTCTTGTTATCCATGTAAATATCCAGTCTCTGTTTTTGCCTTAAATAATACCTCGTAGCAATGAGGTCCACTGCTGCTGTCCTCTGTAAAGTATTTTCAACACAACTAATTAACAGGAGGAGTCCAATCTTAATTATCTACATCTGCTCCCTGTGTGACATACAATAATTATTTTAAAGATCTACATTTTTTTTTTCTGTGACCTCCTATCCCAGTCTCTCTTATTTCAGTTACTTACAGTGGCCATTGCTAAAAGGTCAATATTTATCAACAGTTTAAACAGGGTCAGTGGCCATACTCTTTGAGAGGGGTTGCTGGGAAGCTTCTATCCTACATAGGTGATTGATTGATTGTCAGGGCTGATGTTGGCTTTATTTGCCACTAGCCTTGCATATAACAGCATGATTTGAATATTTACATTACTGCACCACTGAAAGGATGCTCTTAATGGGACCTTTGGGACACATGGTAAACATCTGCTAACCAATAGGAGATTATTATCCTCTAGCTATGCTCAGTTCCTAGAGATAAGTTGTTCTCAAAATGCCATGAATTTGATTGAACTGCATATAGCAACCTTTGCAGTAGAAGAAAAACTGGAAATGTTATGATTTTAGATAGAGGACTGAATATTCTTTTGGTGAAGGATATTCTAACTTGCCTCATATCACATGCTAAGAATATTGTCTTTATGCTCTTGCAGCAGAGATGTTAAAGGCATGAAAGGAACTCCCTTTCACTTTCAGTGGGAGTTGTGCGACTGACTGCTCTTAGGTTTTATGGCTACATTACCAGGCCTGCTTTAATTCTGCAGTTTTATATAATTAATTGTACACTTGTAATAAGGTGGGAAAATACAAAATTTTGAACACTGAAGCTGAGTTATGCATCCATATTATATTGTGTTCATATAATACCTTGTTTTCCTTGGCACGGATTTTCTGAATGTTTATTTTAACACACTGGAATTTTCAAAGGGTATGTCCACACAGCAACTGGGAAGTGTCTGTCTCCATTGGGAATTACATGTGTGTGCTACGTCTGCTTCAGTTAGCACCTAGAAACACCAATGTGACCATGCCAGGGCAGGCAGCAGCTCGGGCTGGCCTCCTCAGTAAATACCCCGGGGGTCAGGCAGGACTGTACTCGGGTAGTTAGCCCTAGTTGCTGCCCACACTGCAGTGGCCACATTGCTATTTTTAGGCACTAGCTTGAGCAGTGCTATGGTGTTATATCTACCCATACTGGGAATTATACCTCCCGGCTGCTGTGTAGAAACATATCCTCAGTGTTGCGTGTAGTGGTACCTTATTGATTACCAATAAGGTAAACTAAAGCTGTGCAGCTAAAGACCTATGCATCTAATTGAAAGTTTGCACCATAGTTTTAAGAGTCCATAAAATGTTGTGATTTCCTCCCTGAATGCAGTAGTTTAATTTTGTCTGTCTGGTTTGGATGAAATGCTTTAATTGAATTTTACAGCAGTTAAACTTAGAATCACAGTAGATGACAGCAGGAGCTTCCTAAAAAGTGGGGGGACTCACCAGCACCCAAACCATAGCCCACCCCTGCGCTGCCCCTTTCCACAAAACCCCTTCCCCTGAGGCCTCGCTCCTCTGTTGCCTCTTCCCCCCCACCAAGACCCTGCCTCCCTTTTACTCCTCTTAGCCCCTCCCCCAGTCGTTCTCCCTTATGGCCTGTAAAAAGTGATGTGGCCATGGCCCCCCCATTCCGGTACCCCTGACCAGCAGAACTGAAAACAAAACTTCTGTGTCAATTCATCCTGCTGCAATAAATGATGAATGATTTTTCTGTAGACTTAAGAGACTGATCAGCAAATATTCAAGTAAAAGGAAAGATGCCTATTGACTTCAGTGGGAGTTGGATCAGGTTTAAAAGCCTATAAATCTGCAGGTCTCTAGTGATGGTGTCTGAATGACTTTTCTTAGCAAATTATTCCATTGTCTAATTAACATGAAAAAGTTTCCTAATTTCTAACTCAATTTTTCCCCCTTCTGAGTCCCTTCAGGTGGTTGCTTCTTGTTAATACTGCAGCTAAATCATCTCAAAATTGACATCTCTGCTGCAGAGAATTATTCCAGCCAAGTCACTACCTATATATTTTGATCTCCAGTAATAAATAAGGCAAGTTGAGTGAATTCCTGGCCCTATTAAAATTGATGATAAAACTCCCATTGACTTCTCTAGAGCCAGAATTTCACCCAATGAGTTTTATTCACAAACTTAGTCCTCCATCTGGAAAGTACTCATGCATGAGTTATCCACGTACCTAAATGTCTGCAGGATTGGACATTATCCAACTAGGTGGTGATTGCCACAAATTGAATGGTCCTGTCTGAGGGTTTGATTCTGAACTCTCCACAGTATAAATCAAGAATAACTCCAGTGAACTTAATGTTTTTACTGGTGTGTAAGTGATATCAGAATCAGGCCTTTGGCCTCTCTGGTGACTCTCATGATTGCGATGTGGTGCTTTTTAAAAAAAGACATTGTGCAAGGATCAAACAATTTTATTTAATCCCAAAGCTGAATTTAGTAAGTATTTGTATTTCCAATTTCAAATTGTAATGTTTTAATAGACGTTTATAGAAGTAAGCTGACAATCTGTGAGCAAACAAAACTAATCAAATCACCATCTTATGGAACATTGGAACAATCCCAGGAAATGTTTTCTCAAAAAGGGGTGGTTTTAGCATGATTGGAAAGACTTCTGGCAGATGTGGCCAGAAGTACAAGCTTAACAATATTAAATGAAAAGCTATACATTAATTTTTTTGTAAAAAGCAGCCATGTAAATGGAATGCATTTTGATATTGTTTCATATGAACTGGGAAGTGTGTTCATAACTGCAGGGAATTAAGTTATGAGAAAGTAATTTCATTGATCTGGCAAATATGCATGTTTAATATGCAAGTGGATAATCTTAAATAAAAATACTATTTGATTTTGCCAGGCTTGAAGTATTTACAGGCTAGCTGACTTACTCTACAGCTCAGATGTCAATGAAAAGAATGTGTTTTCAGCTTGCTATGCTGAAATGGTCTATAATCACTTACACAAATTAAGATTAATAGCTTCTGTGCTTTGCTATTTTAACATCAAAAGGTTTATTGTCCACAGTTCTTGAAAAGTCTTTCTCAGATAAAAATTATAGACCATAATAATCCCCCAATGTGCAGTATTTTTCCTTTTTGAAAAGGAATGTGGTTTCTCTGCTGTTTGGTCCAATATATGTTCTCTTTAGAAACTGGCTAATTTTGCTGGCATACATACTTGGTTTGAGAGGTCATTGTAATCAGCAGGACTGGGGACAGAATTCAGAAGAGAGTTATTTGTAGTGTGCTGAGACACTTTCATAATGAAACCTGAAACTGGGTGGGTGAAACAAACGTGAAACTTGGAGCAGGTTCACGAAATGTTTGCTGAGGTTTGCAAGCCTGGGCTGAATTTCAGGCAGATCTGTGTTGACTGATTTGGGAGAAAATCATGAGAAATATAGTGGTTTTCATATGGCTTCATCTTCACGTAATCCAAAATATTGTGATTTTACCAGAGTTTCAAGTTTGTTCAAACTAAAGTGAAACTGAAGTAGTTTGAGTACATGTAAACTGATACCAACAATGTGCGATGAGGTAGGGAGTTTGTTCTGAACTGTCGGCAGGAAAAGGAGGATGAATAATAGTTTCCTTTGTCCCAGAAGAACGGAGAGGGAAGCACTGGCATAGACAGAAGCTCCTATCATATTGGGGGTGAGGAATTGAGACATTCTCTCTCATCCATTAGTGGGCGGGGGATATGAAAGGTTGGGAATTGGTGGGAAGATGGGCTCTCCTTCCCAGATACAGAGGAAAGAGAGGCCCATTAGTGTAAGAAGAGAAAAGGAAAGCTCCCCGTCAGATCCAAGTTGGGGAACGATGGGGGAGGATGTCTCACAGCTATAGGAAGAGGGTGAGCAAGATGAAGTTGAGGGAGTTGTTCTTTTCAGTTGTTGAGAGGTGTAAGTGCAGAAGGATGTGGGGTATGGGGGAATTAGAGTGAGGGAACTCTCCCTTTCAGCATGTAAAGGTGAAAGGGGTGAAGAGAGAAAAAGCCCTCTTGGGGTGAAACTCCCCCTAGCAGCTGAGTTATGGATGCTTGAAATTCATTCACAAAGAAAGAACAGTGCAAAAGAGGTGACCCATAAGCAAGAGCCAGGACCAGTACTTCAGGAGTAGTTGGGGTCCAGGATCCCTTCCCAGCAGCTGGAGTGGGAAGGCACTGGACTTCTCATGAAGGCGCTGTTCCTGGATCTTGGTGTGTGGGAACTGATGAAAGCCTCCTATTTTGTATTGGCCTCTAACTAGTAGATTTAGTCCTGGTTGTTAGGAGTCTGGTAAAAACTTCAGTTCCTTATTATAACTGATGCTGGGACTCAGAAAATATATTTGCTGATGTCTCTGATGTCCTTTGTGAGACCCTTTAAACGATAGTTGCTTGTTCTTATGAAGTGTAATGCATTTTATATTTTAATACATTTTTATTTAAAAACAATCCATTTATTTGCATCACAACTGTCACATATACAATTATACGTATCTGTGCGGTAGTGACTGGACCTTGGAATGATTTTGCAATTGTATCACTGCCAACCTCCAATAGCTGCTTTTCTGTCACCAAAGGCCAAATCAGTTGAGTATTATTTGAAACTGCTAAAATACGTAATAGTACTCAAAAAAGTTTGAAAAAAATGAATTTTCCATAATAAATAATACACTTTTTTCAGGTCATATTGTGTAACAAAAACAGGGTGGGCAGCCTAGTTTCCTTTGTACACAAGTAGAGATACCATTAGCACTATTGGGAATTATGGACACATCAGTGGAAGACTAGAGTGTCTAGTCTAATGCAAGGTTTCAGAGTAGCAGCCGTGTTAGTCTGTATTCGCAAAAAGAAAAGGAGTACCCGTGGCACCTTAGAGACTAACAAATTTATTAGAGTATAAGCTTTCGTGAGCTACAGCTCACTTCATCGGATGCATTTGGTGGAAAAAGCAGAGGAGAGATTTTTATACACACACACACACACACACACACACACACACACACACACAGAGAGAGAGAGAGAACATGAAACAATGGGTTTATCATACACACTGTAAGGAGAGTGATCACTTAAGATAAGCCATCAGCAGCAGCAGGGGGGGGAAAGGAGGAAAATCTTTCATGGTGACAAGCAAGGTAGGCTAATTCCAGCAGTTAACAAGAATATCAGAGGAACGGTGGGGGGGTGGGAGGGAGAAATACCATGGGGAAATAGTTTTACTTTTGTAATGACTCATCCATTCCCAGTCTCTATTCAAGCCTAAGTTAATTGTATCCAGTTTGCAAATTAATTCCAATTCAGCAGTCTCTCGTTGGAGTCTGTTTTTGAAGCTTTTTTGTTGAAGTATAGCCACTCTTAGGTCTGTGATCGAGTGACCAGAGAGATTGAAGTGTTCTCCAACTGGTTTTTGAATGTTATAATTCTTGACGTCTGATTTGTGTCCATTCATTCTTTTACGTAGAGACTGTCCAGTTTGGCCAATGTACATGGCAGAGGGGCATTGCTGGCACATGATGGCATATATCACATTGGTAGATGCGCAGGTGAACGAGCCTCTGATAGTGTGGCTGATGTGATTAGGCCTATGCAATAGGCAATGTATTAAACATTTTCTGTAACCCATGTCAGTTTGAGACCATAATTAAAGTTATCTCAAGAATTGTTTATCATCCAGATGGACCAAGTAATGTTTCAAATCCTGCAAATAATGTTTCTTGGCATCTGTGTTTACAAAAGATGGTGTATGTCACAGATAAATTCAAGTCTGTGTAGCCAAGGGATTGTGTATCCTGAGGCAACCATGGGAAACAATAATGTTTAAAAGCAGGAATGTTAGCAATCTTGCACCATTGGCCTTCTGTGTAGTCTATATCGTGATTTCACTTGTGACCAAGAGATGGTGCTGACTTTCAACAGCTGGTTCACAATAGATGCACCAGAAATATGACTCCAGTAATGAGTGATGGATACTGAAGCCTTGAATCAACATAACATTGACACTTACTCTTGGGGATCAAGGCTCCAAGCTGTGAACATAAAAGGGGCCAATTGAGAGAGTTTTGACAAATGAATTGTTCCTAGAAAGTATACCAAGCAGAATTTTTATGATCAGGTCAGTGAAATGGCTCTGGGGAAACTGTATGTAGGAGAAGAACAAAACCAGATGTTCTGTGAGAAACAAACCCACCATGATGGCACTGATCTACAAACAATAGTGGCTATTAACCTTGTTGTAGTTCTTTTTCTTTCCTGAAATACTATTTTTTTTTAAAGTTGTAAGTAAAGGGTGATGTTGCAAATGATCAATTAAACTGTGTTCTGGAATGCAAGTCAGAAATAAGCAAATGCAAGTGAGAGATGCGAATGGCATCCTAGATGAATTGTTATGCCTCCATGGAATGGTTGAACTGAATTTAAAAAAAATGGTATGTAACTTACTTTTTCAACTGCATTTTCTTTTAGTATTAAAATGGTAGTTTGTTTATCTGTAGTATTTGTTATGATGGCAGCAGTTATAATGTATTCACCATACACTTTTATTTTAATTTTCTAGACACTCGCCCTTCCTAGGGGCTTTTATTTTGTTTTGTTTACTGTCCAAACTGGCCATTTACCTGGCTTAATGGAGATACACCCAGGGGACACTTTGCCAGGATGGTTGCTAAGCTGAGCCGATTGCCATCCTACCTCTCCTGGCCTGGTTATGAGATTTGGTCCAGCTTCTTATACCGCTGGTTATCAGCTCCAGTGTCTCAGAGCCCATCATCACAGTAGGGGCTGGCAGAGGTGACTTCTCAGCTGTGTGATTAGGAGATGTCTGGTAGGTAAAGGAAGGTGGTGGAGAGTGATGTAGTCTCTGGTGAGTGAAGGGATTAGGGCCCTCTTTGAGAGAGGGAAGGGAATGGAAGAAGACAGGAGCAGGAGTTGAAGGCAGTGTGTAGAGGAGAAGGAAGACAAGTTCATTCATCCCACTCGTGCATTAGGACTTTGAGGCCGAGAATAGTCAGTCTTAGGGCTCTGCTGGTTAAAATTATAGATGAAGAAAGATGGTTTGTAACTGTAGCATTCTTTCTGTTGTGCAGTTCAGTTGCTGCAATGAGAAATACAATGAAATGCGTGTTAACTTACCTGACGATGACAAAGAAAATAACAATTATTTTCATTGTTAAAAGAATAAAATAATTTAGGCACAAACCCTTCGGTATAGATGAACAGAATTATTGATGATGTTATGTTCTTACAAGAGTGTCAAAGGGGATGGCGTCAAATGTTCAAGATAAATGAAATGCTACAGTTTGTAATATAAAATTACGTTAAGGATTTCTGTTTTAGTTCATACCAGTTTTTCCATCTTTCCTTAACCAGCACAGTTTACTACTTGTACCAGATTAATTGCTGAACTATTTCTCTGTATTGTTTTATTATTGGGAGGCAGGATGGCTCAGTTGCTAGAGTGCTAGATTGAGAGTCAGGATACCTGACTTCTTTCCCCAGCTCTTCCACTAACCTGCTGTGTGATTTTGGCTGAGTCACTTCCCTGTTTTTTCCCTCTGTTTCCTCATCTGTTAATTGGGGATAAAAGAAAAGGAGTACTTGTGGTGCCTTAGAGACTAACAAATTTATTAGAGCATAAGCTTTCGTGAGCTACAGCTCTCCAAATGCATCTGATGAAGTGAGCTGTAGCTCACGAAAGCTTATGCTCTAATAAATTTGTTAGTCTGTATTCGCAAAAAGAAAAGGAGTACTTGTGGCACCTTAGAGACTAACACGGCTGCTACTCTGAAACCTGTAATTTGGGATAGTAATACTTAATAAGGGCTTTGAAATGTATGGATGGAAAAATGCTATTAATAGCTAAGGATTATTACTGTTGTCAACTGTGTATCAAAAGTTAGTAATACATTTATTAGCTGCAGTCACAAGAATTCTAAACTGGTCTCAGCATCTTTAATATCTCCAAATAGGGACATGTCTGTAACATCCTAATATAGGAATTTAAGGGATATATCCTGGAATATCTCTTGCATAATTTTTTTTAATATGCCAAAAGCCTTTCAATTTGGGACAGTCTCAGATGATTTTCCCCCCTTTCCCCAGCATTTTTTTCTGTGAATTTTGTTTTATAAGACCAAACAAGATGGGAAACCTGGGGTGGATTAAATCCAAACCTTCCTCAAAACGTGAACAAAGGCTTTGTTCTGGTTTAAAATATATAGGCTAACTTTTTCCCCTTCAACTTTTCATTTTCATACATATCTAGATAGTTCTTTGTGATGTGGCCTGGACTAGAAGCAAAAATACCTTGAGAGAGGCTGCTTCTGAAGTTTCTTGCTTCCTGTCTGGAAACTAGGTACAGTACAGTACTGGCAACTTTATAAGAGAGCTTGTTCCCAGGAGACTTCTAGCCATTTTTTGCAAATTCAGCAGTTTCCAATAATTTGGATACAGTTAAATCACCAAATTTCTAGGTGTATTTTTCACCAGAAGCAAACTTTCATGCTGTTTGAGGTTCACCCATCTCTGCTTAAAAATTTAGTTTGTGATTAAAAACACGGCAGTGTGAATAGAACTGATTGTACTTGGCATTTATGTAATAAAGAATGTGGATTTGTTGGCTCCCTAAACTTGCCATTTGTCAGAAAATAGGCAGTTATGATTTTCAACATATGGTATGCATAAAATATTAGTAAAATTAGGCTATATAAACTTCAAAAAATATATTCTAAATAAATATCAGAATTAATTTGTGGTCTTTTGAAGTTTTTCATGTAAATGTTATATATATGTTCATATATATGTTGTATTAATAAAAAGCCCACACCTGAAAATATTTGTTGTCCAGGCTTGATATTTAGCTGTAGTTTTTGTGGAATTAATGAGTTTGAAATCTCTTTGGCTGAGAATATTTTAGTCCAGGTGTCCACAGCATTATATAATTGCCTTTTAATATGTGACTTGCCAGCTAGGAAAACTTTGGTTTGGGTGAAATTTGCATAGCCATCAGATATTTGTTACATGCTTGGAGGGGGGAAAGGGTGAATGAGTTCTGGATTATGCTAATACTTGCTAATGTCACATGCTACTGCCAAAGTAGCAACAAAGAGGAGCTATGCTCTTTCATTTGTTCTATGCAGTTAAATTGTGAGCCTGTGCATTACAAAAATTAGATTCCTTTTTCAGTGGTGGCCTTTTATACTGAAGAAACTGGCAGAACTTTAATCTCAAAATTATTATACCTTTTTAAAATCTCTGCACTTTTTGTTGAATAAAATAGTTGAAATATATATAAAAATAGAGAGAAAGCTCCATATATTAAATACCTGTGTCAAGCATTTCTAGGCCTCAGAATAATGAACACACTAAAACATTGAGGGACTACACTTCTTTACATTTACCTGTTTTTGCTACAACAATTTTAAGACTAGATATTAATCAATCCTAAAATAGTGGCATGTCCCTTCTTGTAGATGTCTCAATAATAGCAATAGTGTCTGTATTTTCATTTTAAGCCATTTCTTTTCCCCATGTCATTTATTATTTTGATGTAAAAATTCATTCCTAGCTGAAACTTGGCACAAAAGGCCTGAATTCCTTGCTTTACCAGATGTAAAAATAAAAAAAAAATCAGCATTTTTAAAGGGTCCAATAAAGAATAATTAGATTTCTGTGTTTGTTTCAATGCATTTTTTGTACCTTGTAAATTCCAAAATGGCTTGATTTAAAAAATTAAATTAATTTAAAACTCCCACCCGAAGTACTATAAAAACATTTTGGGCTCCATCCAAAAAAGTGCTAAGCACCCCACAACTCCTACAGGCTTTCAAAGAAGAACTGAGCACCTTTATAGGATGGCCTTGAGAGATGGCAGTCTTACACATGGGAGAACCTTGATCACCCATCCATTTCACTGCAAAGGTGATGATGGATTTGGTCTCAAGCTGTGGAGGGAGCTAATCACATCTCTCTCTTGAAACACTTTCAGGGAACTAATTCACTGAGGGGCATTTCCAAATCAGTAGCTGCACTGGATTAAACTGTGTTCCCCTCCTTTCCTGGGAGGGTGGGAGTGAATAACACACCATAGCACTGTATGATTAGTTTCAGTAGAAGTCAGTGGGAGTTTTCCTGCAGAATAAAGACTGCATTACGTGAGTTATGGAAGACAACCTATTCTAGAACAGGTGACTGAGAGCTGGGCAGTCCTTCTGATGGACTATCTTGAAGAAAGCCTAAGGGAAAAAACTCAGTGCATTGACACTGAGGCCTCATCTACATTAACATTTTTCAGGAAATCTGTGTCTATACATGTAGTAAGTGTAAATAAAAAAACAAGATGTTTTGTTTTGTTTTATCTCTGAGCCATCTAAACCTGCTCTGTACAGAGATAAGGAACATGGGGGTTAACATTCCTGTGCTCAGAAATGTTCCCCCTGTTGCTAACACCAACAGAACTGCTTTCGTGGTTGTGCAATGGTGGGAAATTTTTCCAAAAATGCTAGATTAGACATGGTCTTGGTGTGAAAGCCTTAGCTGACCCAAATACAGATTTTCTTTCAGAGGAGATTGATTTAAAATCAGAGCAGTTTAAACCACCAATTTAAATCAGCAAGCAGTAAAATGTGATTTAGATTAATTAAAATAATCTTTTGCATTTGTACTTTAGTTATTTTCCTAAGGAAAAGTTGTTTGTTTTGAGTGATGGTCTCTATGTATATTCCACTTTGGGCGCTCAGGAGCTCCCTGTGCCTGAGACCAGAAGATTTTTGCTAGCAGTGTCCATTGGTCTGCGCTTGCATCCTTCTCCTCCTTATACTCTGAACCAAGGGCATAAGGGGCGGTGCAGACTGACCTCCTCTCTAGTGTCTTTTTACTGCTCGTGGTCTGAGATGGAAACCTTCAGGATACACAGCGTTTGCTAACTTCTTAAATATTTTACTAGTAAATAGTCTTTGGATACTTTTTAGACAGTTTTCTATAATTTCTTAGTATTTAACTGGTTGGAATAAGTTCAGGGATTGCTCCCTTCCCCCCCCCATTATGGTATCAGTATGCCCAAGATTCTGGGATTCAAAAAATTGTCTCCTGTCCCAGGGCATAGCTGGTCAGTGACAACTGCCTAAAGTGTCTCTGCCTAAAGTGTTTCCTCATGGAAACGTTTGTCCCCTAGAAGTGCAGCATTTGCTGATCTTCCCCAGCAGAACTCACCAAGCCCAAGGCTTCAAAGACTTGTTATGAATCGTATGGTGAGACCCCAGTCTGACCTGAGCTGGGCAGAGCCCCTGTGCAACAGGCAGAGGTAACAAAAAGCACTCATCCAATTCCAAGGCCAATAGGAGTAGAGCTAAAGAGTCCTCCATGCAGGGATATCAGTAGGGTAGAAAACACACTAAGAGATTAAGGAAATCCTCCTCCAGGTCCACTTCCAAGAAGAGGGGCTCTTCCCTGACGTCATCAAAGTCAGGTGAGAATCTGTGCCCCAGTATGGGAGTCACAGGAGCTCACAGAGGGCATGGTACCTATCTCCTGGTTCCAAAGAACAAGAATGTCCTGAGACCAGCACTGTTCACAGGAGCAGCAATGTCTACAGTCATCCTTCAACCACTCCATCTCCACCCATCCTGGTGACTGTTTTCTGAAAGTCTGGTCAGAACCTTCCCTTTTGTGACCAAGCCAACTCAGTCATGAGACCTCAGTCCAGTCCCTTCAGCATTAAAAAAGTGTCCATTCAGACCTTTGGCTTCATGCTCTTTGACCAACCCTATATGAAGGTTGCCTTTCTGGAAACCATCATCTTACCTAGAAGAGTGGATGAGCTGGGGACCCTTATGATTGATCCATCAAACGTGATCTTGTTTGACAAAAGGATACAGTTACTTTAAGACTTCACACTAAATTTACTCCCAAGGTAATCTCAGATTTCTATCTGAATCAAACTATTTACTTACCTATCTGCTTCCCAAAACTTCACATCACTAGTTGTGGACAGGAGATTTCATTCTCTGCATGTCTCTTGGGCTTTGGCATTCTACCTACAAAGAATAAAATATTTTAAGAAATTGCCTAGACGCTATATCCTTTGGGGAATGGATAAGAGGGGAAAGAAATCTCTTCCTAAAGACTTTCAAAATGAATTTCAGGCTATGTTAAGAGTTAATAGACACATCCTCCATAAAGCGTGAGGGCCTTGAGTAGGCCCAAGGCCTCTTTGGTAACCTCATTTTGTGATGTTTCTCTCATTGAAATCTGTAAGGCAGCAACATAGGGCTCTGTCCATACTTTCATGAGACATTATGTCCTGGTGCAACCTTCTGCAGCTGATGAATCTTTCGGTACAGCAGTCCTCCAGTCATTGGTACCACAAAGATCCTCACACCGTCCTCCTCATTTAATGCTGCTTGTCAATCACCCACAATGGAATATGCATTGGGACCATCTCGCGAAGAAGAAAGAGAAGTTACTTACTCTGTACAGTAACTAGAGTTCTTCAAAATGTGTGGTCTCGATCTGCATTCCACTACCCACCCTCTTTTCCCTCTGCTTTCGATCTTTTTGCACATCATTTGTGGTACAGAAGGAACTGGAGAGGCAGTCGGTCTGCACTGCCGCTTATGCCTGTCGTTTGGAGTGTAAGGAGGGGAAAAATGCCAATGTGAACCAACAAACGCTGCTAGCAAAACTCTTCCAGTCTCAGGCTCATGGAGCTCATGCATACCCACAGTTGGAGTACAGACCCATCTCAAAGAACTCCACTTACTGTACAAGGAAAGTAACTTCTTTCTCATTAGTTGATAACCATTAAAACATGTTGATTTGCAAGTAAATATAGACTTTACACTACATTTAATGCTTTTTTTTCCCCTAACCAGATGGAAACTATATTTATACACTGTTATTTAGGTAATTATATAGCTTAATTTACAGTTATCCAGATTAATAATTTTTACATTTGTTAGAAAGTGGTGAATAATATATTTCTTATTTATTAGATTGTTTTTACTTGTGATTATTTTGTGTCAAGTTCTAAACTAAAAATGCGCAGAAATAGCATTTTAAATTTTAAATTCTATTAAATAAAACTATTGTGAAAGACATGCATACACAAGGAAAAAAGTATCAAAATGTTACTCAAAACATACTTTGTATTTAAAATAGGTTTATTAAACATAGGAAGAATATGTAATTAGTGAATTGAACTGATGCTTTCTGGTCATGATGATCTCACCCTCATACCTAGGTTTTATTTATAGACCTGAAAAGGAAAACAAGCTTTCCTGCTTTTTCAACTCCATATTGGTTTCTTAACTTTTTGAATGAACTAGTCATTAAACTGAATTAGCTGAATAAACTGAAATGAAGAAAATATTCATTCTGCACCTGCAGAGAAGGCTACTGCTGTCAAAAGCTGGTTCCAGGTACTGTCAGTGACTTCCACCAGTTAAATGGTTTGCCTTTCTTTAAAACTTGGCAACAAATGTACAGCTTTTATTTATTTATTTATTTATTTATTTAATTTAAATTATTTTACAGATTATGATAAATTTAGGCCTTAACATAGGTTGTCAGTTTCAAACTTAATTTTAAATAGATTTGCTTTTTTTTAAAAAAAGCCCTGTGTTTAATTTAAATAATAAAAAACAGATATTTAAAAAAAAATAAACATTGATTTTTATCCACCCTGTTTTCTCTCAAATGAAGTGCACTGTTTCCAGCTGAGAAGATCAGGACAGATGACTGTGAGATGATGAACAGACCAGGCTCTGACCACTATTTCTTGCCAGCATTTAAATTTGGAACATTTGGACTTTGTTCCAAAATTGGGTCCATTTTAATCCTTTTGAATGATTGTAAGGTGCCTTGATACTTGTAAAAAAAAAAAAAAAACAGCGAGTTCTCAGTTGCACTTGCTAGTACGCAGCCCTGCACTAGGGGTCAGTACTGAGCTGCATCACTTAAAAGGCATCACCTCCCAGAGCACCCCGTATGCAAAGCCCTCTGGTGCTGGACCCCATTGCTGCACACTATTATAGGATGCAACATACTGCCCCTTGTATGCTGGTTCCACTTTGTGAACCAATTTGGAGGGAAACACAGGGCCACTGAGCGTAGACTATGTACACACAATCATGCCAGTAACTTCATTGAAAGCAGAGTTAGACTGACGCTGAGCACTTTTTGAAAGTCCTGCCTAAATATGTAAATATTAATGAACAGAAATAGATGTTTAAAATATGTTACAGAGAAGAGAGAGAACTTTGCAAGGCTGTGCCTCATGAAAGTGGCAAAAGAATAGGCATGTTATGTAACTTGAAACTCAGGAATCTTTCCCATTTCTGTCTCTGGTGGTTAGAATTTTTCACTCTTGCTATATTACAAGCCCATAGGGACTTTTAAAACTACTTATACAGACTTTACTGTTTTGGATATACAAGAGTTAGTTGCATTAAGTTGTAGTTTGGGGGAAAAAAGAAACAATTTTATAGCATTTTTAAAATAACTGTTTATTAAAGGATAGTGTAAAAGATCACAGTTTCTGTATTTTTACTGTTTAGCTTTGAAAAGATAATAAAGTTACCATTCAGGAAGTGTAGCACATGGACACATTTGTTACCAGCCTAATATAACTCTAAATACTCTGAAAAATACTGTGTATTAGAATGTATGAAAATGTCACATAATTAAAGAGCAAAGGAAAAACAAGGAAAATATTGTACTGTAATGTATGGCAAGATAACATCAAAAAAAATCTAAAATGTACTTAAATTCTATAAGGGTCTAATTTATTTCTTTAGTGAAATAATATTTTTATAATGCCTTCTAAGGATCTCAAAACACTTTATAAATGTATAATGAAGAATTCTCTTGTGAGGTAGGGAAAGTAGTATTGTAGTATCCCTATATTACATGTAGGAAAATGGAGGCACATGGTAGTTAAATTACTTGCCCAAAGTTAGAGGAAGTCTTTAGTAGTTCTTCTGACTCCTAGGGTTGTCCTTTCGCCACAAGTCTATGCTTAGGTCAAGATACTCAGAAATGGAAGCCTAAAGTTAAAGTCCTAAGTTCATATTTAAGCACCTGAATAAATGGCCTAATTTTCAAAAGTGCTGATCACCCTGTATTTCTCACTGTATTTCTCACTTTGCAGAGGGTGGTAGGGGCATGTCTACATTATGCGCTGGATTGATGGGCAGAGATCAATTCAGCGGGAATCGATTTATCTTGTCTAGTCTAGATGCGATAAATCAATCACCAAGCGCTATCCCATCGACTCCAGTACTCCACCGGAGTGAGAAGCGTAGGTGGAGTCGACGGGGAAGTGTCAGCCATCAACTTGCCACAGTGAAGACACCATGGTAAGTAGATCTAAGTACGTCGACTTCAGCTACATTATTCACGTAGCTGAAGTTGCGTAACTTAGATCAATTCCCCTCCCCTTCTTACCTCCCCCCGCCCCCCTGTAGACCAGGCCTAGGTGCTGTAATGCCAGTTGATCATGCCTGGTATCTGTCACAACAACTTTCTCTCCACCCTGTTGCTTGGTACCATCATCCTCTCTTGAAGGGGCATGGGACACCTCTAAGGATGTACCCGTTCATAGATTGCCCCCATCCCCCCTAAGTGGGCCATGGGAGGTGCTGGCTGTCCCTATCTCTGTTTCACCTAACTCCTCTTACCTTCCTTAACTCTACTTCCTGAGGACCAGTGGGAGTTGGCTCTCTTTTCTCCCCACTCACAAGTTCCAGTATCAGAGGGCCTCACAACTGAGCAGCCACTGTTTTCCTCAGTGTGTCCTTTAGGTCTCAGTGCCTACCCTACTTCCTTCCCATTACTGTCATGATTCCTTGAACAGGGTGGAGTCCACTTCATGGGAGGAGATGCTGAGGTCTTGCAATCCCTCATTTCCACCTCTCCTTACTCCAAATCAACAAGGGACAGGCCATCCTTATTTACCATCCCAGAGCCCTCATGAACTCTGAGGAAGAGGCTGAATGCCTGGGAAGGATGCACTCCCCTGAGGCAAGACAAAACCAGGTTATTTCTTTACAGTTTTGAGAAATTTAGGCATGGCTTCTACAAGGAAGTCAAAATTCTGGATGTGACCCAAGGAGACTCCACCAATCAACCCCCAGGAAAAGGTTGTTCAAGTCTTAGAAGAAACCCTCACTCCATCTGCTTTCCATTTCACAAGGAAAACCATTAAATTATATGGGAGCCTTGCAAGAAACCTGATGACTACTTTGCCCTCTCCAAGACAATATCATGCTTTTATCAGCTATCCAAGCACTGCTTTGAGACCTGGGGATCTCTGCACATAGAAGCAAGTTACATCTATGAATACAAAAACAAAAATTGGCTTATCCTGTGAAGTAGCAATTTTTCTCAGATGCTCTCTGTGGCAGAAAATTGGGCCCGTTTTCTGGGGGGAGAGACATTGGTCACCAAGATTATCTCTGCTGATTCTGCCATGGTCTTCTCTAGAAAGACAAAATCCCAGCAGAACTTTGTGAAAAGCTTCTTGATTTAAGCCATGGATCAGGATCTGCAAGTGGTGGTGAAGGAGCTTGAAAAAAGGACTTCCCTGTTAAAAGCCCAAAAAAACATTATCCTTTCTCTTTCCTCAGAAAAGATGGCTCTGATCCCAATAAGCCTCTTTACAAGTCCCATTAGTCATAGTTCCAAAGATCCTATTGAATGAAGTCTTCAAAAAACAGAAAGTGATCCAGTGGAGCAAGAGGAAATGAAGATGTGGACCAGGATTTCACATATTGTGTTATAAAATACAATGTTAAATTTACTTAAAATGTAGGTGATAAGTGGTTGTATCAATTCTCTTCATCCAAAGTGCTCCCCTCTCTTCATCCAGACCCTTATAGTCTCTATTTCATTAACAATAAAGATCATTCATTTTCTGTGATGGGGTGAATAAACTCCATTCAGCCACTAAGGGAGTAAGGGACAGAGTAGCTACTCCCCCAGCTGCAGCCAGTTGGTTGACTAACACCACTTGGGATAAGAGTCTGTCCTGCAAAACGAAGGCTGTCAGAGAGGCTGAGAGCTGCATCACCACAGACTGGCAGAAAGTCATCCAAGGAACACGCTCCAAAGCTGCTGAGGACTGGGCTGAGATTGCTGGAGGGGGTGAAGGCCTTTAGTGTGTACCCTTTGTCCTACACTCTATGAGCTAGCCCAGAACTGGATTCCCTAGATCCTGCTACCAGGAGATGTATGATATAGGCATAGGAGGACAGCTGACATTAACTAGAAGGCTAGGAAAGCAAGGTCTTATGGGCCAGTGTATTTCCAAGGGATCTGGGGCCAGGCACAAGGGGACTGAAACCCCATATCTTCATAATATTTCTAGTTTGTGATGGGGCCTCTGCCCCACATTGGCTGATAAGGGGTTAATAGAGCCCTACGGAGGTTGCGCAGGAGGCAGCCAATTAGAGAGAGGCAGCTTGGAGCAGCCAGTCAGGGCCAGGGTGGCCCGTATAAGAAGGGCTGGGGAGCAGAGCAGCTTCAGTCACTCCCTGGAGCTTGAAGAGGACTGGCTGCCTTGCAGGCTGAAGACAGCAAGTATAACATCGACAGACCCCAGTCATTGGCAGTTGGGATTGAACCTGGGACCTCTGGAGCTTAGTGCATGAGCCTCTACTGCATGAGCTAAAAGCCAACTGGCTATTAGCTAAGGCTGTTGAGCAGACTCATTAATCTTTTTTTTTTCTCTCTCTCTAAGTGGTCTCAGTGCCACCAGATGGGACAAAACACCACACCCAGGAAGTGTGTTTGTTACATGCTTCTCCTAGCTGGGGAACCACATCCCGAGCTTCAGAGACTTCCCAGTTGATATCCTGGATAAGCCCTCACTTGTAACGCCGACAGACCCTGGTGGGCGGGATCAAACCAGGGACCTCTGAAGCTAAGTGCATTAGCCTCTACCGCATGAGCTAAAAGCCAGTATTAGTGGAGGAGATCAAGTAGGCCAAAGTCAGGTTGCGGTTTAGTGGACTAAGCATTAGGTTTGAAACAGCACAGGTTCAGCCTTCTAAGGCAGAGACGCTGTGTGCTGTACTGGAGGCAGGGTTGCCAATTTTGGAGGTTTCATCACATGAAGTCTTTAATTGAAGTTTAATCTTTAATTCCTGGAGACTCTAGGACAATCCTGTTGGGTTGGCAGCCCTAGTGGAGGCATGGACAAACTGGAGAGCCTTGAGGAATGCTCTATATAAACATTAAAATTTCTGTAGCAGTTTTTGAGAAGGAAAAAAATGAGTTATCCCCCTGTCTTTAGTCAAATTCTTCCTTATCCCTCCCCCATTTTAAACTGTACTGTGAGCCAAATTGCTGCTAACCTGCCCTCCACAGGGGCTGCACTCAGTGATGCTTTCTGTATAGAGTTTGTGAAATAGTTTGGAAGCTTTTGAGGTGAGTAGTGCTGTAGAAATTTAAAATATTATTTTATTATAGTAGATGTAGTCTGCACAGTTGTCCAACAGAAGCAATTGAGTCAAAAAGTCAAAACAGGAATTGTTAATAATTCAGTATATTGAATGTTTCTGAATCATGATAGACAACTGTTCTGTTCATGTCTCTTTTATACTGTGATTATGAATTCAACAGGGAGAGCATTAAAGGGATAAAGACAAACTGTGAAATTATCAAGGGTTATCATTACCCTAATTCACTTGGGTACATGAGGATATTTCACTCTCAAAAGAATTCAGACACACAGCAAATAATATTTTATGACTGTTCCAAACTCTTGACCATCCGCAGTTAGCTATGGTAATTAGTCTGTGTGACAGTGCATTGAATCATTTCCCATGTAAATAATAATCAAGATGCCCCAAGTCACATCTCCAGGTTTTGGCCCACATACCAAATCACATGCTTTGGTTGACATGTTTGTCTGATTATCTGGCAGGCTTCCCTGATGGAATTTTCCCTATTAAATCTTTGAAAGAATGAAATGCTTTATGGTTTCACATTAAAATTACCAGAACTTTTGCTGAGCTCACTTGAAAGATAAATGGATAATTAACCACATACACACACACACACACAAAGACAAATTTTGATTGTATTTGGTGTTAGACAAATACAGAAAACCTCATGAACCTTTATAGTAGCAAATGTGGCATTTGTTTATCGTGGATAGTTTGACTGACATTGGGTAGTCTTCTGCTTTCATTTACCCTGATTTCATTGAAATCAGTTCAATTCAGATACTATGACTGGACTTACTCGTATGATGGAGAGAGAAAAATCTGCTCTTCTCTACTTAGTTTAATAGGCAGTAGGTTTAAAACCAACAAAAGGAAGCACTTCTTCACACAACGCCCAGTTCACACATGGAACTCATTGCGTGGGGATGTTATGAAGGCCAAAAGCATAATTGGGTTAAAAAAAAATTAGATACGTTCATGGAGGATAGGTCCATCAATGGCCATTAGCCAAGATGATCAGGGATGCAACCCTGTGCTCTGGATGTCCCTAAGCCTCCAAATGCCGAAGCTAGGATTGGACAATAGGGGATGGATCATTCAGTAATTGCCCTGTTCTCTTCATTTCTTCTGGCACTGGCTAATGTTAGAAGACAGAATACTGGGCTAGATGGACCATAGGTCTGACCCAGTATGGCCATTCTTATGTTCTTAACTCCTCTTTGTCTTTCCTAGCTATTGCAGATCAATGTTTTCTGTTATAAAGCAGGCATGTGCTACAACAGGGGTGGTCAACCTGAGCCTGAGAAGAACCCAGAATTTGCTAATGTACAATGCCAAAGAACCACAGTAATACGTCAGCAGCCCCCCATGAGCTTCCCCCCAGATCCCAGCACCCCACCAGCAGCCCTGCCAATCAGCTGTTTTGTGGCATTCAGGAGGCTCGGAGGAGGAGCGACGGCATAGCAGGCTCAGGGGAGGGGGCAGGAAGGGGTGGAGTGGGGGCAGGCCTGTGGCAGAGCCAAGGATTGAACAGTGAGCACCCCCGGCACATTGGAAAATTGGTGCCTGTAGGTCCAGCCCCGGAGCCGGTGCCTGTACAAGGAGACACATATTAACTTCTGAAGAGCCACATGTGGCTCCAGAGCCACAGGTTGGCCACCCCTGTGCTACAATATCTAGATTCAATCAGCTAAATAAAGCATAGCATGTCATTCTGAACTTCAAAATCCCCTCCCTTTATTGGTTTGTCAAAAACTTAATGTTACTTAAACATCGATTTTTTTTTGTATGCTGAGTCTTTTAAAATGGTAATGGAGATGTTATTTTTGCTTGTAATATATCCTTTTTGTTATTACCAGAGCTGTGTGGGTAACAAAATTCTATTTTCATAGAACATAGAACATTTACAGTTATTGTCATTTCACATTGGTTCGTTTCAAACATCTTCAGGAATATTTTTCAATTCACTCCACCCAAAAATGTTTAGTGAAAACATTTGTTGAAAATGTTATCAAAATGTGTATTGAAATTTTTTTAGTGAAAACCCAATTGTCAGTGAATGAAAAATTTGTATAATAACCTTGCTGATAATGATTTACAATACATAATGTTCGCAATATACAGAAATTAAAAATAAAATAAAATAAAATAAATGACACTTTGTGAAAAATGAAAATCTTTGAATCCCTACAACTCTGCAAACTACAATGTATGGTTATAGTAAGAGTAAGCTCTGATTTAAGGAATACAAACTGTAACCTGATTCAGAATAGTTGGACAGGGACAGCTCACTGGTTTCAGCATTGGCCTGCTAAACCCTGGGTTGTGAGTTCAATCCTTGAGGGGGCCATTTAGGGATCGGGGCAAAAATTAGGGATTGGTCCTGCTTTGAATAGGGGGTTGGACTAGATGACCTCCTGAGGTCCCTTCCAACCCTGATATTATATGACAGTAGAACATGCTTTTGATGGTGCAACTACAGTTAACTAGACCAAATTTGAATCCAGAGTAATTGCATTGTTCATAGTTGGATTCATGTAGATGTAACTGAGGACTGAATCTGATCTATTGTCTCAAGTCTCTTAAGTATAAGAGTAGTATCTTTTGGGTCAGAAGTCTCGTTGAAATCTGGGAGTTTAGCCTCTAACTTCAGTATGACCGTGAAAGGTGCTTGGTTCTAATAATTTTAGTATTCTGTTGTAATTAACTTTAGAGCAGTAGTGTTCTCTAACTGGTTAAAATCTGTGGCTTAAATATTTTTGAGATGTGTATGTAAAAGTTGAGACAAAAAAGTGGCAGTAGAACACCCTAACAACTATATTAGCTATCTGTTCAGCTTCAAAGAGCAAACTGAGAAATCCTGTTTTTTCTGGAGAAAGCAAAATGATGGGAACCTCTTAGCTCGTATTCAACTTCAGATTTTTTTTAAAAATGAGATGGATATGCTTGCTCACATCTAAAACTAGAGGAGGGGAATAGTAGTGCAACAAAGGAGACAATTAGAATCAAAGAACAGCTAGGAACATTTGCTTTATATAGAAAGAATTAATACTCAAAGGATGATAATTAAAGGGTAAGTGCAGCTTGAAGAAGATTAGGCCCTGTAGAATTTATGAAACATTTGATTTCAATATTTGCAGTGCTAATTTGACGTACTCTTGGCACAAAGATCAGGTCATTACACTGAGCTCATTTATGAAAGAGAAATAATACAATGCTGAAATGTCTGCTCTTGAGATTTTGTTGAGTCTGAAATTATTTCATTTCCTTTATAGCTGGGCTTACAGCCTCCCCATCTCATTGCACAGCGCAGCATTTGAACCAAATATTCTTTTCTGCTAAGGGACCATTTTACAGGATATATTATTGGAAGTACGCTATGCAACTCCATATTCAGTAGAACCTCAGAGTTACGGACACCTCGGGAATGGAGGTTGTCCGTAACTCTGAATAAAATGCAGTTTGGGCTCCAGATCCAGCAGCTGACACTCCAGGCCAGTCTTCAGCAGCGGCTGAGCTCCCTACTCAGCACCAGCATGAGTTTGCAAGCGGGGTGTGTGTGTGTGTGTGTGTACATTCCCCTCCCGGCTGGGAAAGTGGGAGTAAAAACAGCGTGTTCCCTTTGTGGGGGGAGAAGGGGATTGAAAGCGGCGCAGACCCCAGCGCTGCTCCTGCTCTGCTGGGTCTGGCTGCCTTGGGCTGGCAGCCCCAGTGTCTTGCTGCATGTGGCTGGGGTAGGTACGGGGACAGGCACCCCAGCTGTGCCTACCCTCAAGATGCAATACAGGCACATTACAGTACAGAACATGCTTTCAAAAAAACTTATTTGTTTATTTATTTATTTATGGATTGGTTACTTCCGGTTTCACATGGTGTCCGGTTGACCGATCAGTCCGTAACTCTGGTGTTCGTATCTTTGAGATTCTACCGTAGACCTTTGAATTCATTCCATCTTCTTGATTTATAAATTGACTCAGTCTTCAGTTGCTTTTTTCAAGCATGGCAAGATGGAATTGTTTCTCAACATTTGGAATCGTTTAGCTAAGCAAGTCACTTAAAAAGTCGTGCATATACTATATGAAACTGATCTGTACTGTTCTTGTGTTCCATTGGGGTACTGGTTGAGTTTGCAGTCCACTCCGGTCTTTGGTTGTATGTTGTATGGCTGCAGTGTTGTGAGAATAAACATAATGTTAAAAAGAAATAACGAGCAGGACAGGGAGCACAGGAGAATCAATTCTTGCTTTAGTTAGGGCTGTTGTGTGGACAGTGACGTCAAGTTACTCCTTAGTAGCAAGAATAAGGCCAAAGAGGAGAGTATGTTGCTGTATGCTATTTGCCTCATTTGCATGCCAAGGATTTCACTTAAGCCCATGTCTCAGTCACACTGATTCTGTACCCATGTCTACCTCTCCTTTACCCAGTGCTCTTAAGAGTAAGGGATCAGGTACACAAGGGACTTGAGACTTCCATTCAGTGTGGATGACTGTGCCTTTTGCTTGGTGGACTTCCTAGCCTGTCTGAAAGCTTTTTCAGTAATAAATAAATTTTTAAAAGTTCATGATGAAGAATGTGATCAAGCTCTCTATCATTCACTGTGAAGTCACTCTGAAACATGCATCATCTTTCACTTTCTTCAGGAAGCTTCTGAATCCTGTGTACTTCTGAGCAGCTAGGACATATTAAGAATTGGTCAAAGAAAAATATTAGCTAATCTGAAATCACCTTGCTCAGTTCTTTCTTCTTTATGGCAACACTGTTCTTTTTTGCAGGAGTTGATGACATGGGATGGTCAGTTTTCCAGGCAACACAGGAACATCTTCCCAAAATACAAGATGTCACATCTTGGTTCTTTTATGCTGTTTAAAGAGTCATATCTTTGGTAACAAATACTTAAGTTACAACTCAGCTTGCACTCTCCAAAAATCCCTCATTTCATAATTCAGAAAAACGCTAAGATTTTCCATGCCCAGATTGGGCTTTTAGAGATAAAACTGTCTTACAGAGCTAATGTGCGTTCTACTTCTGAAATTAACCTACTCTGATTGATATGGCCTCCGGCAGCGTTTGGACCTGTTGTTCCTTCTCCTCCTCTAGCAGCTGTGGCCAACCATAAGGTAGCTGGAACCAAATGACTCATTCCGCCCACCTGCCCAGCATCTGGATGTGCGTTGCAAACCTCTTGGATAAAGTTTGGTGGACTGTGTAAATATCTATGGAGGAGGGAAAGTTGAGTTATATTGAATAATCTTGACCTTGTTTGTCTCTTTCCAATTCACTACCCTTTAGTTAAAAAAAAAAAAAAAAACAAACAAACCACTGATCAGATTTTAAATGGGTGGGTGGGTGGATGCGGGGGTTTTAGTGTATGGGAATTTAGTGCTGATGCAGAGTTCTGGCTTGATAATCCTGGAACCTAAACTCTTATTTATCTACAAAATAGCAATAGCACAGGAAGAAGTACTGGAGGATTCTCCACACCACGCTGACAAGGCATCTTGACCAAAATGAAGAGTCTCAGTGAGTGAGACTATTTCCTCTCCATGCACTCATTCTTACTAGCATCCTTTTTGTCAGCCTCAGCAGGTCATGGAGGGCAAATGACACACTCATCTTTGGAAGGGCATTAAGGTTTAGACTTTAGTGGGGTGATGATAGGAAGATTGTGCTGCTGCAGTCCAGATTGCTTTTGTTATCTGGGGAAATTAGAGAACTTCAGTCTCCAGGACTGTCCAGCTGCCACTTCTCACAAATTTTAAAAAACGAATTAATTAAGTCTTTGAAGCAAATACTTGGCTTTGTTGCTTCCCTGTTGCAGCTAACTTAAACCCATGTCAAAATATAACCAAAAATCATTCCAAAACGAAAGACAGAGGACAGAAATTTGCGTCCTGCAGGCCAGACTTATACTGATGTCCAATCCTGATATGAAGTAAACAGCTAACCCGCGCAGTTGGGATGGCCTGTAGGTCCATTAGCATAGGCTGTCTATAAAGTTAATCGCAATTAAGTGTGTTGTGTTGATCTCCCACTGACAGGAGCTGTAGTATGTAATTGTGTAATGGTGGGAGTTTTGCTATGGCTAGCTTTATCATTTTGTCAGTTCACTAATAAAAGATTGCAACAGGTACAGAGAATCTCATTTACATATGGCAGCTAAGAAAGCATTATGGGAAGGCTGCCTCAAAGACAGGCTAGTGTGTTGTTGCAATTGACACCCATGCTGTGATTCCATAATTGACAAGAAATGCTGTTATTAAGCAGGTCTGCTGAGATAATTAGCATTCTGGGTTGCATTTTTAATCAGACTTGAGTCAGATAATTTATCACAGCAGTAGCAAGCTGTCAGGGTCATACAATAAATACTCATTAAGGATGAATAAAGATTAAGTGCAGTCTGAAAGAAAATTAGGCCAGGTAGTTCTTATGAAACATTTCACTTCAATATTTACCATACTAATTTGGTATAATATTGGCAAAAAGATCAGCTCCCTACATTGAGCTCATTTATGAAAGAGGAGATAATGCTGTGATGAAATGTTTGTGCTTTGTATGTGTAAATCTGAAATTGTATTCCTAATTTGCCAAAAATATTAATTTTGAAACACTGATTTAGCATGACTGTTCCAGCAGCATCTGTGTCAGCACCATAATAAGTTGACACTTTAAAGAGAAAAATGTTCCATCTTCAAAGCAGACCTAATTTGTTAGCATTAGTAAAATACTGTACTTTAAATTTAATGTAACTCTCTTGTGTTTGATTGGTTCATACATAGGCAGTTTATGGCATTTTCAGTTAATTAAAAAACACCCGCTATTAAAATAGGCAACATTTTTAAATTAAAAAAAAGACATTTACAGGCCACTGCCAGTAAATAATCAGGACATTTATGTACTTGCCTATAATTTATAGATATAAAATCAAATGAGGACACTAGTGTTTATGAATATAGTACATTTTGTTGACAAAACCAGTTTAAAGGTCAAGTACAAAATCCAGAGTAAATGTGCAGTTTGCTTAACTGCCTGATGTTAGTGGAAAATTAATTTCAAGAGCTGCTGAAATATGATACAAAATAACCAATATTTAGTCCTACTGAAGAAAAGGAGTGAAAGAACGGTTTAAAGAAATCATCATTTTTATTTACTACTGTAAGTATTTCACAGCATACTGAGGTTAAATTCCAAGGAGAAATAAGTGGTTCATTATTATCACAATGTTCATCTTTCAGTACTACATATTTCATTCAAAAAATCATGACATTGGCTTAAAAGTCATGAGATTTTTTTTAAGTTGTGTTTTTTATTTGGTTTGTGGTTTTTGAACATATAGGGTGTACTCAGGTCATATTTTCAGCTCTAATCTGCAACTATGAGGGGTAAAAAATTACCTGTTTTATTTTCTTTTTAAATTAAAGCTGAGGTTCTCATGAAAGCACATAACTCCAGGCACTGGGGCTTTAAAGAGAAGCCCAAAGACTGTTAAACTCTTGATAAAATTGCAAGGGTTGGTAACACTGATACTTAATATTAATATGTTATTGAATCTTAAGGACTGATTTTTATTAAATAACTGCAGTGAGCATAACATACTTTGGAATTGCATAATTTAGTTACAAAATATAAATAACTAATTTTGATTTAACTTGTTTTGCGTGAAAAATCAACTTTGATATAGATGTTCTTTTAAAAAATATATTAATGTATTTAGCTGTGCAATTAGAGCTAATCTCAGCAAACAGAGAGAAAGGGACATTATTAAAAAAGATATTGGTTCCTAGCCATTTTGACAGAAATTTTTGCCAATGTGCTATTCGAAGAAATATAGGAAAGTGTTTAGATGTACGCCAAAAAAGTAATTAAATTATTTACTGAAAAGACTTGAACAAATACTTTTTATATAAAAAAATTTTTTTTAAAGCTAATGCTTGTCTTTCAGCAGGTACTGAAATATTACTTCTGTATTATAATTATTATTTTCACACTAAGAGTACAGAAAGCTGAATCTTTGATCAGATGTATGTTTAAAAGTAATTTAGTATTGTGAATGTGAATGCAAAGAACATGTCTTTGAAATTAATTTAGAATAATGTTATATAACACACTGTCTGGGTTTGCCTGAAACATTCATTGATCCTGATGGGAAAGGGTTAAGTGGGTTTTGCTGGCTCAAGGAAACATGTGGCTTGTTACCCTCACCTGACTATCAGAGAACACAGAGACAGAAGAGATGTTTTCAGATACAGAATCTAATGAATAGGCTTAGCACTTTTAACATAGGAACCCTTGGAGCTGAATTTTTTTTTCCTTATTGAGCTAAATTTTGTTACCTTTGTTACCTTTGTGTTAATATCAAACCTCAGGAAAGCATGAACTTAGATTCTACAGAATGGGTGAGCTTTGTTTGCAAGCAGATTGGGAACAGCACCTGCTCAAAGGGTATTATTTAGGAATTTGGTTTCAGAAGTTTCGATTATATTTCAGTGACAACAGTGTGGCTGCAGTTGGGCCTGGAATAAAATAGAAGGGAGAGAACATGCCATCCCCAGGGAGCTCAGCAGATATGAGCCTCCATAGAACCATCAGATTGTTTTCTCTCTCCTGAATAGATGTATCTGTGGAGCAAGGATGAGAAGGATGGCAAATAGAGACAGGGTGCAGCAGGCTGGCTGGGGCACCCAGGCAGTGGAGGAGGGGAAAAAGATGGGTTATCATTATTTAGACAGACAAAAAAGTGAGTGTATAAACTCTTTGGGGCAGGAGTTATTTCGTATTACATGTGTGAACTGGGCTGATACTCTCATTATTCTTACTAATATTCTATGTGATTTGGTTTCCCTGTTCAATTTTGTGTTCCTGCCTGTTTGATTACAAAGGCTTAAATCAGACCAGAGCTGGGGGTTGGCCTAGGCAGGAAAGGAAAGAAGGACTAAGATAAGACAGCCTCAGGTACATACCTTCAAAGCAGCTGAGGCCTGGTCTTTGTAGCTAAAAAGAGGTGTACTTTTTGCCTGGGGTAACTCTCACACATGAGCTATCCCAAGGTAAAAGCACAGTGAAGACCAGGAACTTTAGTTTTACCACTAGGCAGACAGCCCTTGTGGGAAAACTAACATGCCTAGTCTTCACTGTGGTTTTTACCTTGGGATAGCTCATGTTCATTGGTTATCCTGAGGTAAATAATGCACCTCTTTTAGCCATAAAGACAAGGCCTAAGAGAACAATGGGCTCTTACTGGGATATGCGACTTCCAGGGCCTAGCAAAATTAACAGGACTTGTTTTGCCAAGGCTTAAACTCTAAAGATCAAAACACCCCAACCATTAAAGGTGCCCCTGGCAGAAAGGGAGCAGGGAAATGATCAGCATTCCAAGAGGTTGATATACATTGAGGTCTTGTCTACACTGGCAGTGGCATGAAGGTACAGGCACTACATGAGAAGCTACACACAACAGGGAAGCTGCCTGCGTCCACAGTGTGGTCTGTAGCAATGAAAGGCTCTGGCAGGGGCTGCCGCCAGAACTTTCCCCACTACCTTTCCCCATCACAGCCTTTGCCACTGCCAGAGTCTTTCCCTGCAATGGTGATAGGCTCTAGTAATGGGGAAGCAGACACTGCTACTAAAAAGAGAAATGCAGACAGGAGAGGCACTGCTTGAACTAACAGGCTAGGTAAGATCCATGCAGTTAAGCCTTTTCTCTTTTTTTGGTGTAATTTTTAACCCATGTCTCTGAATGCTGTATTCCTATTGTTTGAGAAGGCTGTATAGTCCCTATATATTAACCAGAAGTTACAGCTCCCAGAGAGACGTAAACAGTAGGGTCCAAATTCCAGCTGGACCTGCTGAATTAGTCATGGTTGATGCCCAGAGGGCTGTAACTCATGTCTGTGTTTAAGAGTGGCAAATTGTGGATTCCATCCCAGGAGAGAGAGAGGCTCAAGGCTAGGGCTGTCAACCTTCTAAGTGGACAAACTGAACACCCCAGCCCGGCCCCGCCCCGCCCCCCCCCGCTCGCTCCATCCCCCCCTACCTCCGTTGCTGGCTCTCCCCCATCCTCACTCACTTCACCAGGCTGGGAAGGGCATTGAGGGCTACAGCTGGGGGTGCGGGCTCTGGGATGGGGCTGAGGATGAGGTTTTTGGGGTGCAGGAGAGGGTTCCGGGCTGGGGCAGGGGTATGGTTCTGGGCTGGGGGTGCAGGCTCTGAGTGGGGCCAGAAATGAGAGGTTCAGGGTGCGGGAGAGGGCTCTTGGCTGTGGCAGGGGGTTGGGCTGTGGGGGGGCCCCCCTCCGGCTGGGGAGGGGGGCTTTTCAACCAGCCTGACCCTTATGGGCGTGCACTTAGTGAGACTGAAGAGGGACAGTGGTGCAGCTAGCCTGGTAATGGTGACAATGTGATCATAAAGTGCCAAATGCTTGAGTCCAGCGGTTATCAAACTGTGGGTTGCGATCCCATTTTAATAGGGTTGCCAGGGCTGGCGTTAGACTTGCTGGGGCCTGGGGCTGAAGCCAAAGCTGGGCCACATTGCCTAGGGCTGAAGCCTGAGGGCTTCAGCCCTGGATGGTGGGGCTCAGGCTTTTCCCGCCCGTCCACCCACGCAGAGAGATGGGACTCGGGTTGTGTAGTAGTTCTTGTTGTCAGAAGGGGGTTGCCGTGCAATGAAGTTTGAGAACCCCTGCTCTAGTTATATACATGATGATATTCTCATAAGAAGATGAGTTAGATGTGTGTAGTATAGTGGTACTATAGACAAATGTGTAAGTAATTACTCTCAACGCATAGCTTGTTTTCTGAGTTAGAGCTATTTTGCAACATGAGTTTTCATAGCTGGCAAGTTGAGTGATAAAAATAACCTCTCCAATGGTGTGTTTGAAGGCAGTGTCCTTTTGTTCACTATGATTTATTTAAAATGCGGGTTTCACACTAGGGAACACCATTAAAATCTTTCTTAATAATATCGATGTATATTGCTGTCTTCAGGGGGGTTTTAACACAATTTTCCATTGCATTTTTGCTAATTAAATATATGTTTGTAGACAAATGTTGCTTCTCTCAGCCCATCTTCTGCAGTGAAATCACACTGACAAATTTATGACATCAGTCAATCTGATGCCACAACATATTATGTCCAAGTTAAACAGGGGTAAATATCAGAGCATAAAGGAAAATATCTTAAGCATGTTTAATTTTTGTTATGCATATACATAAAGTGTAGTAAATAGGGATGAACTTAAGCACATTGTCACAAGGTCCACTCACTTCTAGTGGTGCCTCCTCCTGGTTCCTCTGGGGATGAGCTCTTTCCAGGGGCCACGCTCTTCTCTGGCGTCCTCTCAACCTGCCCCTCTCTCTCCAGGACCTGCAGCTTCCTCTTCATGACTTGGCCCTCTGGCCAGGTCACTGTGGTCTTCCCCTTCTGAAGTATCAAAGTTTTCCAAGGCAGACTGTCCCAGGCAGTCCACTTTCTGCTGTTTGATTTGCATCACTTCCAGTGCCCAGGGATCCCAGGGCTGCTCTATGCTAGGGGTATGCTCAGGGGCCCCTTTACTAGCAACCAAGGTCTGCTTATCCCATTCCTTGCTGTTTTTCCTCTGAACCTTTCCTACCTCTCTGGCTCTCCCCCTTTTCTGGGTTTGCCAGCCCAAACTCCCTCCTCCGAGGGAGTAACTGTAGATTACTTGCCCCTAGTCCAATGTTTCTCAACCTGTTTATCATTGTGGGCTGCAGGTTGAAAACCATAGCGCCCCCACCTACACTTATGCCCAGAGCCCCCCCACCCGGAGACCTCTCTATGGAATGGGGCCAGGAGCGGAGGCGCAGGGCCAGGCAGCCAGGACCAGATAATTTTTAGCACATGGCTGGGCCCTGGGTTGGGAACTACTGCTCTATCCCCAAACACACCTTCCTACTCACAGGGAGTGACTGCAGACTGTTTTCCCTGCAGTCCCCTTGCTACTCTCAGCTCCTTGACTTTCTACAGGCCCCTCCTGTTCCTGTCCAGCTGAGCCTCATTTCATCAATCCATGCTCCTTAGCTCCTCCTCCAGGTGCAGCCTGGGGGAGTTAATTGGCCTACCTGCCGGCTTACCTCCTTCAAGTCTTGTGTGTGGTGGACACCCCATGACGCACATGCTTAAATGTTTTCCTGAACTGAAGCCAAAAAAGCTAAATGCCTGACTAGCTTATAGCATAGTGAATAACTTAAATATGAGGGTATTGGGCATGTCAGTGATTTCAAATATATGAGCTCAATGATAACTGAAAGTGATATGAAAATATATTTTGCTAAAACTTGGGTCATATTTTGGGGGATAAAACATGGAAATATATGATGAACATGAATATTTGAAAATGTAGAGGTATAGGGTAAAATTTCCAAAAGCACCTAAGTCCTATTTTGAGAAGTGAATTAGGCACCTGAGAGCCTAATTTTCATTGAAAGTCAGTGGAACTTGCATTGCTAAGTGCCTAGGTCGCTTTTGAAAATGGGACTTGGGTTCCAGCACTTTAGGTGCTTTAGAAATTTTTACCCACTGTCAGTCAACTAGCCATTTTGCTCTGTCCCTGTGAATCATAGTTAATAAGAAAAGACTTGAAAAAGCATTTTAAGTTTTTACCACCACTTGTTATTGAATTGTCTTGGCCGTAAAGTAAAGTGAAAAAACAGAAATGTACATATGCACATCAGGTGAGAAGTCCTTTGATTTATACAGTATTATTCATAAGAGTTGTGTCCATTAGTTTGAATAAATATCCACTAGACTTTGGTTAGCCAATGCAAAAAGCGTGAAAAATGTTGATTTAAAAATACTGTACTATAGTTTGATACAATTAAAACTATAAAAATATGAATATGGGACTTCTGACACCATTGGATCACTTTCTGCAGTGTTTACAATTGACCTTAGGTGGTGCTGTTGCATTTTCTCTCTTTTTCTGCTACTGCCTTTAGAGCTTCTGTCACTTTTATTCTACTTTGCTTTTCAAGACCATAGTTGGAAACTAAGAATAATTGACTATATCAAAATCTGTAAGGACTACCCAGCTGGAAAACTAAAATGTAACAGCTTCTACATGGATTTGTATGATATTCCATTTCCTAATTTGAAATGCTTTAGAACCTTATAAACTCCAAGTGATACTGCACTATGCTTACTGCATAAGGAATATCTTGTTCTAAGTGTTTTATTGTGTCTGTTGGTGTATGTATTTGTCTGTAAAAATAAACTAAAGACACAAGATGGGGAGTAAAAAGCCCCTAAGAAATTAAGATCTGCTTGTGGGCTTGAGGATGTTCGTTCACTACTCTTTTAACTTTCATATGGCTAATTAAAATGAAAGTGGCTGAATTTTAGAAAAACAAATGCATAACTCACACTGACAACTTGCATAGTGCCTCCTGTGTTAAAGGGCCTGTGCACAACTTTAACATCCAGTTTCCTGTCCTTATCTTCTCTGTGCCAACTCACAGTTTGGGACATGAGGAAACAGAATATAGTTTGCTTTTTCTCTCCGTACAACTTAAAAAAAATTCCCATGAAGTTTTTTTCCACTATAACTGCCTACCCGTTATGTTCTGCAATCTGCCAAGCTTGCCAAAGCTCAGCAGGTAGCCAATATGGTATGCATGTCTGTGTGTGAAAGCTCCCCTGATGTAGACAAGATGTTAGTTGTAAAATGAAGCCAACGTCATGTCCACAAGCGTGCAAGAAAATATTCTCAGTCTCGACAGCCAAAGAAGTATGCTGCTCAGATGTGAGTTTATCGGCTGAATATACTGACTATAATAATTCTAAGAATAAAACTTTTAATCCAGAGAACATATTATGATTACAATACCCACAGTGCTTTCAAAATGGCAAGTTTGTTGTCTTAACAAGTACGTCTGGTTTTAATTAATTTGGGGGCTTCTTGGTTTGATTTTTCCTGCCCTCTATATTTATAATGCTTCTGTTGGCATTTATATATTTAATTCTTCTATTAGCATCTATTTTTAACCTGTACAGCATGAAATACTAATATTATGGAAGTAAACCTCAACCTTACAGGCTGATCCTGTATTAGTCCCTGTGTGCGGCAGAAATGGGAGCACAGGGGCATCACACCACACAACAATTGTGAGAAGAGAATCTATAGGTTCAGACTTCTCAGCCTGCATTTAGCTGAAAGTTGCACATGACATGAACGCTCTTGCACATTTTTGCACCTCTGCTCTACAAGTTTGTAAAGGGGCACGTGATTGAGAGAAGGGTGAGTTGTGGCAGAAAATTGTAGTATCTAGAAGTAGTCCTTCTTACATTTGTTCCCCAGCCCCACACTCTCTAGCATGCAGCTGCTATTTGCGACAAAATCAATATTGGAGTAACAGAAGAAATGCCAGTGTATGGATCCTATCATGTAAATCTCAGGATGCCTGTCCATACATACCATGGATCATGGTATGGATCCTATCATCATGACAAGTGCACACAACAAAATTAATTGGCTTTGGTCAGAAGAAAGAATACCTAGCAGCTGAGAGAGAAAGTATTGAAAATGTTTTGATTTCCAGTCCATAGAAGTTCAAGTTAGAATTGAGTAAAACTCGGTGGTTTAAATTTGAGAAGTATGAACTTCTTTATAGTTTAATTTTACATGTTGAGTTTTAGTTTGTTTCCAATGTGAACAAACCAAAAGCTCAGTGTGAAAACCCACTGAAACCACCAAGTTTTTGTCTCATTTTAGACTGAATCTATGTGAAATGGTCAAGTTTTGCTGGGTTTTCACTTAAAACCATGTCAGTCCAGGTTCATGTAAAATTCAACATTGGTTCAAGAACAAATGGGCATAGAGTTGCCGGGTGTCCAGTTTTCGACTAGAACGCCCAGTCAAAAGGGGACCCTGGTGGCTCCGGTCCACTAAAAGTTTGGTGGACAGCGCAGTGGGGCTAAGGCAGGCTCCCTGCCTGCCATGGCTCCTCACGGCTCCCGGAAGCGTCCAGTGTGTCTGGCTTCTAGGTGTAGGGGCAGCCACGAGGCCTCTGCGCACTGCCCTCACTCAGAGTGCTGGCTCCGCAGCTCCCTTTGGCCGGGAACTATGGCCAATGAGAGCTTCAGTGGTGGCACCTGCAGGTGTGGGCAGCACACGGAGCCTCTTGGCTGCCCCTTTGCCTAGGAGCCAGAGGGACATGCCAGACTCTTCCGGGAGCCACCTGAGGTTAGCATCGCCCGGAGACCGAACCCCCCTCCTGCATCCAACCGCTTGCCCCAGGTCAGAACACCCTCCTGCGCCCCAAACCTCTACCCCAGCCTTGAGTCCCCTTCCATACTCCAAACACATCAGCTTCAGCCTGGAGCACCCTCCTGCACCCAAATTCCCTCCCAGAGCCCACACCCCCTCCCGCACTCCGAACCCCTCAGCCTCAGCCCAAAGCTGCCTTACTGCACCTCAAAACCCTCATCCCCAGCCCCACCCCAGAGCTTGCACCCCCAGCCCAGAGCCCATACCCCCTGCCACACCCCAAACCCCTGCCACAGCCTGCACCCCAAACCAAGTGACTTTTGTATACTTGTAGTTCAAATAGTTACCCAGACCTGCAAACCGTTTGAGCTTCAGCCATTATTAATCACAAGAGGACACTCTTAGGCTGAAAACCAGAATAATCACTAGACCATTGGTTCCCAAACTTATTCTGCCACTTGTGCAGGGAAAGCCCCTGGTGGGCCAGGCCAGTTTGTTTACCTGCCGCGTTTGCAGGTTCGGCTGATCGCGGTTCCCACTGGCCATGGTTCGCTGCTCCAGGCCAATGGGAGCTGCTGGAAGCGGCGTGGGCCAAGGGACATGAGCATGGGAATCAGCAGCTGGTAAAGAGACCATATAGCCTAGTTTCACCAAGGGAGTCCTAATTTTTTACATCCGTGTCCTGAGAACTGTCCAGAACACTTGAAATATCTTGTTTTTTCATTTAATTGGTGAAAGAATTTGGGTTGTGAGGGTTTTTTTATATACAAAATACTAATGAAAAACACAGTGTTATACCCTTATTTTGTACATATTCGTTTAACTCTCATCAATCTGCAAACCCTCATCATGAAACCCTGTGTTTCATGCCAGTCATTGTTCAAGGCCAAAGTTGATCATGTCTCATCAGATGATAACAAGGCAATCTGAATCTAAGTCGATTATCCAGTCAAGTCAATGCACGAACGCCTATGCTCTGCCCTTTGAAGGTTGAGGGGGCAGATTTAAGAGGAGGGATGTGTACCTACCAGTCCCTTGAATCTTTCCTTGTCTTTCCTTTCAGTATTGCCTGTCCAAAAATTTCAAAAATCATTGGTCAATATCCCAAAATACATGAGATTTGCCAAAAAATTATAAGATTTTTTTAAAGAAGACTAAATAATGTATTTTTGATTTATCTTCTGATTTTTGAGATCCCCTTTTTTGCATTGCCAAGCTTTGTGCAACAATTAGTGTTGTCAACTCTTGCAAATTTAGCAACAATTAGCTTTTTTGCCTTTGCTGTAGGAGCTCTCTCTAGAGGACCCAACCAAGACTCATGCCCTATTGTGCCCGGCACTGTACAAACACGTAGGAAGAGACATTCCCTGCGATGAAGACCTTACAGTTTAGTGCAAACCACAGAAGTAAGTTTGTGATGTGGGAACTGGAAATAGGACTCTCCAAACTCAACTCATATAAGGCCACCAACATCCGGTATATGGGATCAACTTTTAATCCCTGTGGAGGTGGGCTGGATTCAAACTTGTAACCCACAGGTGAAATGTTCGGTAGCTCATTGGTGATGCCTTGAAGCATTCAATTAATTCTCCATCAACTGCAATGTTGTACCTTTGAGAGCGAAGTTTGCTTCCTGGAAAATTAAAGCTTATTAAATCAAGCTGTGACCTTTTTGGAGCTTACAAAGATAGGGTCTTCCACTCTTTGGACACACAGGCAGAATTTCTTACAGAGTGCTCTAAATCTCAGACATACTACAATAAAGTTCCCCACTCTGTTCTTAAAGTGACAGCTCTCATTACACAAAATACAAAGACTAAAAATACAATACAAAAAATATTAATACAACATCCAAATTCACTTCTAAATACAGTTTCTTGAAATAGTGAGTGATTCCAACAATTACAATTATTCTAGGGTCCTTAAACTAATTGTTATACAAATTTTTCACCTCCACGTGGGTCATCCTTCAGAACCATAGCACAGATCTCTTCTACTTCAGACAATACACACTTTGTCATTGGGTTACACAATTATCTGTGAGGCAGCAATCAGATGTTGGACTTCAAGATCCCTGCTTTCTGGTCATGACTCAGGGTGATGTGTGTGGTCTGATTATAGACAGCATAGCCAATGTCCCAGTTTGGGTCATCTGCAGGGATTGAACCTGGGCCTCTGCGTGTTAAAAACATTAGTCTCTACACTTTAGCTAAGAAGCAAGTCTGTTAGATTGGAGGCATTAGCAGCATCATAAATCTTTACGTGTGCTCTAGCCATTTGAGGGCTACAAGAGCTGCACTGTTAGCATGGGTTACACAAGCACATAATTTGGCACATCCCTTCTAAAAAGCAGTCTGGCAAAGTGGATGAGATATTGTCAGATTAGGTTATTTTAGAGATCTGAGTTCTGTTTCTAGCTCTGCCTGAGGTGGCCTCATCAAACTTTCAGTGATCTTATCTACAAATGATAGGTTTCAGAGTAGCAGCCGTGTTAGTCTGTATTCGCAAAAAGAAAAGGAGTACTTGTGGCACCTTAAAGACTAACAAATTTATTAGAGCATAAGCTTTCGTGAGCTACAGCTCACTTCATCGGATGCATTACGATGAAGTGAGCTGTAGCTCACGAAAGCTTATGCTCTAATAAATTTGTTAGTCTTTAAGGTGCCACAAGTACTCCTTTTCTTTCTACAAATGATAGTTATCAATATGGAGTCTTGGTTTAAAAATATAGATTTTGAAGGGCATAGAAGCATTAACTACAATTAGTGGAAGAGATGGGACTAGAACTTTATGGTTTTTCTCTGTTCTCTCCCCTCCCACCCCTTGCACAAAGTCAGTAACTTTTCACAAGTGGTTCTGAAGCCAGGGATAATGTGTTGTTAGCAAGAGCTGGCAGTGCTGCAGTTTATTGTCTCCAGAACCATGATTAGGAGAATTAGGGCTACAGGGAGAATAGTCAGAGCCCAGCCTTTCTTTGATCCCCTCAAGGGTGAGCTATTCTGACCCACACAGAGCATAGCAAAGAAAGGAGTCCGAATGTGGAGAACATATGTTTCTCTGATAATGCGTAAGGGCGCTTTCACCTTTTGTAGGAATAGTTTGTGAACATAAAAAATCCTGTTTCAGTTTTTGCCTTTGAAAATATGGTCACTTAAGCAATTGGGGGAGAATTGGCATGCTTTTGGATGGATGTGGGGATAGCTGGGGTATTTTGGGCCCAGGAGGGACTGAAAAAAAAATACAGTTTAGTTCCACAGGCAATTTATGGAGGATGAAAATACTCAAGTTCCAAAGGTTTAAAGGCAGAGCTAGAATTGTATTTATTTGTTTGCTTTATAAAAATATGTTGTTGGTTGGGTTCTTTTAGGCTGTAAATAGAGAAGGGGTTGTCAGATATGAAACTCTCTATTTGAGAGCCAAATGAAATTCTCTCTCTGTTGGATTAAGCCAAAAGTTACTTTTTAGAATCAGATTTTATTTCTCATTAGAGTGTAACTCTCAGAGAATTGCCAGCAATAATTTTTGAGTTGGTTTTATAAAATGCATCTCCTACAACTTGAGTCTCATAAAATTAATTAACACGTCATGATTCAAGGTTTCTATAAGTTAAGAAAAATACAACTAAATCTAAATAAAACATTATTAATTGCGTTTATTTTTATACGAGGCTTAAGCCACATTAACAATTATATTTTTCCCCTTATTGTTCAACAATTTAAAATGTACCAGAAAATATTGGCAGAAGATTGTTGCCTAAGTGAAAACATCTAGACTGAAACTGATAAACGACTTGAAGAAAAGTTGATTAACTGTTAAAAGCAATCCCAGCAACTTTAAGGATAGAAGTTAAATGACTTTTGTCAAACTCTGTTATGACCTTCCAATATATGTATAAATGTTTAAAAAGCACAAATAAACTGTTAGAACAATTTGAAGAATTATAAGTTGAATCCACAAAAACCAGGGAATTTCTTGTCAGACCTTTTCACTTGAGGTCCTACCCTGCACCCATTGATTGGAAGTTGGTTGGTGTAAGTTTTTTGCCAAAGACTTCAGAGAGAGCAGGCTTAGATCTCTTGCTCTCCCATGACAGGGGAGGTTCTGAGAATACAGGCTTCAGCCTGAGCCTGAACATCTATAGTGCAGTTTTTTGCCCTACAGTCAGAGCTCTGTGAGGCTAAGTCAGCTGACCCAGGCCAGCCATGGCCACGTCGCAGGTCTTTTATCAAAGAGTAGACATAAGTGACACTTCTGTTGTGCCTAGATATTGCCACATGTATGGAACCACCCTTTAAAAGTATACATACGTAATTTCTGCACATGTAAATAGGTATTGGTGCATATCAGTCTAGCAGCTATGTATGTAAATACTTACTTGAATTGGTACTTATTGTAGTAGATGCAACTGAGTTTAAAGGGCATGCTACACTAGACCTTGGTTAGTGCAAACCATTTAATTTAGTCTGCCTTTCCCTCTGCTACAGTGAATCCATGGCAATCCACTATAAGATCATCAGCTCCACTAAGTCGGAGATAAATCAAGTGATTACAATACAGTGCTAGGACAGATAGATTAGGAGGCGGTCAAACTCTGCAATAAATATTTCTCTAAATAGAATTGAGACTTGCTGATGAAAGTGAAGAGAAGGAAGCTTGAAAACTTCCCTGGAATCACTTTTAACTTCTAGCCATTTTTATTAGTACAATTCCAAATTGTTGTTCTTTCTCCAGCATCCTGCACTACTATATATGAGACAATGTGTGTGGAAGAAAATTCGTCATTAGAACAAGTCTTCAGGAAATGACAAGGGTTACTACTTTACTTGATAAATTGTTTTAATGACGAATTTTCCTCCACACAAATTTTCCTTCCTTTTCATTAAAAAATTCTATCTTATTCCCAATTAGAATGTTTGTAACTTCCAGCTGTTGAATGTTGTTGTATCTTTTGTCTGCTAGATTAAAGAGATCTATGTAGCTATTTACTGTCTGTGATTGTGTCATCTTAACTTTATCTTCAATAAGCTAAATAGATTGGGCTCTTAAGTCTCTCACTGTACAGTGTGTTTTTCAAACTTTTCTCTGTTGCTTTGCATTGTGGTATTCATGTGCTGTGGAGAACTTTTTTCTTCTTTTAATGGGGAAAAGTTATTAAAATTATTTTCCAATTTCTAATTTGCTGTTGTAGCAAAAAGTCTACTGCTGCATCACTTCTGGAAAAGAAAATGGGTAGAACATTTAAATCTGGTTTAGCACCAAATGTTGGCATGGAGAGAATGTTCCTAATAATAAACTAATTAATAAGGATGATACTTAGCTCTTATGTAGATATTTTTTCATTTTTGGAGTCTTTATAAATTAATTATATCGATTAATTTATTATTCTAGTGACTTGGAGTCTTTCTTTTCTCATCTTTTTTTAATTTTAATAGATTTTTAATGTGATTATGACCATATTATTTTTCATAGTCTGATGTCATATTTAATTTAACTGCTAGCTGCGTTTCTTCCATTAGCTATTGTCTGCTCATCATTGCCAATAGTTACACTGTTTAGTCTCCCCTCCTCCACTACTACATCAGTTTTGCTGTTCCTGCAGGGTTGGCTTTCAATTTTATGCATTTTTGTGTTCATGTTGTTGCCACTAAATCATGTCACTGTGGTGTTAATTTCCACTGCTGTACTGAAAATATGAAAATTTTATTTTACTCTTAATCCTCATCACCTGTCCTCTCCCCAGGTTTTGAATATGGTGATCAGTGTGGATTGTTTGAATTACACTGTGGCCCATAAGGATTGAGCTACAGTAGCTAAGAGAGGGTGAGAGAACTGGAGGGTAAGGGAACAATTTTAAATGTTGGCAAGATTTTAACCCCTTAAACTGTGCCATCTCTTATTCAGCTCCTATGTTGCAGGCAATCTGATATACTGATGTGTGTGGGGCAATAAAATGCTTCATACAGTCTTACAGTGGAAGACTAACTGAAGGTAGAACTGTATTCCAATAGGAGAGCCTGATTTTAACCCTTGGATGAATATACAAGTTTATAGAGGAGAAACTAGCTAACATTTGAGTTGGACAATTTCTTACTTATCTTGATGACTAAGGATTGTTCATATGAAAGTCAATTGTCAGGAATAGGGATGTCAATTTTTTTTATACTCAGCTTTTCACTGAAATACAGTAGTTGAACTTTAACCAAGTATCCTTTGTGTCAACCTAGGATTATTATATGTGGTACACCCTTGGATCCTAGCCTTGACTTGCCTAGCACTTTATTTTATTTCACCATTTGTCACCCAAGGATGTCGTTTGTTGTCTCAAATTGCTGCTGACAAGAATGTTAACACCTATGGTATCAAGTCCTTTTATGGTATCACTCCTATTTTATTCTACTTGCCCTGGCTTCTAGCCAAATCCTGGGTTGACCCTAATGTTTTACTGCTTGTGTGCATAACTCTCGGGACCCTAGTTATATTTTAGTCTGATCTAAAGGGGTGTTGAGCAGCTCATGCAAATGGTCTCAATTTCCTCTGACTTCAGTGGGAATTGAGGGGAGATAGCACCTTACAGGAGCTGTCAGCATCTTCCAGGATCAGGCTTTGTTGTTGCTGGAAGTAGATCACGAGGCTGGGAGGTTTACTGGTCAATGAGCAAAGATTTAAACTCTACATTTATTGGAGGATTCTCTTTTCTGATTGTAAATGTATTTAAATCCGTGTCCTCAGTAATGGTGGGGTTGGGAAGAATGATCACTTTCGATAGAAAATCTCCATTTCTCGGCTCTTTGCTATTTACTTTATGAATGTAAAATGCTTTGCAGTGGCTTGGCATAAAAGTAGCACATCTATTTAACTGATACTTGGTTTAATTTTAACAACATGTTGGGCCACTGGGTAAACGCTACTGTAGTTTGGAGGGGTATGTGGGGTATTAAATCTATATTTTATAGACTCTGTCTGAAAATCTCTTATACATTGTCAGTGCAAAGCCAAGGGTATGATGGTTTGGCAATAAAGCATACTGAGAGGAGAAAAGTTCACTAAATCTGGTGGATTATGATGGATATTTAGAGCTTTCAGAGATGGCAGAAAGACCTGCTCCTAGATTTTTTCTTTCTTTCTTTTAACGCTTCATACAATGTGAATGTTTCTTTAAACAAGAAAAACAGACACTCCCAATATAGTATTTCAATATTCGCTGCTCTTAATTATGTATTGTATTGTAATAGATATGAATTATTGTGGTGGTAGAGCAGTGTTTTAAAATATCATCAATTATATATGACCCTTCTCTTACAAATTACAGGGGAGAGTACTAAAAAGGCAATTATTAAATTCTTTCTTTTGTAGAAAGAGGTAGATGGCAAGAGTAAGCCTTTTTAAGGAACCTGGAAAACCTTAAAACCTTCTTAAACAAATGTTGGAAAGGAGAGCTCATATATAGTTTAGTGGAGCTTTGCTTGTATAACAAAGAGGCAGCAGCTTCTCCGTAGTTCAGGTAAAAACCAGCTTCCATGGAGGGAGGGAAACACCATATTGTGGAAAATTGGTTTGGCCTAAAAATAGACATTTTCACTGAGGGCAAAGGAGAATGTTTCTGCTAAATGTGAAGAAAAGTCATCAAATAGTTTTTGAATTTACAGGTTTAAAAAAAAATCTGATTTTGAAATTGTCACTTTTGTCTTAATATTTCATTGTCCCCCTGAAAGATGACTTGGAGGTAGCCCTTCATGTTTTCCATATCGCCTAGAAAACTTGTGCATTGGCTAAATTTGTATAAAATTGGATTTTAATTACAGAAAATGATTAAACGTTTTTGTTGTGGATAGACTTAGGCCCAGTCTTTCCTCCATGGAAGTTTTTTGCCATTGACTATGTAGGAGGAGAATCTGTGTATAAGTATATTGGCAAATACTGGTTGCATCTTAAAAAGATGTTGTGAAAACATAGCTAAGAGGTCTTCCTTGAGTTCATATAGTAGAAACCATAGCTTTGAAGCTGAAGGACCAACAACCCAGTCTCAGCTCTACTGGGATGTGGTTTTGTTTATTTTATTATGAAGAGATGGTAGCTTCTTCATAGCTAAGATTGCAACCACAATCCCGTTTTAAGGCTGATTTGATCCCTCTTATGATTCTAGTCCTACCTACAGTAGACAAATTTCTTCTGATGTAGATACACGGATGCAAAACCTCAATGTTGGTGCGCTGCATTGATGTAAGCTTTCATTAAGCATGGCTTTTACTAAGAGCTTGTCTACATTTGAAAGGCTGCAGTGGCACAGCTGCACCACTGCAACTGTGCAGCGGAAGCCCCTCAGTGAAACACTACATACACTGACAGGAAGGGTTCTCCTGGTAGTGTAGGTAATCCACTTCCCCAAGAGGAGATAGGCTAATTCAATGGAAGAATCCTCCCGTTGACCTAGTGCTACGCTGGGGCTTACGTCTGCTTAACTAAGCTGCTCAGCTGCAAGGATTTTTCAAGCCCCTGAGCGACATAGTTAGGTCAACTTAATTTTCTAGTATAGACCTAAGTGTGACTTTCTAAAGTAAGAAAAAATCCTTGTTCTTTTGGATTTTGAGGATGAAGTCTCATTGACATTGGGTGACCAGGTGTCCGGTTTTCCACTGGAACACCCAATTGAAAAGGGAACCTGGCGGCTCTGGTCAGCACCCCAAGCACCAGCTCCACACTCCCATTGGTTCCTGGCCAATGGGAGTTGGGGGGCACGGTGCCTACAGGTGTGATTGGCGTGCGGAGCCTCCTGGCACCCCCACCTATGACCCACACCTGCTGGCCGCTTCCGAGGTGCGCGCAATGCAGAGCCAGAAGACGCAAGCAGCCTGCCTTAGCCCCCCACGCTGAGCCGCTGACCGGGAGCTGCCTGAGGTAAGCCCAACCCCGAGCCCCAACCCCTTGCTCCAGCCCTGAGATCTCCCCAAACCCGAAGCACCCTCCTGCACCGCAAATCCCTTATCCCTGACCCCACCCCAGAGCCCTCACATCCCCCTGCACCCCAACTCCCTGCCCCAGCCCAGATCTCCCTCCCACAGCCTAAACCCCTCATCCCCAGCCCCATCCCAGAGCTCTCACCTCCTCCTGCACCCAACCCCCTACTTCAACCTGCAGCCCCCTCCCACACTCCAAATCCTTCGGCTCCACCCACCAGCCTGGAGCCCCATCCTGTACCCCAAACCCCACAATCCCAGACCCACCACAAAGCCCGCACCTCCAGCTGGAGCCCTCACCCCCTCTCACACCCCAACTTCCTGCCCCAGCCCGGAGCCCCCTCCTGCACCCTAAAGCCCTCATTTCTGGCCTCACCGTGGAGCCCTCACCCCCACTTTGAGCGCACCTCAACCTTCTGCCCCAGTCCAGTGACCGTGAGTGAGGGTGAGGGAGAGTGAGCCACCGAGGGAGGGGGAATGTAGTGAGTGCGGGGTGGGCCCTTGGGGAAGGGGTGTTCTGTTTTATATGACTAGAAAGTTGGCAACCCTACATTGACAGCTAAAACATTTTTGTAAAATTTTGATTAAATTGAGTAAGCACATTTTGAGATTGAAAGGAGTTTTTTGTTGTTTTTTTAATGGCTCCTTAATGAACATTTTACAAAGTGTCTAATGTTTCTTTATATCTTTCAATCTGCCAAATGAAAGCGCATTACGCTAAAAAATTTGAAACCTAGTTAGATGTTGGAACTGGCTCATACAATGGGTATTTTCAATGGTAATAATTAGTAAAATGTTTAAGAAACTGCAATTATTTGAAAACTTGATATGATTTTTAAAACAAACAAATGAACAAACAAATATGAGTCTCACAATATTTGGGGGTATTTCCCCCCCTAAGGCTCCTGCTCCAGACACATGTTACATGAGAATCTCAGCTTTCTATTTAAAATAAAAACGTTTTTCTTGCCCACGTGGTTGCAGAGAAAAGCTTGAAAATGTGAAACCTAAAGGCTCAAAACCAGAAGACAAATAAAAAGAAAACAAAATTTATTATTTTAAATCTCATGATTACCAAGTGTTGGTAATACTGAGAGAAGAAGGGAAAAAAACCACAGGAATTATATTGTCAGCCTCTTAACTATCTAGGGCTATTTTACTTTGCCAAAATGAAAGGAGATTTATCCTCCTGCCTTCCTACTTCGTGTAAGGGGAATATGCACTGGGCATGTTTTTAGATGGGATGACTGAGGAATACATTTGCTACAGATTACATGTGAAGCTTGTGGCAGAACTGGGAACAGAACCGTGGTTTCCAAGGTTGTAGGCCTGTGTCTTTTACACTAGAGCACATTGCCTCATACAAGCTTAAATCTTAGTACTTGGTTAGGACAATTGTAGGATGTGGATAATAACTGTTTACACAAAACGACAGATGACAAAGTATTAGGTTAAATGCAAAGCATTATTATTAGCCTCATTTTTCAGTTAGGCAAGCTAAAGCACCAGGAGTTTTAGGGTATTCACTGGAAGGTACTGTACTATTGGAGATTGGGCACTGACTAAACATTTAAGCTACTTAAAGTCTGTCTTGGGGCTGACACAGAATTTACTATGTCTTTTAGAACTTATTCCAACATTTAGAGTGAAAGCAAGCATTGTTGTTCATACATGCTAACTTATTTCACTATTGCCAAAATCCAGCATTCAAAAATCATTCATCAGGCTTTTAAAAAATCATAAGAGTTTTTTAAAAAATAAGTTTGAGTTTCTTTTTATTTACTTTCTAGATTTTGAACCTTTAGGATACACTCAGGGCGTATTTTCAAGCTTTCTCAGCAACTACAATGGCTAGAGATTCTTTTAATAAATGAGATGCAATTATCACAAAATACCTTGCCTCCAGGGGCCAAGGCTTTAAGAAAAGTACCTAATACTGCAACACTCATGATAAAATGCCAAGAGTTGAAAATGCTGTTATACACATACTGAATATATGTCTCATGTCAGGTTTACCTTGTAAAAAGGAGATTCTTCAGGAGCCATATTTAGTTTGGCCAATACTTCTCTAATTTCATAATTTAGTAACTTTAGTAGCCATTAACATTTTTAAAACAATGTTTTATTTGCTATGTTAATGAGAAATTAAATATGTAAAAATAAATCTGAGAAATTCCAAAGATGAAAAATTTGATTCAATAAAAATAGTTAAGGTCGCTAAACTACGACAAAGTAGTAATTTATCACTAAGGACAAAAATCTTAAAAACTACCAACATAAAAAACAAGGAAAGATGATTTACGTTTTAAATGGTTTAGAGGGGCAGTAATGTGGAGATTGGGCATGTCAGAAAGGAGGATGTTGCAGTTGTTAATATGAGAAATAAGGGCTTAGATAGGAAGGGGAGGTTTTTTTGTTTCTGTGTTTGCTTGTTTGATTGGATACAAAGAAAAGATCAGATCTTAAAAGTGTTGTGGAATAAGAAGCAACAAGATTTGGACCAAAGAGACATAGGTGACCCCCAAGTTAAGAGTCTGGGCAAGAGAGGTGATGCTGGCTTTGTTGACAGTGACAGAGAATGGAGTGTATGGAGATGGTGCTGATAGAAAAATAAGGAATTAAGTTTTGGCTAAATTGTCAGCTAACCATTCAGGAGGAGCTACTGGAGAAATGGAGTTTGAATGCCTGGAGTCAGAGCACATGTGGTGAGAGAGATTTGTAAGTTGTCACTGAGGATATAGAAGAAACTACGTGAGTGGCTGAGATCGCTGGAAGAGAGTTTGCAGAGAAAGAAGATGAGAGGCTGAGGATAGAGCCCTATGATACTTCAGAGAAAGAATGATAGGAGATATTAGGTGGACCCATCAAAGGAGACCCCAAAGAGGAGCCGGAGGGAAAAAGTACATTGATATTTTTCTTTTCTTGATTTTCAGTAAGAATAGCATTGATCCTGTGCTGTCAAAATCTGTGGAAAGGTCAAGAATGGAGATAGATATAGGCCTTGATACTGAAATAAAAATAAAAACAATGCATGAAAACATACCCCAGCAACCCATTGGTAACGGTTAAGGTTGTCGTGTTGTGATGAAATCTACACTGCTTTATATGTGATAATAATGTACTTATTGTGCAGGCTGAGCAAGATTTATGATGTCCTTAGCTATTAATTTCCTTATTTCTTAAGTGCTTGGATTTCCAAAATAATGTGGTAGGTAAGAACCTTATCAATTATTATCGTAACTGGTTTTTTTTTAATTAAAGTTTTTGGTTTTAGAATCATTTAGGAAAAAATAAGTCTGAGCAGTTACATCAGAGAATCAGGAGTCAAGAGATTTGGGTTGTGTTCTCCAGTTCTGCCACTGACTCATCGTGTGACATTTATAAAGTTATATAGGGCCAAATTATCTCGTATGGCTCCTCGTTTTTCAGTGCCCAACTGAAGACCACTTACAATCTGATTTTTCTGGTCTCATTGGCGGATCCCATTGACTTCCATTGGAGTAGTGGATTCTCAGCTCCTCTGAAAAATCAGGGCCTAGATGTCTGTAACTGGGCAGGCAAAATTAGAGGACTCTTTTGAAAATATGGCCTTTTTTTCTATTTAAAGGTTCCCATCACTGTAGTATCTGGATGCAGTCTATTACAGAGTTTAGAGTTAGGCATAAAAAAAAACAGTTGCAAAGACTAGGGAGCTAGTTTTCCCCAGCTGTCTTCTCTTTACTGTAAAATGGTTCATATTATTCTTGTGAGCTTCAACCTGTCTTATATGAAAAATCTTTCCAGTTGTCACTAAGATGGCTTTTAGCAATAGTAGAATCCTTGGCATTCTGGTCTAGGTCTTATTGCTGAAACAGAGGTTCATCTTGGTGAGAGCTATGGTGCGGGTAATGACCTGTAGAGGTCTCTGTTATACCATATTTTACATGGTAAAATAAAGTAGGTGGTGGAAGGGGGAAGGGAATTCACGAATAATGCTTCCAACCGTCTGGTCTTAGTCTGGTAAACAGACTAGGAATTGTGGGCAAAGTCCTTTTCCTCAGGCTTTCCACCAAGTATGAGATCAGATGACTCAGTCCGGACTCATTATTTTAATAGCCTACAGCTAGTTCACATAGCAGCAGGAGTCCACAAAAAAGGCATTTAATTGTTGAAACTCAAACTGGTACATTGTAACTGCAGATTATAGTATTCAGATTTAAGTAATTCAAGTAATTTATAAAGCTTTTGCACAAGCAAACAAAGTTAAAATAGTGATATTGTAATAAGTAAATAAAAATACTTTTATACATTAAGATCCAACTACAGAGCATGATTTCATTTAACAAACTTAAAACAGGCAGGTGATATTTGCCAACATTACTACAGCTGTGTTTTACATTAGGAAATTAACTAAAATAGTCATTTGTACTTTTTTCCACTTACAAGTATTAGACCTTTCTCTATTACACCATATATTTTCCTTTCAATCATTATGTGTTACGGTATATTTGTATATTTGATTTAGCAGGCTCCATCTTACTTTGTTTTTTTCTTACCTAATGAAAAACTTGCTTTGTGCAATAATGCTAGTGAAGCAGATCAAACAGTGCTGAAGGAACTTCCTGCTGTCTGCCTGAGAGGCAGTGCATTCTTACTTATTCAGATGTCAGTCTTTTCCTCATCATCATAGCAGGGTTTCACTTTGTTTTGCCAGATCAGTCTATTACTGTATTCCAGTGATTCCGGAGGAAGGAGGGTGACTGGGAGGAAATTGGGTGGGTAGGTAGGGGTGTGTGTGTGTGAGATGTGCCCTCAGACCTAGTTTTATACATCCTAGCTGAATGATGCTTCCCAAGAGATATATTGGGCATTTATTTTTGTCTAAACTACTAATATAATTATTGCATAATAAACTTTTAACTGTATTAGTCACTTCTTCCTTGAAAGGAACTTTGAATAGTGCAAAAGGTACATCCTTAAAATATTATTTAATTACAGAGGTGTGATCTCTTTATTTTTTCCTCTGTAAAATACAATAGTTGAAAAAAGGAAACATATAATAGGTAATTCCAGGCAAGTATTTAACCTCTTTTTTGCCTCTCCTTACTCCCTTCACTTCCCCTTACACCCTGAATTTGCCTGCTTTGTACTGGAAGTGCATCACATCAGCCATTGTACTAACGTGACTGATCACTGAAGACTTTCTTGTACTAGAATCCTATAGATTTTGGAGATTGATTGAGGCAGGGGTATTAGAGAGTGGCTGCTGTCTGAACAAGCAAATCACTTTGTCTGAAAACTAGAGTTAAGACTGAACATTTCACATTACTAAATGTTAAGGTTGCTGCAACTTTTACATTCCTCTAAATTCAGATGTATAAAACAGTTTTCAAAAATGTATTTCCATCTTAACCTTGATATATAAACTTTAAGCTTGAGAGAACATCTTTTGAACAGAATATTATTAATATTGGGGTAAATAGCAGGGATTTTTAAACAGAGAGGAGCAAAAATTCTTTGAATAAATTTCAGGGGTGTCAGACAATCTTTTTTTTAAAAGAGTACATTTTAAAAATCATATTTTCAATGCGCTTTGCATGGTACTGGTGTTTCTTTATGTTTTTAAAAAATCAAGTCCTTAAAATATTTGACAGTGTATGTACTACAGCTGTGGGGTTTTTTTCACTTTTGTTTAATTCTGGATCATTTACTGTATGCACTGATACCTGTAGAGTTCCATGGGGTGAACTGGCACATTACTTGGCAATCTGATGAAGCACTGATCAAAAATCTACTGATGAACATGGCTGTACCACAGGGCTGACATAGCGTATCACATCAAAGATTTGCTCATTTATGCCTTTGCACTGCAAAGTGATATTGCATTAATCAATGCTTTGTATCAATGACTTTGTTTAATTTCCTTGCCTGATGGACCTGTTGAGGTGTGTCGAGACAAGGAATTTGCAAAGCAACTCCTTTTGAATTAGCATAGAAATATCTTGACCCAAACTGAAAATTCCAGTAACATTTCACCTTATTGCTCCCCACTTCTTCATTACCATCAAAAGAAAAAAATAGATCTTTGAAGCATCAATTAATTCAAATCAAGTCCAGCAATTAAAGTGGGTATCACACATGCATGGGTGTGTTTATACGTAGGACCTACAAAAATAGTAAAGTTGAAAAAAAATATAATTGCCATAATGAGCACTTTGAAAAAGAAAGAGGGTGAAATCTGCAAGAAAAAAAATAGTAGTAGTTTTAGAATTAAGCAAATTTAGAGCCAAATCTCTTAGAACTTCAGCAAATGGTCTTTTGGGATAAAATTCACCCCTCTGCAGAGAGTCAAAACAAGGCCAATGCACCACTTAAGTCCTACTTAATAACTATTTTGAGGGATCAAGTGAAATTGAAGTAATGCGTAGATCTTATTCTTGTTCTTTGTACATGGATGAATGTCATCCTGTGAGAGCAAGTTGATGATTTGTACAAATAACAATACTGAATTATGATTTAGCAAAGGTGAGATAGTATCACTTTCAAGTGTATATTGACCTTTTAGTTTATTTCACCATCATGAGTTTTAATACATAGCTGGTGGTATCACATAAAGCACAGCATAACCCAAATACTAAATAAACTGACAAACTATTTAAATTGAATAGCTGATTTATTAACCAAAATGTAATGTTAATATTAAAATATTACTGCCCTTTTATGTGAGCCGATCTTCATTATTCATTAGTTATTTCTGCAGTAAAATAAATGATTTTTATGTGTGTGAAGTGAATTATAAAAAGTATTGGTGTGACTCAGATGCTTTAAACTTAAACTAATATTTCACATGCAAAACCTTTTTAACTTTTTATGCTGTATAATAATGCAATATTATTGTGTAATAACAAGGATGTGAAATGAAATATAAATGTCCATTAAAGTTATGTCCTATGATTAATTAAGCAATAACCCATGAAGTATGTGTTGTTAGCAGCGGGCAATATTAGTTAATGGCCCAAAGCAAAGGCTGCTGAATGCCCTACCATGCCAGTTGCTAACTGCAGGGAGGATGAATTCTGAGATGATGATTGCAATATTAAGCTGGTATTTGGTGGCTTATTACAGCAGTTTTAGTGCAGCATTTTGATAAATTTGTTTTATTCTGGAAAAGTCTGTAACTGTTTTGCAGCAACCAGAATATAGGTCATTCCCTTTTAGTTTTATAATTTATTCAACAAACCATACAAAATTGGTTGTTGCAAGTAATTAATTGCTAGTTTGATTATTAACTGCTAAAGGAGAAGCAGCAGGTAGTTCGTGCTTTAATAGGATTTGCTTTAAAGGGATTATCTCAGCTCTGCAAACTCTTTTCAATAGTTTGTAATTCAAATTGTTGAATATAATGACAAATATCTTATTAATGGAGTCTACTTATTTGAACTGTACAAGTTACTGTTTCAGTCATATTGCCAATGTATAAATTCTTTAAGAAGGGCCCAGATTGACCCCTCTGCTTATGCACGCATGGCTGTCCAACCCTTTATCACCTCAAGAGTGGATTATCGTGGTGCCATCTGCATAAGGGCTACACCTTATCCTGAAATTTCAGCGAAGGCAGAATGAGGCATCCCACTTTGCTTATTAAATAGTGTTTCATGTAGAAAACACATTACATCTGTGTTCTGTGATCTGTGTTGCTTACCAGATTATTTCTGGGTGAAATTTATAGTGTTGGTTTTAATCCTAAAAGGCCTATGTGGTTTAGATTCAGGTTACCTTAGTGACTGCCTCTCTTCCTATGGGATACTGAGGCAGTCTCAGTCATCAATGATGCTTAAGAAAGCAGGCTTCTGGTTTAAAAAGGTAACTGGTGGTGGCTTTTCTTAATGAGGAGTATTAGCTTTGGAAATTGCACTCCACTTGTAGAAGAACTGCTATCAATAAATGGTGCCCAGTAATTGGCTACAAATGGATGTTTCATCTTTGGAAGAGGGTGGTGATGATAGCTTATTTCAGGGGAAGGGGAAGAGGGAATACAGAAGAATATGATAGCCCATAATAAAAAGTAGCATGAAACCCATGAGGCATTTTTGTCTTCACCCACTAAAAGCAGTTGTTGAACTACTATCTACCATTTCCCTGGCATGAGGTCCCCACCTGAAGATAGATACTCTAAGCACTAGCTTAGAAGTTTGTAACCTCCACCCACATTCTCAGAACAGAAAGTTGTTATTTTTTGTTTGGTTAGAAATGACACACACTTTTGTAATGATTTTGGAAATATAATTTTAAGCCATTTTATGAGCTCTAATTCTCTTTAGTGAAATATCATCATTTAAAATACTCTAGGCCATTCTAATTGTTACGAAAATGCTCCTGAATAGGACTCATTAAGATTTTTCCATTTATATTAATGTTTTTCATCTGCGCTAAATATTTGCATGCCTTTTCTGACCCATGCTTTTAAAAATTCACTTGCAGTAAACCTGGGTTTTGTTTTTGCTCCATGGACTACACAAATCAATTAAATAAAATACTGAGTGGTTTAAAAATCTAAAAATGACAAGAGTCAGGAAGATATTACACTTTTTTAAAAGGGCAGTTAAATCTAAATAATTATGGATAAGTTTTGAATAACAATAAAAGATAATTTTACCTTGTTCACCAAAGAAGAATGCAAATAAGTGAAATATTTTCAGTATAAAACAGAACAAATAGGAGAAAAAAAGTCGTCATAAACTAGAAACATTAAATGGAGAAAATTATAAGGCAGAGAAAGGATTATATTCAGTATGTGTGAGATAGATAGATAGATATGAACCCAAATATGTCTTTATGCTCATTGAATTTTTGGCTTGTAATTGAACAATTATGAATCTCTCAATAATATTGAAGAAGAAATTTTATTGAGTAAATTTCATGTTTACCTGTTATAATTAATCTTCCAATCCATGACTTTACTTTTGTATTCACACTTTCCCTTTGAGAACCAGGAGCAGAGACATACTTTGTAATTAGGTGTGGCAGAATTTGATGTTTGTTTTGTTATGATTTTGACAGATAATATTAATGTTTATTTTTAAGCCTTTTTTCCCCTATTTTTATTTCTTTTTAATTTTAACAGTTGCTAGTAATTGTGTGTGGGAGTCAGACAATAATTATTTAATGACCATAGACATTGAGATTCAAAAAGCTAAAGCTTTGTAATCATTAAAATACAAATTGTCAGCATCACACGTCAAAATATACAAAGTAAATATCCTTAGATCAAACTCTGAGTGTTCAAGCCGAATTTCTTTTCTTTGCCTCTCTGTAAATTTGTAATTAATAGAAGTATTGTTTATCGATTTGTGTGTGTATGGAGAAATCAACATTTCTGACAGTTACTGATAGAAAAATCTAATCCTTCCAAGCCTATTTGCAATGCATGGAATCATGGTAAGGAGACAGTCACGCACATCCCATGTTTTTTGATGCTGGGGCTTGCATTGACCAGCAATGCTCTAAGGGAAAGATCCTTCACAATGTATGTATTTTTAAATAAGCATGTTAAAATATTACACATTCAATTGCTATAGGTGTGAATATTTTAATATGTAAATGTCCAAATAGACATACCTGCAGTTATTAGAATGACTGGGCATTTAGATATATACAGGTGCATGTATTTGAATGATATTTGCAACTCAGGTTATTTTACTTGATAGTTTTTCATTCAGTTTAAGTAACTGCAGGTGTGTATGTTTGGACTGGCACGTTCAAATGAATCCACTTTTGTTTATTTAAATATGCAGTCATACAAATCTCTGTATTAATTTCCTGTTTGGAAGTTGGAAGAAGGTCGTATGTAAGCACTTACTTTGTGGTCGTTCTGCTGTGTGTTGTGGGACTGCCCGAAGACTAGAACTATCTGCAGCAAACTCATTGAACCTTATTCATGCTGAATCCGTTTCGCAGGGGTCCAATACTGTTCCCTTTGACCTCAGTGAGAGTGAGATTGGTTGCTGTGTTCAAGACTATCCTTCGCATGGTTCAGAGTTAGTGATCGAATATGAGGCTATTTTTCACCTATAACTTTGCCTATAACTTTCTAAAGCGACAGTACTTATTTGTAGGGTTGCGAACTTTCTGATTCCAGAAAACCAAACATCCTTGCCCCGCCCTCTGATCTGCCCATAGGCCCCACCCCCCCATTCCATCCCCCTTCACTCCCTCTCCCTCCATCTTTTGTTCTCCCCCACCCTCGCTCACTTTCTCATTTTCACTGGGCTGGGATGGGGGTTGGGGTGCGGGAGGGGTTGAGGGCTCTGGCTGGGGGTGCAGGCTCTGTGGTGGGGCTGGGGATGAGGGATTCGGAGTATGGCAGGGGGCTCTGGGCTTTGGTTAGAGGGCGGGAGTGGGTGAGGGCTCCAGCTAGGGATGCAGGCTATGGGGTGAAGCCAGGAATGAGGAGTTTGGGGTGCAGGAGGATGCTCTAGGATGGGGCCGAGGGATTTGGAGGGTGGGAGGGGGCTCAGGGCTGGGGCAGAGGGTTGGGAGATGGGGAGGGGTTCTGGATGTAGACTCCAGGCAGCGCTTACCTCAGACGGCTCCTGGAAGCAGCAGCATGTCCCCGCTCTGGCTCCTAGGTGGTGGCACTGCCAGGCAGCTCCGCACATTGCCCCATCCGCAGGCACCTCCCCTGAAGCTCTCATTGGCCACAATTTTACACTCGGGGTGAGGGCAACTCATGGAGCTCCCCTGGCCATCCCTGCACCTAGGAACCAGTGGACGGACATGCCACCACTTCCGGGAGCTGTGCGGAGCCATAGTAGGTGGGGAGTTTGCCTTTGCCCCACTGCACCATCGACCAGACTTTTAACAGCCTGGTCAGTGGTGCTGACTGGAGCCACCAGGGTCCCTTTTCAACTGGGTGTTCCAGTCAAAACCAGATGCTTGGCAACCCTACTTATTTGTGCACCCCAAGTATGCGCTGATATGTCCATTTGAAATGCACATTGTCAAAATAGTGGATATGCAGCACTACATATGCTGTAGATTAGTCTAGGCTTTATTTGATTCCATTATAATCACTGATCAAAAAGGATGAATAATAAAATCATAGAATCATAGATTTTAAGGTCAGAAGGGACCATTATGATCATCTAGTCTGACCTCCTGCGCAACGCAGGCCACAGAATCCCACCCACCCACTCCTGTAACAAACTCCTAACCTATATCTGAGCTGTTGAAGTCCTCAAATCGTGGTTTAAAGACTTCAAGGTGCAGAGAATCCTCCAGCAAGTGACCTGGGCCCCATACTGCAGAGGAAGGCGAAAAATCCCCAGGGCCTTTGCAAATTTGCCCTGGAGGAAAATTCCTTCCCGACCCCAAATATGGCGATCAGCTAAACCCTGAGCATGTGGGCAAGACTCACCAGCCAGACACCCAGGAAAGAATTCTCTGTAGTAACTCAGATCTCACCCCATCTAACATCCCATCACAGGCCATTGAGCATATTTACCGCTAATAATCAAAGATCAATTCATTGCCAAAATTAGGCTATCGCATCATACCATCCCTTCCATAAACTCATCAAGCTTAGTCTTGAAGTAAGATATGTCTTTTGCCCCCACTGCTCCATTTGGAAGGCTGTTTCAGAACTTCACTCCTCTGAAGGTTAGAAACCTTCATCTAATTTCAAGTCTAAACTTCCTGATGGCCAGCTTATATCCATTTGTTCTTGTGTCCACATTGGTACTGAGCTTAAATAACTCCTCTCCCTCCCTCCTTATCCCTCTGATATATGTATAGAGAGCAATCACATCTCCCCTCAGCCTTCTTTGGTTTGGCTATACAAGCCAAGCTCTTTGAATCTCCTTTCATAAAACAGGTTTTCCATTCCTTGGATCATCCTAGTAGCCTTTCTCTGTACCTGTTCCAGTTTGAATTCATTCTTCTTAAACATGGGAGATCAGAACTCCACACAATATTCCAGATGAGGTCTCACCATTGCCTTGTATAACGGTACTAACACGTCCTTATCTCTACTGGAAGTACCTCGCCTGATGCATTCCAAGACTGCATTAGCTTTTTTCACAGCCGTATCACATTGGCGGCTCATAGTCATGCTGTGGTCAACCAGTACTCCAAGGTCTTTCTCCTCCTCTGTTCCACCCAACTAAAAATGTTGCTGTAAAGACTCCTTCAAGAAGTTCTGTAGGTAAAACCTTTATCAGGTGGTAGTCTTTTATTTAATGACATCTTTAAAACAACAAAAGTAAGGTTGATCTTGCTGCTCTTTCCGTAATCCTCATTGATTTGTCACTATTACAAATGCAACCAAATATTCATTATTTAGAATGTAGATGATGATTTCAGTAAATTAATCTGAGTATGGTTAAACAATGAAACTCCTTTATATGGACCGGTTTCAGATTGATTTGTCGCTTTTAGCCTATCATCCATAAAGCTTCTATGGTATGACTTCCATGCATGTACTACTCTGGGTGTATCCAAATCAATTTATATATATCAAAGAAAAACAGTGCATTCTAAATAACTTTGTGTTGAAAATATCCACTTTCATATTATGCAACAAAAATGCAGAATGTTTCAAACACTATAGAAGCATTACCCCAGCAGGGATGGCCATTCTCCCTACCCCTAATTTCAGGATTAAGAAAGTTCACATATGTAATGTGCAAAGAATGTTATTAAAAAACAAAAGTACAGTATGCATTTTTCATTTATTCTCAGGCTCTGATAAAAGTGAATATAGGAAATTCACGGTTACACTAATGCAAAATGATAGTCTTATTGTTGTCTTAATACTGCATTTGTAACATATCTCTTTGTAAGCAAACCACTTCTATAGTGAATTAACAAAAAAGATAGCTGCCATTATATTCTGATTGATTTCCAAAAAACACAGTATTTTAGTATTTTGAAATTGCATCCCTTCCTGATTTAGAGGAAAATAAAGTTGTGTCTAGGGTTTTGTGAAAAGTTTGCATAGAATCACAAACCCATCCAAAATAAGTTCCATTATTTTCTCACAGAGGATACTTAGGTTCATGCATAGGTTTTTAACTGTTAGACTATCAGTGTGAGTCTTGCATGCAGTGTGGCTGCAAAATTGAGTCTTGGTGTTTTTTTGATGTAGTGAGAAAGTAAAGCCTAAATAGAGAGTATTTGTGGAATGTGGTCTGGATTTGGGAACGCACATTACAGGATGACTCCTCCTGTTTCTGTTAGCCCCTTAAATATTTTTGATTTCTCTCTCTTGTGCAGAATTTGCATGAGTAGGATATATATGAATGCCGTGTAAATATCCCATAGCTAAATGGTGTGTGAGATGCCAAATAAAACCCTTGTGGTTAGGGACACAAGTATCTAAATCTGGACATGGTTTCACAACTGCTGGGTTTGGATTTACTATGTTTCATTAGAATTTTAATGAAAACCTGTAAAATGGTTCAAAGCTTTTGTGAAGGAAGTACAGGCTTTTACAAAGGTGCAAAATCACCCACACTCTACAAATGATGATCATGAGAGGGCTAGAAGATAGCCAAGAGTTTGATGAGTTAATGCTCAATGACAGGAAACTTCAGATTCAGTGATATTTTTTTCCCCACAAAGTACAGTGTTCTATGTTAAAGCTTTACTAAGCAAATTGTTTTTGCCTTAGTCTAATTTTGCTGTTTATTTAGAAAAGGCTTTCTGCATTCCCAGAGCACAAGAAAGTGCACTACTTAGTTCCCACAGATTATATTTATTCAGATTTCTGATTAACCAAAGAGTTTTTCAATTTAAAGATTGATTAGTCACTGCTGAAAAGAGGAAAAACAAACCATGGTGTTTTATAGCAGATTTGTGTACGTTTCTGATTGCATATTATTATCTTTACGTCGGGGTGGCCAGACTTATTTGATGGGTGGCCCACACAATAACTGCATATGGAAGTCACCCATTAATTCTCATGCCATTTCCCATACTTATCAGAGCATAGTACTAAGTATTTCAGCTTTGCCCTCACTCTTTTGTCCATCTTTGTCTAAGGTTTATTTGCCATGGCAACAGCAAGAGAAAACAGAACTGGGCATCGTAAAGGTTGGCTTTCATACTGGCACGTCATCACTTTAGAAGAGTTGTGTTCTAATGGGACAAATTATAGGGTTTGGAGTACTATGCAGGACCTGTCACATTATTGAAAAACAGTCAGAAAGCTTCAGTCTTAGGCTGGTGAGGGCAGTCTAGGTTTATTAGTTAAGTCATTATTTAGCCTTATGAACCCTCCTTCACTGCTTCATTGTAGGGTCTCAAGAACTCCTTCTGTTTTCTGTGGTCAGATTTAGAGTGAATTTTGTGCTACCACATTCTGCCCTGGTTGTTCATTTGATGTAGTTTGTCAGTGATCTGTAGGGGAGATGCAGGACAATAAGATATTAGTCAGTGTCAGAGATGTCAGATGACTGCAGGGATGCTGGAACTAGGGGTGCTAAGAGTGTGGCTTGAAGTGGTTTCCATCCTATACAGGGTTTACAGTTTTGTTCATTGGCTTTCAGAAACCCCAGTATAAAAATTGTTCCAATGCCCTGGATGATTATGGTGTTGTTCAAGGCCAGCTGTGCATTAAACTCTGCAACCGGACAGCATTCTCTGCTAAGTTGGTCTGGAAGTACACTGGATCCTTGAGTCTCTGGGGTGTACCAGTACATCAGTCTACCTCTAAGACTGAGGAGTAAAAAAGCCTGACTGACTTGTAGCAGGAGGTGATAGATGGACTAGGGTAGTTGTGAGATTACAGTGTCTCCTACATCTATGCCAGAGAGTAGATTTAGAGTATGAAAGAGGGAGAATGCTTGCCGTATATGGCTACAACAAGACGGTTGTCATAGACTTTTTGCCCTTTTTCATAGGAGGGTCTGTGGATGTGGAGATACATATGCTCCAAGCTGAACTGGCCTCTCATGTTCCAAAATGATCTGAAGTGAGCAAAGATGGAGAACTAGGAAGAAGTGCAGAGCCATATCCGATATATAGGTCTTGGTGTCCCAAAGTCTGGATTTGCTGTTACTGAACCCGGACTTCCATTACTGACAGGACTGACTATGTCTAGAAGATTTATCCTCTGGGACAATCGTATTTAGGTTATCTAAAAGAGTTAATATGAGTTTCCTGTCTAGTCTGTACTCACAGAACACAAATGGCTAATAATTGACACACAAATGCTGTGAGAGAGAGGCTGGATGACATTATATACAGCATCTCAAATAAACTAGTCCCAAAGTCTAAAGAGGGTGAGGTTGGCTACCAGGTACTACCTCTTCACTTCTTTGGAACTCAATTTTTATAACCATCTTAACAGGGCTCTGGCTATGTACAATCATTCAGCTCCAGAGCACATTTAGCTCTCTAAAGAGCTACCTCTAGGGAGAGTGTTATGGTAAAGTAGATGTAACATCACAGTGTGAGTCACCCTGGTGCATGAAATTGGAGCATGAGCTGGTAAGTCACAGCTTGTTTAGGTAACATGGAGTTTTATCCCTCTTTACTATCAATGGTTCTTGATTTTTAATTTTTAATAGCTTAAAACTTTGTAAGAGAATGCGATTAAGGGAGATTTTTATTTTTAATTTAAACACAACTCTGGATCACATTTTTGTACAACTTTATAACTTTATACACCAGTTGCAGCTGGTGGCAACACCTGCTATGCTGTTGTGTTATAGGTGCAGCCTGTTATTAAGGTTGCCTGACACTTTCATTGTAAGACCCTATTTTCAGTTGCTTATAACTTTTCCAAACTTCAACCACTAGAGCTGAAATTTTCCATGCTGTGTCTGCCTCAGGCTAAATTTCTTGGGAAGGTTTCAGTAAAAATAGTTCATCTGTTTGCAAGAATGAGATTAGGGCAAAATCCATTGTTTTAACCATATTAAAAAAAATTCTTACAACCATTTGGTTCAGATCTGGTTCATGCTTTGGAGCAGGGACTTGAAATTGGGCAGGCAGTCCCCTTTGTGTCAGCATTTTCTCTTTTGCTGTTCTTATACCAAAAAGCCACACAAATTTGACCAAGTTATAAGCATTTGATGAATCTCAATTTGCACATGCTCAGTAGAGACATGTTAGAGTTTGCCAGTTTAATTCTCCATTGAGCATGCTGCAACCAAGAGCTGCAGGGCTAAGCAGACTTTTTCTGCTGTTACTGGTCATGGACACTCTGGTGCTGGGCAGAGGAACTGAGAGCAGGGAGACTATCTCTTCTGAGCTGTTGATGCTCCTGCTGGTGCCCAGGCAGCATGGAGGAGGAAGCCACCTTACTCACATGCAGAAGGGACAAGCCAAACTGAGGGGTGGTAGAGGGAATAGACTGGGACAAGAAGTCTAAGGTTGGAAAAGGGGGACTGAGATATGGAGCTAGAAAGAGGGTAGGGCAGACTGGGACAAGAAGTCTAGGGAGAGAAACTGAATGGGAGTAGAGTACAAGCAGATGGGACTGAGATCAAAGGAGACCTGGGATGGGGGACTAGGAGTGGGGAACCAGATGGGGGGAAGAATGGGACTCAGATGGGGGGGCTATTTGTAGGACTACCTGGAAAAGGAGATCAAAACTGGGATTAGGAGCCTGAGAGGTGGAGATTGGGACTGGCTAGGTGAAGAGACTGGGACTGGCATGAGAAACTGAGCTTGGGCTGAGAGAGACTGGGAGGAGTAGCCGGGTTCGGAATCAGACAAGACAAGGAAAGGGCAGAGAGGTCAGTCTTGGAGTGGGGAACAGGGATAAAAGGATCTGTCACCACCAGAGCACACTCCATAATCTGGAACAGAACCTAAAATTCCTGATTCTTGCTGTTCCTCTGTTGTCAACAAATATCGGTGAAACCCACTAACAAAACTTGTCTCATAGTGCTGGTCCACAGGGCCAGCCTACTATTGCTCTCAGTTCCTCTGTTAGTTCAAGTGGCAGAGATCTGTGTAGTGGATCTAAAGGTTCTAACCTGGTATATTCCATGTGATAGGGTCCCATGTAAAATTCATGATGGTGTAAATGGCGAAGTATTGCATTTCTCTGAGTTTGCATGGAATGAATTTTACAAATAATCTTAGTTAGTTTCAAGGACAGAATGAATTTTAGAAGTAATGTTAGTCAAAATTGACTAAGGGTATTTCTGCACTACGAAATTAGGTCGATTTTACAGAAGTCAATTTTTAGAAATCGATTTTATACAGTTGATTGTGTATGTCCCCACTAAGCGCAAGTCGGCAGAGTGTGTCCTCAATACCGTGGCTAGCATTGACTTATGGAGCGGTACACTGTGGGTAGCTATCTGCTGCCCATTGGAATTCTGGGTTAAGCTCCCAATGCCTGACGGGGCAAAAACATTGTTGAGGGTGGTGTTGGGTACATGTTGTCAGTCACCCCCCTTCCTCCCTCCCTCAGTGAAAGCAATGCTGACAATCATTTCACGCCTTTTTTTCTGGGTTACCCATGCAGACGCCATACCATGGCAAGCATGGAGCCTGCTTAGCTCACCGCTGTTGTTGTTAGCATTGTAAACACCTTGCGCATTATCCTGGTGTATGTGCAGAACCAGGCTGAGATGCCAGCACGAGGACGATTGTGATGAGGACATGGACACAAACATTCCTGAAAGCATGGACTGTGGCAATTGGGACATCATGATGGCAGTGGGGCTGGTTGATACAGTGGAATGCTGGTTCTGGGCCCGGCAAACAAGCACAGAATGGTGGGACTGCATAGTGTTGCAGGTATGGGATGATTCACAGTGGCTGCAAAACTTTCACATGCGTAAGGCCACTTTGAACTTTTTGAGTTGCTTTCCCCCACCCTGAAGTGCAGGAATACCAAGATGAGAGCTGCCCTGACAGTTGAGAAGTGAGTGGTGATAGCCCTGTGGAAGCTTGCAACGCCTGACTGCTACCGGGTCAGTCAGGAATCAATTTGGAGTGGGCAAGTCTACTGTGGGGACTGCTGTGATCCAAGTAGCCAATGCAATCACTGACATTCTGCTATCAAGGGTAGTGACTCTGGGAAATGTGCAGGTCATACTGGATGGCTTTGCTGCAAAAGGGTTCCCTAACTATGGTGGGGCTATAGACGGAACGGAACATATATCCCTATCTTGGCACCAGACCACCTTGCCAACCAGTACATAAACTGCAAGGGGTACTTCTCAATGGAGCTGCAAGCACTGGTGGTTCACAAGAGACATTTCACTGACATCAACGTGGGATGAACGGGAAAGGTGCATGACACTCGCATCTTTAGGAACTCCCGGCTGTTCGATCAGTTGCAAGAAGGGACTTACTTTCCAGACCAGAAAATTACCGTTGGGGATGTTGAAATGCCAATAGTTATCCTTGGGGACCCAGCCTACCCCTTGCTCCCATGGCTCATGAAGCTGTATGCAGGCAGCCTGGACAGTAGTCAAGAGCAGTTTAACTATAGGCTGAGCAAGTGCAGAATGGTGGTAGAATGTGCCTTTGGATGTTTAAAAGCTCACTGGCGCTGTTTGCTGACTGGTTGCACCGAGATCTAACCTAACATTACCATTGTTATTGCTGCTTGCTGTGTGCACCATTATATCTGTGAGAGTAAGGGGGAGATGTTTATGGCAGGGTGGAGGTTGAGGCAAATTGCCTGGCAGCCAATTTTGAGCAGCCAGACACCAGGACGATTAGAAGAGCACAGCTAGGCGCACTGCAGATCAGAGAGGCTTTGAAAACCAGTTTCATGACTGGCTAGGGTATGGTATGACATCTGTGTGTGTTTCTCCTTGCTGAAAATCCGCCCCCTTTGTTGATTTTAATTCCCTGTAAGCCAACTACCCTCCCCACTTCGATCACAGCTGGCAAAGGAAATAAAGTAACTATTGTTTTGAAACCATGCATTGTTTCTTTATTAATTTTTTTTAAAAAAAGGGAGATAATTGACAAGGTAGCCCAGGTGGGTGAGGTGCAGGAGGAGGGAAGGACAAGGCCACATTGCTTATTGTAGCCACACTACAAATCAGAACTGTTTGAATGACAGCCTTCCGTTGCTTGGGCCATCCTCTGGATTGGAGGGGCTGCATGCCCAGAGCCTCCATCCCCGTGTTCTTGGGCGTCTGGGTGAGGAGGATATGGAACTTGGGGAGGAGGGCTGGTGGTTATAGAATGGATGCAGCGGGGGTCTGTGCTCTTGTTGGCTTTCCTGCAGCTACAACAGACGCTTCATCATATCCGTTTGCTCCCGCATTAGCTTCAGCATCGCCTCCTGCCTCTGCTCTTCGCACTCACTTAATGCTTTCCTGGCCTCTGCCACTGAATGTGTCCACGCATTAAGCTGTGCCCTATCAATGCGGGAGGACTGCATGAGCTCGGAAAACATGTCATCGCAAGTGCATTTTTTTCGCCTTCTAATCTGCGATAACCTCAGGGACGGAGATGATAGGGGGAGCATGGAAATATTTGCACCTGGGGGGAGATAAAAAGAGTGAGTAAAATTTAAGATGATACATTTCTGAGAACAAAGGGAGACTCTTTCACAGTGAATCAAGCAATTCACAGCAGACAGCACATGTGCTTTACGTACAAGGTCACATTTTGCCTTTTATATTGAGCACCTGCCGGTATGGTGACACATCACAAACAGCTGGGCAACAGAATTCGGTTTCCAGGCAACCATGGTAAGCCTTTTGGTACGCGGGCTTGGCTTCTTACACCTTCATAACATGTGGGAATGGTTTTAAACTGCAGCGCCATCCTTTCCCATAGCAAGCAATGCCAGTTGGGTTTCACATTTAAAAGGAGGGGTTTTCGGGTAAATGTGCAGCACACACCTCCCCCCACCGCATGGTTATTCTCTGGGATGATCCCTTCACCCCTCCCCCCACCGCATGGCTATTCTCTGGGATTATCCCTTTTAGCCAAGCGCAAACAACCCAGCATGAAGGGGGTCCTTTTACTGTTCCCTTACAAAAATTCCCCTATTTCAACCAGGTGACCATGAATGATATCACTCTCCTGAGGCTAACACAGAAAGATAAAGACTGAATGTTGCTTGAATGTGACCAAAACCCAGGACCATTTGCTGCCATGCTTTGTGCTGCAATGATTCCAGACTATTTGCTATTGGCTTGGCGTGGTAAAGTGTCCTATCATGAAGTACGAAATAAGGCAGTCCTCTCCAGAAACCTTTTGCAAAGGCTTTCAGATTACCTCCAGAAGAGTTTCATGGAGATGTCCCTGGAGGATTCCTGCTCCATCCCCAGACACGTTAACAGACTTTTCCAGTTGTACTGGCCGCGAATGCATCCCAATTCTTCAGGGCAAATGAAACATTAAACACTGTTGCTTTTAAATGCTGTACTGTAGTTACAAATATGCACTCACCAGAGCTGCCTTCTCTGGCTTCAGGGTCGGGGATCCCGCCTTGGGAGGGTATTGGCTCCAGGGTGATGAAAAGGTCCTGGCTGCCTGGGAGAATGGATTCATCGCTTGCCTGCTGCACATTCTCCTCCTCTTCCTCATCCACAAAATCCTCCTCCCTGTTGCGTGAGATTCCCCCCTTGCAGGTGTCCACGGACAGTGGTAGGGTAGCGGTAGGTCTCCCCCTAGAATTCCATGATGCTGATCATAGAAGCAGCATGTATAGGGCTCTGACCCGGAGCGACCTTTTACCTCCTTTGTTTTTTGGTAGGCTTGCCTGAGCTCCTTGACTTTCACACGGCACTGCTGTGTGTCCCTGTTGTAGCCTCTGTCCATCGTACCCTGTGCAATTTTGGCATATATATTAGCATTTCTTCTTTTGGATTGGAGTTCGGCCTGCACAGATTCTTCTCCCCATGCAGCAATCAGATCCAGTGTCTTCCTTTTTGTCCATGCTAGAGCTCGTTTGCAATTCTGGGGGGACTGCATGGTCACCTGTGCTGCTGAGCTCGCCATGCTGACCAAACAGAAAATGATATTCAAAATTTCCCAGGGCTTTTCCTGTGTACCTGGCTAGTGCATCTGAGTTCAAAGTGCTGTCCAGAGCAGTCACATTGGAGCACTGTGGGATAGCTCTCGGAGGCCAATACCATTGAATTGTATCTGCACTACCCCAAATTCGACCCAGCAAGGTCAATTTTAGTGCTACTCCCCTCCCTGGGGAGGAGTACAGAAGTCGATTTTAAGAGCCCTTTAGCTTAACGGAACGGGGTTGGTTGTGTAGACGCATTCATTTTAAAATCAAGCTAACGTGGCTAAATTCCACCTTACCCCGTAGTGTAGACCAGTGCTAAGGTTATTTGTAAAATTCACTCCGTCCTTGAAACTGACTAGCTAATGTAATGTTTTGTATTGAAGACTTTGTTGTAATCATTTTCCTTTTTAAAGAAAAATTTTTAAAAGATTGTGGTTTGAGGGCATTTTTACAATTTCCAGAAAATCATGATTTTCACAGGGCCCCACACATGATGGAATTCAGGGAGGGGGCATTCAGTTTGCCCCCCCCTTTTTTTAAATCTGGACAATATCTGCCCCAACAATGACAAGATCTGTGGATCTTGGATAGGTCTCCTTAGCCATCTGTGGACCCACCAGCAATAAACGGCTATTATATTGTGGAAGACAATCATCCTTGAAGTCTGAGGGATTGCCGACTGATCCCCATTTTACAGATGGGGAATTGGGGTACAGAGAGATTAAGGCCAAAATTGTCAAAAGTATTCACTAATTTTGGGTGCTGAACTTGACACTGATTTTTTTAAGCATACTTACATTTTTGTAGAAGTTCAAAGCACAGTTCCAATCAACTTCAGTTGCTTAGCATGTTTGTAATCTGGTTGGGTACCCAGAAAATAAGGAACAATAAGTGGCCACCTGTGAAAAGTTTTACTTAAGTGATTAGCCCAACATGACATAGGGACTTTGGCCAAAACAGGGTCAGAATCCAGTTCTCCAGGGTGTCAATGAACATCCATAATCATAAGACTGTCTTTTCTCTTCCTGCCTCATTCATTATACACCTTACAATTTATGTAAGAAATGAGATAGGGATCCTCCAGACAACAGCCTCTTTCAGTGTTCAACCCTGATTCATTCCCAGAGAACCATCCTTACTGTCTGAACTGAATGAGGCAGGGGCCCTGGGGAGGGGGGGGAGTAGTATGAGATCATGTAATTAAAGATAAATAAGGATTTGGTTGTTAATTCCATTCTAACCCCTAATTTTTAATAATTTTGTTGCAGATTTTAAAGAATGCTGTAATAACTCAGCACAATTAAAACATTTGGAATCCAGTACCACAGTTCAAATAAAATATCAAAGAAAGGACTAATCTATTACAACAAATGGAAAGTTTTCTATTGAAAAACATTACAATTTCTATTAAATATTGAAATACAATGTTATGATACAGTATTGTGTTTTATTATACTGAGGAAATAAAGGATTTCAAATTTAAGGCTGTTATTCTAGACTGACTTTGTCCTTAGTTTACCCCAATGTTTCATGGTATGAATAATACATAATCTTTCAGAACATACCGTGCATGTTGCAACACCTTGGCATAATAAGAGTGAGTAACGGGACAACTCCAGCCAGAAGTTTCAGCATTAACTTTCATTTTCCATGTTTTTATGGATTTAAACCAGACTGGTTATCCCTTAACATTATTTTAACATTGTTTTCTGTGGCTGAGTTTATTATATTGTCGTGTTCATACTGCTGCACTGAACATATCATACATTAGGTTATAATTCAAGCTTTTCAAGCATTTAAAATGTTGCTATAAAATTTGCTCAAGGAATAAAGCTTTTAACCCAAGACCAAATACTCTAATATATTTTACTACAAATTCTAAATGTAAGTGAATTGGACACATCCTAGTTAGATAAAAGCAAATGTGTATGTTCATTTTATTAAGATCCTTTAAACCTATATTTTCCTTTATGAAAAATTCAGATTTTTATTTGTGTGCTGTTAATATATGAACCCTTGGAGAAAGAGGCTGGGGGGGAGGGGGAAAGAGGAGGGAAGGGTAAAAAAACAAAAAACCCAAAAAACAACATCTTAAACTGTTACCATAGATATCCATTTTAAATGTTAACATTGTAAAAGCTCCATACCACTGCTTGACATGATATATTGTTTCTGTTCCAAAGGTGGATAAGCTGTCATGTCAACATTTATTAATGTCTTCATACTACAAATTGACATTAGGTATCATGGGAAAAATCCACTTATTAATGTTTCCATACTATGGATAGACAGGATACATCTTTATTACTCTAAAGGTACTTACAATTTCATGCCACTGTGTTTGAGGATGTGTCAAAATACACGAGCCTTTCAGAAAGAGAGCTGGGTTTTTGGGTGGATTTTTTCCGCAGAGCCAAGTTGGAGTCTTCTATACTTGGCTCTGGTTAGTAAACGTTTATTTTTTCTCCTCTTTCCCTCTACGTCTAAAATGCTGGATTGAGCTATAGCAGCCATGCACTATAGCAGCTTCAGACTATCTTCCAGCAGCCTCTGCACAGTTTCAGCTGAAGCAGCCTGTAAGCTGCAAACTGCTACAACCGTTAGAATTCCCCAAAGCATTAAAGAATATAGTGTTCATGTTCATAAAAATGTGTGTTGGAGGAATAGGGAAGGAACGAGACAGTCTTATGGCACTGTACTGCAAATGCTATCACATGCATTGCTTACTACCATGGGAAGTCCAAGCCAGTGGCTAATGATAGTAATCACTATTTCTGTTTGTGTTGGCAGAATTGGGCCCTTTGCGAGTATCCCTATTTTTTTCTGCAGTATCCTGTGCCATTGTGCTAACATGTAATTTGTTTATATTCATATTTATAAAGTGTTTTGAGATTTTGTATTGTATTCAAACTCTCATTCATCTATAAAGAGAACAATTGACAGGAGTTAGTTATGAATAAGGGTTATGTCAGTTCACATACTCAGAATTGATACACACTCAGGCCTGACAGAGTCCCGTTTAACTGGTCCAAAAAGAGAAACGTGCATATTTTAAGGTGGATACATAGCCAAAGTTATGAGTTTTTCAATCCAGTAGACAATATGTACTTATTGTTTGTTTGTCTCTTGCAGTGGAGCATCCAGAAAACAAGATAAGGTGGGCAGATAATTGACCATCATAATTGCTTTATCTCTGAACTTGATGAGTTCTGAACTAGCTTTCTGCCACTGTATTCTTGAGTCTCCCTCACTCTTGTTGTTGTAGGCTGACGAAAAGAGCATGACTTTTGAAAGAAAGCCCATTTTATTTGTAGTTAGTCCAATAAAAGAGAGTGCCAATAACTTCTTGTCATTTCCCTGATCCCACTCCCTCCCTGGATTTTGAAATATGTTTTTCTAGGTGATAAAGACAGTTCTAATGCAAGCGCAACACAAAACTGCCTTGTACCGTATTACTAGTATTTATTATTTGAGCTCTCTCTGATGATCTCTGTTGTTCAAGGCACAAATAAACATAGTCCCTGCCCTCAGGAATTTAAAATCTAAAACCAGTACATCTTCTAATACAGGTAAAACCTGGTTTCACTCCTTCAAACTATGATAAAGCCAAACTACCAGCTGCTAAGACATCTTGGGTGGTATTATACTCCCATTTTTTAAAATAAATGTATAGCATATTATATTGTAATGCAATGTTATAGCATATTATATTGTAATGCAATGTGGAGTGCATCCCCGAGAGGACAGTATGTACAAGGGGATGCACAAACTTTTCAGTCCATACTGCAGTAGTTATACTGACATAACTCTCCACGTGGACTCATAGATTCCTAGAGTTTAAGGCCAGAGGGGAACAGCAGATCATCTAATCTGACCGCTTGTATATTATAAGTCCTTAAATATCACCCAGTTAACCCCAAGTAGAGCCTAATAACTTGTGTTTGACTATTATCTCACTTCCAGAGTGAATTAATTAACAAAAAAGAGAGAGAGCATCCACATGGAGGGTTACACCAGTAAAAAACAAAACAAAACACTGCAATATAAATTCATACCTTTCCTTATTCTGGTGTAACTTCCTGATAACTTCTTGTGTAGACAAGCCTTAAGTTGTGCAGGCCTTTAATAGCACACAGCAAGGATGACAACAGGGTATTGTGATTGGTTTTATTTTCTAGAAGTGGGACTAAGCTTTCAAGAGCTGGGAAATGCCTATTTAAAAGATTGCAGTATAAATACACTGCATTACATAAGTGCCATTGAATAAAAGTATACCCATGAACATTTCAGGTTTGAAAGCAGAAATTTAAACACACTATAATTATAATCCTACTTTGTTTGAAGTTCCCCTTCTAAACTTTTACTTTAAAACAAAATTTTGCTCCACTCTTTTCCCCCTCAAGTTGCTTTCTCTTCTGATCTTGGGACACAGTTAAGAAAATATTCTCTGCAATGCAGTGCCTCTAGTCTGAGTACGAAAACCCTGGATATGCATGCAACTTTAAAGGATACATAATCAGCTGTGACAAATTCTAATGTAACTATTGTGAGATTAAAATGACCCAGTCCCCTTGATTCAGCTTGCCTTTTAGCAGTTCTCACTTTATTCCTACATTTTCTAACCTCCAAGATGTACTTTTCTTACTGATCAATCCCTTTTTCCATTCCCTCTAGGCGCTCTGTTTACACCTAATAATCTTTTTGAAGTAGTTATTCATCCAGCTGGGTATGGACCCTTTCCCTACAAGTTTTCTTCCCCTGGATTGGGATGTAAATGTCAGACAGCTTTTGTATAGGTTTCAGAGTAGCAGCTATGTTAGTCTGTATTCGCAAAAAAGAAAAGGAGTACTTGTGGCACCTTAGAAACTAACAAATTTATTTGAGCATAAGCTTTCGTGAGCTACAACTCACTTCATCGGATGCATTCGGTGGAAAATACAGTGGGGAGATTTATATCCACACACAGAGAACATGAAACAATGGGTTTTATCATACACACTGTAAGGAGAATGATCACTTAAGATGAGCTATTACCAGCAGGAAGGAGCGGGGAAGGAGGAAAACCTTTTGTGGTGATAATCAAGGTGGGCCATTTCCAGCAGTTAACAAGAACATCTGAGGAACGGGGGGGGGGGGGGGGGAATGGGGGAAGAAATAACATGGGAAAATAGTTTTACTTTATGTAATGACCCATCCACTCCTAGTCTCTATACAAGCCTAAATTAATTGTATCCAGTTTGCAAATTAATTCCAATTCCGCAGTCTCTCGTTGGAGTCTGTTTTTGAATTTTTTTGTTGAAGGATAGCCACTCTCAGATCTGTATAGTTGATTTAAAGAAATTCCAAGCCTCCTCCATGTTTAAGTCCTTGAGGTGTTCAGTCCAGTTGACGCCTTTAACTAATTCACTTAATTTCCTAAAGTCTGCCCTTTTGAAATCAAATAGCATAGTTGACAACCCACTTTTGATTATTCTTCCATTTCATTTAAACTGAATCAATTTGTGATTATTTAAGCCAAGATTATTTCCTACAACCAGTTCTTCTATGATGTCCTCACTGCTTACCAAAACCAAGTCTAAAATTGCATCTCTTCTGTGGGTTCAGTGATGATTTGATAAAGAAAATGGTCATCTATCCCATCCAAGAATAACTGGGCACTACCTGTATCGGTAGCATTTTTTTCTCCAGTCTATATTCAGGAAGTTAGTCTTCCATTATGACATAATATCCGATAGTATTTATCTCTCTAATAATATTAAAGAGATTTCTATCCATATCTGAGTCTGACCCTGGGAGTCAATTCCTAAACCTAACAAAACCTCCTTTATAATCCTTTCCCAAAATGACTCTTTGACTCTTTCTGTTTTGTCCATTCTATTACATTTATTTCTTTACAGCGTACCACCTCATTGATGTACAATGCTACCCCACCACCTTTACCTTTATTCCTATCTCTTCTAAACAGCATACACCCTTCAGTACCGGTATGCCAGTCATGAGTGCTTTTCCACCATGTTTCTGTAATATAATATCCAGTCTGACCTCCTGTGCCAGTAGTTCCAGTTCCTGTATTTTTTATTGCCTAGACTCCTTGCATTTGTGTACATGCATTTCAGTTGTTTCCCTTGGACCTAAACCCAGTTTTGCAACCACATTAGGTATAGTCCTTTCACTAAGTGTAACAGCTGCCTGATTATTACTCTAATCAATATTTGTACTTTATGTCACTGTACTGTCTATACTTTTATCTTCTGGGGTTACATTATCTTTACCATATCTTCATTTTGCAGATTTTTCCCCTCCTGTATATTAAAGCCAGGCATGGAGATCTCATGAGTCTCTCCCAAATTTTTCCTCTCACCAACTAGTTTAAAGACCAACTTATCAATGATCAACATGCCAAAGCCGTTTCACATCTATAGTGTCTGTCTACATTGCAGTGGAATACATCTCTCATATCTGAGTTTGAAATGCCATTAATAAGGGCTAATTTACTGTTTCAAAATTGTAATTTTTGTCTCATCTTTGTTGGTTTTGTTCTAGATTTATGACTGATGCAGCTCGCCGTGAGCAGGAATCCTTGAAGAAAAAGATTCAACCTAAACTCTCTTTGACTTTGTCAAGCTCAGTGTCCCGTGGGAATGTATCTACTCCACCCCGCCACAGCAGTGGAAGCCTTACTCCGCCAGTCACCCCCCCAATCACTCCCTCCTCCTCATTTCGTAGTAGTACACCAACAGGTAAGCAGCTACTGCTTCACTTAGCCCTTTTGCCTTCGCTGAGAGAGAGTCGCAATAGACTGTAGATGTATCCATTGTTGCAGTATTACCAACTCCCAATCACAAGTCAGGCACTCAAAAATCATGAGATGGGCTTAAAAATTGAGAGTCTTAAAAACTAAACAAACCCCCCCCCCCACACACACACACACACAAAGCTTTTGGGTTCTTTTTATTTGCCTCCTGTTTCTGAACTTTGGGAGTGTGCTTTGGTCACATGTTCAAGATTTTTTGTCTGCAAGTATGAAGGCTAGAAGCTTTTTTTTTTTTTTTAAGGAAGCTGAGATTCTCATATATGCAAAGGAAGTGTGCTTTATGGAAAACACGAAAGGTGAGACTCATGATACAACTGCAAGTGCTGGCAAACCCTGTAGGACTTGACTCTTAAGATCTAAAAGAAAGTGTAGTGTAATCTCATCTGTTGACTGTATTCACAGTGAACCTAATTCACCCAAAGTTATGCCAGCTTCTTCCAGTGTAACATAGAGCCCCTTGTGGCAGAAAGCCCTTGCAGAAGGGGATGTGGCAACATAAAGCACTTGCAATCCCCATCTAACTTGCAGCTAACCAGCAGCGCCCCTGAATATGGACAGTACTAACTGGAGAATGAACAGAACACTTAAAGATGGGCTTTATGGGATTATGTGGACTAGTTCATAAGGGAGAATCAAACTGGAGGTCAAATCCAAGATGCCACTGCTAAGAAGGAGCAGACTGATTGCTTGAGTCTAGGATTATTCCCCAGTATGAAATATTTGTTCTGGATGGTTGAGGCATACAACTTGAAACTGACTATTGAGTACAGTCAATCTTACCTGCCTGTGTAGATACTTTATTTATAATGCACCCATCACTGAGGTATCTGGATGCTAACAAAATAAAAAGCAAAACTAAGTTCTTGAGACACTTCTCCACTTCTGTCTCTTGATAGTACTAGGGGTTGTGTGAAGTTTTGTTTTGTTTTTCTTTGGGTAAAATGTATCCTGAAATATGTGCATCCAGTGGGTCACAGATGCAAGGATTTCTTGCATCTGGAGCAGTAAGTCTGTCCCACTTACTTTTGAACTTGGAGGGGATAAAATTAAGCAGTAAAACAAAGAAAAAACCAAGCATGATACTGGAGATGAATTTTCTTATAGATTTTTCTGCCTCCTTTTTGCTGAGCTTCACTTCAAAAGCAAAACCCAAATGGCCATCCCAGCAATAAAATTTATTGCAGTGAATTCTTTCCAGTGCCAGTTTTATTCTGCATTGATTGAAAGTTATAAATGGCTAGACATGCTGGGGCAGATCCTCACCATCAAGGAGACTAGGGCTAGACTGATTTACACCAGCTAGGAATCTGGCCCACTGTTTCTGGATATGCTTCAGAATAAGTGTACTTCAGTATCTTATTCTGTGCACCTTGCCCTACAGTCCGAATACAGGAAGATATAATGGAAACTGTTGGAATCTGTCACCAACAGTGTAACAGAAAAGGAATATATTTTATCTCATTTTACAAAGTATAGACCCAACACAGTCATTTTACTAAAAAAACATCATGAACACCCTTAGCTTGATATATTGCTATGTAATGTGTTTTCCAAGTTATTTAATGTTTTGGTATTAATGACTACATGGAAAAATGTGCATGACATCTATGTATAGAGAGATGTGAAATGAGTGAACTAGTAAATGTCCCCATATATGCAAAATATAACATGGACAGTGGAGTTAAAATGTTCTTTGTTACATGAGAATATTCATATTTCAGAATTGAGTTTATTAATAATTATTTTGTAAATAGTGTTTGGAAGAAATTGAATCATTTTCTTTGCTGCAGAGGTTGAGAAATCATTCTGACATACTGCTTTTTTTTAGCGATCCTCACTGAAAAGACTAATTTATGATGTAGTCAGAATGTGTAATTTTGTGTGTCTGTCAAGAACACTGGTTAGCTATCTGCTGTTTCAACCATATTCCATAATATGTTAAAAATTAATAAGGAAGCTAGTTTCTGTTTACCAAAGTACTTTGCTCTTTTGATTGTATATATTTTTCAAACATTTAGATTATTTAGTTTTACCTGTATTAGAAGGATCAGCTTGTTTTGGCTAACCAGCTTGGTTTCTGGAAGTCCTGTTTGCCAGGTTATAAATAATATCAGGTTCCACATTCTGAATTTTCTGTTCCAAGTTCCACATTCAGACAACATTCCAAGGTCAGAATTTGTAATAGCTTAGTAGCAAAATTCATATGTAAAACAGATATTCTTTCTTAAAGAATTTGACGTTATTAACTCTCAACTAAGTTACATTTCAGCAGCCCCCCCTAAGAATTTCCAATTCTATCATCTTTATAACTTTTCTGGACCTGAAATAAATCTTTTTAGATGTTTCGATTGCTATGAAACTATTGCTCTAAGCCACAGGTTTTTGTTATAAATTTAAAAATATTTTGGGGGAATTGGGGAAAATGCAAATGCAGCCCAACTTAAAAATTACTCAGGAGAGATAGTTAATGCTGGTCTTCAGGGAGGTTCAGTGGCCTCCTCCTGCTTCCTTCTGGATTAGGGAGATAATGGATGACTGCTGATCCAATCTTCTCCCTTCAGTGTGCCTCCCTTTACCTCCATTTTGAGGGTCTTCTGACTGGGCTTGGAACCCACCAGGCCTTGCTCCTCCACTGGGGAGGGCAGCAGGAAGGAAAGAGTTCATTTTCCTACTGCAGCCAGCTCTGCAGGAAGACATGGCCAAGTAGAACCCATAATGCCTAGAAGGGTAGTTAGGCAATTTACCAGTGTTCCTTATCAATTATGTTGTAGTGACCATTGGAAGGTAATCTTCGATGCTTCCTTAGCTCCATTGCTGTTGCTTAAGGTGTGGGTTTTAACATCCCATAGCACCACTATGTAGCAGATTTGGGGAGAAATGAAGAACAATTTCCATTATTTATTGATTTAGATTTACAGAACAACCCGGTTCCCATGATGCACTTCGGGGCCCTCATATAATGTAACCTTTACAATAAATACCTTAATACAAATTTGTTCCAGCAGCAAAAATAACGTAACTAAAACCCCTTCTGCTACAGACATAAAAATGTAATTCCTCTTACTCATAACCTGCCCAGATGTGTGGAACTAAACATGAGTGTTGCAGCATGCCCAGTAGATTAAGTAATCTGGGGTCTGGCAGACCATGGTGGATAGCAAAGTCCAGGATCAAAGACCCACTCACATAGATATCCATCTTTAACGCAAACTGTTAATATTTTTGTATAGTTTTTGATATATGTCTGGTGAAGGATGAAGTTTCCACCCTTAATTTCTTTGCCTTCGGGTTAAATCAGATCATTGATGTCCCTTTGAAAATTATAGTAAGGCTTCATAATAATCTTTTTCAAATTTTCAGTGATAGTAATATACTGATAACTCATTTTTAAAATGAAAGAACATGGTCCCCCCCTCCCTTCTTTTTTTTTAAATAGCAAAAATAGTTAATTTCTTCTATGGAAAATAAGTCTCAAGTGTTTAGTAGTTATTGTTTTATGGGTTTTTTTTTAAATAAAGCTGGGATGTAGGAATGCCAAAAAACTATCTGAAGCCACTGCCTTCTGTGTATTAGTTGGTTTGTTTGTGTGTTTGTTTTTATCACCCTCTCCTCCTAAAGATTTCCACAACAAATTTAAAAGAAATTATTCCAGGCCTTAGCCTGCAATAATAAATTTCAACCTGGAGTGAATTTTTGACCACTGAGTTATAAAACCTGTAGCGGGGTTTAATGTTACCAACGGCTTTTAAATGGCTCAGGTTGTTGTTTGCAGTGTTGTTTTAGCTGTGTTGGTCCCAAGATATTAGAGACACAAGATGGGTGAGGTAATATCTTTTATTGGACCAACTTCTGTTGGTTAAAGAGTCAAGCTTTCGAGCCCTGAAGACAAACGCTGTGTAGCTTGCAAATTTGTCTTTCACCAATACCACTTGGTCCAATAAAAGATACTATCTCACCCAACATTTCTCTCTAAATGACTCACTTGTAATTCTCTTTTTATTTTTTTTTATTTTGTGGGTTTGGGGGGGTAGGGAGGGAAGGTCAGGAATATTTGAAATATTTGAAAAATGAGCATTTCACTCAACTTCCTATGCAAAACTGGCTCTGGCTTCTTTTCTCATTTTTAATGTGTAATCCATTAAAATCAAAACAATTTTATAATTTGAAGAGGTTTCTAATCATACTCACTGCCTGATATAGTTCGGCAGCAGATGGTTCTGCTGGGGTAGCCAGCTCTGGCATTGCACTCTGACAGCAAGCATTGATGATACTGTCTGGCACACCAACAGGTATTGGTCAGTCTCTCTACTTGCAAGGGAAATGTGAGGGTCAAGTTTAAATGAGTGGCCCATGCTGATCCTATATCAAAGATTGTATCTTATTTGGACCCACAGCTAGCTAACTGGTGCATTTTGGGCTACCTGCTGGCTTATTCAGTGAGTTAAAAAGCAAATTTTGGGTGGTCAAATTTGCAAATTGATTTTTTTATTTTTAGATTTCTATGTATATGTGTATGTACTCACAAATAAATAATCCATACAATCCAAAATTTTGTGGTGTGTGCAGTACTTAATACCGAATACTAAATATACCTGAATACATATGCATGTCAAGTATGTCTATATTCAACTGTTGTAATTATTTTATGGTAGATTAGGCCTCAAAGAAGTTAAGCACATTTTAAAATTGTTACAAAAATGTAAAATAAGTGGATACTCTAATTAGTGATAATATAAACAGTTTACCATGTCATATGTCCATTTAATAGTGGGAGAAATAGTCCATTTAAACAGGAGAAAAATTACAACATGGATTTTTCTTTAAGATTTTAGGAATCCAAGATCTAGGCAGTGGGTAATATGATATGATAATATGCCAAATATGCCAAAGATTTTTGCAATAGCAATATTTTAAGAATAAAAAAGCTGCAGTTGAGGTTTTCAAAGCACTGCTTTAAAATTCTCAACCTATGTATATGCTTTGATATAGAAATCATTGCACATTTCTTAGATACCCAAAAGATACAAAAAGTCCTTGAGTCTTTATTTGAAACTACAGTATGAGAGGTAACTTAAGCAATATAAAACAGCTGGAACAGGTTTCCCCCTCTCCCTCTACCCTCCCGCTCCCAAACCCTTTCCAGACAGTACAGTCTCATGATACCATTTGAAAAATGATTTAGTAGCTCTAGAAGCAAATTAAAGCATCTGGGCACTTCAGTGATATAGAAAGCATATTTTTCAGGTTGAAACCAAGACAGCTGTGTTGCATTTTCAGGAATCTAAAAGCTGCAGAATTTCAGGTAATATAGAGCAGCAAATTGTGTAAAGTGCAGCAATTTTTCCTAAATAAATCTCTCACCAAGGATGGGCCATAATTTACACAGTATCTAATCTTTTGATTTAATACCATGTGCAACAAAAAAAAGTGAAGCTAATCTATCAGTTAATGAAAAACACAGGGTGAAGATCCTCAGCTGGTGTAAATTGTAAGACTTCTTCTGAAGTCAAAAGTACTTCTGATACCCAATGGTAATTGCATGCTTAATGCAGTATGATGGTTTAACTAGCTCTTTTCAAGTTGAAGAGAAATAGCATACCCACTGTTCAGAATTAATTCTAATAGTCTTAAAAAGAAAAGGAGTACCGGTGGCACCTTAGAGACTAACAAATTTATTAGAGCATAAGCTTTCGTGAGCTACAGTGAGCTGTAGCTCACGAAAGCTTATGCTCTAATAAATTTGTTAGTCTCTAAGGTGCCACCGGTACTCCTTTTCTTTTTGCGAATACAGACTAACACGGCTGCTACTCTGAAACCTGATTCTAATAGTCTTGACATCCTTTTTTTTACAGCCAAATTTGCCCCAGTGCAGGCAAAACCTTGACTCTGAAAAGTTACACCTTCCTTTTTGTGTCAGCAGGTGTTCCTGCTACAGCCAAAATAATGTAGAGCCCCATTGCCCCTACGTGGAATAACCCACAAAAGGGAAAGGAAACTCCATGTGTTTCAACTTCTGGAGTTTCCTACTCCTTCCGTGGAAGAAGGCATTGACCCTAGAGACGAATGGACTGCCCTTGCCTCTGCTCCTGCTGCTGGTCCATGAAGAGTCTAGCTTCTGCAGATTCTTTGCTCCTGCATGCATAGCTGCTGTCTGGTCTCTCCCAGGGGTATTCCACAGTATAGGGTGAAGTAGTACATGCTAATACAGCAACAGGCTGTATCAATTTGCACCTGTATGGTTGGTGAAAGAATCCTGAGGAACCCAAACTGCTCCGTTAATCTCTCATACTTCTGATACTGCTCTTAAAAAAAGAATACAAAATGTTAAACAAAAGCCAATGCTTTGCTTGTTGCTAATACCAGTCAACACACACAACAGGAATTTTCCTTTAGAAACAAGTCACACAAATACTGGGGACAGCAAATGTTATGTTCTCAGTTAATGCAGTTTAGATTCTAATGGCATTTTATTTAGTTGTTTTGTAAGTATTTTTTTAAAGTACATGGTCTCTTTTTTAAAAAATGTAAAGCTCTTTCATCTTTATAGGTATTTTAATGTATTTTCCATATGTTATACTTTTAACAATGAAGTAATCATATAGCACAGCCAACTGTTAGGCTGAATATCATAACAGCGTATTAGAAAGAATTTAGCTAAAAATGAGAATTACTCGAATAAGCTGTGTGTGTGTAAGGCAGATGGTAGAAGTATAAAATTATGATGAGGTTCTTTTAAGACAAATTGAGGATTCAGTGAAGGAGGAATAAAAGCTCAGAGATCTTTTGATGGGTACACTGTTTTGATATAACTAGTTAACCAGAAACTGAGCCTGCTGCATCTCAGCTATCAGGCATCTCTACAGTACAGTTCTTTCTAACACCAGGCTAGGTCATTGGATTGGATTAGTGCTGAGTCAGAGTAACGACTGTCAGCTATTGAATACCCAACCCCACTACCTGCAGCAACTGGGGTTTTTCTTAGGCCACATGTCCAAGTACAGTACTAACTAGGCTCAGTATTCATGAGGAACACGATTTTTTTTTTAAGAAAGAGGAAAGAAAAGATAATTCATCACAAAATATTCTATGGCCAAGATTTTAAAAAAGGTATGTACCTACAATTAGGCTTGTAAATCAAATCACTGAACAAGTAGGTGCTCCACCCCTGTGAAAATCAGGTCACATATTTTGGGATTCAGTTCTCCATTGTGCTGAGCACTCTGGACCTGATCCAGCAAAACACGTAAGCACGTGTTTGTTTAAGCATCTTAGTAGTCCCATGAAATCAGCTGCTTAAAGTTAAACATGTGCTTGTGTGCCACTGAATCAGTGCCTTACAGGATCAAGCCTCAACAGCCTTAATGGGTAAGTCTGCACTGCAGCTGGGAGTGAGCCTCCCAGCTCTGGTAGGCAGACTCATGCTACCCGAGTTGAGCTAGCGTGCTAAAAAGAGCAGTGTGGATGTTGTGGCTCGGCCAGCAGCCCACTCAACCCCCTGGTAGCTAACCCAAGTCTCTGCTGGAACCACAACTTCCACCCTGCTGCTATTACTTCACTAGCTCAAGCCCTGCTAGTGGGAGTCTGTCTACCTGGGCTGCGAAGCTTGCTCCCAGCTGCAGTGTAAACATATCCAATATGCCCAGAAGCCGAACTTCAGCCACTTGTTTTTAAAAATCTTCACCTGTATGAATTCATTAGGTGTGTTGTTTAGGTATAATTAATTATAATACCTTATGTTAAATTAGTAGATGTTCTCTGTAGAATAATTTGTAAAAGTAATGAAAACGTATTAATATGAGACCTAACCTCAGAGCTCTGTTATTAAACCTTTGCTGAGAAGTAGACAGCATTTTTTGTATATGAAGTATGGGGTGTGCAGACTAACAGTGTGAATTAACAAAGTTTTAGTGTAATTTGAAAACCATATTTTTAAATGTCCAAGGACTCATCTCATTAGTCATTCATACTGACAGAATCTCTAACTTCCCTAATTGCCTATTGAGAGCAAATTAACCCAGCTGCAAAACCTATAATGTGTGCCACATTTTTTGTGAAAACTAGATGTAGACTAGCCCGTGTATAAATAGCACAGTGGTGTGTTAGTTCACAATATAAAGAGAAAAAATCCTGTTTTCCAGCATTATCTGCACTTGTTTCACACCTAAGGCTCCTGGTTATTTGCATTAGATGTTTAATGTATAGGAAATAAGAATATAAAGATCTGGAATTAAATCCTGGCCCCAATTAAGTCAGTGCCAAAACTCCCATTGACTTCAGTGGGGACAGGATTTCACCTTCTGCCATGTGGATGACCGTAGAGAACTTGGCCTACCGCTATTGAAGCTAAAGGGGCTCCATGAGGGTGCAGATCCAAATGTGGACTTGGAGCCTAGATTAGTACCATGTATTAATTATTAATACTGTATATAGTTCCTATGCCTTTGCACAGCACTAGCTCTCTGAGGCCAACTATGATACAGTCAGTGCTTCTAAGCATTTGCGTTGCTAGCATGTGAACATTCAGATGTCTTAAATGCCAGGAGCATTTGTGTTTAACTGTGCAGTGCATCTTCTGGTAAAAAAAAAAAAAAAAAAAAAACAACCAAAGAAAACACTCCTATTACATTGCCAAAATTAAACAAAACCCTTACACTGTGAGATCTGCAGAGTAAGGACTGTCTCATACTATAGGTATTTATAGCCCCGTAATCATGGTTGAGGCCTCTAAGCTTCTACTGTAGTATAAGTAAAATCTAATAATAATATTAGACTCACAAACTAGAATGATAGAAAATGTCTATAAAGCCCTGCAAGAATGTTCCTCGTATTGCGATTTCAAACAGCAGTAGATCAAAGCACACTCCAGAATCCATAGGGCATGGTAGCAGGGTCCACTCAAGCCAATAGGGATGCTACAAATTTACACCCCTGCTTGCTGAATACTAACTCTCTGTTTAGATAAGTCCTAAGTCTACTACGCCTACCTTTGCACAGAAAGCTGGTTCAGCCATTTCTAGGACTTGGGCCAGATTACATCAAAGCAGCTGCATTCCGTTCTCATCCTTTATACCAAGAGAAATGAGGTTTTTCAGACACTTAACTGTTGATGGAAGTGTCTTCTATGGTTTCTACCTCCTTGACCCATTCCTGAAATTGTGCTAAACCAGATGGTGATCAATAAAAATGCCACCCACCCAACTCAATGGGGGCAGTGGTGATGGGGGACAGTCCCAGCAGTGAGGGAGAGACATAGTTGCTGAGGGCACCCATTGGCCAATCGGAAGATAGAGGTGCTGATTGGTCACATCCCCCAGCTCCAGGATTTAATCCAGAGCACAGGCCATGTGGAGCCTGTTTCACAAGCAACAGGGTTACTCACTATTCTAGCAGCAGCAGTTCTCAGGATGCAGAGGAGGAAAGGAAAGGATTCTAGGGCTCCTCTCCCTGGGGCAAAGAGTCTGTCCCACCACAGGTATCTGCCCTGCCGTGGGGGTCACATGCCCGCCCCCACAGCATGGGGGCTCTGCCCACTATTGAAGCAGGAGCCCCCTTAGGGAGGGATTCCATGCTGGACCTCCCCTCACCCTCCTTGCTCGAGAGGAGCAGGGCGCATGGGGTTGCTGATGGGGCCACCGGTTCTTGAGGCTTGCCACTTAAAATCCGTCCATGCGTCTGTCCTCATTTTGTCACTGTATGCAAATCAGTTACAACTCTCCAGCATGCTTGTGCCCCTCAGAGCAGCACTGCTGAATACCTCCATGTTGTTGGGTTTGAATATTACTATACTGGACGTGCTATAGAGCAGTATCAGTATTTCTTGCAGGATCATAGAGGAAATCATCTAGCACAGGATGGAGAAAAAGCTTTGCTTAAGAAATGGCAACAAGCCCAATATGTGGAAAGGATTTTTCTGTTAACCATGTGTTCTCCTTTTCTTCAACCAGCAGGAGAGTACCTTGATGTTGTTCCTTAATGCCAATCAGCTCCCTTCATTGAAACACAGTAAATGGCCATTGAGGATTCCTGCAGCCTGTATGGTGCACAGCCTATATGGGAGACAGAATTCAATCCTGTATAAGGATTTGCAGAGAGCAAAAGGCCAGAATCTCTTTTATATGAGTTTTCAAACAGTTCTGTAACTTTTGGGTGTGAAGTCAGAAGGGTTGGTATATTTTTGGTCTTCTCTACTTCACCCTTTCTCCTAGACAGGTCAGCCAGAGTCCCTGACTTTCAGGGTGCATGCATTCTTCTTTGATTAGGTTAAAATTATGTCTTTTTATTATTTAAGAAATACATTGGCTGTAGTTTAGTTTTGTAAAAACTAAAATTTTAGTTGATCTGTCTGTTCCCTTGCTCCTCTTCTAGGCTTCTCCCCTGTGATTCTGCCACCTTGTCCCCTACACAATGACCTATGTTCCGGTTGAGCTTTCCAGTCAATCTCAGATTCTGGCTTCTTGCTGCATAGTCATTTCCTCCTCCTACGCAACTGCTTCTCAGCTCAAGCCAGTTTCTGAGCACCCCACTCTCCAGGCTGTGCTCAGGCTTGTTAGGAGAGTATGATCTCTTGATGATCTGTCCTGCCTGACAACTTTGCAGAAGTGGTGGGACTCTGAGGAGCATCTCTGGTCTGAACCATCTTCTTATCAGAAACCCTAAAATCACTAGGTTGCTGGCCATCCTAGGGATGGTCCAAACTCTGAGTTGGATATTTTGGGAAGAGCTGCTGAAGACAGCAATTTGTCCTTCATTTTCACACCTCTATCAAGATGTTATATCTCAGGATTGGGTTCATTCAACAGAATTGTAGTTGTTCCAAAAGCTTGTAGTGTCCTGTATTCTCTGACAATACAGCTGAAGTGCTTGAAGTTGGAAGAGAGTGTTCCCCACTTACTCTGTGAGAGGACTTCTATTGATACCATTTGTATGAAAGTGGATGCTCCCCTCTGTAGTTTTTGAAATCTCATCAATGGACCTTACTGTTTTATTCTGTGTTGGATTCACGGGTACATAGTCAGTCCCAGTGCATTGGCCTGCCTCTCAAACTCTCCACACATGTTCCCCAGTCACTCAGGCCACTATTCAACAAAGTGTTCAAGAATTTGACTAACTTAAAACACATGACAATGGGACTACTCACCTGCTTAAACTTAGGCACATTATTGAATGGGTGCTTGTAAAATAGACTAAAAACCAAACAGAATTATAGGACATTTATAAATGTGTGTGTAGGAAAGGAAGGATTCCGTGAGAGAGAGAGAGAGAGGCAGGATGGGTGAAGAGGGAAAATTCAGTGAGGGGGGAAAATGTACTGGTAATTATTTTGTCATAATCTTTTTCTTCATGTCCTTCTTCTGTTTCTTGTATTTCCCTTTTCTCGTCCTTGCTTTTCTATGCTCATATTTGTATAAACCCTAATTCTCTTAAATCTACCAGGAAGCAGGAAACCAAGAGACTGATTCACCAGAGGTTATATATATACACATACATATACGCCTCTGATGAATCAGTCTCTTGGTTTCCTGCTTCCTGGTAGATGGACTCTGTACCTGCTGTATGGAATTCTATATTGTAGGAGGGGAAAATGAGAAAGCACTACACCAAACAATTATCAGTATGTCATTTCCTTGTTCTTAGCTGTTCCACCTCAGGGTGGCTTTATATTAATCGCATTTTATTTCCTGTTGTTGTATTTCTCTTTGCTCACCGTATCCTTGCTTTGGTACGGAAGCGAAACCCACCAGTGGTGACAAAGTTGCCAGCCTACGGGGCTTTCCAACAACTGTCTTTCCCAAAGTCAAACTGTTTCAGTAGCTAGTACCATTTGCATGGTAATTAGGTGTATGGAGTTTTCACAGGAACCATCCAAGGAGTAATTTAATCAGAGTTACCCTCTTCTTTAGACCATAGAAGCTCATAAAGTCATCACTAGTTGTGATTTTCAAGCCACAAACAGAAATAGAAATATTGCCTGTAGTCTAGTTTAAAACACCTTTCATGTTATAGACCTACCTATATGGGCCACTGTATAAACCCCTCCTTATTCAATCTAATGTATATTTTCCATGATCTCTGAATCATGTGCATGTGTAGCTTCCTTTTTTAAAGCTTTCTGCCTTTTATTCATTAGTTGGATGGGTAATGTCTCTAATTTTTGTTCCATTTTCATCATATTCTTTAATTAGTACTTGGGGTTTTGTTTAAGTTAGATGTAGAATATAAGAATTTTGGCTATTAATAATATCTTAATACACATATCAATGCAATAGTTGATCTGTATGTTTTGTTTTTTTAAGTTATTCTAAAGCAGACTGCAGTGTTCTAGCCTGACAGTATGTCATTATGGGATCAAAGAAAGAAGGTTTAAATCAAGTAAAAGCAAAGGGGGTGTGTGTCTTGATATTGGATAGAACACCAGGGAACTCACTAAAATAGTGACATGCTTAGTGCATGTTTGTGAAAGTTCATGTAGCAAGAAACATGTCTTCAAATACGTAAAATATCAGTTTGTAGCAAAAGTTGCCAGTGGCTCCACACTGGCAAAAAGGCAGGAAAAACCTGATTGGGAGGGTATTCTAATGTAGGAATGGTTTGACAATCAGAAAAGGAACTATAATGTGATGTTTACATCCCGAGCCATTAGTGTTCATTGGTTATATGAGTTCTCTTGATGAGACTAAAAAGAACCACAGTCCAGTTGATGGGAAGGATTTTCCTTTTATTTCAGTACTTAGCTACTGCAATGATGATTACATTAAAGATTCCTAAAATGATTGGTTAGTGATTGAAGTGATTAGTGAATCTCAAAAAGCTGGTAAACCCAGGACTTAAAATGCTTAACCGAATCATATCCACGCTTCCGACGTGCACAAAGTTTGGATTGGATTTATATATTTCTTAGAGACCTGAACCAAATCAGAGACCCACTGAACTATGAGTTGCATGCCACATAATAAAAAACAGTCTTAATCCCCAAAGAGCTTAGTATTTAAGATCCCCTGATATGGAAAAGCATCCCTATTCAGATCAGCACTTAAGCACGCTGAAGACAGTTAGACTTAAGCACCATCTTTAAGTGCTATCCTGAAGCAGAACTGATATAGACAAAGGGTAGGAGAAAATGAATATTATTATCCCTATTTTACATATGGCAACCTGAAGCACAGAGACACTGAGACCTTGTCTTCACTAGGAAAAAAGGTGTGTTCTTGACGTGGTGATCGCTAACTTGTGGTAATCAACATGAAGAAAAGTCCTAGTGAAGACAAGGCAGTTTGTAGTTTTAACAGGAATCAGCAGGTCCAGGTAGCCTCTCTATGGTTTATATCCTGACCTGCTGACTGGTATTAACACAAACTGCCTTGTCTTCACTAGGATTTTTCCTCATGTTGATTACCATGTGGTTAATTAACATGAGTGGGGAAAAAAAACACACCTTTTTCCTAATGAAGAAAAGGTCCAAGCGACATACCCACAGTCACACAAGCTCTCTCTCAAGAGATGTATGGCATTTCCTGGGTATAACAGGAGAGAAAGCACCACAAGAAAAATCTCTCATCATTTCTGTCTCTGGTGCTAGAGGGAAAAAGGAAGTGAGGAAAAATGCAAAATAACTTATAACTCAAACCCAGCTTTATTTCCAAGATTGGATGAATGGTTGTCTGTACCAGCTTACCCAGATACCACACTGTGGTGTTTCTGCACCTTGAATGATAATATGTTACCTTCAACTAATCTCCTGTGGAAGTACTGCTGTCAGTGCAGGTTTCTTGATGGTATCAGTATAAGCATTTTTAAATATAAAAAATATAATTTATTTGAAAAAACTCACTAATCTTTTTTTAAATCTTATTCTAGCAAAGACCCAACAAAGCAAAGAAATGTAGATCTATTCTCATAATCACACCATAGGATTAAGTTAAAACCTTAACATTATGTTGAAAGTTTGTTGGCACATATGAGCCTCCTGATTAGCAAAAGCAAGGCATGATAAATGCATGATAAATGATTAAAATGATAAAAGCATTGAACCTGACTCATTAATCAGTAGATAGATTAGCAAGAATAATTGGTACAAAGTAGTTTGGTTGAAGAAAAATGACCTTCCAGATTATCTTGTTGAGTTTATTAAAACTGGAAAGGGGGGCAGATTCTTTAAAAGCAAACAAAGGGTCACGTAAAGTACATTTTGCACCAAGGTCTTGAAAAACCCAGGAGTACTTGCACCAAGAAATTAGGCAGTGTTTCTACCACCACTCTCCCTCACGTTTTCTGCTGTGCACATGCTTTAAATTCTATTGGAGGCTACAGAGGACATCTGCCTGCGTGAAGTTGCTGAATCAGTTTACTCTTGGGCCACGCTGGCTATGTCCTCTTCCCAGCTGAGCTGTGCACTAGCTCCTTCCCCAATGGACTTTCTGCCACTGAGCTTTTAGGATTAAAACCAGTTTAATCCTGGCCGTGAAAGTTTAAGGCCCCAATTTTAAGCATGTAGGACTGCTCAAAGTTATTCACATACTTGAATTCTTTGCTGGATTGAGGCCTAACTGAGCTAGAAGACTTTATGGAGCTTGATACGTATTATTTAGATCCCTTAATAATACAACGCACATAGCAGTTGGTATAGGTAAATACTGTTCACTGTGCATTAGAAGTTTTATTTTACAGCCTGTACTGTAAGTGGCTGAATGGCTTTTTGTACAGCTGTAAAGCCTGTTTAACCTGATGCTATAAAACATGTCTTGAATGTATTTTCATAGCTTCATAAACTGTAGTTCATTTAGGTAGGTACTTTTTATTGTAATTCTTTATCTTAAACGTGAATCTGTCTCCTGATATTGTTCCTTTAAAAAAAACAAAACAAAACAAACAAAAAACCTGCCTCTTTGTTATGTGCATCAGTAGAGTCCTTACATACAGTAATGGTGCCCTGAACTTGTGTTTTTAACAAAAGAATGCAGGCCCAACAAGCAGAGTGCTGAAATAGCATTAATTATAAATTTTCTTCATTGTGGTTGTTTGAGTATGGGGCTGGAACAAATGTTCATTTTTTTTCCTCTGGTTCTATTTTTAATTCTTTCTTGAGTGTTTTGAGAAATATCTTTAAACATTTGCCAGAGTTCAATTAACATCCCATGACTGAGGGTGGAAAAAGCCTACTTTGTTTTTTCTTGGCCACATACCTGCTCTTGCTGTATATGAAAAAGAAAGGGTTCAAGCTGGCACGGGTTTTATGACTGCAGGATAAGCTTTTAGTGGGAGGGGTCTGTTCAGTTTTATTTATTTGTTTATTTGTATATTCATTTTAAAAATTGCACTGTAAAGCATTGCAGTTTAATTACAGAAAGACACTGCTCCTTTTGAAGGGGCAGTGGCAAGTACTTAATACAGTCCCTTTTTTTTGTTTACATGAAGTTGTAGAAATCCTGTTTTAAGAATATGTTTAAAGCAGAGATTGTGTTACGCAGTTTATCATGTTTTTCCTGTACTGTGTATAAACAGAAGGTTGTACATTATTGAAAGGCCTTTTTTGTGGAAAACAGGATTGGAAAAAAAAAGTTTATATAAGAATGCAAAGTAACTTCCCGAGACTATTGGCGCAGGGTGACCATAAAACCTCAACAGCACATTGTGAAGTAACATTATATCAATTTGCTTTAGCACCTCTACAACATTTGACTGCATTTTCAGAACACGAGTCATGCTCTACAAAACACATGCTATGGTATCAGTTTTCAGAGTAGCAGCCGTGTTAGTCTGTATTCACAAAAAGAAAAGGAGGACTTGTGGCACCTTAGAGACTAACAAATTTATTAGAGCATAAGCTTTCGTGAGCTACAGCTCACTTCATCGGATGCATTTGGTGGAAAATACAGAGGGAAGATTGATCTACACCTGTATATATCAATCTGTGTATATCAATCTTCCCTCTGTATTTTCCACCAAATGCATCCGATGAAGTGAGCTGTAGCTCACGAAAGCTTATGCTCTAATAAATTTGTTAGTCTCTAAGGTGCCACAAGTACTCCTTTTCTTTATGGTATCAGTTGGCTGTTTTTTTCCAGAATCAGTTCTTTACATGCATGTTTTTGTGATTAGTTGCTATTTTACAATTAGTTGCAACTGAAGAGATATTGTCTATTTAACAATATATTGTGTACACACCTCAGATTCAGTAATAACAAAAAATACTAGCTGTAACACAATTGGAATTTCTCTTGTCTGTATAGGTATGCACATGTTTGTACTTGAATGTAATTTCTGGATTTGTATTCTGTGCATCTGAGTTTTAAACTAGATTGTTTAGATTTATTAATAAGGTTTTTGCAATTGGAATGTAACTATTCTGGTGGTGATGCCCAAGATGGGATAAAATCCAGATCTCTTCTGTATCGATATTGGCTCTGCAGAGCTAACAGGTATAAAAATATATATTTTTAACTATTGTCACACAAGTAAGCTAATATGACTTAGTCATGAGCCGATCTAATGTGTAAAAAGGCCTCATTTTTACAGTCATTTATCTGATGCTAACTGCATTTCAAATTTTAAAAATATGTATTATGTTCCATTTTTACAGTTTCCGTCTTTTCTTTATCGTAAACATCGCCACCATGTCTCAAAGATTTTAAGATGAGTCTATTTGTAGATTTGCTTAGTTAGTAAATGCTCTTTGCCCAACAATGATATAGTCAGCCCCATGTTAGGATTAGACACATGGCCCCAATCCAGCAATACCCTTAAGCATATATTTAACTTTAATATGGATTGGGGCTTTGTGTAGTAATATGTGACTTAGGTGGGCTTATCACATGCTTAGGCACTTTGCTGCTTCATGGCATAAGTTACTAAAGTAACAGGTACCTTGGGGTATATAAAAAATACTTGAAGTAGATAAGTAGAAAAGAATCAGACCCACACACATACTGCTGACCATGGCACTGCAGTGTTGATGCAGCATCTCAGGTGCTATTCTTCAAAGTAGGTATAAACTGGTGTCCCTTCTCACAGCCCTATGACCTTCCAGGTGAACGTCAGAGACCCCTTAACATCTTTCAGATAAGGGAAGGGCATTCAATGTCCTTGACCTAATGGCCCAAGCGATTGCTCAGTTAAAAATAGCTGTGAAGTTTGCCATTAGAATCACTTCATCTAACTTATGTTTTTCAAGTGCTTTTAAATGCCTGGAGTATGAAAAATGATATTAAAAAAATACACATTCTGTGTATTTGAATCCCTGTATCTATGGTCACGTAAGCTGTGTTTTAAAAACACTCTCAGTCTGCATTCACCGGAGAGGCCTTGAATTCAGGAAGAGCCAGCTGAAGGATAAAAGCATTAAGTAATTCATTAGATAGTTCTGTATAAGGAGAGGAGAGAAAGAAAAGATAGTTTCCCCCTACAAACTTTTCAGGCCAAATGCTAATCTGGCCAGTGCTGCAAGGGAAAGCAGGATGCTGCCAGCCAAGTCCACTACTACAAGGTTTCTGTTGTACTCCTGACTTCAGAATATGCATTAGTAGGCTAGGGGGTAGAGCCAGCAGACCACACAGCAATTGAGACAGGCTTCTCAGATGACTGGTATTAGGATACAGAGCATCTCCTCTAGCTCAATGATTTAAATCCAGATCCAAGTCAGTAATTAATAATTGTAAGTTTGTTGCCATTTTGACAGCTGTTTGGTGACCTACATATAATGATCTGATTGCCTCAACCCTGGTACCAGCAGACAGGTGCCCATCTGATAAACAACAAGAGTGCTAGTTGGTACCTTTGTCAGCAGTCTCAGCAGAGATGCCAAGGATTCAGTGGACATGAAGAATAAACTAATATCCAATCCTCTGAAAGGTGCGATTGAGGGTATGTCTACATGAGCACTGGATGTGTAATTTCCAGCTTGGATAGACATAACAGAAACGAAGTGTAGCCATCGGTGGGAGGGGCTAGATTTGCACTAAGATTTCAGATGTGATTGTACAGAGGGTGTCTAAGCCATCCCATTGCTTGTTCCAGGTGGCTACACTTCTATTTTTAGTGCACTAGCTCTATCAAGGCTAGCTCAGTTATGTCTACCAAAGCTGGACATTTAAGCTCCAGCTCCAGTGTAGGCTCACCCTGCGACACATTTATGGCAAAGCAAGAGAATACTTGCCCTGCATGTGCTGTGTCTGTTCTCTGGAGAAAAGAGTCAGTCTTCACAGATATCAGTCTAATACCTCAGATGTGTGTTTAATCCACACCCAAAAATCCCACCTGAACTCTAAAGGAGATGGGAAAAAAGTGTGTGTGTGTGTGTGTGTGTGTGTGTGTGTGTGTGTGTGAGAGAGAGAGAGAGAGTGCACACTTGCCAGTGTTCTGTGAAACAATTCTATGTTGGTGGTGGTGGTGATGATGGTGTTATTTTTGTCGAGGAAGGGGGGAAGAGTTGAGGGTTTTTCCCCCCCAGGTACATAGTGTGCCTACAGCATGTCACTAGGGTCACACAGAGGAAAAATATTTAAAACAAACAGAAACACATTTAAATTGGCATGTCACCGGTACTGAAAAATACACACACACACACGGTAGCCCCCCATTCCAGTACACAGCTCTCTCAACCCAGCAGAAAACCCAGAGTCTAAAATTCACCCTTGGTGCAGAGGGCCAGCGGATGGCCCTCTCTCTACACAACTGAAAATGCAGCTCCACTCTGAAAATATGATTTTTTTTTTAAAGGCATCTTCTCAGTTAATGCTATTGCTCCCTTTGTCAGATCAGTGTAATCGCTGCTGACCTCCATGACTACAATAAGATTACAAGGCTTTTTCTCCTGTTATCACTGCAGGAGCCAAAAGGAAATCTGCTGCCATCTGTTCTACATCCTGACAAATGTAGGATGAAAGGAGCACATTGCTCTGGCATCCCAATTGTTGCGCTGGTTATCCACAGAATATCCGTCAGATTTAAAGTCCCTGGGCCCTTATTTGGGTCCAGTTGAGCTCTGCTCAATCAGGATCTGAAGGAGTTGGTGGGGGCAAAGGCATTTTAGAGCCATGTGTATGTGCTCCCAATCCTGGGGGCAGCTGCGGGGGCTGAGTCACAATAGGGATTGCCAGAGTACAAGGTACTCTAGTCGCATCCTTCTCCTGCTCTGGTATATCTCTCATACTGGGATGTGCCAAGAAGGGGTGATGCAGAGCTGGCTTAGCCAGCTCTCCGCTACCAGAGGCATGCACAGCTAGGACCCTGGTATTGGGAGCGTATTTCACCCCCCAGTGGCCCTAGCACTGATTTCCTGTGCTAAGTGCAGGTGAAAAGTATTTCACTGTGAATGACTTCCTAGGCATTTCAACGGTGTGTGTGTGTGGAGAGAGAGAGATTTCAACAAATTAGTAAATGTATTAGCATTAGATCAAAATTCACAGCATACTAAAAATAGTTCACAGGCTTTTATTACAAGGAAGCTGTCAAAGTATGTAGGAAAACAGGTTTCTTAAAATAAGAAGTGCTCTCATAAAACTTTTTTTTATGAAACACAAACTGCAAGTCCCACACAGGACAAAGTGTGAAACTGAGGTTTTATGGGAGAACATTGGAACATGCATGAACTTTCAGTGACACTAAAAGCATTATGCCCAACCGCAGTAAGATAGTTACTTTTAAACTACATTGTTATATACTGTGTACAGAGACAACAGTTATATTTTTGGAGGGGAGGAGAGCAGAGGGAAGTACAGCATTAATACTCTTGATTATACTGTAGAAATAAATTGTTTCTTATAATGATTATTCCAGCCTTTTTGTGTTTGTAGTTCGTTTTTCTTGGCACAATACTGAAGTCTTTCGGAGGCCAAATTGTACCACTTGGACAATCACAAATGATGTGCAGCAGCTGGAAACTTCCTACTTAGGATATCTATGCTGCAATTAAAGGCATTACTGAAGATTAGCTTTAATCTAACTAGCCTGGCTAAACATAGCAGTGAAGATGCAGCCGCATGGGTTTCAGGCTGTACAAGTCTGTGCAAGGACCCTGAATAGATACTCCCGTTGCTTGCCTGCACTGAAGTCCACACCAACATATCTTCACTGCTATTGTGTGTGTGTGTGTGTGTGTGTGTGTGTGAGAGAGAGAGAGAGAGAGAGAGAGAGAGTGTTAGCTAGATTAAAGCTAATGTAGGTATGCCTACCCAAGCTGCAATCACACTTTCAGTTGCAGTGTAGACATACTGTTTTACTCGAGAAAAAGAAATAATAAATCTCACACATGGAGGGGCAAGTTTTGGTCTAAGTTACAGCAGTGTAAATACACAGTAAATTCTACAAAAGTAAATTGTTTTTTCCAGATTTACAGCAGTGCATCTGAGAAACTGGCCTGCAATATTGACTCCATGATGATTTAGTCCCTGTGACATGATCAATATCTCCCTCCTAAGCAATGCAAGTTACGGATCCAATCGATAGGAAAAAGGAGAAATGGTAGACTTTTCATAAAGAATTCAGCCAGTGGCTTGGGGCCCAGTCCTGCTTCCACTGAAGTTAATAGCAACACGCCTGTTGACCTTAACAGCAGCAGAATCAGGACCTTATGGTGTTCTGCCCCTTTATAGCATGCTGCAAAGACATTTTAGGTTTTAGCACACACGCAATAATCATAGATCTTCTGTACTCACATATGTGTTTTATTTCAACAAATCAAAATATTTAGGGTACAGGCTGTTTTTAACTTTTTTTTTTATTGTAAATATCAGAAATGAAGTAATTTGTCAGCATATTTCACAGTATTTTGTGACCCAGTATAATTTTTTCCTTCCTAGTAACTGGCATTTTAATGTCAGTTTGAGCTTTCCCAGGGCATAAAGTGTCTTTTATGGTTAGTTTCAATGAAAGGGGGACTTGGTTGTCAATGAAAAATGGCTTGGTGAGTGGATCTCATGTATCATATGGCATGATGAGGATGGTTTGTCTAGCTTAAATTCATTCATACACCTGGTTGAGATAAGACAATCTGGGGCCCTAAACACAGCATAGCATGAGGCCTTCATGCTACCTTCCCTCCACTCTGATCCCACCCTCTGCTTGGAGTGGGGCAGGGGTTCCCTCAGAGAGGCAGCGGCATGGAGCCACTTTCTTATCCCCAGAGAGTCACAGCATAGCAGAGAGAGTTCAGTAGAAGGAATAACTAGTTTAAAATAAACCAAAAAGTTCTATTCTATTAATAAAAGAAAAGGAGGACTTGTGGCACCTTAGAGACTAACAAATTTATTTGAACATAAGCTTTCATGAGCTACAGCTCACTTCATCGGATGCACGAAAGCTTATGCTCAAATAAATTTGTTAGTGTCTAAGATGCTACAAGTCCTCCTTTTCTTTTTGCGGATACAGACTAACACGGCTGCTACTCTGAAACTTATTCTATTACTGTCTCACTTATTGTGGGGAGCATGGAGGAGGTTAATCTATGGAGATATTTGAATGAAGAGAGGGGAAGTGGCTTTGTGGGCCAGAATTGTGAAAGCATTGCATGCAAAAGGTGAAGCATAAGAGAGGGTATGGAGCCAGCTGGAGGAGAAACAGATGAATAGGACTTTAAATATTACCAATGGTTTGTTGTTATGGGTGGATCCAGGAAAGAGGGAAACAATCATAAACAAGGTTGGAGATGTAGGATAAAGTGGAGCTACCTAGGGTCTTGAAGCTGATAGCCAGGGGATTAAAGCAGGGAGCCAGTGTAGGAGTTCAGAGAAGAGAATGGTATGTTAGAGTGACAGGCAAGGAAGATAAATTGCTTGCTAGTTACATAACTAGCTATAAGTTGCAATAATATTATTGTCTTTTTGTATAACTCCTTGTTCAAACGATGTACTTTTCTGTCAACATTTCCCCTCCCTCCTCCAAGTATTTAGGGCACCTAATTTTGGAAAACACATGCATGTTTTTTTCTATCTAGATTTTTGAAGTCTATTCCTAATATTTTGGTTTGGGGTACTGATTTCTGGAATGATTGGTCAGCCTTCCTATCTAGGGAGAAATGGAACGCCTACTAACACATGTGTTCCACTAACAATTTTGCTGGAGCCCCTTAAAGGCAGCATGCCTTAATGGAACATTCAGTTTTCTGTGTGCAAGGCAACATTCTAGCCCAGAAGGGCTAACTAAGTCTCTGAGCCCTTTTATATGTCTGAATCAGACAAGTGTAACAACCTGTGGTCTGACTGACGGCAAATATTTATGTGCTGATTCCCCCTCACCCCCGCCCATTATATATGTATATATTATTGTAAAATACCAGCAGAGATCAAAATCTATATCTCGATCAAAGTACACTGTTGTGTACATCCCCTTCAGCCCACTGCTGGATGCTGGCAAACTGCCCAAAAGGAGTAAGCAGGAGCCAGTGGATCAAATTGCATTTGGTACACCTTAGGCAGTAATGGAGTGCAATGGAATCCTGGCCGGCATGGAAAAGACTGCACAAAGCTGGGATAATTAAGACTCAAACTGCTTCATCTAAGGCCAGTTTATTGTAGCAAAGCCAACCTATATGTTTAAAAAAACCTGATTTGTTTTCACACAATTGGCAAAGCTGACAAGGCACCTCTTGGGCTGCTGCTCTTAGATGCTGACAAGTGAGGAAATTAAATTCAGAGGGGGAAACGGTTAAAATATTGGCTACATGGATGTTATTTTTCTAAGGCAACTGAAACAACATTAATTATTTAAAGGATACATTTTTATTGCTAGAAATATTTTTATACATTTCATTTAGACCAGAATCTGCTTAAATAGATTGTTTTTAATGAATAATTCAATTCCATAGGATTAGCATCACAATGGACCCTATGGGTCCAACTCAGAGTAAAATAATATGTCTGTAAAATATTTCATATTGATAGCAACACACTTGAATTATTATATTTACCTGCCAGTTTATATGTGGAATAGTACTTCTAACTTTCCAACTTCCTAGAGTTAAGACTTGGTTTAAAACAAAATTTCCTTCTTTAACGGGTACCAGTCTAGTGGATGGGGAGAACCAATAAGCATGATATATCTTGACTTTAGTATGGCCTTTGAAACAGTCCTACATAACATCCTCACAAGGAAATTGGGGAACTAGATGAAATTACTATAAGCTTGGTGCACAACTAGTTGAAGAACCATTCTCAGGGGGTGATTATCAATGGTTCACTGTCAGACTGGGAGGATATGTCAAGTGGGGTCCAGCAGTGTCTGTCTTGTGGCTGGTATTATTCAATATATGCATTAACAATTTGGGTGATGGAATAAAGAAAACACTTGTAAAATTTGAGGATGACGCTAACTTGGGAAGGGCTGTAAGCTCTTTGGAGGACAGAATTAGAATTCAAAATAACTTGATAAATTGGAGAATTGGTCTGAAATCAGTAAGATGAGATTCAGTAAAGAAGAAATGCAGAGCACTGCACGTACGAAGGAAAAATCAAATGCATAGATACAAAATGGGGAATAACTGGGCTAGGCAGTGGTGCTGAAGAAAAGGATCTGGGGATTATAGCGGATCACAAATTGAATACGAGCTAACAATTTGATGCTGTTGCAAAAAAGGCATGTCCCATTCTGGGATGTATTAAGAAGGTTATCATATGTAAGACCTGGGAGATAATTGTTCCACTCTACTTAGCACTAGAGTATTGTGTTCAGTTTTAGCCTTGTTTGTGGCAAGGGAGATTTAAGTCAGTATTAAGAAAAACTTCCAGCTGTAAGGATAGTTAAGTTCTGGAACAGGTTACCCAGGGAGGTTGTGGAATCCCCTTCCCTGGGGGTTTTTAAAACCAGGATAGACAAACAGTTGTCAAGGATGGTCTAGGTATAATTACTCCCGCCTCAGTGTGGGGGAATGGACTAGGTGACCTCAAAGTCCCACTTGCCCTACATTTCTGTGATTTCTATGGGAGGTGGGAGACCTGTTTTCAAATCTCTGCTCTGCCTGATTTCGAGAGGGGACTTGAACCCAGGTCTCAGGCAGGTGCTCCAATCGCTGGGCTATTGGCTATAGTGGGGAAGAAGCATCTCTCTGTTGGTTTGTGAGAAAGGGCTGACTTGAGTTAGGTGCCTCACTCCTGGAGAGGGCTCTCAGCTATGACTCTTGGCGGAGGGACACACCTCCCTGTGGCCCATCAGTCTGGCACCTAAGGCCCAGATCAGTGAGATTAGGTGCCTAAGTACCTTTAAGGAGCTGATCTCTACGCCCCACCCTTCCTTTTCCTTTGTATTTCACTGCTGATTGGCTTAGAGGGCTCCTCGCTCAGCTTGCTCGGTTCTGAGAATTCCCTTCTTTGGCACCTCACTATCCCAGTTTAATGTATGAGGAGCCTGGGTGCCTAATTCAGGGCTGTGAATGCCACTAGTAGCGGGCACCTAGGAACTGGGAGTTGCAGTGCCATAGGTGAATCTAGCCTGGGGTACTACAGCAATACTACAGAATCAACAGCAATAGTGATATTCCAAGTGGACTTCAGGGAGTCTCTAGAACTTTGTTTACAGTAGATTTTTTCTTTTTCCCCCTTTAGATTTTATTCATTTACTTTGATACCGACACCCCTTCAACCACTAAACTCCTGCCACTTCCTCAATCAAAGAGTTCTTGCATATTGTCAGGTTTCAGAGTAGCAGCCGTGTTAGTCTGTATTCGCAAAAAGAAAAGGAGTACTTGTGGCACCTTAGAGACTAACAAATTTATTAGAGCATAAGCTTTCGTGAGCTACAGCTCACTTCATCGGATGCATTTGGTGGAAAAAACAGAGGGGAAATTGATATACACACACAGAGAACATGAAACAATGGGTTTATCATACACACTGTAAGGAGAGTGATCACTTAAGATAAGCCATCACCAGCAGCAGGGGGGGGAAAGGAGGAAAACCTTTCATGGTGACAAGCAAGGTAGGCTAATTCCAGCAGTTAACAAGAATATCAGAGGAACAGTGGGGGGGTGGGGTGGGAGGGAGAAATACCATGGGGAAATAGTTTTACTTTGTGTAATGACTCATCCATTCCCAGTCTCTATTCAAGCCTAAGTTAATTGTATCCAGTTTGCAAATTAATTCCAATTCAGCAGTCTCTCGTTGGAGTCTGTTTTTGAAGCTTTTTTGTTGAAGGATAGCCACTCTTAGGTCTGTGATCAAGTGACCAGAGAGATTGAAGTGTTCTCCAACTGGTTTTTGAATGTTATAATTCTTGACGTCTGATTTGTGTCCATTCATTCTTTTACGTAGAGACTGTCCAGTTTGGCCAATGTACATGGCAGAGGGGCATTGCTGGCATATGATGGCATATATCACATTGGTAGATGCGCAGGTGAATGAGCCTCTGATAGTGTGGCTGATGTGATTAGGCCCTATGATGGTATCCCCTGAATAGATATGTGGACAGAGTTGGACAGAGTTGGCAACGGGCTTTGTTGCAAGGATAGGTTCCTGGGTTAGTGGTTCTGTTGTGTGGTGTGTGGTTGCTGGTGAGTATTTGCTTCAGATTGACAGAGCCAGAAGAGTACCCAGAAGTCACCTACTACAGGACAGACAAACAAAGAACAAAGAAAACAACAGAACGCCACTAGCCATCACCTTCAGCTCCCAACTAAAACCTCTCCAACGCATCATCAAGGATCTACAACCTATCCTGAAGGACGACCCATCACTCTCAGAGATCTTGGGAGACAGACCATTCCTTGCTTACAGACAGCCCCCCAATCTGAAGCAAATACTCACCAGCAACCACACACCACACAACAGAACCACTAACCCAGGAACCTATCCTTGCAACAAAGCCCGTTGCCAGCTCTGTCCACATATCTATTCAGGGGATACCATCATAGGGCCTAATCACATCAGCCACACTATCACAGGCTCGTTCACCTGCGCATCTACCAATGTGATATATGCCATCATGTGCCAGCAATGCCCCTCTGCCATGTACATTGGCCAAACTGGACAGTCTCTACGTAAAAGAATGAATGGACACAAATCAGACGTCAAGAATTATAACATTCAAAAACCAGTTGGAGAACACTTCAATCTCTCTGGTCACTTGATCACAGACCTAAGAGTGGCTATACTTCAACAAAAAAGCTTCAAAAACAGACTCCAACGAGAGACTGCTGAATTGGAATTAATTTGCAAACTGGATACAATTAACTTAGGCTTGAATAGAGACTGGGAATGGATGAGTCATTACACAAAGTAAAACTATTTCCCCATGTTATTTCTCCCTCCCACCCCACCCCCAACTGTTCCTCTGATATTCTTGTTAACTGCTGGAATTAGCCTACCTTGCTTGTCACCATGAAAGGTTTTCCTCCTTTCCACCCCCCTGCTGCTGCTGATGGCTTATCTTAAGTGATCACTTTCCTTACAGTGTGTATGATAAACCCATTGTTTCATGTTCTCTGTGTGTGTATATCAATTTCCCCTGTTTTTTCCACCAAATGCATCCGATGAAGTGAGCTGTAGCTCACGAAAGCTTATGCTCTAATAAATTTGTTAGTCTCTAAAGTGCCACAAGTACTCCTTTTCTTCTTGCATATTGTATAATCCTGAAAGCACATACATTTATGTATTGTAGGTTTATCTGATACATTTGTTTTGAAAAACCAAGATGAGCTAAAAAGCTTGAAAGGAGTATCTTGAGGAATTTTTTTCCATCAAGATGTAATCAAAGGCAGGAAATCATAAAGTGGTTTTGCCTAAATATTTGTATTAGTTAAACTACAAGAGCCCTTAACTTCATTTTAGGTTATCTGTTCCTATGGTTCAAAAATATTTTAAGAGGTCAATAATGTTCACTTTGACTTTCAATCAATCTGTGTGGGATAAATCTCAGTCAATAAGGGTGAGTTTTCTGGATGTTATGCACAGCATGGGGAGGTGAGCTGTAGCTCACGAAAGCTTATGCTCTAATAAATTTGTTAGTCTCTAAGGTGCCACAAGTACTCCTTTTCTTTTTGAGAATACAGACTAACACGGCTGCTACTCTGAAGCATGGGGAGGGTGTCTGTCTATCTCTCTCTCTCTATTTGTGTGTGTGTGTGTATGCGCTAATAGAGGGAAACAACAATCCATCTCCCCTCATCTGCCCTCCACCCTGTAAGAATGAAAACCATAGGGAAAAAAAGTAGTACAGCCTGACACATGTGACCTAATGTAAAATATCTGATTATTCCTCCACATCATAAGTACTTTACAGCTACCAGCTGACATATTTACTCATGAGTAAAGAGTAACTGATTATGAAACTGAGGGCAGGAAAAGTGAGAGATCAAGAAGGGATAGATAATTTAATAGAATACAGGGCATATTTAATTTCACATGTAATAACAAGAGAATACTCCATTACATGCTAAAACGTGGGTTTTCTTTGTGAAGTTTATTTCCTTGCAGCTTATTGAGAATCTGATTGATCCGGAATCCATCTGCATTGTTGCCAGAGAATAAAAAGTTGCTTACAGACATGTATGCAAAGTGCATAATGAGGGAAGCAACTCAAACAGTTGTATAAAACTCATAAGGCTCAGTCTGGAACTGCTGAAAGGATTCCAACAGTTGGAGCTAAATCATCCTCTCTTGCCAGGGCAGGGACAAAAGCAAGAGCAAAGGGGAGTTGCCATTTCCCACAGCACCTCGTGCAAGCTACACACTCCCTACAAGTCTCTCCAGAAAAAGTTCCCTCCTCCTCTCTCTCTCTGGATATATTTGCTGCTTTTATCAGCTGAGACTCTCCTTTTTTTTATTGTACTTATCATTATTGTTGAAATTCTGCCTTTCCACTTTCCCTTGTTTTGCATTTAACTACTTCTTCAGACTTTTTTATTGAGTTATTACAAGTTAAAAAAATTAAAAACCTCAGTACCAGGTGCTCAAATGACTGCTGTAGCATATCTGGAACAGAATGTGGTCAAGGCAGCCATTTATCCCTAAACCTGAGGGAATGAATTTCACAACTATAATTGCTACACTATAATTCTTATTAATGTTGTGCTATAATTCCATTTAATTCCAAAGGGCTAGTAAATGCATTAGGACTTGTCAACATATTATTTTACACTGTTTATGATCTGTCAAATTATGCTCTTCAGTATTGTATCGTGTAAAGGAAAAGTCCTTAAAAAAAAACAAAAAAAACACAGCTTTAGGTTAGAGAAAATTATCTATGTTTTCTAGGTGGGGTTTGGAACAGAGAGGGGCTCTTTTATTAGAAAAGTAGTGAAATTGAGTTCGTAATCAATCCCTTGTTGAACCTTTAATGCCACTGTAGTTGATTGTTTATGAAAATATATTAATATCAGCTATCTTATAGCTATTTAAGAAAGGTACTGTGGCTATTTTTATGAAGTAGTAGCTACAGCCAGGACATTTTATGTGATTAAAAGTACTTTTCTTCCAGCATTGTAAATAAGGATGTAGATGAGTTATGAGGGACTGGGGACAACGAAATAAAAATGAATTGTGTTGCAATGATTTCACTTTATTCTTGTGAAATACCCTGGTTTCTTAGGTAGCGAATATGATGAGGAAGAAGTAGACTATGAAGAATCAGACAGTGACGAGTCCTGGACCACAGAAAGCGCCATCAGCTCAGAAGCTATCCTCAGTTCAATGTGTATGAATGGAGGGGATGAGAAGCCTTTTGCCTGTCCTGTTCCTGGATGTAAAAAAAGATATAAGGTGAGTTATAGCAGAGACTTGGTTTATTTCTGTTTCATTGCAGTAGGGGAGATAGTCTGGGAAAGCAGGTCACATCTTTCTGTTTTATCAGACCTTTCCCTTTTATTTTTGAGACTTCAACAGATTCTCATATAGCTGCACAGTTTTCTTTTCGGACTGATTTTCCTCTCAAACGTTTTCAAGTCACATACAGCATATGTTGCATCTGTATCTACTGATCAAGAGAAATTGTTAAAAGGAATGATTAAAGCAACTGGGTCACATATTATAATTAGCAAACCTTATTCCAAGAAATTATCTCCTGAAATGGGAAGATGATGCCCACATTCATCTGTTAAATGGAATCACGCACATTACATATAGAACTTGTCCATACCAATGCTAGAATGGGTTCTCTTTATATAACCATTACAGATTTTGTGCTATCCTGTACTGAAAGTATGCCAGTGAAACCTCTGCTAATACAGGTGATGTATTAGCAGAGGTATCACTGTATGCAAAAAGTACCATTTAATTTGAAAAAGCCAAAGGCCACCTCAGGGAAGACTGAGCAGTAACCTCATTGAAAACATTTGTATAGGGTAAATTCTGACCCTGATCCTGAAAACAGATCTGTATGTGCAGTATTTTGTACTGGTGCAAAATCCCTCTGACTTCTCATGGGCATGACAATCTGTATGGATTTGATTGCAGGATTGGGGGCTTCTGTTTGAATACTATATATTCTGGGAAAACTTGTCTTTCTTTTTTTGTTCATTTGTTTTATCTTATGAGGGACCTTTGCATAAAAGTCTGTTAACCAACTTCTGCTTATGTTCTCCTTGCGACATCACCATTATCTAGCATGCATATCTCTCTGATATTACAAACAAAGCAATATTATTTCACATGAATTAGAGCAGGAGCAAATGGATTCTTACAGAACAGATTCATTTATTATGCAAAGGTCCCTAAGCAATAAAAATGTGGGAATATGTGGCTGGATTTTCTCTCTAAATTAAATGTTTTTCAAAGTTCTTCATGAAGCATTAGAGAATATTTTAAAATCCAGCAGGCTCAAAGGACCCCAACCTACAGTGTATATACCAGCAAAACTGCCACCGATGATAAGGCTTTTTTAACAACTGCATAGTAAAGTCCTAAAATGGAATACAAAACTGAAATATGAGAGAGAGAAATGCAGGAAGACTAGTAACATTTGAAGGTATATACATTCTGACAATAGCAAATACAATGTGCAGTACTTGAAAATGTGTGCCTTTCATTGATTCTGCAGCTATTCTGAATCACTTCCAGCCCCTTTAACTCAGTAATGCTTGTCACAAAATGTATGTGCATATTCGTGGAGATCAGTCACAAGTGGATATACTGTGCAAAAGAGTGTGTACACTTTCTATAGCAACGTGTTAGTCCTGTATGTGGAGATTAGTTTGAATAGTGAATTACATAATAATTGTTCTACTCTTCAGGAAAATCTGAGCTTAACCTCTTGGGATGGTGGGGGGAAGATATTTCTGGGATATTTGGAAGTGTCAGTGAGCAGATGTGGTCACATTATGCAAGATTATCACATTTTCTTTATGGCAGAAGGTGTGTAAAGGGAAGGGGGTAGAATAAAACGTAAATGCTTAGCTCAGGAAGCAAACAAGCCATGGCAATTGTTAGGAGTTACTTTCCCAAGAGGGCATCTGTGCATTGCAGAAAACATTTATTTAGTGGAAAAAGCTAGAAGGAGAACCCTGTAATTTGCTATATCCTGTCTGTTCTCTGTTTGACTGCCAGTTCCTCTGTCTTTTTACTGCCAAATAAGCAAGCTGTTCCTGCCTGCTTCTGCTATCTCGCTGCCTTCATCTCAAATGCATGAGGACTGTCTACAGGATGTCTTATGCACCATTAATGGTAGAACAGTCAGACAGGGAACAAATTAATGACCCATAGGGAGACTGACAAACCGAGAAAGCAGCAAATAAAAAGTACCATAGTTTTGGGGAAATACTTATCCCTGTTAAGTCCAGATAGGTAAGGACATTTCCTTTAGCTCTCTCACTTCCAGATAGTTGCTTCCGTTTCCTCATTTCTCCTCTTTGTCTAATTTATTTTCTGTGTTTTATCTTTGTTTCCTCTTCTCTTTGTTTTGTATCAACCGTATGTCATGTTTTCTCTTGATCTTCCCTGTGTTTAACCCCCACTCAGAAGAAATATTTGATGAGTTTAGGTAGGAGTCCTGATATCAAAGAATCGTGCACTGGAACTTCCTGCTGGGTGCTGGATAATAACATTGATGGCTGTAAAACAGGACCATGGCTATAAACAGGAATATTGATGCACACATACAGTAATTATCAGATCTACCTGACATCTGAAAAGGTCTAAGTTACTTTTGGGTGGAGGAGGGGAGACGAATGAACACAGCTTCCTTTTTTCCAGCATTTAGATGATGTGTTTTTATAGGATGATGATGATTTATTATTATTTGTATTGTGAGATTGCCTGGAGGCCCCAGTCAGGGTCAGGGCTCCATTCTGCCTGGCATGGTACAACAGTAAAAGACTGGCTCTGCACCAAAGAGTAATTAATATAATTAAGCAGTGTAATTAAGATAGGATTCAGCAGTGAGCATAAAAATTTTCTGACAGAATGGGGGACGGAGGATGATGGAAACTGTAATAAGAATGTTTTTACATGGGCCAGATAAATATCAAAAGTCCCTATTGGCCATCTGCTTAGCTGTTATCTGGTGACAGTTTCCCATAGGCATCACAGTAGAAGTGAGTCTTAAACATTTAATAGCTGTTTTTCAAAGATATCAAATTGTCTACCAATAAATAACAATAATATTGTTACTCTAGCCTCTATTTACTATAATCTGCCTTAGGTTTTTCTTCTATTACAATGGTCAAATTTTTCTAAAATATGACTCTAAGCTTCCTTAAAGGTTCTAAGTCTATATTTAGAGGGATTTTCAAATGCACCTGAGTAACTCATTAGTGAGAGGTAGGTGAGATAATATCTTTTATTGGAGAAAATTCTGTCTGTAAAACAGAGAAATGTTTGAGTAGCTCGTTGACTTCTAGATGCTCTAGAGTGTTCCTATGTAATTGTAATTATGTATTTATATTATACATATTTGAAACTTTTAATTTGATCTTTAGCCGTGGTCTAAGTGGGTTCTCTTGAATCCAAGATATGTGTGATATGTTTGAGCTTTGTTTCTCCAAAGCTAAACAGCTAAACATTAGGCTTCTAAATCCACATTTAGGTGTATATTGAAGACAGCGGGATTTGTGTTTCTAAGGCACTTCTGAAAATCCCACCCTTGTGGGGCCAAAGTATGGATTTAAGAGCATAACATTAGACTCTTACTTGAGCATGTTGGCCAATATCAATAATGTGTTGTCTAGCAAAGCTGTGGACAAGCATATCTGAAATGTATCTGAAGTATCTTTAATACCAAGGAACCTATTTAGACAACTGCTAAAGATCAAATTAAAAGTTTCAAATATATATAATAGAAATAATACATGAATACATTTTAAAATACATTATATATACATTATATACATTATTTTTATATCTGCGTATAGAGTATCGATCACACATTCTCTGGTCTATGGTAAACATAATAAAAATAGGAGAGTATTTTAAGTGCCCATAAAACTTACAGATAAGGTTGTTCAAGTGCATTTCCTATCAACACAGTCACTAAAAATCCAGGAAGTCAGCAGTTAGGGCATCATATGCATCCAGACCAAACTCAATTCACGTATCTCACCATTCAAATATTATAACCGATACACTCAGAATTCTTATTAACACAACAAATTCCCTTTCACTTCCAACATCTAGCCACCCACAATGCACACATCCAGTTCCTCTGCACAAGGCACAGTTCAACTCCAAGCTCATAGTTTTTCATGTACAAATAACACATTATTGAGTTTGTCCAGTGTTCATATGTTTAAAGAGAGTATATCATCCCAGAAAGGGAATTGGATGTAGAGGTTACAGATCTGTGAGTGCATCTGCTTTACTGTAATGGCTGAATGGAAAGTTCGGGAGTTGAGGTTGGTCTAAATGTGAACATTGCCTTAACTGGTGATTTCTAAGGATTTTAGTGTCTGTATTGCTAGGAAATGCACTTGAGCAACTTCAGCTACATTTTTTTAAGGCAGCAGTTACCTGTTTTTTTAGAATGTGTAAAAGTTCAGGGTATGATTGGGCAGAGGAACGGGGAAGCAGCGGGCAGCCAAGATCAGTAGGCAAGAGAATATGTAGTGATGGCTATAAGCGTGGGGAAAACAAGACTTGCAGGGACTGCCGGTTGTGAATGGGGGCTTGGAAAGACTGAGGGCAGCAGTGGCTGGTGGGCTATGTAAGGTATTGAGTGGAGATGGTGTCGTGTGCAGCACAAGTTTGCAGATAGAGATGTAGTTAGAGGATTGTTGGGTAGGGGGAAACTGGAGAACATCAAATGTTTGGCAACCAAGAGTGCAGGGGAGGCTGTGGTAGCAGGAGAGGGGAGGATATTGGCTGTGTCGAATGGGTGGCATTGGAGTTCACAGAGGCAGCATAGGGTTGTGGAACTGAGAGCCTATGGAGAGGTGGGATTAGCAGGGAGTTTTGGGCAGGGCAGGACAGACCACTCTCTGTAATAGGCAGGATGTCTCTTATGCTGGGAGGATCTGTAATTAATTTGTTTCAGATCTTTCCCAGCTAAGAAATTCTTCCCCTGAGTGGGCAGAGTTTCCCTGTACTTCACCCACTGGGCTTTTCCTGCTCATGTTGTGGAGATCCCCCTATTGCAAAGAAACCCATCTCTCTAAGGAGCATTATTTCCTTGGGCCTTGTCTATAAAAGGGGATGAGAAGGGCTCAGTGAGTCTGATGAGCCTGGGCTCCCTGAGGCTGGGAAGCCCAGTGGTCTTTCTTGAAAATGCTGGCAATTGTCCAAATGGATGGGATGGGATGGGATGGTGACTCCCTTCCAGCACCCTCAGAGAATGCATAGATACCAGCCTCCTCAGAAGAGGATGGGGGAATGGCTGATGGGCCTCCTCTCTCCTTCCCCTGCCCCCCTCCCTAAAGCCTCCTAAGGGTGAGCCTTGGGGGAGCCAAGACAGAGACATAAGTGGGAGTTGATGTAAGGGCAAAGGGGCATGGGAGAGGCTGGGCAGGCGTGAGATAATAAGTAGTGAGTGGGGTAAGGGGTGGCATGGAGAAGGAACAAGTCCGGTGCAGTAGATGGAAGAGTGAGAGGAGGAAGCCGGCCTCTGGCTCATGGAGTTTGTGAGAGGAAGTGAGCTGGAGTGGATGAGGATTATGCAACAGATGCAAGTCGAGTACCTGGGAGAAATAGGCTTGTCTATGAGACAGTTTTCTTGCCCTCCTCCACTAAAGGTGGCACCTAAAAGCAGCTACTTTTGTCTCGTCAGGAGCAAGCACCTTGTGCATTAATAACCTCATTGTGTGTAAGGTAAACACCACAGACTGTGCAAAAATTAAAGTGAGTGTCCAAGCACTGAACAGAATAAAAGGAAACCCCAAAACAGCTACATTAATGTCCCTGTCTCATGTCCTTGCACATTTGTACTATTCCTGTACATGATCCCAAACTTTAATGCTTTAGCTAGTGGTGGCATCCTAGGACATACGGTCCTACCAGACCAGACACTGTAGCCACACAAACTCACCAATACCATTACTAGAACTCTTTGGTATCTCCTCGTGTTCTGGTTCTAGTTTCATTGTTCTTTCATCTAGTTTCATTTCATAGTCTTTCTATGCTGCAGCCTTCTTCCTCAACCACGTGAGTGTGTCTCATCATTAATCTAAGTATCTAGGGCAATAAAAGTGACAGATGGGTCTGGCAGTGTTGTTCTCTATACCTCAACAAATTTAACCTAAGACACACAACAAGGTGTTTACATTAAACCAGTGGAAAAACTTAGGAAGAGTTGACGTGAAGTTCTAACAAGAGTTTTCTTTCAGTGCTTTTATGGAGAGATGTAGATCAAGTTTCATGTTGTGTTGGTTTCTCATAGCCTGAACATTTTGCTATTTTTCAAACCTTCTCTAACCCAATTCATCTGAAAACACAAGCCAACATGGAATTTCCTAGCACTTTCTGCCTGGAAAAAGACTGTGTTGTCTTTTTCATCCATCGAGGTGTGTGCCTGTGATTTCTGCATATGAGGTGTTCCAGAATAACCCATTAAAGAATCCAATCACATAGTTTCAAGTAAACCCATAGTGAAACTTTTGCCATAAATGATCATGTTATTGCCATGCAAACTGAGCGTATTGATGTCTGTAGATTTTATTGCACAGATGCCACCATTAACTGTTCATTTTACTTCTAGTATAATTGTCAAATGACTATCTCTTGATTTGAAGTTATAAAAAAGGGAAAACTTCTTGCACATTACTCTGGGCAGACTTTTCTAAAGTTTCTGAAGATAAACTTAGATTGTGTTGGGTCATTCCTCCTTTCCCCCTCCTCCCACACACTTTGAGCACTGTAGTTGCGGATTAGCATTTCAGCCCCGAGACTGTTTTAAAGTCCATCACATTTTCAAGCACAAATAGTTCATAGGCTTCATTTTATACTGAGTTGGAGACGGTTGCTTTCACAAAACAAAAAAAATACATAGCCGAAGAGGCACAGTTCTGTGTGAAATGGATCAGGAGAAACTTTCCATGTAGCGTAAGGTGAGATGGGGCATTGTTACACAGTCTCCTCTACAGCCCACTTACCCCCGCCCCCTTTTTTTTGCGCCTTAATGCCCCTTTTTTTTTCCACTGATCACTGATTCTCTAGTAAATTTTGAAAGTTTTGTAATATTTCTACTGATATGAATTGCTTGAAATTGTGTTAGGGAAGATCAGCACAGGATTGGGGACAAAGATTTGTCATTCAGGAGTATAGAATACAACATATCCCAGTCCAGAATAGATACATCATTGATTGTTTGGAATCAGACTTTAGAAGGACACGTGCTGTGGGAGGTATTACCTTACCTGCATTTCTTGGTTTTCTGAGGTTGGTTTTTTTTGTTCTTCTGAGGTTTCAGTTTTTGGCTACCAACATTCATGTTCTGTAAGAGTAGAGAGGAACCATAACTCTTTTTAGTGAATTGTCCAGGGGCAGCTGCAGTGTGAAGGTCATAATCAGAGGATTTGATTTTCTGAACTTCCACACAGCATGAGCTCTGCGTAGGCATAGTTCAGATCCCCATCTTAACAAAACCCTTTTTGTCCCTTATAGCTATTAGAAGGCAATGTTCAGCATAGTAAAAATTCCTGAATCTAAGCCTGGCTGACTATGCCCTTGCGTTTCGGGTAGTAATTAGTGCATATTACTATAGAGTTCTCAACCTCTTAGTCTAGTAAACATAGTAAGTGGAGCCAATCAAACCTACAGGCTTCAGAAAGGAGTTGAGTTCCAGGGCTGCAGCCTTGTCATAGTAATTGCTCTTTGAATGTCCATAAACCTTTCCTCTGGAAGAACAAGAAAAACACCGTCCACTGGACAGTTCACAGCTGCTATAATGAAAGTCAATCTCAGACTCTCCTAGTTTATCCAAAGGCCCAAACCCTTGAAGAGGAAGCAGATAATATATTTGGGGCTTGTCCACGTGGCTCAGTAAAGTACATTAGAGGAGTGTAATTTCTAGAGTGCTCTGACTGCCCCATGAAGACTCTGCAGGTGTAATGTAAAAGGCACCTATTTCTACATTAACACGAACTAGCTATCTTTCAGTTATTGGCAGCAGGGCCCACATGGGGCATTTAGTGCGCTCTACAAGTCGCACACTTCTAATGAACTTTCCTATGCCATAAAAACAAGCCTTGAGAGAAAGAGTACGTCTCAGTGAGATGAGTCCTTAACTAGTCATCCAACCCACTGAAGGCAGAAATATAAAATGTCACAGCTTAGATCAGTGGTTCCCAAACTTGTTCCGCCACTTGTGCAGGGAAAGCCCCTGGCGGGCCGGGCTGGTTTGTTTACCTGCCGCGTCCACAGGTTCGGCCGATCGCAGCTCCCAGTGGCCGCGGTTTGCTGCTCCAGGCCAATGGGAGCTGCTGGAAGCGGCACGGGCGGGCGCCAGGGGCTTTCCCTGCACAAGCGGCAGAACAAGTTTGGGAACCACTGGCTTAGATAGACCACCACGGCCAGTCTCGGAATCTGCAAGAAGAATGTAAGATGTTACCACATAACGAAAGCAACAGAGGCTTTCAACCAGTCTTGGTACAAGGCTCTTGAGCTGCCGGCTTCTTGATCCTGCAAGTGAAACTAAAAGATATTTAAGGAGATTTTCTCAGGCAAAGTTGACATCATCTTCCCTTAAAGGCAAACTATGCAGGAACTGTGATGGTAGCAATTCTAAACATAGTAGTTCTTCTCTGAGACAGCTAGAGAACTGTGGTTTCAGTGGTAAATATCCTCAAACATGGTTATTTATTTTCAAATGTGTTTGTGGGGGTATAGAAATGGGTAGGTTTGTGAAATCATGTGAAAGTCCAACCTAAAGATAACTGTTTCCTGTGTACTTAATTCTCTAGGTACTGTACATGTAAGGCAGTGGTTTTGTTTACAACTGTGGGCAGCATATGCAGCTTTCTATGTGTTATGTGGGCCAAATCTACACAAAAAAGACACACACACACTCTCTCTCTCTCTCTCTTTGGTCCTGAGAATATCACATGGGCTGCAATTGTGCTGATTGGGCCATGGGTTGAGAACCACTGATGTAAGGCTATCAAGCTTTGTGACTGCCTCATGAAAAAAAATTAATAATCTTAAATAGGGCAAATGGTGATAGCTGCTTTGATCACTTTGAAGGAGTATAGCTGAATACTACTGTGCTTGCTCTTTGTATCTCTGCTCTTTTTTGCTTGAATAAGTTCCTTAAAACTTGTCTATAGATAGGTAGAGCGTGGATGGCTAGTGCAACGTAGACTTACCCCCAGCTCATTGCGCGCTAACTGTCCATCTGGAATCTACTGCCACACACTAAAAGTTTCCCTGTGTTTTGACCCACCCTGCTTTGAAATGGGAGATGAAAGCGCACCACAGAATTTTTCATGCATGGCAGCAGGGCCCACACAGGCAGGTGGTAGGCTACAAGCTAGCGTGAGGTAGATTTGCACCACAGCTTGCCATGAACTGTTGGTAAGACAAATCCTAAGTTAATTTCCTGGTGTTTTTCCAGTAGCATTGAATGAACCCCTGTTCAAAGTGTCAGGAAGTAAAGAACATCTATTTTCCTTCTCGTGAGGGTCCCTATATGTATTCCAAATGCAGGTGCGCCATGCGCTGGAAGTTTTCAGAAGCAGTCTGTTGATCTGTATGCATGTTGTATGTTGCCTCGTGCTCCAGGCAATGTTGTAAGAGGCCATGCGGGGCGACACCTCCTCAGTTCCCTCATAGTGCTGTGTGGTTGGAGTCAGAATCTTCTCTTCCACTTGCTCGTAATCTCTACGAGAATGACTATCCGTTGTATTTAGTTAGCTAGTTTGTTTTTTCTTCTTAGTTGTGTACATAGACTATAGTTAGTGTAGTTACTTGCCCCGCTCGGGGGCCGCCCGACTTTGTCAGGGGACTATGCCCTGCATTCTAGTATTTAAGAACTGTGTCTCATTCCCTCAATTCTTTCTCCATAAGAGATGAACACTGCCGTTGCTTATACTACCTACGAGAAGCGCATCTTGCCGCACATTGCGACATCTGTAAGTCCTTTCCCCTGCAGACCCATGAGCACTTCTCCCCCAAAGCTGTGCGCATGTGCACACACACACAGATCCTGAACTCCATTTACACAAAAATTTTCACAGAAGCACAATTTGCACAGAAGAAATTTTTTGTGCAGATGGACTGTCAAAAATTAGAGGGAACATTTCCCATGACGCTCATCTCCTGCGACTCAGGAAGTTCCTCATGGAGGAAGCTCTCCAGCCTCTTGTGGAGTCCAATCCTGGACTGGCAGAACCAGCAGTGCACTGATGGTGAGCATCCTTCACTGGTGGTGAGTTTCCTACCCACAGCCCTGCCCAGATCCGACAGCACATGACAAGGCCAAGCAGGAGAGTTGCAAGTGCTCTCATGCCCATCGTAGCAAGTTCCTGTTATGAACTGTGCCAGGTCGGGCAAGATGTTGTGTATGGACTGCTCCTGCCACCTCCTAAGCTTCCCCATGCACTAGCCGTACCACAAGACAGCCCTCCATGCTGTGCATCTCCATCGCAACGTGAGTCCCCACGCTCTCCACCACATACACACCCCTGCTTCAGCGGGACATGCCATGGACACCCAGACGAGCCGAACACTTGCTCCCCATGGTACACTTTTACCTGCCATATCCCCCTCTTGCCGCTGCTTTCGGCTTCGCAGCCCCCCCACACCAACAGATGCACTGCTCTTCCTGGGCTGGAGACCACACCCCATGATTGCAGGACTGCCTTCATTGACAGCTGCCACCATCCGAGATCTCTTCGGACTTGAAAGGCTATTCAGCGAAGGAATCGTCATTCTCCCCAGTCCCCAGGCATAGCTTGGACTCCTGTGCATGGCCAGCACACCAGGCAGGGTATGATCCAACTCCGCTGCATTGGTATGTGTACGCTTGGGGCCTGCAGTGTCCCCAGGACTAGACCCCATGGGCACACTGGCCAACATGGGATGCTTACCACTACCCATATTAGTCTTCTCATGCCTTGCACCCTTCCATCTGGACCCCTTCACCAGAACCATCCAGCTCGGACCTGGAGACGGAGACCGCAAGGGAGCCAGTCCCGATAACAGCCGGACGAAGTCTGGACGAAGCACTTATTCCCCTGATCCTCTCACCTCCTGATGAGGGTCGGCTCTAGGCACCAGCTAAGCAAGCTGGTGCCTGGGGCAGTGCTGCTGAAGGGGTGGCACTCCTGCTGTTCTTGGGGCGGCGCTTCAGCAGCAGCCCCGGCGGCAATTCGGCTGCGACTCTTCTGGCTTGGGTCTTGCCATCGGCAGCAGCTCCTTCTGATCTTCCTGTTCTCTCGGCGGCGGCCTATTCGGCAGGGTTTTTTTTGTTTTTTTGTTTTGTTTTTTGCTGCTTGGGGAAGCAAAAAAAGTAGAGCCAGCCCTGCTCCTGATGACCACCAATACCAGGAGCTGCTGCAGAGGGTGACACTGAATTTGGGCATCCCATTGGAAGAAGTCCAGGATAACAGCATCAGCTTCTAGACATCCTCCAGCCTAGGGGGCCATCCTGCATTGCATTTCCCATAAACAAAGCCATCCTTCAAACTGCACGGGCGGTCTGGCACACACCAGTGTCCTGTGCCCCCACAGCCATCCAAAGGGGCTGATTTTCTTCCCCTGACTCCTCCCCACTTCGCTGGTGGCACACACAGCAGTGGAACAGGCTAGACAGCATTCACACACCTCCACTCCTCCAGATAGGGCGGCAAAGCACCTAGAGCTCCTAGGATGCATGGTTTACTCCTCTGCAGCCCTCCAATTCTGCATATCAAACTACCAGGCTCTGCTAGCAAACTATGATTTTAAAACTATGCCAAGCTAGTAGAGTTCTCGGAGCATCTCCTGCAGGACAAGCAACAGAGTTTCCAAGCCCTGGTGGAAGAAGGTCACTTGACAGCCAAGGTTAGCCTCCAAGCAGTGATGGATGTGGCAGACACATCCTCTCACTCCCTGGCCACAGGCACAGTCATGCAAAATGAGGCATGACTGCAATTCTCTGGCTTACCGAGGAGATCCAGACCACCATCTAGTACCTCACCTTTGACAAGGACAAGTTGTTCTCAGCAAAGACAGATGAGTCTCTACACTCCTTGGAGTCAAAAATGACTCTCGCGTCTTCAGGAATTTACAGAAGCAACAGAAGTCACCCTTCTGACCATGCCCCTATGCACCGTACACCCTGTATCAGGACCCCACCCGACGGCACCCCAGATCACAGCATCCACAACCGTCAGCCTCTATCACCTACTCTGCCATACCATGACATCAATCAAAGGCCCAGTTTTGGCAAGCCCCCATCATCACTGCCTCCAGCCCCCCTTACTGCTTTTGGGGCCCATCTTGCTCTATTTGCCCACCACTGGGGCAAGATCACCACAGATCATTGGTATTGGAGATGGTGAGACATGGCTATTCTATCGAGTTCCTTACCTTCCCTCTTCTTCCCCCTCCCCCCCACCCCGCCCCCTGGAAGTCTCTCGCATCGCAACCTCTTGCATTGTGAGGCAGATACTCTCCTAACAAAAGGTGCAATTGAACCCATGCCTTCCTTCTTCATCGATAAGAGTTTCTACTCCCTGTACTTTTCTCATCCCAAAGAAGGGAGGAGGTCTCCATCCTATCCTCGATCTCTGCTTTCTTAACAACTTCATCAGAAAGCCCAAGTTCCATATAGTGACGCTTGCATCCATCATCACCTCCTTTCCCCAGGGGTATGGTTCGCAGCCCTTGACATGAATGACACGTGCTTCCATATCGATATCCATCCAGTCCACCACAAGTTCCTTTGCTTCCGTGTGGGTGACAACCACTACCACTTCAGAGTTCTCCCCTTTGGTATTGCCATGGCCCCATGAGTCTTCACAGCGGTGGTCACAGCCCAACTACAATGCCTGGGGTATTCTGTGTGTGTTTCCTTACTTGGACAACTGGCTCTTGGTGGCAACAACCCTTGCCAAAATGACATCACCCATCCTCACCTCTCTAGATGTCTGTGTCAATGAGGAGAAGTCCATGCTGGTCCCAACACAGACAATCCATTTAATCAGGGTACGCTTAGATTCAATGACAGCTCGAACCTTCCTCCTGGTGGACCATTTCACCACCCTGACAGCCCATGTAATGATCATACCTCACACATCACAGTGCGCCACTCTCTTTGCCGCTTCAGCCACACGGCCTGCACCCCATGTGATGCCACATACCTACATTCACTGTCTACAACTCTGGCCCCTTTCAGTCTGTAGGCCCCACATCAACCATCTGGACACTGTCCCACAGTCAGTCCGCACTTCTCTCACCTGGTGGACCAATGCTGCAAGGCACCCCATTCACCACCTCTGGCCCCATGACCACCCTTACCAAAGATGCCTCCCTGGCTGGTTGGGGAGTCCACCTTGATGGCTGTGCCACACAAAGGGCTTGAACGCATCGCGAGGCACACATGCACATCAATATCCTCGAGCTGCAGGCAGTCCGCTTAACCTGACACACATTCCTGCCTCTTATCCACAGCCAACACATTCAGATCCTCTCTGACAGCGCCACCACAGGGGCATACATAAACAGACAGGGAGGCACCAGATCCTGGTCACTTTGCATGGAAGCCATGCGCCTCTTGAACTGGTGTCTCCACCACCTCATAACATTTCAGTTGGCACTACCTCCCGGGGGTTCAGAACTCCCAGGCAGACACGCTCAACCAGACCTGATGAGTGGAAGCTCCACGCCCCCACTCTGCTCCAACTGCCATGCTTGGGGCACCCCGCACTAGGACCTTTTTGCCAGTAGCAGAGATTCCCCAGAGTCATGCTCTTCTCATTCCATAGCAAGGTGGTCTTCACTACACCTTCTTCCCCCATCCCCCAATTCTGCACAAGATCTGCTGTGACTGGGCCGCAATCCTCCTGGTAGCCTCGTTCTGGCTCCAATAGTTCTGGTTTCCAGTTCTGGTTACTCAGACTCTCCTCCCGCCCCCAATCTGTCTCCCCGATCTGCCAGACCTCCTGGCAGAGTCCATCATCCCAGCCCAGACCCGCTTCGAATGATGGCCTGGTTTTTGAATGGGGATCGCACGTAGACAATGCCTGCTCCCCCCATACTTATGCACAGCATATGAGCTTCCACTCTAGTGTGCTACACAGCAAAATGGAAGCGTTTCACCTCCTATGCACACCACCATTTCCCTCAAGTACATCTCTCTCCCCATCGCTCGCGTTGGTGGATGGCCACTTGGTGTTTACTTACCCTACCACCATCCAATTTCTGAAAGAGCTGACAAACAGCTTTCCTCTTGTTCTCAAACTTGCCCCTCCTTGGACCTTCAATCTTGTGCTCTCTGCCCTCATCAGACCTCCCTTTGAGCCCCTGGTCACATGCTCTCTCTCACACTTATCCATGAAGGTTTTCTTCCTTGTAGCCATCACCTCCACTCGGTGGGTCAGCAAACTGGTGGCCATGATGGCTGACAGTTCTCCCCCCACCCCCAATATACGGTCTTCCATAAGGACATAGTCTTGTTAAGTCTTCACCTTAAATTTCTCTCAAAAGTGGTCTCGGAGTTCTACCTCAACCAATCCATCCATCTCTTGGACTTACACCCTAAATTGCATGCCCCTCCCACAGACAAGACCCTGCACTCCTTGGGCGTCTGCTGCGCATTCACATTCTACCTAGACAGGGCCCACACCTCTCCATGTCTTTTCATTGCCTCTACGGAGAGGTCCAGGGGCCAAGCCCTCTCCTCATAGTGCATATCCAAGTAGATCTCTGCTTGCATCATGGAGTCCAATACCACCTGCCCAGTCCAATGCCACACCAACTGGCAGAATTACAACCCACTCCACAAGAGCCCAAGTGACCACCTCCAGCTTCCTGGCAGATGTCCCATGGTACGACATCTGCCAAGTGGCGATCTGGCACTCTGTGCACATCTTCTCCACCCACTACAGCAGTGGTTCTCAAACTTTTGTACTGGTGACCCCTTTCATACAGCATGCCTCTGAGTGCAACCTCCTTTATAAATTAAAAACACTTCTTTTTATTTACCACTATTATAAATGCTGGAGGCGAAGTGGGGTTTGGGAATGGAAGCTGACAGCTTGTGACCCCCCACAGAATAATCTTTCAACCCCCCAAGGGGTCATGACCCCCAGTTTGAGAACCTCTTCACTATGGCATTGACAAAGGGGCAGCCAAAGACGTGACCGTGGACCATGCCATCCTGCCAATGGCTATACCTCCCAGGGCTGCGGACAGACTGCCCAATTCTGCAGTAAGAGGATGACTAAGGCCTGTTATAACCTCATCTGGAGTACAGGGCAACATATGACATGTGTGCAGGTCAGTGGACACGGCCGCTGAAAACTTCCGGTGCATGGCATGCATTTGCACTCATGTTTGGAATAAAATAGGGACCACACATCCCAAAGAACCTCCGGTTACAGGTAAGTAACCTCCTCTTTCTTGCATACCACATATTAATTTTAAAAAGGTTAACCATTTAGTGAGATTACTAAGGTAAGTTTGACCCATTAAAATTGTATGCCCTAGTTTGCAGACTATGCCTTCTTAGGGCCTGAGCTCTTAGTCATGGCTTGAATGTATTAGAAGGGAGGGCATATTTGTACTGTAGCAAACACAGAGACAGTTACTAATAATTATGCAATTTTGTCACAACAAGGTTAATAGTCAACTCTGGTTTTTATATCGGGAAGCCAAGCCATTATGTTAGACCATGTATGACAACCAATATTTCACTCTTTCACCCACAGAATGTGAACGGTATAAAGTACCATGCCAAGAATGGCCACAGAACACAGATTCGTGTACGCAAACCATTCAAATGCCGTTGTGGAAAAAGTTACAAGACAGCTCAGGGCTTGCGGCACCACACAATCAATTTCCATCCCCCAGTGTCTGCTGAGATTATCAGGAAGATGCAGCAATAACATGCTGGTCACAAATGTGCCAAGAAATCCTCACCAGCAGTTGCTGATTTTGAAAACAGCCACCTTTTTCAGGGGAAGCATTCAGCAACCCTTTAAAAAAAAATGAAATGCATGCTTTAAATTTTTCTGTAATTTTGGAATGATGTATCTTTGTAGAGTTAATGATTTTGTACATTTGCACTTGTAATCATCATACCCATTTTCATTACTTTGATATAAGGTGCTAAAAAAGCTATAGGTTCTTCAGAACACTTTCCCCAAAACAAAAATTAGGGGGTGTTGCATATTTAGTTGTACTGCAGTGTTAAATAGGGGTGTGGAGAGGAAAGCTTGGCACTGACATCATTTCAAGATTGTAATGTGGTTGAAAATTTTCAACGCATCCGTTTGTGTGTGTGTGTAAAACCAAAACAATACCACCATTGTCAAACTGGTTAACATGCCTTACATACTGGAGTTATCAATGGTGTAGCAAGTCTTTAGGTATTGGAAATATAAATAAGAAAGAATGTTTAACATAATATGCTAAAAATATTTTCATACTTAAATAACATACATAAAAAGGTGTGCTTGCTGTATTTTATATTATCTTGCAAATTCTTTTTTCCCTTTTGAAATGCTGAAAATCTTGCCATTTGAACTAGTAAACAATCACCTTTAGTGTTAGGATTATTATTGTTTTTATACAAGATGATGTATTAAGTTCATGCCCATCAAACTTTTGAGGACCAAGATCCCAGGCCAACTAAATATTTTCTCCTGAAATCTACTGTTAGAAAGACGCTTCGAAATACTTAAGTGCAAATTTGTGTGTGAGAGAGAAACAATTATATCTTCATCTCAGATGAAGTTTTAAAGCACTTTGTAGTTCTCTGTTGCCAACAGATTTAATGTTTTATGCGTTGCCAATTTTTGCAACTACAGTACTAACTTATGCCTGTGATTGCAAATAAAAATTAAAAATTCTAAGCTTTGTTTAAGGAGGTATGTTATTTGTGTTACAGAAATTTCTAGTGACCCTCCTTCACGTTCATTATATTTTGAAATTTTCTTTGTATATTTTTTGCCTCTTATTGTAAATCACTCCATTCCAGTTGGAAATATCTGTTTAGCTTTACAAATCACTTTGCTGAAATATGACATGAGCCTTACTGAAGATGAAGTGCTTCTTGCAGCCAGTGTCAAAGATTGACTTGAAACAAGAGCCATTGTAAAAAGACTTGTCTGGACCATACCTGAACATATATTGCTTACAATACCATAATGCCTTGAGCATTCTTCTCTCACAAGTGCTATTCTTTGAAGCTTAGATTAAAAAAAACCTATAAAAATTCAGACCTATTTCCCATGAAAACAAATTAAGCGTTTTGAAATGTAGTAACTTTCCTCTCTCCCTGTATTTTGCATGAAAGTTCAGACAAATGAGAAACAGACCTCCATTTTTCTAAAACATTAAAAATGAACTTTGAAAAGATGACAATTTTCTGTTAACCTACTACTGAATCCCTCATAATGAGGTTTTAAAGAAGCATTTGCAAAATCCCCATTTAAACAAATCATTGCCTCAAAGCCTGAAGAGGAGATAGTGTTGTCCGTTCAGTTTAAATGATCCAGACATGAGAATCAACTTGTTGCTGTATTAAAGATCTCATTTGGCTACTTCCTAACTTCTGAACTGTTTTGGCAGCAGATCGGGACAGCAAGTATCATTGGCTCTGCTCTAGTGCAAGAAACTATAGGCTGGTTAAGTTAGTTTAACAGCTAAACAGTCATAAAAAGTCACTGCATGTAAATTCCTTTCAACTATGAAAATGAAATTCCAGTTTCTATTTACCTATTCATTGTGACAGTATTATTAAACAGGTAAAGATGGGACTATTTTGTTATACTGTGTATAGTGAATGTATTGTACTGTGTCTGTGAAAAGTGTGCTTTAAATTATATTTTCATATGTTTTGTTGGGGACAAAGTACATTAAGTTTGAAAGTGACAGAGGTTTGTTTTAGAACTGAAGGCAACTTAATGAATCGAAATTCCTGTCAAGAAAGCTGCTTATAAATGTAAATCAAATCACATTTAAAATAAACTGCCTCTGACCCAAAACAAATATGAATGCTTCATTATCTTTGAGTGATCAGTTTGATATGCAGACTGATAGTATTTTTATCCATTATTCATTTCCTTTTTTGGCAGTTTCTCAGTGTAATAATTAAAACCAAATACACCAAAACATTCAGGCAACCTGTTTAGTTGTCAAATTCTGTGGAATGCTACAAACTCTCCTTAATAAAAGCTAAATCAAGATTTCAAGATGTGCCAGTTTTTAGTTATAGCCAACAGCTTTTTCCTGTTTCCCCACACAAAACACTCTCCAACATTTTTAAAGAAAAAGTGAATTCTTCTGAGGCTGTTAGATGATGACATCTTTATTCAGAGATTCAAGATTGGCGTAAAGTGTGCATATTCATATCCCCTGTTGGTCCAAAGCAGCCACGCTTAGGTGGTCTTTGGGGATGGAGGCATGATTTTGAGATCAATGGATAATTGTCTGAGTATTTGAGAGGTTAAATAGGAACATGCTGTAGGGGTTTCATCCTGTCTGTGGCCCTGCTTCAGATTGTTTCTTAGGGGACATTTGTGTGAAGAAGGAACTAAGGAACAAGCTGAAGCAGAGATAGGAGGGTGCATATTGGAGCACCCATAAGAGGGACACATCTCAAAAAACTGAAGTTACTGCACAGCACGAATAAGTTCCTCTTCTTCTTTGAGTAGCATCCGTATGGGTGCTCCATTCCAGGCGACTTCCACTTAGTAGCCCTAGATAGAGTAGGGAGCTTTGGAATAGAGTCCAGAACTGAAGATAATACTGCAGAACCAATTGCCACATCAGATCTGACAGCAACAATCAGGGTGTAATGTTTTGAAAACGTACATACTAAAGCCCATAAGAGGTCCTACATATTTCAAATATTGGTACATTCTTCAGTAATGCTGTAGATTGTTGCCTGTGATCTGGGTGAATGTGCTATCACCTGTTGGTGGATGGAGATGATCACCTGCAGTATTATAACAAGTGATAATACATGGCTATTGAGATCGAAGACCCCGTGGATCTATCTGCAAAAGAAATGAAGAGCCTAGGCAATTTCCTAAATTCCTTGATCCTAGTTAAATAGAAGGCCAATGCCTTTCTAATATCCAAGATATGTAAACAGGATTCCTAAGGAGAACTCTCTAGCTTCAGGAAAAACACTGGTAGATGAATGGAGTGATTAAGGTAGAACTATGATAGAATCATAGGTAAGAGTTTTGGGTGTGGATGTAAAGAGACCTTGTCCTTAACACCATAAAGGAGGAATCTGCCATTAAGGCTCCAATCTCCCCAACCCTATGGATCGATGTGATGGTTACTAAAAGGGCCGTCTTCATAGATAAATGCAACAAAGAACAGACTGCCATCGGTTCAAACAGAGGTCTCATAAGGTAAATGAGTACCATGTAAAGGTCCCAGGTCAAGATTAGAAATCCTATCTATGGGTAGAGATGCCCTGAACCCTTAATAAACATAGACGACACCAGATGAGCAAATATAGAGAATACTACTGGAGGATGAAAGGCTGATTTGTGGCCAAATGGACCTTAATGGTACGGATAACCCCACTTTCTTTAGCTCCAACAGATAATCCATTATGACTGAAAGGATGGTATTAACGACAATACCTATGAAAGAATCTTTCATTTCTGCAAGTAAGTAGTGCTGGTTGATCTTTCTACTATTCAGTAACACCTGTTGTACTTCTGTAGAGCAGGAAGATTCTAAACCAATGAACCATTGAGGAGCCATGCCCTGAGGCAGAGAACCGCTAGGTTGGGGTGAAGCACATGACCCGCATTTTCTGACAAGAAATGAGTAGTATTCAGGAACTTGAACAACAGTTGAACACCTAGGTGAAGCAGGTAAGGGTACCAATCTTGTCTCGGCCAGGTCAGCACTACACAAATAACTCTAGCTCTATCCTGTCTTGTTCATCACTCTTCATATCAGCGTTGTTGATGGAAACACACAGAACAGACCCTTCTTCCAAAACAGAAGACAGACATCTCTCAAGGAATGGTGACCCAGAAAAGGACACTTCCTGTTCTTAGGGGTGACTAAGAGATCCACCTCTGGCAGTCCCCATCTTCGGAATATGCTATGGATAGGGCCCTTCGATTTTGGTTTTTATTTTAATTTTTCCCAGGAATTTATCCAGGAGGACTGAAGGATGGAGGTAAAGTATTCAGTAGATTAATGTTTTGATGAATGGAATTCAATGTGGTTTGCTGCAGAACTAAAAAAAACAATGCCACCTCTGAGTTTAAGAAAACAATATATCTCTAATTCCCAAATAAAACTTGTCATTTGAATAAACAATTTATTGTTTTTATTTATTAATTTATTCTACTTATTGATGGCTGGCCTGAATGCATAGGTACCAAACAGCTGGGCTGAACTTAACTGTGCCAGTCCCAAGTGTCTGCTTGCCCTCCTTGCCAGTAGAAGGTGCTGAGGCCTTATTTGAGCCATCCCTCTCCTTCATGCTGACTTTATGGCCTCATAGTTACTAGAAAAGGAATCCGACTCAATCTTACTGAGGCTGTAATCTCACCAGGGACCTGGACTTCTTTGGAGCTGGCTCCTTAAGGTGAGAATCCATACTCCTCTTTTTGGAAGCCTTCCTTGAAGGCTCTAAAGTCTTCCCTTTCTTAGGGGAAACCTATACTGAAGTAGAAGGGGTAGGTATCTCGCTGGTGCCAGATGCACTAGGGGGAGGGGCACTGTCTCTTGACCTGACTCAGAATGCTCCTTTGGGCCAGCTTCTATCATTAGCAATCTGAGTTCAATCTCCCTGTTTTTCCTTGCACTGGACATGAGGCCAGGAATAAGTAGCATTTCTGGGAGACATAGGCCTCCCCCAAGCAACAGACACTTTGAGGGGCCACTGCTCACAGGTATAGTCTCTCAGCAGGAGAGGAAATGTTTGAAACCTGGTGAGCCAGGCATACCCTGCCAGGAAAAAAAAAAAAAAAAGAAAGTCTCCAAGGGGAAAGAGGAGTAACTCTTATCTAACTAGAAGTACACTAACAACTATAAAAACAATCTTAACCACTATAGAAATAATAAAAAAGCCAAAACACACCCATGGCGGACACACTAGGGCTCCATCTCAAGCCGAGGCAGTTGAAGAAACTGGCCTTATATTGCATCGGTAGCTGGCACAAGGAGGCATTGGGTGCATGCACAGGCCAAACAGACACTTCTAATTGAAAATCTCCTATCAAGAGCTGAAGAGGTGCATGTGCACCTGAAGCAGAGCATCCCTAGGGATACTACTCAGAGAAGACACCTTAATTTTGGCAAGACGAAGTTCTACCAGTCCTGAATTTGCTTCAAGACAAACTTGGGTTCTGAGGTTGTTTTCAGACTTTGACAGCCCACACAGCCATAACAAAACTTGCTGTGCCTTTACTAATAATTTTCATCTTTAAAATGTTGTTTATATATTTTATATACTAGTAAATAAGAGTCACAATAAATAGTGTAACAAAATACTGAGCACTGATTTTCGTACACATTTTCTAAGAAGCCTCAACAGTACTAGTTTTCCTCAATTCTAATTTCCTCAACAGAATTACAAGACTTAAAAGAAAACATGGAGAACTGACGATGTAGTGGCTGCATACTCAAATGTAATTTGTCCATGATGACCAGCTTTAGGTGGGAAAATCCAATCTCTTATTAAACACCAGCCATATAAATGAAAAAGGGAACTACAGACAACACAATTGTTCAGGTCTTCTCTTCTGGAAAAAGCAGCAAATAAGTATTCATGAGAGTAAGTCATCTCATACTTTTTAAAAAATGTTGCTTAGCTGGAGTAAATTACACAATTTACTTCTTTAAATTGGTTGGGGGGGGGGGGAAGAGACCACAGACTCCATGAACAATTTTGTCTTTAATACAAGACTACTGTACAACAGGTCAAAAGCAAATTATTTTATTTAAAGGAACAAATTAATTTCTTGGTTTATTTAGTACATATTTTATAGTAATTCTTTAAATATAAAATGTTTTTAGATATACATACCGATAGTTGCATATTGGAAAGAATGTGCAAAATTAAGAGGTCAAAGATTTTAAAAACCCTAGTCCAAAAAGAACACAACTCACTATTTGATTCAGTATGAAAACATTTTCTACTAAATGCAACTGAATGGTAGTGATTTTTAAACAATTATTTAAGCATAACAGTTCCTTTCAATTCATAAAAATATTTCCTTAAAGCATAAATGTACTTTATTTATCCTCTAAGACAAACATTTTATAAGTAAAAGCAAAGTTTTTGCCATAAATTATTTTTTTGTTGCAAGCATGTAGTCTCTCAATACATGCAACTACATTACATTTCTGAAGTAGATTAGAAAACTATATTTTCATAGGATAAGTTATGTAATGTTCTGAATCAACAGTTATCCAAAGAAATACTTCACAAGATTACTATGAGAAACATCCTTTTATTACACACTAAGTTTTCATATTTAATCATGCTCCAATTATCATGGTCAAAGAGAAACCTCCGGTCATTCTGTATAACTGAACAGCACCAAGAAATTGGACTTTGTTTCTGAGGCCAATCACATCCAAGTTCTCCCTGTGTCCTTACAGTTTTTACTAAACAGGGGAACAAACACAGACACATATACAAGGTGGGTTTTTTTCTTATAGAATATTAGATTGAGAGGTAACCTGACCTGATAGGCCAAAGATTTACCTTAACTCCAATTACACTGTAGAGTATTGTATACTGAAAGTAGCATTTAGATATCTGCATTAAGTTATATGAAAGCTGCATTCTCTTCTCTATAGGTGGACTGCCTGTTGGAGATGTTTTATAAGCTTGACTGCAAAAAAAAAAAAAAAAACCCAAACAAAAATTACTTATACTTATCTAGTCAAAATTTAAAACATTCTGATCAAAGTGTGTCTGCACATGCTTTTCAAAGCCTTGCTGATCATAGTCAGGAGGGAACTGCTCACTGCACATGGGGCACACCTTCCAGTGACTTTCAACATGTTCTTCAAACTTGCTCTGGTCATAGTTAGGCGGAAACATCACTTCACAAAGGGGACACTTCTTGTGCACATCAAAACTTGGAGAAAGAAAAAAGAAAATGAAACACTGACACAATGTTTCATTGAGTAAAGCTGAGAAATAAAGGCCTGATCCTGTTGCCGCTGAAGTTAATGGGAGTTTTGCTACTGATTTAAATGGGAGCTGGTTTAGCCCTAAGTATCCAAGTAACTGTTTTACAGTTAATTAGAACAGACATTAGCTGAAATGTTCAATACAGTTAAAATAGTTTTATATTGAAATTCCAAAATAACATGGCGTCAAAAAGGTTACATAAAATTTTGACATAATTCCAGCTCCTACTGAATGCAAAATCTACTGAATGTCTTAATGGCCAAGCAGGTTCTTAGAAAACCATTCTCTCTGCTCTTAGCAAACGTAACACTTTATAAAAGTTCTTAACTTAGACTCACAATTAGGTCAGCAAGAACAAAAATTTTCATTCATGTGCCAAAACTATTACCATGTTCTGTGAAATGAGACATAATGCCAACAGTCCTCTGAATTGCACATCTAAGAGTAAATTCCCTGATAACAATGAACACTACTCGGAAATTCTGAACAGTAACATTTTTTCTTTGAGTTGATGAGAGTCCTGAAAGATATGACAAATTTACCTGGAGTCAAAACAAAAACCTGTTCCACGCTCATGTAAGAGAAGGCTTGGAGGATCAGGAGCAGAAGGTACAGTCTCATCATCATCCTATGAAAAAAATGTGCAGTGTTATTAAAAATTTCCGCAAGAAAACGTGTTCTCTCCAACATCTTTAGAGAAAACTTGGACTAGATTTTCATCTTTTACTTTGGACCTCCTGAAACACTATTTTTATTGAAACATATAAAAACCAAGAAACTTGTTAATGAATATTAAAAGCTAAACAAACTGCCTTTTGATGATACACTATAAATCTGTGCCAGTCATACTAGAATACTTCTAATACATTTGTCACCTGACTGCAAATGCCTGGGATCATATCAGAACAAAAATCCTATGTTAAACCAAATGCAGGGCACCAGACTACAAGGCACAACAACATTTTATGAAGGACTAAAATTCAGAAATAAAATTCTAGATAATAGGATGTCAAGTTAGACTCTTAATCTGTCAATCTGAATTTCAGTGGGGGAAAAAAAAAACCCATTGATTTAGATTCACATTCTTGCTCCCAATAGTCTGTTTTGAGTGATCTGTATATGCTCCTATTGCCAGCCAAGCATGTCACACATTTCACACCGCAGTCAGACACATCAGCTAAATTGCCCCGTTTGGCTGCTTCCTCTCATCAGCTGTCAGTGGCATCCTCATTTCATGAACACTATCAGCACATAAACAGCTGCAGCAGGCACTGATGAGGATCACTATGCTGACAGACAATCAGGTTTGCCTCAGAGCTTCTATTAAGAGTTAGCCCTAGTCAGGTCTGCCACTGGAGAATACACCCAAAAAATCTGTCTGTGATGTGAAACTCTAAAACTGAATAAGCTGCAGGATACCCTATCCCGGTACTTCAATTTAGTTCTGACAGTTTCTTTCTGACAGGTGAAGAAACTAAGGAAGTGCTGTGTTTTGTTTTTTAATCAATGTCACAGATTTAGGATTTGCTTCCACCACTGCTCTTGTATAACACAGGTGTAGGAAACAAGATACAAAGAAAAACCGTAAGGGAGAAGAAAAGAAAAATTAGAGTTGTGCATGTTTTTGATACTGTATGAAGAACAAGCCTACTACTAATAAACTTGTCTTCTGCATATCCTCTCAGTTCTATTCTGCAAATGGATACAGAAACCAAGAAGCTTTTCTAAGTAAATTCTGCTTATTTATGAAAGCCTCAGCAAAACCTGTAAAACATTCTGGAATCCAGTCTCCTAGATCATTTTTCTCCTAGTACTCAACAAAAGCATGAAGTGTGAACAAAGACACTAGGAGCCTGATTTTCAAAAATTCATGTACAAAAGCTGTGTGCAACTGCATGTCTACTTTGCACAGACAACTCATACCTACATTCAAATTGCATTGAGTTCTTTATTCTTATTTTTTTAATTACTACGCAGTGTTCTCAAGAAAAGTTAATGGAAACTAGACAGATTTGGAGATTCCTTCAATAGTTTTCTCCTCACTCTGAACAGCTGCTTAATTTCAACCATTTAACATTTTCATTAAGCAGCTAGTGGGGCTTACTGCAGCAGATGCTCGAGACAGACATGTTTTCCTATATAAAACATTCTTGCCTAGCACCTGCAGTAGAAGGGGCATATGGATTGTAAAAGCACTATTTGTTCCTTTTGTCACCAATGAGCAGAGTTTAATTATCAATAGAGGAAAAACTTCTGATTAATATCTAAAGTGTTTCAACATTACATAGTAAAAGGTTGTTATTGCTGAAATCACACACAGGGTATGTCTTTACTACCCGCCGGATTGGCGCGCAGCGATCGATCCAGGGGGGGATCGATTTGTCGTGTCTAGTCGACTAGACGCGATAAATTGAACCCCGAGCGCTCTCCCATCAACTCCTGTACTCCAGCGCCACGAGGCGCGCAGGCAGAGTTGACATGGGTGCGGCAGCAGTTGACTCACCACGGTGAAGACACCTCAGTAAGTCGATCTAAGTACGTCGACTTCAGCTACATTATTCGCATAGCTGAAGTTGCGTAACTTAGATCTATTTCCCCCCACCCCAGTGCAGACCAGAGCACAGACATACACACACACACACACACACACACACACACACACACACAAATGTGATGAAATCATGTTCTGAGCAAATCAGAACTGTTCCACACTACAGTTTAAATATTTACCATGAGAAAATAAAAAACAATTTCTCTACACATGCATATTTATACTGAAAATACATACCTAGTTTAATTTAAATCCCTTAAAACTGACTTCCTTTATAATCCTTTCATTTTTATAGCTAGAAGGCCATTTCTTGGACACTTGGCAATATTTCACTGGCTCTGTTAAAGTATTCTAGATATTGAAGCAGATGGCACTTCCCCCTAGCAATAGGGCTCTTCAATAGAGCTGGTCAAAAAAATTTTGTTCCAACAGTTTTCCATCAGAAAATGCAGTTTTGACAAAACTGAAGTTTTTCACCAAAATATATACATTGACAAAACTTTGGTATTTTTTAAAATTGGAAAATAACATTTTGAAAAATGTCAAAATACCCCCTTTTGGAATTAGAGGCTTTGATTGTTGGTTTCAAAATGACTTCATTTTCAAAATTCATTTATTTTACATATGCGTGTGCGCGCGTGCACAAGAAAGAAAGAAAGAAAGATGTTTCAAGTGACTCAAAACAGTTTTTTTTTCAGAATTTAATTTTGTGAAAAATTCTAAATTTTTGCTATTTATCCTGATTTGGCATTAAATGTTTTTCAAAGTATCGAATTTTTTCACAGAACAGCAAATCTGTTTTGTGATCAGTTCTGCTCCTAAACTCCCTCTCTTCCATGCTTACAAATATTCTTTATTTAGTGCAGAGCGCCAAACCAGAAAACATGCTCAGAAGCTATGAATCATAAATCACATTGTTAATCTATTTAACTTCTTAGGGTCAGCAATCAGGATTTACCAGTAATAAATATTAATTCAAAATGTCCCTAGCAGAGAGTACTAAAGATGAAGGAGTTAATTACTACCAGCTGTATGTTAATTATAGATGAGCAAAGAGACTCCCCACCTTCATTCAGTTACACAAATTATAGTTAATGCTATCTACTTTAGAAAGGTTTCAGAGTAGCATCTGTGTTAGTCTGTATTCGCAAAAAGAAAAAGGAGGACTTGTGGCACCTTAGAGACTAACAATTTATTTGAGCATAAGCTTTTGTGAGCTACATGCATCCGATGAAGTGAGCTGTAGCTCACAAAAGCTTATGCTCAAATAAATTTGTTAGTCTCTAAGGTGCCACAAGTACTCTTTTTTTACTTTAGAAAGAGCACTTGTGCAGTCCTGAAAGGAATCGTTAATGTGCTTATTATTAAAGCATAAATGTCTGTAAAGAAACATTAGATAATTACTGAGAGGATTTATTATTACACACAAAGCTTGGTTTATCATAAATTCTACTAGGGTTTTTTAATATCACAAAAGAAAAACCAGTTATACTTGTAAATATATTTCCAGCAAACATTAAAACATATAAAATAATGCATACTGAATATGTATGCTTTTCACACTTTGCACCATGTATTAATTACTCATAAAGCTAGTCAATGCCTCCTGTTCAACTGTGGAAGCTGTATCAGAGAACAGTGGATTGTGCCTTAGGTTCAGCTTCACTGCATGTGCATTTCTGCCCTATTAATACATTCCACAGAAAACTAGATTTTATCAGAATTAACAAATTATAATCTTTATATCGAGGGTTCACCAGGTTTAAAGAATTCCTTAAACACATCAACATTTACTCTCCACAGTATATAAAATTTTGCCATGAGAGATGCTTCAGCATTTGTTTTACATTTCTCTATCTAGTAATTATGAATTTTGCTCTTGAGTTCTCGACCTTATAGGTCATTGATCATTACTCAAGTTAACAGTTCTCTATATTTTCTTGTGCTGTTTATTTTTGCTGTCTGTATTAATAATTAGGGCTGTCAATTAATCACAATGTTAAACAATAGAATACCAACTAAAATTTATTAAATATTTTGGATGTTCTTCTACATTTTCAAATATATTGATTTATATTACAACACAGAATACCAAGTGTACAGTGCTCACTTCAAATATTTATAATAAAAAATAATTTACACTGTAAAAATGATAAATGAAGAAATGATATTTTTCAATTAACCTCATACAAGTACTATAGTGCAATCACTTTAGCGTGAAAGTGTAACTTACAAATGTAGATTTTTTTTGTTACATAACTGTATTCAAAAACAAAACAATGTAAAACTTTAAAGCCTACAAGTCCACTCAGTCCTACTTCTTGCTCAGCCAATTGCTAAGACAAACTAGTTTGTTTACATTTACGGGAGATATTGCCGCCGGATTCTTATTTATAACGTCACCTGAAAGTGAAAACTGGCATCCTATCAGGTACATACCTCCTTTTAGGCTTTTTTTTAAAAAAAGTCTTTCCTTAGCTAAGAATTTTAGTGTGTGTCAGTTTATATGCACATATCCTTGCAGAGCTGCTTATTAGAAATGTCTCATACTACCAATTTTTAAAGTGAAGCTAGATTCACTAATGGCATGACAGGTGAGCTAGGACATTCTCAATAGTTTAAGAAAAAAAGATTTTCCTTTGGTCTATTTATAGAACTTTGAAATGGTTCAAAACTGTATGATATCAAAAATATCCATATGAGGGAGAGCAGGGAATCGTAGAGAGGACACTGTACTACAGGAAACCCTAAATTAGACAGATAGGTATAAAGATTGGTATAGCTATTCAAATATCTCTTATCTGTACAGAAATATATGATGGTTCTCTAAGACAAATAATGAGAGTCAGCCTTATAAAAGATTTATCCAGAGGATAAAGTTAAGTGCAGACTCAAGGCATGTTGGACTCTCCAAGCAGCACTCATTTTGATGGCAGATATTGGGATCTGGGGACAGAAGGAGATTAAAACATAGTTTCTATCAAAAAAGGGAAGAATACTCACCTTGTGCAGTAACTTAAGTTTGAGATATGCATCTCTATGGGTGATCCACACACCTTTGATCTGACTTTTTTTTGTCGCAGTGCCCATTCTGCCTTGCACCCTACACATCCTTACACCCTGTTCAGAGGATATATAGGGCTGCACAATGAATTGCACTTAGATCCTTCTCTAACACAAAGTCCCAGCAGAGGAAACTCTGAAGCAGATGGGAAGGGAAGTACTGGAGCACCCACTGGGACACATATCTCAAAGAATTCCAGTTACTGCACATGGTGAGTAACCTCTCCTTCTTCAAGCAGTGTCCCTATAGGTGCTCCGCTTCAGCTGATTCCTAAGCTACATCCCATAGGAAGAAGGGAGCTTCAGAACAGAGTCTAAAGTCAAAGACAAAACTGCATTGCCAACTACAGCATCTGATCTAGAGGCATGTACCAAAACATAATAGGGTTTGAAAAGGTATGTACAGTAAAAGCTTGTTATTCAAGATGTTGGAGAATTGGGGGTGCCGGTTAATCGAATATTCTGGTTAACAGTTATACTTTACCAATGGAATACTAATTTTCAAAGAATTAGAATACAATAAAATAAATAAAGTATAAAATAGTATATAAGCACTCACTAATCCAGTAGTAGTACTGCAGTGCAGAGTGTTTGGTTTCTTGAAGCATTTACCAGTATACAGGTAAAGTTTCCTATACAGTAGGTTATCTTATGACACTACATATCACTATGGGCAGCACATGGCGTACACCCAGATCACTAAAAATACACTTCACACTAAAACTATACTGAACGTAATGTAATCTTTGATGATTCAGAAGACACTTGAACTTGCAGTGCCTCAGGGTCATCATTATCAACATCAATTATCACTGTAGATGGAGAAGGTGTAGGAGATTGGGCTGAATCTGTAATGACCCTAAGACATACCCTGGAAACTGCTTTTTTGAATAAATCCCTGACATCAGCTTGCTTGTCGTCTTCTGCCTCTTTTGCATAAAAGTAGAGTGCATAATGTTCTGGACAGTATACCAGTCCCGGTTACTAGATTGAAGATTTGTATTGGGAGATATCAGAAATGCCAGTTAATTAAGCTTTCTGGTTAATTGAGTGCTGGATAACAGAGCTTCTACAATACTGAAGTCCAGGTTGCAGCTCTGCAAATTTAGACAACTGGAACATTCTTTAGTAATGCCATCGAAGTAGATTGTGACTTTGTACAATAGGATAACACTCTAGAAGGAGGCTGAATGCTGGTAGTGTCATAACATGAAATGATACTCTCAAGATGGCTCTCTGGCCGTATCTGGGTGGAGACTGTGGATCCCCTGGATCTAGCCATACTTTAAACAGTCTAGCAGACTTTTGGAAAGGTATGGTTCTACCCAGATAAAAGGCTCTTCTGACATCTAACATATGGAAAACAGATTCCAGCCAAGTATGATGTGGTATCAAGAAAATTATTGAGATGGATAGTCTGGCTTATATGAAATTCAGAAGACACCTTAGATAAGAATTTAGGATGAGATTGTAATAATACTTTGTCCTTTAAAAACCACTGTAAAGAGGTGGGATCTGTCATTAAAGCCCGTAGTTCTCCAACCCTCCAGGCTGTTTTAATGGATAGGTAAAGCAGTGAACACGTACCTAAGGGATGTTTCACAAGGCAATTAAGAAAGATGTTCAAAGTCTCATACTGCAGTGCGGTTCTATAACCTGTGGACAGAGGTTCGTAAGTCCTTTCAGAAACCTTACAAGTTGTGAGGTAAGTAAAAACCGAAAAGCCTTCTACCAACAAGTGACAGGCAGTGATAGCCATCAAGAGGACCTTGAGAGAACTCAAAGTGAGACCAGGACTTTTTAATTCCAATAGGTACTCCAGAACAGTGGGAAGGGGAGACTGAACAGGACAAACTTGACGATGTGAATGCAAGTGGTGAAATCTCTTCTGTTTCTGAAGGTAAATACTTCTTGTCAATGGCTTTCTACTGGTTTCCAACACCCATTGTACCTCTGTTGAACAAGAAGCCTGGAGATTCTGGAGAATCATTGCGACTGGGTGCCTGGGATGGGCCATACTGAGAATGCCACACTTGGGGAAAATTCCAAGAAATAGGGCAGACAATCCCCACAACTGGTGGTTTATTAATTATATAATTAGATTCACTAAGCCAGTAACAAAAGAGCTTCTGCAGTACCACACTGGTTAACAAGAAGTCAAACAGAGTCACCTGTAGGAATTCCAGCCCTTGGCACTGGTATTGTGCTGCCTCCTATGTTCATTAACTCCATCCACAACCAAGGAATTCAGCGTCAAATGCGAGACTAAAAATTCCAAATCATTGGCTGGGATATTTTTTGTCAGCACATTTGAATGTAGGCAATGCTGTGGCAGGAATTTGCCAGATTGTCTTGGCTGACTCTAGAAGAGCTTCATTAATCGGAGATAGGTTTGCTATGGAGATAGGTAACTGGCTACTCTGTGTGGAGAGGTAAGCAGCCACATGTGTCAAATCTGAGGCATGTAAAATGTCCAGGAGTTCATGATGGGAGTCCTGGATTTCCTCAAGAGAAATTTGGAGCATATCCGTTGACTCATCAGCTCCTGGAACTGTCAAAAATCATCCATCCTGAAGAGTCAGAGGCAATACAGCTTCATTCAGCAATACTGAGAAACATTTGTGTGAGGTGTTACCTTCTTGTTGCCTCCTGCTCTTCTTCAAAGGTCTCCTCTATTAGTTCTGGTTGGTGAGGGGGAAGTCAGGGCATGGGAGAACGAGACTGTCTATGCTCACTATGAGAGGGACTCGTGGCCCTTAAAAACTGTTGGCAGTGTAAGGCCCACGGATTTCAATAAGACCAGTAAGCAGGACCACAGGGCACAGAAGAAGGTAGCTACTGTTGGTCATCCCCGCTGGTGAAAGGTGGAGGTCATCTATCTTCCCTTCTCTTTGCTTGCGGAGAATAAGGTCTCCTCAAATAAAGAGGAAACCCTTGGATAAAGAGCTCTGAGTCTAAATCACAGTCCTCTTCCACATAGTCTAATGAGGTGATAACTGTTCTCTCTGAAAAGGTGGAAGTCAGAAAAGTAGAGGATCTGAACAGAGCAGTCATGCCCCAGAAGATATTGGTACCAAGAGGTAAGCACTGGAGACAAACAGGTCATTTGAGGTCAGTATTGCTATGAAGATAGGTAACTGGCTACTCTATATGGAGAGGTAAGCAGGCACACACTCATATGTTAACAGTCTTGAGCACTGAAGTAGATAGAGGGTACCAAAGAGTCCGATGGTGCTGATCTGCTGCTTGGATAGACCTGACCATGGCAGAGGAAGTCTTATAGTACTAGGTCTCTTTATGGTAGAGGCACAACTGTTAGAAGCAGCCCTAAATGTCTTAAAGGTACCGGAAGCACTCAGAACCTTGATAGTACTCCTTTGTAGCCTGAGGTCAGGCTCTCAGTGACCAGGACCATGAGGTAGATGGGGCATTACATACAGAGGATTCCCAAAGCTCTGATCTGAAGCCAGTTTCAAGACTTATTCCATCATGAGAAGCCTGAACTTTATCTCCCTCTTCTTACAAGATCTGCTTTTAAATGAAGTGTAGATCTTACATTTTGAGGGACTATGAGTGTTCTCAAACACTTCAGACACAGTGAGTGTCTGTCACTAACCTGAATAACTTTCTGGTAGGAAAGACACCACTCTGAAATATTTAAGTCCAAAGTGACCCCACAAATGGGAACACACAAGTACAGTACAGACCCGTTTATGCACGAATCCACTTAATGCGCAGTAGCCCCCCAGTGCTAACTATTTAACACGAGACTCGTTAACACATGGTACAGGAACTTGCTATGTAGTGCTACAGATTTGCTCACTAATTCACTGACATAGAAATCGACAGGAAGTGCGGAGCGGAAACGTCTTGTACGTCTTTACCAATATTGGTAAAGACGTATCACGCATGCTTAGTCATTGTCACGCTAGAGAGATATAGAATATAGTAGTTATAGTAGTCACAAACACACACACGAATGAAAATTTTAAACATAGGCCTAATATAATGGCAGGGGGCAAGTGTCAACGTTCCTACACTGTAAAAGAAAAGCTAGTTGCACTAGATCAAGTAAATAACGGAGAAATCCAGGCCAAAGTTTCAAAAGATATTGGGATTGCCAAATCTACTCTCTGAGGATGGCTAAAAAACTAATCTAAACTGAATGGCTTTGTACAAAATATCGATTCCGTCGCAGGGCTTAAGAGAAAACGTGCACGCTATTCAGCAAAACCCACAACAGACAAAGCCATGCGCATGTGATTTGCTCAGCAAAGGCTGAAAGGAATGCCACTAAGTGGGCCAATTCTTCAAGCTCAAACAAAAAAATTTGGAAATTTAACGGGGAATGACTCATTCCAAGCCAGCAAGGGTTTATAAGTAGTTTTAAAAAGCGTCATGGCATAGCGCAGGTATCAATTTCAGGAGAAAGCCGATCAGCCGATGAATCGGCCATGAACGCATTTCTCGCCAAGTTAAAATCTATTTTACAAAATGAAGACTACCCCAAAGAACAACTTTATAATTGTGATGAAACAGCTTTATTTGCAAAATTGCTACCTGATAAAACTTCAGCCTTTAATTACGAGACACAGAAAACAGCTGGATTTAAAAATATAAAAGATCATGTGACTCTTTTTTGTAGTAATAAGATGGGCAGCCATAAGCTTGCCCCCTTCTTGTGGGCCGCTTTCATAACCCTCATTACTTTAATCACCTCAATAGAGCCAAACTACCAGTAATATATGCCAACAGCAAAAATGCTTGGATGACAAGACACATTTTCAACAACTGGTTCCACCACAGCTTTGTTCCAGCTGTTCTTAAGTATCTGCTGTCGAAGAAACTAAGCCAAAGCACTTTTGCTACTTGACAATTGTCCAGCCCAATCACTGGTATCGAGCAATGGAAAAATTCGAGTGCTATACCTACCATTTAACACATCAAAAATTCAACCTTTATACCAGGGCATTATTCAGAATTTTAAAAACTATCATCAACAGGAGCTGATTTCGGCGATCGTGACATGCACGTCTTCAGGCATTTCCGAATTCCTGAAACATGAAGGAAATTATTTATTTAGTTAAAGCTTGGGATGGAGTAAAACAAAAGTCCATTGAAAACTGATGGATGAAGGCTCTCGGCGATGCCTTTTCTGTCAAAGACATCTCAGACTCGGAAAACTCCAGCAGTGGCACTGATTCAGAGCCAGACTTTGAAGGATTTTTGGAAGAAGACGTCCTACAAACATGCACACAGACAAGAGAGGATAACAGTAAACATCTCTTTCAAATGATAAAAGATTTTAGTTCGGATAAGTCGCCAGAAATCATTACTGAGTGTCTAGAGATCAATGAAGATTGTGCGACTTCAGAATTTCTTTCCGAGGAAGAAATATTAACAGGCTGGGAGGCTACGTCGGACCACGAAAGTGATGGCAAGGATGTTGTTGAAAAGAAAGAAAAAAATATGCGAGCCAGAAAGAGCAGAAAATAACAGCATTTTTTTCCTAAGTGAATCATAGACACTTTTTTCAGCATGGCCTTCTTAACCTGCAGTCCGTTAACATGCGGTTGTGACAGCTTGACTCCGCGCGTAAATGGGTCTGTACTGTAAAAAGGAACAGACGAGAACCCCAAAAGGAATGATCTACAACTCTATGCTATGTAACAACATTAAGGCACTCAATAGAAGCTGGCATGCTTGACAGTCCATCTCAGGCTGAAGGCAACTGTGAAGGATTGAGAGCAGTTCACCCGCACAGCCCTATATATCCTCAGTGTGTACGGTGCACGTGTGGGCTGAATGATCACTGCTAATAAATCTCCAATTAAAGGCGCTGGGGCACATGCGCATCTGAAGTGGAACACCCAAAGGGATATAACCTGAAGAAGAATTAAGATTCTCTATTTGAGGATTTTGCCTCATGCTCCGAGCCATTTCCACAATCATTTTCATTTCAAAATACTACAGAATCAAATTGTTCTGAATGTTGACCCGTAGAGAATCACCTATTAACCAAAGACATACTAAAAAAGAGGATGAACATGTTCTCTAGTGTTATCTGCTTCCTTGGAGTAATTTGGAACAATGGAAAAATGTAACAAGTGTCCCATCTAATCTAATATCCTGATCCCATAACTGCCTAAATCAGGCGTAGGCCAAAAGCCTACAATGCACCTGACTAAACCATGGAATACATACAGGAATGGAAAGTTCACAGTAATTTAGTTCCCAATTTCTCCCAGCCAACGTAATTGAAGATGCCTCTTTTAGCCAAATAAAATGTAATAATTTATACTGAGTTGTAAGGCATGCATAGCACTTTACAATTGGTCACTGTCCAATGGATAAACAATTCTTGCCCTAAGGCATTCAGAGACTAAAAGCACAAATGAGTGGAATACAGTTCAATTTACAATACAGAAAGTGTCAGACAGTAATCACTGGAGGACATACCCTCACTGTCACTGGAATGTAAATGCCACCCTTTTAAAAAAAATTTTAATGAACTATTTATCCCCCACGTAACTTGTCACAAGTTCCACTTTGCATAAACTATTTCTTTAATTTTTTTACATGTTATCTTTTACATGCATTGTCCTTTTTTTTATTATTATTACTGTGGAAGATGATACAAGTAAATGAATGGGTTTGTGGGTTTTGTATGACCTGCTAAGGAGTAAGTGGGAAGGAGGAAAGCTAAACCCAAAAGATCAAAAAAAAGTATGAGTCACTCCCATAGTCCAAAACAGGATTGGGGCCTCATTGTGTTTGGTACTTTGCACACACTCATAAAGGCCTGGTGGTCCCAGAGAGCTTTACAGATCATTAACATGTGACGGTAAATTAAACAATACTGATCCTGTGCTGACTGCTGAGGGGTCACATCTATTCACCCTTACAACTGGTGACTATACTAGTCATTTGTGCTTTGCACAAAAGGACTGAAATAAATGTGTGTGTTTTCCCTCAGCCCCTCCTGCCCTCAGAAGTTGTCCTGCCTCACTCTGAAGTCAAGTCTGCATCTTTGCAATCAGCCAGTCTGGGCTCCAAGGCAGCTCTTCCTCATTCGCGGCTAAACAGAGCTTCTCCTTGCAGATCCCTGATCTGGGAAAGTGGCAGCAAGGAGAAGATTGGTAGATAGAGGAGGGTATTTTGACTAGTTGAGGTGGAAAGGCCGTTTTGGACACATTCCAGAAATAAGTCCAGACAATTTCTGATGGCCACAAATTCTCATCTTGCTACCCACATATCTACTGTGACTAATAACATTCTTTAGGAAGTTACTCTGAGCACACTGCAAGCTGGGATCAGTTCTACGTTTTCTAAATAAAACTAACCAACTATATCATTAATAAAAATCTCTTGTATCTTGCACTCTTCTTCTATCTACATGCCTCTAGGAATGATTTCCTGTCTCAGGCTGTCTAACAATTATATTCTAATAAATTTGTTAGTCTCTAAGATGCTACAAGTCCTCCTTTTCTTTTTGCGGATACAGATTAAGAGGGCTGCTACTCTGAAACCTGTAATTATATTCTTGTCACTCTTACTTAATAACTTAGCACCTACTGTAGGTCCTAGAACAATTTGTATAAAGGTCTATGTCAAGAGCAGACTCTCTTATATGTGCCAAGACATCATCATTTGATATCAAGCAACAGTTTCTCTGAAACTGGTCCTGATGTGCTGTTTAACCTAATCTACACATGAATTAACAAAACAATGTTTTGTAGGAGTTAAGGTTGAAGCAGGACATGTTCCATTCACCCAAAACCTTAAAAGAATGGAAATAAGAAATTAAGGGGAAATGCTCTGCATTTATTTCCACTCTCATATTGCCTACAATGATTTTGATAACACACTTCAACACTTCATAAAGATCTCTACACTTCATAAAGCTCTCTCCTTCCGTCTCCAGCAGATACCAAAAAGCCAAGTATATATATCCCATCTTCATGAAATTTGCGCTCAAAGTGCAAAACCTTAACAGTGGTCTCATATGCTTTTATATCAATTATACTAACAGATCAGCACATCTGACTGTCATATATTCCATGCATTTGAAAGGTTATTCCATTGTAACATTGCAGAGGTCACTGCTTAAGTTTTGTGGTAGACTGAAAGTCAGGTGGAACTGCTAGTCCCTCTGTAGGCCAGCCATTGGTGGAAAACTTGTCATACACTTTTTCCCACTCCCAGTGAGTTACAACTATTTACTACTTAACACTAGAACATTTGTAATAAGGAATCCTCGCTTCTATCCCTGGTTTTGGGGAAGAAGTGTGATTTATGATGGTTAGAGCTAGGACATTCCAAATTTGTCTAGTGACTCTGAAAGGCAGCGTGATGCTGTGAATAAAACTGAAGTTATGGGCCAGCAATGATGTTGCATAAGCCCTCTGCTAATTTATTCGAAAATGGAAATGGGGGCAAGTGTTAACAGCTCTCCCCTGACAGTCTTTTAGATTAGGGTTCATGGATTTAGCCTATCCTAAGAGTAAGGAATTGTACAGGAATTTCAACTGAAATTAGAAGAGGTAAGATTTTAACTCCTGGTTTCCTCTTCCCTGCTTAGGGAATTTCCTCTAGGCTAGAGGGATATTTGAGAAGAAGGGAGGAGTCGTTTCTCTGTCCTTCCCTCCCTGGGAGTGAGTGACAGCATTTGTACCACCTGCTAAATTTGTCATCAAATTCAAAGGGTTTGCCTCGATGCAAATATTCTCCATTATGGCTAAAATACTATAAAAATGCTCTATAGCCAAACACCACTTATGCATACCTGATATTCTAGGAATCGGCACAAGAAGAGCAATGATGTGGACAAATGACAGGTCCCAGAGTGCTTTAGATTACTTGCAAAAAGTCTCTCCCTCCACCCCCCAAAAAAGAGAAAATCTAGTACAAAAAATATCTAAAGGGCTGATTTCTGATCTTTTACTTCTCTGTATCAATTCATTTTTCATCAAACCACTGTGAATATTCAAAGCTCAAATATTTTATGTTTTCCATCACAATAAGATTTTTATAAAATAAAAGTTTAAAGCTCTTGGTAAACTGAACTCTAAAACATATGATTAACTATGGTGTCTGCACGAGAAGATGATGAAATTATCCATTACTATTACCCAAAAAGAATTACTGCTTCTCTGATCTCTCCAACATTTTAAAGATGGCAAAGTTAGAGAGCAGTAGTGCACCCAAAATATTGTATTTGTAGTCTTATGATATGGGCTTTATATACATGCAGATTCTACCTCAAGATCTTCTCTACCAGAAAAATATAATTTCTGACAGGTTCCAGAGTGGTGGATGAAGTGGGCTTTAGCCCAGGAAAGCTTATGCCCAAATAAATTTGTTAGTCTCTAAGGTGCCACAAGTACTCCTTGTTTCTATAATTTCTGAAAGTGTCTATGGAAAATTTTGTGTAGTACTACTACGCCACCTAATCAAGATAACGTTTCTTTCATATATATTTTATACCCAGGAATTACAATATCCTATTGGTTATTAAAATACCATGTTTCAGAAATATCTATTTGTGCAGAGGTTATGTATTTTACACATAAAGCTAGACATTGTAAATATCAAATTTTCCTGAAAGGCTTCTTTCATTAGTATTTTTAGATTTTATTCCTAACAAAGCAACCATTGTTTTACTTGTCCTTTTGCCAACATTCTTATTTCAAAGTATTCTCCATCGGAGAGGCTTACCCACTTGCTAGAAAGTGAACTAGAGAGTTTAGTCAGACCTAGTCTCTATCAAGGATTCACACAAATTAGGGAAGGAAAAAACCTATTAGAACATCTAGTCCATATATATATATATACCAATGCAGGATCATTCCCTAACATGCATTTTAAAACAAGAGTCCTTGTCTGTTTTCTTGTCTCCATCGGCCTCTTGGAGGATATAATATCCAGTTCAAACTGCCCCACCTGGACCAAGACGAAACAGAAAATGAAACAACGCTGACATCTGACAAGTTAGGAAATGTCAGAAAAAAGTGCCATGTGGTATCTTAATTCACCCACTTGTGCAGTAGTTCTCAAACTTTTGTACTGGTGACCCCTTTCACTTAGGAAGCCTCTTAGCAACCCACACCTTATAAATTAAAAACACTTTTTTATATATTTAACACCATTATAAATGCTGGAGGCAAAGCGGGGTTTGGGATGGAGGCTAACAGCTTGCGACCCCCCGTGTAATAACCTCATGAACTCCTGAGGGGTCCCAACCCCCAGTTTGAGAACCCTTGCCCTTGTGCCTATGCATTATGATACGATCTTTAGTTACATGATCGCATATTTTTTCCACAAGGCTCCTGCTTCATTCAGTGAACAGGATGGATGGTGCTCACTTAGCAGCTATTAAATATTTTGTTTATCCTCATTGTTCAGTGTGTGGCCTCAGGACTTGGCTGCATATTATTCACAAGCCACTCATGGGCATTTCTATGGCACTCTTCACTATAGCATTCAAGTGCTTCACAAACTTTTTATTTATCTTCAGAACACCCCTCTGAAGTGAAAGGGTGTAATTCCCATTTTACAGAGGGGAACTGAGGGACAGAGAGATTTGGGTCAAAAGTTTCCTCTAATTTTGGGTGCCCAATTTGATACATCAACTCAAAAATCAGATCTTAATTCAGCATTATATAGGATTTTATAAATGCATTCAAAGCAGAGCTCCATTGACTTCAGTTGCAGCTTTGAGCACTCAGCAGCTCTGCAAACCATGGTATATAGCTGGACACCCAGAAAATGAAAAACATAATTAGTAACCAACCACTTGTGTAAAGTTTGGTTTAAGTAGCTATCACCACACAGGAATTCGGGGGGAGGGGAAAGGATAGTCAGTTGCTTTGACTGCCTAGAGACTTACAGAAGAAGTTGCCTAACTCAGACCTTAACTTTGCCCCTAAGTCAAAAAATCTCAAATCAACCTTGACCATGAATTTTTTCCCACCCATTCTTGGCTACTAGATAAAGTAGACTTGAACACTGTCCGAATGAGCACTCTTATTTACTATCAGGACTACTATAATTCCCTCAAGCTCTTTACTTTGTTTCTCAAGATAAGTAGTTCTGGGGTGAGACTGGGGAGGCTATAATGTGGTGGTCAGACTACTCTTTCAATCAAAGCAGTAAGACAACCATCTTCTACCACATTTACAGGCTGAAATTCAAACACTGTCCTACTGGTTTTCAAACCAGTTTGTTGGCTTGCACCATCCTGTTTCCCAGATATCAAAGCCATTTAGTTTCATACAAGCATACAACTCAGGTACTGTCTTCTCCCCCCACCACTATTTACAGTTCGAAAAAAGCAGGGGTGCTGGATCCAGGACAAAGGCTGGAAGGTTGCCCTTGAGCGCACCCTCAAAAATTCCTGATTACCCAGTTGGTTGCACGTAGAGCTTGAGTGAGCTGACGGGGCCGGCTGATGGTCTGCCAGCGCTTATAGCCCTTGCCCTTCTTTTGAAAGGGCTCTGGTTGAGGTTGGGTCCCGAACCTGCAGGACTGTTGCGGCTTAAACCGCTTCCTCTCAAGCCCTGGAGTGTAAAGGGCCAGAGAGTACAAGGTAGTCCTAGAGTCTTTTAGGCCGTGTAATTTACTGTCCGTCTGTTCCAAGAATAGTACCAGGTCATGGAATGGGAGGTCCTGGATGGACTGCTGAACCTCCACTGACAGGCTCGACTGCAACCAGGATGCATGCCTTATAGAAATAGCCGAAACCATGGTCTGAGACGCAGAAACTGCTGCATCTGAGACCACTTAGAGCGCAGCCCTGTCTGCAGCCGTGCCCTCATCGAGGACAGCCAGGAATTCCTTCCTGGACTCCTCTGACAGCGAGTCCATGAACTTAGCCATGGACTGACAAATACTAAAATCATAGCAGCCAAGCAAGGCCTGATGGTTGGGCACTCTCAGCTGGAGGCTGGACGTAGAATAAATTTTTCTACCGAAGAGATCGAGCCTTGTTGCCCCCTTATTCTTAGCAATTGATCCCGGTTGGATCTGTCTATTGTGCTCAATGGCTGCTGACACAACCAGAGAGTATGGGGCAGGATGGGTATAAAGATATTCAAAACTCTTAGCAGTGACATAGTCCTTTCTTTTCACTCGCTTGGAGATGGGGGGCAAGGAGAAGGTATCTGCCACAGGGCCTTGATTAGTTTCATCACTCCCTCGTGTACTAGCAATGCCAAACTGGAGGGGGGCTGCTGTACTTAATACATTGAACAGGAAGTCTGAGGGCTCTGCCACCTCCTCAGCTTCCAGCCCCAGTTTGATGCCACCGTCTTTGAAAGCTCTCGGTGGGCCCTGGCATCATCTTGGGGGACCGCATGAGAAGGCCCCGCTATCGCCTCACCTGGCAGAGATGAAGAGGAGGCAGGTACAGGTGGGTCTGCCCACTCCACCATTTCTGCCAAAGGAGCTTCAGCCAAGGCTGGCTGTCCCTGGGGAGCTTACTCTGACTCCGCGTCCGAGTCAGGCAGGAGACAGTCACCGACTGTCTTTCGGCTGCCTCCGAGACTGATCAATGCCCCTGCAACAGTTGGGGAAACCCCCAGGGGTTCCATAGTTGCCAGGGGGCCAGCCACTGGCCCTGGGGCCAGGCGGCCACTGGTGGCCCAGAGGGGAAAGCCAACGTCCCCTGTGGGTGACCATGACTTGCAGGCAGGTCTTCCTCCTTGGGCTCTATATACTTCCTCCTCACTGTCAGAGCCCAAGGAGGCAGATACGTGTCTGGGGAACCAGAACAATACCGAGACCACCACTCTACCCAATTCCTGTCGGCTCTCTCTGTGGACCTCCACTGGGGACCTGCACCGGGACGATGGCTCAATGCCGTGACTCCGGTGACCGGCGGCATTTGGCGGATCAGTGACAATACCCCGGCGATCAGCGCCTCACACTTTGCCACTCCGTAGACCAGGACCAGGAGTGAGAGGATAGACATCTGAGACCGTGGACATGCTCACAGTGATCAGTACTGGTGATCCGGAGACCAGTGATGGGACTCCAATGACCAGCGTCTCGACCCACCGGAGCAGTGCCGAGGACCAGGAGACCAACTCGGACGCTCCCAGCACTGAGACTCTGGAGACTGGTGACGTGCCTCTTCAGATCTGCACCAGACCACCAGCGACTGACACTGGGACCCTGAGGAACGCTACCTAGAGTCCAGGGACCGACACCAAAAACTCTAGCAAGTAAGCCGATCTGCATCCAGGGGCTGGTGGTGCTGGCAAGCGCTGGCGGGGTGCCCCCGTGACCGTGAGCGATGTTGCACTGATGGAGACCACTGGAAGGGTCCCAGGGCAGGTTTACCCCTCAAATGGGGCACCTCACTGGCTGGCATGAACAGCACCACTAGGTGCCAAGTGCCTCTGCTGCTTTCCAGGGTGGCGAGCAGGTCTGGAAGTGGGCTCAACAGCTCAATGGGAACTGGAGCCTGGTCATCATCTGGAGGGGCAGAGCCGCCCCGCATGGGTCTTTGCTCTCCTCCAGCTCTCTCTCTCCCTTTATGGATGTATGAGAACATCCTCTCCTGGCCCTTCTGTTTTTTAAGCTAGTACTGGGGATAGGGATCAGCGCCGGCCAGCAGTGTGCTCCAGACTGAGGCCATGGGTTCTTGGAGCAGAGTTCAATCTTGTCGGCTCTGAGGCCGGTGTGAGGGCAGACTCCATAAGGAGCGCTCGAAGACGAATGTCCCACTCCCTTTTGATCTGTGGCCTGAAGCTCTTGCAAATGCGACACTTGTCGCTCATGTGGGTTTCCCTAAACACTTTAGGCAGCTTCTATGGAGATCACTGACTGGCATAGATTTTTTGCAGCTGTCAAAAGTCTTGAAGCCTGGGGACCAGGGCGTGCCTTGTCTCTAGGCTAAGTCCAGGACTATAATTAATTCTAACTTTACACTAAGGGAGCTATTTACTGTACAACTTTAACAACCACATACAACAAATTCACTACTAGGCACAGTTGAAATAGGAAAGCTTGCCGAGGCAAGGAGACATTCCAGCACCGTCACTGGCAATAAGAAGGAACTGAGGGATGGGGGAGCTGGCGGTGCCCCTTATACCAGTGTATATGCACGCCACTCGGGAGGGCGCCAGAGCTGGTCTTCTACGGATACACTGAGGGAAAAACTTTCGGCACTGGTGCATGTGTCGAGCACACGCACCCACAATGGAATGGATATGAGCAGCACATCTCAAACAACCGTTATGAAAGGTAACGGTCTTTTTTCACTATTTGAAAATAAATTGTTGCAAAAAACTCTTTCCAGGGAGACTCAGTGATGAACTAAAAAGAGAAAAGGAGAGTTTTAAGTGAGATTTAAAGATATGAAATGGCTCATGATTTCTATTAGATGTGGTAGCACTGGTGCATGTGTCGAGCACACACACCTACAATGGAACCTATAATACAATGGACATGAGCAAGCACTCAAAGAAGAATTTTGACTTATTCACATATATCCCCTCTCTTTTTTATTTGGAAACTAATTATGTTTTACCATTTGCAGTCTATTTTCATTTGACAGCCAGAAAATAGGAAGAAAATCAATTCTTACAGTATATTAAAAACTGCGATTTGATGTGAGAAAATATCTTCTTGACACATTTACCTGAAGTTGTTTCCTATTTGAGCATATTAGGTTCCTTCCATCTCATTACAAAACCTAAGCTGTGTCAGCAAATGAGCACAAGACTCTAGCACTGTTTCTCTGGGGTTTACGAAAGGGCAAAAACACATAGATCAGGAAGAACACTCTGCTAATTAAACTGCAGCAGATGACTCAAGAAGAGAAGGGCTTGTCATAAGCAATGTCTATGCTAAGAATGATCAGATTAAATATGCAAAATGTGAAGAAAAGGTGGGCAACAGCACAAAGCTGATATTCTAGACCTTAAATAGGCTGCAATAGTTCTGACAGTTTCCCTAATTATTCACAATAATGGACATAGGGTTCAAAAGGCAGGAGGAAGAAATACATTTTTCTCCATTATTGGTGCCGAGCACCAAGGCTAAAATCATGCCTGTCTGAACACTGATCAGTTTCTGCAAAGGTTAATAGCAATTAAATGTGGCAAACTAGACTAAATGAGAAACAGGTCACGATACCACTGTACTTGCAAAGAGCACAATACTTTGTAGAAAAATATTTCTGAAATATTTCTTAAAGTAGCAAGAGCATCTAGAAACTGAAACACAGTAAAAACAACTGTTCAAATTAAAAACAAACATACAGTTTTAATATATAATTTAGGTATAGTTTTCTTCATAAACCAGTTCACTAAATCCCATTTTTTCTTTTTTATACAAGAGTATCTGAGCTAACCAAATAAAACAAAAGAATAAAAGATTCTTAACATTCCTTAAAAGATATGTTTGACCCTAAAAACTCCTTAATGCCAACAGGAAAAGTGTTCACTTTTCTGTAACAGTAGCTCCTGACAGGCCTAACAAACTCACTAGATCCAACACATTGCTTTCGTAGTATTTATCCAACGAGGGTCAAGTGAGGTATCTAATAAAAGTTTATGTCAAACTGAGTCATGATAGTTGCGAGATGGATGGATGAATATTTAAAAGGTTGTGTATGTACTGAAAAGATGTTTTAAAATCTGTGTCCCAGGCAAGGTGGACAAACAGTTACACCAGACAAAGGATGTAGATCACCTATCTGCTTTGGTTCATATTTAGATTAAGCACTGTAAGTCAACATGGAAGCACTGTTTTGCATATAGTCAACAGAAGGCTGTGAGGGCAACTTGGAGCCAGCACACCAGGAGAAGCAAAAAGACAGTTGGTTATCCATTCACTGAGGAAATGAAGAGCGGAACTTCATGAACTCTTGGATCCTGGGTGTGTGAAAACCAGCTAGATCTACAAAAGACTGAATCCTTGGGGGAAATCTACTTAATTACATAGGAAAAGTAACTGTTGATAAACACAGGCCCAGGTTTGCATTCTACGTTTTTGTTTTATATGCAACAATTTTTGTTTCCATTCTCCTTGTTTACTATCTTTTAAATTTTAGCCTTTGATAATAATCTTATGATAATATAGAAGGGCGTTTTCCGTAGGGCTACCATATTTCAGGTTTCCAAAAACAGAACACTGTGGCGGGTGAGTGGGGTGGGGTGGGGGTTTAGAGTTGGGGATGCTGGAAGGGGTGACTACAGCGGAGGTACTCAATGGTAGTGGAGGGCAGTGTCGCTCCCTGTCATGGTGGCAGGGTAGCTGGCACAAGCCCAGGATGCAGCTGTCAGTCAGCACCTTCTTGTGAGACACCCTCCCCAGGGCTGGGAATTGGGACCTGTATGCATGGGATCTGGCAGCTATGGCTTGCAGGGGAATAGACCAACCAGCTGCGGATGCAGGGGAGGGACCTGGGCTCCTTCTGAGCTGCAGCTTGTCTGCTCAGCAAAACCCCCAGACATTTCCTGTTATTTGACTGGTTTCAGAGTGGTAGCAGTGTTAGTCTGTATCAGCAAAAACAATGAGGAGTCCTTATGGCACCTTAGAGACTAACAAATTTATTTGGGCATAAGCTTTCATGGGTTAAAACCTACTTCATCAGATGTTATTTGAAAAATCCGCCCATACAGAGAAAGAAATCTCAAAAAAGAGGCTATGTCTGGGAAAACCCAGACATATGGTGACCCTACTTTCAGAAGCATTCAGGGGCTGGGTCTCACCTACTGTTAACTTGCAAGACAAAGTAAGGGGTATCAGAGCCCTGAGGAGATTGCTAGGGTGGTGTCGGCGAACCAATATTCAGTTAAGCACAAGCAAATCTTCCTCTAAATGGATGCAGGAGGGTAACAAGGTGACTCTCAGTCCTGGGCACCCCAAGAAAAAGAGATGACCCATAACTCGATGGGGGTAGGGGGGAGCAGCACAATTTAATGGGGAGAGACACATGACCACCCCATGTGTCGCCTCTGGCCCCTTTCCCACTACCCCTGCGTCTCCCACACCCCCTCCAAGCTGGCACCACCTTTCTCTCACAGCTCCTTCCCCACTTACTTCTCCCATAGTGTTCCTGCTGCGGGCCAGAACGGGCTCCTTACACCTACTGCCCAGCAGGTAACTGCAGTTGCAGGCAAGGAAGGGACAGAACTCAAAGTGGGGCTCAGCAGGGGCACTAGGTACTGGTGCCTTTCCCAGGCACATCCCCCTCAGCTATACTCAGCCCAACTCCCACCCTGGCAGAAACTGGTGGCAGGGGGGAGGTGATTCCATCCCCCTCCCCCACATCGCCTCTGCAGAAAAAGCGTCACACTATGAAGCCCTGGAAAGTATATTAGCAAACAACACCATTTTTACTTTATGCTGGTTTTAGATGACAGACAGGAGTCTCTGCCACTTCAAACTTTTAGCTGTTATAAAAAGCCAAAATGGAAATTGTTTCATCGTTTAATATTTTCCATTCTGTTTAAATATTTATTTTGTTCTGTATCTCTTGCAAATCTGTCTTCATATATTTACACCTTGCATTGAACTATATGCTAAACATTTAATTCAGAAACACTGGTAACACAATCCTTCAGCTTTTGTTTTGTCTTCAGTTTCAATTAAGTTTTCACATACTGGTGAGAGAATTAAAAACATATGTGTTCCACAAGAAAGGCTGTGTATGTAACATTTTAAATGCTCACTATATCCAAGCAATTGTTAGCTCCTGGATGCAGGCTAATAAATGAAGGAAAAAAATAAGAACAAGTAACCTAACTTACATTTATATCCTCAGGGTCTTCCAGACCATCAGGTCGACTAAGGTTGCGAGCAGGCTGACTGCAGACTACGTTGTCTTCTAGTTCCCAAGAGGAAGTCCTTACAGGCAGCCTTTGGAGCTCCTCAGGATAAAAAGCACCATCTGCTCCATCTGAAATAAAAATCAGAAGAACAGGCCTCTTTATTTATTGTATAAAAAGTTCTGTTCAATACAATTAGTACACTTTTTGTCACATCAAAATAATAATTAAATCAAAACTTCAAATGTTTTCAGTGTAGATTTCATACAACTAGGAGTTCTCAAAGCCCAAAATCTGGTAAACAGAATGCACAACTAGAACAAACTTTGGTGTGAGTACACCATTGTTCTTGTGTCCTCTTGAAAGTTTCCCTTTCAGTGACAAGAGTAGACAGACTTATTAATTAATCCAGCCATTTCTGACAAAAATATTATATGCAAGGATATCAACAGTCCAGTCCTGCCTCTACATAAATAAAATGGCACCTTTATTTTTAAATTGTGATAAAAGAAAGATGAGGAAAATAAAGCTTTACAAACCTCTTGTTTCCTGGATTGCATAAGGGTTTCCATACTGCAGCACTGGAAGTCTACTTGGCACTGAAGGAACCAGCCCACTCTCCTCTGAGTATGGACTAAGAAAATGTAAATCCTGCTGAGAAATCTGTCCCTTAGTTATCCTTGCAGCTTGATTTTCTGGACTCCTGCCAAGTTCCTAATTAACAAAAAATTTAAAAATGTAATTAACACATTAAGTCAAATTATCAAATGTTTTAAATTCTGATTAAATAGTTTAATTAAAAGCTTCAATTTTAAAAAAAACATTCTAATATTTATGTGCCAATTTTCAGATCCACCTTTCATGACTTGACTGAGTTGACTTTTTAAACTAACTCCAGGTTTTTGTTACATCATTAAATATATTGATAACTTATTTATTAGAAGTTTTATTTTGAAATTCTATCAATAGGTGCAAACTCAATAAAAAAGCCAAAATCACCAGTATTGTTCATACAAATATCTACTTTTGCAAAGCAAATAAAAAAAATCTTACAAAACACGCAGAGGCTCCGCTACTTACACCTGATCTCTCCTTACTACTGAGATGATGTGCATATTGTGAACAATTCACAAATAAAATTCCTGTTGTATCTCAAAAACACTATACTTTAGGCACACTCTGAATATGCAGAAATCAGGTATAGGCTTGATGCAATACTCTATGCACCTATCAAAAGAGGAATATTTTTAAAAACTTATTAGATATATTGGGCTGGATCATCTACCGGTATACATTGGGGTAGCTCTGTTGACTTAAATGGAGCTATCCCAATTTATATCAGCAGAGGTTCTGGCCCACTGGATTAAAGTTTCTTGCTTTCAGTAAGAGAAGAATTTTAAGATGGAATATTCCACTCATTTCAAGCTAGAGAGAAGAAACAAAACAATGTAACTGGAGAAAAAGTAGGAAGCTGTCCTAACTTTTTTTGTCCTACAATTTGTAGGCGGTTTGTTTATAAACCCCAAAGAGCAAACAAAAGAAGTTCAAAGTGCTGTGTCTACTTTCTAAAAGTCTGAGACACTTTCTGAAAGTGGAAATGTCCCATATGCTTATAGTTTTTTTTCTACAATATGGAAACATTTTTGCTAAAAACATGATGGCATTTAATACTTTAATTCCAGCATCACGTAAGATTAAAATAGAATGTACATCAAAGTGCTTGTAAAAGTTGCTATAAAATAGTCTTAGCTATAAGCTGGACTGCTAGGGTAGAGACTGATTAAAAATCAAAGGCTATATAAGTATGTAAATAAAACAGAAACTAAGTAATTTTATAGGTTTGAAGAGACTACAAATGAACATTTTTAGCATGCTATGTTTAGTGACATTTATAAACAAACACTGATAATGGAGTATAAATTGAAAAGCTGTTTACTGTACTATGCTTAACCTTTTAAATCATGGTTTCAGTCTAGCAGAGCACTTTGATTCTTCCTTGGAATTGTTCTAGCAAATTTATAGATATTTACATTACAAGCTTTTATAAGCTTCATACAATATTTTTACAGTTGCACTCCTCGTGTGTTGTTTAAAATGATTCCCTCCAGATAAATAGTCGTATCAAAATCCTGACTTTTACTTACTTTTCTATGAATTAGAGAAATATGGTACAGACATACTTAAAAAAAGAAAAACCATCCATGTATTTGGCTATTCCTTTGTATGAAAAACAGTAACAGCAGCATTTTTGGGTTGCTTTTGAGAAAAAAATAAATTAAATATTCTCATTTTCCAACTAGTTTACTCTATACTGAAATTATTTTGAAGTCACTATTTATGAAATAAAAAGCTGTGCTGAATGCCTCATGTACATCCTCTCTTCCATCTTGGTTCATTCATGTAACATGGAATGAATGCACTTACATATTTTTAACAAATATTACTCTCCCCATTAGCAATGCCGTGCAAAAATTATCATACTGTGATTAAGATGTATTGGGAAGTAGGATAAGAACACCTATGAATAATCGCCCTGTAAAACACGGAATATACTTTCAGCATTAGAACATCATCTTTAATATTTCAGCATAGATTTCTTTAATTTTAATCATTCAGATACTGAATTTGATTAGAGAGACAGCTTTTTAAAGTGGCAGTTCATTTTCAAACACTTATTTAAAAATCTGGAATGGCATTAGAAGGTATACAAATGTCCTTTTAGATAAACTACAACTCTGAAGAGATCATCACCAAGGTCACATTGTAACATCTGTCAATCTGCTGCTGGCTGCTTGTGGAAATAATCAACAATGGTAGTGAATGCGTGCGTCTGGTTATAACAAACAATCCTTATGAAACAGTGGAAATAATAACTTATCAAACTATATATGAATAGGCACTGTTCTTCTTAGATGTCAGATTAGAATTTGACACACCCATTTATCCCAATTTCTAAGGAAAAAAGAGAGAATTCTGTTATAAGTAAATGGATGACAGTTAATGCTAAACAAACAACAGGTATATAAAAAGATTCTGCCTTACAAATTTCACTAGATTAAATGCAGCATATGATTAAATATTCCGGAATTCTATTACAGCACAAAACATTTATTTCTAAACATAGTATTTCCAAATATTAAGGCAGATGTTTTGACTGTTTCACTATTTTTTGGTTTGGTTTGGGATTCTTATTTTTTGATAAATATGGAAGTTATTTATAGAAATCTCACCATTAAATTATTTTTTATTATTTAAAGATCAGTTAATTCATTTTTACTGCATTTTAAAATTTACCTTTACATGTTTTATGAGTGGTCTTCTCTATATACTGTTCCCCACTGTACTCAAACAAATTAACCAAGGTTGGCTAGAGTAGTCAGGAGGGAGTTAAACTAATAACAAAAAGGGAGACAGTAAAAAGAGGGAAGATATGCACTCTCAGCAAAAAACTGAGATGTTGAGAACAAAACCAAGAAATCAAAGGATAAGCAGAGAAGAAATTCTTGAATTGCCTATACACCAATACTAGGAACCTGGGTAACAAACAAGAGGAACTGGAAATGTTCATTATTAACATACATTTTATCTAGTTACTATTACTGAAACTTAGTGGGATGATTCGCATGATGGAACATTAAATAGATAATAACCATTGATTTTAGGAAGGATCAATTGGGCAAAGGGAGAGAGGGAGTGGTACTCTGTCAAGAGGCACCACCTGTTCCAAGTCATTGATAACTAGGAATAAAATTATCTTACATGCTTATGGCTCAATGTCCTAACAGTTAAAGCACAAGATGGGGTAAAAGTTGGTGTTTGCTACAGACCAACAAATGACAATAGGGAACAGGATGACCACCTCTTTATGCATCTATGTATAAGAAAACAAACAAAAAAATGTGGTCATAGGAGACTTCAATTTGAGTGACATACGCTGGAGGTATCATGCTGCCAGTACTAAAAAAATCCAGAATTTCTAAACATTATAGATGACAGTTTCCTAACTCAAAAAGAGTTACAGCCAACACAGGGAATTCTTTATTAGACTTTGTCCTAACAAATAAAGAGGAACTGACCACAGAACTAAAAATTAGGGCTATCAAACGATTAAAAAAATTAAATGCGATTAATCACAAGATTAAAAATCATTGTAAAGCTCATTAGTAATGAATACAAATCAGAAGGAATTGTAGAAAACTGATTAAGGGAAGCAAAGGGACACAAGGAGAAATCTATGGCCAGAAGAATTAAGGACAATAGGGAGTTTTTAACATTGTAAAGAACAAAAAGAATTCTGACACTAATGTTGGCCCACTACTAGATAGAAACAGTAGAATGATCAGTAATAATGCAGAAAAGGCAAAAAAATGTTCAATAAAAATTTCTGTTCAGTATTTGGGGAGAAAATAGATGATATAGTCTCATCACATTGTGATGACACTCTTTCATTCCACTAGTATTTCTAGAAGATGTTAGATGCTACTGGAGTCACACATTTTTTAAATCAGCAAGTCCAGATAGCTTGCATCCAAGAGTTTGGAAAAAGCTGGCTGAGAGACTTGCTGGACCATTAATGTTAATTTTCAACAAGTCTTGGAGCACTGAGAAGGTTCCAGAAGTTTGGAAGAAAGATAATGTTGTGCCAAACAGGATGACTCAGGTAATTATAGGCCTATCAGCCTACCATCCATCCCAGGACAGATTACAATGCAGCTGATCTGGGACTCTATTAATAAAGAATTAAAAGAGGATAATGTAATTAAAGCAAATCAACATGGGTTTATGGAAAATACATCTTGTCAAACTAACTTGATATCTTTTTTTGATGAGATGACAAGTGTGGTCGATACAGGTGATGGTGTTGATGCATCAGACTTTTGTAAGGCATTTCACTTGGCAGTGCACAACATTTTGACTAAAAAACTAGAATATAAAATTAACATGGCACTAAACGCATTAAAAACTGGCTAAGGGTACGTCTTCACTACCTGCCGGATTGGCGGGTAGTGATTGATCCATCGGGGATTGATTTATCGCGTCTCGTCTAGATGTGATAAATTGATCCCCGAATTGACGCCTGTACTCCACCTCAGCAGGAGGAGTAAGCGGAGTCGACGGGGGAGCCGCTGGGGTTGACTCGCCGCCGTGAGGACGGCAAGGTAAGTGGAACTAAGATACTTCGACTAAGATACTTTGAACTCCCCCATCCCAAGTATAGACCAGGCCTAAGTAATAGATCACAAATTGTAACTGTAAACAGGCAATCAAGACTGTTTCCAGAGGGGAGCCGCAGGAATCAGTTCTTGGCCCTATGCTAGTCAACATTTTGAAAATAAAACTCCTTACTGATAAAGTTTGCAGATGACAAAAATTAGGGAAGTGGTAAATAATGAAGAGGACAGGTGACTCATTCAGAGCAATCTGGATCACCTGGAAACTGGATGTAAACAAACAACATGTGTTTTAGTAAGGTTAAATGTACACATCTAAGAACAAAAGAATGTAGGCCATATTTCCGAATCAGGGACCCTATCCTCAGAAGCAGTGGTTCTAAAAGATTTAGGGGTTGTGGCGGATAATCAGCTGAACATGAGCTCCCAATAGGACACTGAGGCCGGAAGAGCTAATGCAATCCTGGCATGCATAACCAGGGGAATCTTGAGTAAAACTAGAGAGGTTATTTTACCTCTATATTTGGCACTGGTACAACCACTGGGGGAAACACTATATGTCCACTTCTGATGTCCACAATTCAAGGATTGTTGATAAATTGGAAAGGGTTTAGAGAAGAGCCTGGAGAATGATAAAAGGATTTAAAAAACTGCCTTACAGAAAGAGATTCAAGCAGCTTAGTCTACTTAGTTTAACAAAGAGAAGATTATGAGGTGACTTGATTCAGTCTATAATTATCTACATGGGGAAAAATATTTAACAATGGTCTCTGCAGTCTAGTGGAGAAAGGTATAACATGATCCAAAGGCTGGAAGTTGAAGTTAGACCAATTCAGATTGGAAATAAGGGAATTTTGACAGTGATAGTAATTAAACATTGAAATAATTTTCCAAAGGTCAGGGTTGATACTTCACCACTGACTTTTAAAATCAAGACTGAATTTTTTTTTCTAAAAGATATGCTCTAGGAATTATTTTGGGGAAGTTCAATGGTCTGTATTATTACAAGGTCAGACTAGAGGATCAGAATGGTCCCTTCTGACCTTGAAATCTATGAAGTACCAGAGTCCACTAAACATAACATCTAATGGTTACAGTACCTTCTCACTGGTGAAGACCTCCAAATGTGATATCAGTTCTTTTATTGCTCTCTCCTTTTCTGCCAGCTGAACCTACATGAAAAGAAGTTTGCTTCACTTAGATTACAGATGTATAACATTTCCCCACGTATTATGCTGTAAATACACAAAACACTCAGCAATTTAAAATCACATTTCTGTCTGAAAATATTTTACCTACTATAACTACATGCAACATCCTTTACAACTGAATGAAGTTAGCAAAAAATATTTCTCTAATTTTCTTCGGTTTGTTTACTGTGTGCGTTTTTCAGCACTTTGTGTTTATTCGATGTCATTTAGCCTGGTAGCAGCGGGACATTAGGAGGACTCTTCTTCAGACACATGGCTAGGGAACAATGGGAAAGGGCAGAAGTGATGATGAGGATAGTGGTAAGGGATACATCTCTCCCAGGGAGGAGATTAGCAATGGGAGGTAAATATTGATCCTGATGAAGCCTGCTAACAGATTTGCATTTGCACGGATGAGGGGCCATCTACTTTGATGGTGTCGTTCTCAGGCCTGCCCACACTCCTACTCAAAAATCCCACATGTACATCAGTAGGTGGGATTAAAAAAAACAACTTTTTTTTCCTCAAAAAGAATTCTTATTAAATTTGGGTATGATTCCACAACGCTCTACTTTGTGCCTCTACCTATTCAACATGTAGGCAGTAAAACTTACTTTATACTGGTCCTCCATTGCCGCTAGCTGGAGTTTTGCACTCTCACTGATTTTCACTTGTTCTTTCCATTTCAGCTCCAATTTGGCCAATTCATCAGCATAAACACTGCATTTCATCTTCTCATCCTAAAGTAGTATAACAGAAATCATGATGAATCACTTAACATTTTACAAATCTAAGAATTTTTTTTTTTTTTAAATTATCTGACCATGCAACACTCAGTGCTTCCCAGAAATTACATAACTGACAGGTGGCTTTCCCTGTAGATGATTACAGGCCCCTATTTATGTGGTAAGGCTTTGAAGAGGACAAGAGTACTGGGGACTATAGCAATGAGGTCCAATATACTTTTCCTCCTTGAGCCTTCAACAAGCTGCTATTCTTCTCTCCCCTTATCTGTTCCACCTTTTCTGTATACACACAGTTTTATTCCTGTTCTTCAAAACATGCTGCCACTCTGTAAGATGTTTCACATCCACTTCAATAAAAAAAACCCATTCCAGCGAGCTTTGCCAACACCCAGAGCGCTTTTCATTCAGAAGGCCAAAGGCAAAGGTTTCCTTTAAAGCATTCCATGTAACTCAAATGACCAACACAAGTCATGATGAAACACAAATGTGACCCCCGTGCCCCTCCCGCCACAGGAAGTAATGAATGCAATTGCCTTGCACATGTCACACCACGGTAAACAAACATATTAGCATAATATTTTTGTGAAAACAAGAAATATAGGGTGGTAAGCTTAATGGAAACAAGTGAATGCACTTTATTTAAATAGTTGCCGCCGAAGAAGATCTCTTTGCAGAGATTTCCATTCCACCATTTCAGGTTGTTCTCATCACAATATTTGCTTTATAAATTACTGACATTCCACTTCCACCCAAAAATAGCAGACAAGTATGCAAAAAAGAATACCATAGCACCAAAACAATGAGGTCCTAAAATTCTACTGTAAAGTTATCTTCTTATGATAAAGTTTCTATTATGATCACATCTGTGCTATATAAATGACTATTAAGGGAACAAACAGCTTGGGGGCTGAGAAGAGTATTTCAACGTTTGAGATTTATTCCCTGTAGCTACTTTCTGTTCAACTTTCCAAAGCAGCCCTTTACTTACTGATAACATTTGCTTGCATTTCTTATACTTCTCTGTTTTCTCAGCAATTTCTTTCTTCATTTCACATGCTTGCTCCTTTACCGCAAACTCTGAAACTATATCAGGTGAAATGGGGCTAGCTGCAAATATTGAAAAAAAAATATGAACATTTGTTCTTTGTTTTTTAAATAAAGACAGCGCAACAGGAATGAGTGAAGGGTGGACAGCAGTTCAAATCTTGCCAAAGTCACACATTAATATGCATCTTGGAAGCAATGGGTATATGACCCAATCTCTGCTGGCCTCAGGCATATTAAGATGAGATGTATCAGGCTCTTGTCAATGAGGCCCTCAACTGGGCAAAGTTTGGATACCCATGCTGAACAGAAAATATTCCACAGCACATAAAAAGTGTTGAGAGTTGAACATCCCTTTGAGAAATTAAACCATTTATAAACTTAATTCTCGGAGCACAATATTATTGGTACTTATATTTTACCCTTCTAAAAAAGTGCTTAATATTCTAAATGTCACAAAATTGCAACTCTTTACTTTCTCTCCAGTATGTGTTATGACATATTACATGTTCCTTTCTTTATGCTTAGAAGGCTAGATTTGTGGGAAGCTTGATAGTCCATGAAAATTACAACCTAGTCAAGCGTTTTCTAGCAAACCATTAATGTCTATAAATTATTAGGATGCACATTTGTCCTTTTCTGCAGATAACTGAACACTTTACCAGCATTGATTTTGCAATAAAATATATTAAACTGTAACTGTGCCATGGCTGAAGGGAGGTTATGTTACTGTACACATATTGAGATTTCTTTTTAATGAAATTCTGTTTATTAGCTAAACAAAAAACCAACCAACCATGCTGTATATCGTAATAATTGCTCTTGATTAAACACCAAGTCAGGGCTCAATCCTGCCAACACTTACATAAGTAAATTTCACTCATGTGAGCAGACCCAATGAGAATATTTATGGATACAAGTATTTGCAGGAGCAAGCTCTCAAACTTTTCTAATCTGTTTCCATTGGGTTATCCAAACACCAAGAGCTAGTTGTTCATATACAAAAGTACTTTTATAGATTACTTCACAAATAAATATTCTATTTGAGGCCAACAAATAGAAACCATTAAAAAAAGTTTACGTCGTTGATACCTGGAGATGTGGTCAACTTTTTATCTGTAATGACTGCAGTAGCTGTCTCAATGTTTGAGGCATCTGTCACTTTCTGTTGGTTCCCTGCAGTTTTCTTATGAAAAAAAAATTGTTGGTACTTTATTCAAAGAAAACATCAATCAAGAATTACTGTGAACTGCTGAGAACACAGATATGTTATAAATTTAACTTAGTTCACTACTTTTGGAAGAAGTGGATAACTGTACACCATCCACCGCTTTTGTTTAAACTTTAAAGAAAAACACAAAAAGCAAACTAATATATTTCTCTGACTTCACATCTTCTACTGGAAATGGACTCAAAGTTGCTGGTATCAAGGTGAGATAAGAATCAAATACACACTTTATACTATCTCCACTGCATCTTTGCCACCGACCCTGAAATATGATCAGTTTATTGCTTTTATAATGCCATATTTTATAATAATTTTCTTGCAAAAACAGTAATTATAAAAATTATTTTACAAACTAGATTATGGATATCTCCACAGAATATCTGCTAAACTTTAAAAATTTAAATTTAATATTCCAATTTAAACTGGAATCTATGTTATGAATTGGGATGAATATAGACTAGATTAATAAAAGACAGATCTTGGATACTATAGTTCCTTTTTTTTTTTTAAGCTAACATTTGAGCTGGAAGTCAGATGTCAGATATACACGCCATACACATAATACACCACATCCCAAGACACAGGCAGGAGACCAAGAGACATTATGGGTTGATAACTCATTCCCTATTGACCTTCAGGATGATACAGAAAATAGCAGATATGAATCAGGTAGCTTCTGCAATATAGATAGATCGATATAGATAAAATAAGCAACCAAGCACGCACACAAAAGAGGTGCAGATGCACAGTTCTGTTGCTGCATGAAATGCCTTTACCCATCTCTGTACACAGTCTTTCTCCCAAGTTCTCCCTTCCTCTCTGCAGGGGAGATGAGTGAAGGAATGAAAATGCAGTGCCACCATTTCCTCCCTTTCACAGTTGCCGAGAGAAGATGCCTCAGCAAAAGAATACTATGCCTTGAAAATAACCCAGTTTATAACATCACAAAAACTCAATAAGCTTTCTACATATACCAAACACTCAGATGCTATGTTTGGTTTCGACAGCAGATATCCAGAATCATAGATATAAGTTGGGCTCTACTACAGAAAATATTATATTCGTTGACCATTCCTCACACAATGTTCTGATTCTTATTTAAATGTATTGTTGTTTGCCACAACAAATTTTAAACAAACGTTGAAAAGTCACAAAGATCAAATAGATTCTCCAATGCTACTTACTGTCTGGTCTACAAGTTTATTCACTTGTTTTTGGAGCTTTTGGCAATCCTTGAACTTTTCTCGATAATGGTCAGCAGCCATCTGCAGACGAAGCTTCAGATCCTCAACCTCTCTGCGCAGTTCCTGCTCTACTGTGTTCGAAATTTCCTTTAAAAAAAACCCCACAAAACAAAACAAAAAATATCAGAAAATATATTCTCTTTTGTTCAAATCAATACTACAGAACCGTTTTCAAGCAGTGGTAATGGAGAAAGATTTGATTTTTGGGGGAGAGATGGAGGATTAATTATTTTTCTTGGTTGTAAGAACACAGGTCCTACAAGAGCCACATTGAGCAGAAGGTGGTGATGGAGTGAGAGGGCATTCATCTCTGGGTCTGTGAGATGATCTGCATCCACCACAACACGAGTTTGAGCATTCTAGGGACTATTCTAATTTATGGCAACAGACTATGGTTCTGAAGGAACTATATACAACTAAGAATTGGCAGAGCACAATTGTGTTCCACCATGCCCCCTATGTCAGTGGGAGAATTGGAGTGGAGATATATAATTATTGCAGAAACCAAATAACTCAGCTTTAGCCACTGGGGTAATTCTCACCTGTTCAGATTTGACTCCCTTCTGCAGCCTGAATGGTTTAATGGACCAGAGATAATCTGGCCAATTTTTCTGAGAATCCTTTTCAAAGACACGTTGTAAAGTAATAAATACCTTTTCAACTCTACCCTCATAATAAAGAATTCTGGGATATTTGAAAGTGAAAAATAAGGTAAGTTGCTTTTGCTACATTTTGGAAGCCTAGATCAACATTGCATGAATTTTCAGGATGGCACACCATTTTAATAGTCCTATCTGTAATAGCCACAAGCCAACTGAAGTCAATGCAAGTCTTTCCATTTGATTTCAATGGGCTTTGGATTAAACAACCTCTGATGGATAATATACCCATTCATGATGGTTTTAAATATATTAATGTATTACTACTTATTAAAAAAGTTTAGCAAAAAATCCACTTTGATCCACAAATTCTGAACCGTTTGACAGGTTTCAGAGTAGCAGCCGTGTTAGTCTGTATTCGCAAAAAGAAAAGGAGTACTTGTGGCACCTTAGAGACTAACAAATTTATTTGAGCATAAGCTTTCGGATGTATAGTTTTCTTCTGAGGAGAGAAAATTTAGCAAGAGAAGAATCCCATCCAGTAGTTCTTATCTCGTTTGCACTGATTTTAGAACAACCTGATCCACAGACATTCAGAGGAGTTAAAAAGAGACAATTTAAAATAATCCAGATATCATATTGCTGTATTAGTCTGTAAGAATGTCTGAAAAAATATTTTAAATATTCCCATAAAAAACTACTAAAGAATGTTCTTTTTTAACCAGACCACCTAGTCAATTTACATGCTTTAAAATTACAAGTAATATCAATGGTTAGATAGAGGTTTTATTAATTATCCAGAAACAAGTTTTGTTTTCATGATTTTATCAAAACTGAAAACTGCTATAACTAAACAAGCTCACTTCATCAGGTTTTGTGATCATGAACAAAAAAAAAAAAAGTAACATTTTACCTGTTCATTTCTCACAAGAGTGACTTTTTTAAGCTCAGCTACAGCATCAGCAAGCTGCTTCTTCAATTTCTCATTTTCCAGTCGAGCATCATGAAGATCTGCCATTGTCTTATCTCGCACATTTACTGTATCACTCAGCTCTTTTGACATTAAGACAGCTTCCTGCTTGCTAGCTTGAATATGATCTTCAGCTTTCCGAAGTTGTTCCTTTAAAATATCTGCATCCTCCTGAAAGAAAGAAAGAAAAAAAAATAAAACTTGATGTTTGAATATAGTGCTTCCCATTGGCATGGGTATGGTTATGAGATCTGAACATTTCAAATAAAAAGCAAAATTTCCCTGGCTCTAGCAAAGACATTATGAAGTAAAAGACAGTTACTTTTCCGTAACTGGTGTTCTTCAAGATGTGTTGCTCATGTCCATTTCATGTTAGGTGTGTGCGCTTGCCACATGCACTGGTGCTGGAAGTTTTTCCCCTCAGCAGTATCCATAGGGGACTGGCTCTGGCACCCACATGGTGCAGTATAAGGGCCACTGGCTCCCCCACTCTCAGTTCCTTTTCATAGGAAACGAAGAGTAGTGGAGAAGGAGGGCAGGTTGTGGAATGGACATGAGCAACACATCTCAAAGAACACCAGTTACGGAAAAGGTAACTGTCTTTTCTTCTTCGAGTGCTTGTTCATGACCATTCCATATTAGGTGACTCCAAAGCAGTACCAACGGAGGTGGGTAGGAGTTCACGGACATGTCTATTGCAACACAACTCTGCCGAACCCAGCATCGTCCATGGCCTGCCGAGTGATGGCATAATGAGTCGTGAACACGTGGGCAGAGGATTACGTTGCGGCTCTACCGATGTCCAGGATAGGGATGTGCACCAAGAAAGTGGCCAAAGATACCTGAGCTCTAGTCAAGTGGGCTCTGACAACTGGCGGCGACAGAAACTCCACTAGGTTGTAACAGGTATTTATGCATGAGGTAATATAATTCAAAATCCTCTGCGAGGACACCAGAAGGCCCTTCATCCTATACACTGTAGCGATGACGAGAGGAGTTGATTTACAGAAAGGCTTGATATGTTCCAAGTAAAACCTTTGGACGTCCAGCGCATGAAGATGCCTCTCTTCATTGGTCTTGTGCGATTTGGGACAAAATATGGGGAGGAAGATGCCCCGGTTCATCTGGAAGGTCGATACCACCCTTGGCAGGAAGACCGAATGGGGCCGCAGCTGAACCTTGTCTTTGTAGAAGACCGTGAATGGCAGTTCTGATGTCAAGGCTTTAATTTCAGAGACCCGTCTTGCTGACGTCACCGCCACCAGGAACGCAACCTGTGGGAAAAGGAGCAGGAACCAAGTGGCTCAAAGGGTGGGCCAGTGAGCCTACAGAGGAACAAGTTAAAATCCCACTGCAGGACAGGAGCCCATACCTGCAGGAAAAATCTCTCGAGCCCTCTCAAGAATCTGAACCATCATGTCATAGGAGAACACAGGCTGTTCTTAGATCGGCAGATAAAAAGCAGAGATGGCCGCAAAATGCGCTCTAATGGAAGAATGTGCCATAGTCCAGGATAGCCTGTATGGAAGAATGCAAGGGAGAGATGCCATGTTCGGACGACCCCAGTGGGAAAATCTTGTCCACTTGGCCAGCTAAGTCAGTCTAGTTGAGGGCTTTCTGCTCTTCAGGAGGACCTGTTGAACCTCTTCTGAACAGGTCCGCTCCTCCGGGTTCAGCCATGCAGCATCCACACAGAGACCTGGAGGGAATCGACGTTGGGGTGTAAGAGCCGCAGGTCCGGTTGGTTGGGCAGGGGCCAGGGAGGGGCTACTGACAGGTTCATGAGCATGCCAAACCAGGGCTGGTGAGGCCACACCAGGGCGATCATAACAACCTATGCCTTGTGGCACCTTAGAGACTAACAAATTTATTAGAGAATAAGCTTTCGTGAGCTACAGCTCACTTCATCGGATGCATTTGGTGGAAAAAACAGAGGAGAGATTTATATACACACACACAGAGAACATGAAACAATGGGTTTATCATACACACTGTAAGGAGAGTGATCACTTAAGATAAGCCATCACCAGCAGCAGGGGGGGGAAAGGAGGAAAACCTTTCATGGTGACAAGCAAGGTAGGCTAATTCCAGCAGTTAACAAGAATATCAGAGGAACAGTGGGGGGTGGGGTGGGAGGGAGAAATACCATGGGGAAATAGAAAAGGAGTACCCGTGGCACCTTAGAGACTAACAAATTTATTAGAGCATAAGCTTTCGTGAGCTACAGAAGTGAGCTGTAGCTCACGAAAGCTTATGCTCTAATAAATTTGTTAGTCTCTAAGGTGCCACGGGTACTCCTTTTCTTTTTGCGAATACAGACTAACACGGCTGCTACTCTGAAACATGGGGAAATAGTTTTACTTTGTGTAATGACTCATCCATTCCCAGTCTCTATTCAAGCCTAAGTTAATTGTATCCAGTTTGCAAATTAATTCCAATTCAGCAGTCTCTCGTTGGAGTCTGTTTTTGAAGCTTTTTTGTTGAAGTATAGCCACTCTTAGGTCTGTGATCGAGTGACCAGAGAGATTGAAGTGTTCTCCAACTGGTTTTTGAATGTTATAATTCTTGACGTCTGATTTGTGTCCATTCATTCTTTTACGTAGAGACTGTCCAGTTTGGCCAATGTACATGGCAGAGGGGCATTGCTGGCACATGATGGCATAAATCACATTGGTAGATGCGCAGGTGAACGAGCCTCTGATAGTGTGGCTGATGTGATTAGGCCCTATGATGGTATCCCCTGAATAGATATGTGGACAGAGTTGGCAACGGGCTTTGTTGCAAGGATAGGTTCCTGGGTTAGTGGTTCTGTTGTGTGGTGTGTGGTTGCTGGTGAGTATTTGCTTCAGATTGGGGGGCTGTCTGTAAGCAAGGACTGGTCTGTCTCCCAAGATCTGTGAGAGTGATGGGTCGTCCTTCGGGATAGGTTGTAGATCCTTGATGATGCGTTGGAGAGGTTTTAGTTGGGGGCTGAAGGTGATGGCTAGTGGCGTTCTGTTGTTTTCTTTGTTGGGCCTGTCCTGTAGTAGGTGACTTCTGGGTACTCTTCTGGCTCTGTCAATCTGTTTCTTCACTTCAGCAGGTGGGTATTGTAGTTGTAGGAATGCATGAGAGAGATCTTGTAGGTGTTTGTCTGAGGGGTTGGAGCAAATGCGGTTATATCGTAGCGTTTGGCTGTAGACAATGGATCGAGTGGTATGATCTGTATGAAAGCTAGAGGCATGTAGGTAGGAATAGCGGTCAGTAGGTTTCCGATATAGGGTGGTGTTTATGTGACCATCGCTTATTAGCACCGTAGTGTCCAGGAAGTGGATCTCTTGTGTGGACTGGTCCAGGCTGAGGTTGATGGTGGGATGGAAATTGTTGAAATCATGGTGGAATTCCTCAAGAGCTTCTTTTCCATGGGTCCAGATGATGAAGATGTCATCAATGTAGCGCAAGTAGAGTAGGGGCATTAGGGGACGAGAGCTGAGGAAGCGTTGTTCTAAGTCAGCCATAAAAATGTTGGCATACTGTGGGGCCATGCGGGTACCCATCGCAGTGCCGCTGATTTGAAGGTATACATTGTCACCAAATGTGAAATAGTTATGGGTCAGGACAAAGTCACAAAGTTCAGCCACCAGGTTAGCCGTGACAGTATCGGGGATACTGTTCCTGACGGCTTGTAGTCCATCTTTGTGTGGAATGTTGGTGTAGAGGGCTTCTACATCCATAGTGGCTAGGATGGTGTTTTTAGGAAGATCACCAATGGACTGTAGTTTCCTCAGGAAGTCAGTGGTGTCTCGAAGATTACACAAAGTAAAACTATTTCCCCATGGTATTTCTCCCTCCCACCCCACCCCCCACTGTTCCTCTGATATTCTTGTTAACTGCTGGAATTAGCCTACCTTGCTTGTCACCATGAAAGGTTTTCCTCCTTTCCCCCCCCCCCCCGCTGCTGGTGATGGCTTATCTTAAGTGATCACTCTCCTTACAGTGTGTATGATAAACTCATTGTTTCATGTTCTCTGTGTGTGTGTGTGTGTATATAAATCTCTCCTCTGTTTTTTCCACCAAATGCATCCGATGAAGTGAGCTGTAGCTCACGAAAGCTTATGCTCTAATAAATTTGTTAGTCTCTAAGGTGCCACAAGTACTCCTTTTCTTTTTGCGAATACAGACTAACACGGCTGCTACTCTGAAACCTATGCCTTGTCTCTCTTGATCTTTGCCAGGACCCTGCTGACAAGTGGAATCGGAGGGAACGCGTACCTCAGGCTTCCTGACCATGACAGGAGGAAGGCATCAGAGAGGAAGCCTTGCTCAGACCTTGCTGAGAACAAAACCGGTGGCACCTGCTGTTCTGTCTGGTAGTGAACAGGTTCACTTGGGAAGTTCCCCACCTTTGGAAGATCATGCAGGCTACCTCTGGATAGAGCAAACACTCGTGGTGAGAGGAGAAGTCCTTACTGAGCTGGTCCCCCAGCGTATTCTTGAAGCCAGGAAGATGATGCAACTCATAGGATTATTTTGCTAGTTATTATATCCTACTAATCCAGCCAGCCATATCAAATAATAGCTTTCACTTTCTGAATTAATCCATTTCATTCTTATATTTTATCAGTATTAATTCCTTTGAATTTAGGATGTGTTCAGGTATGCATTTCCTAATAAGTTTTGCTGAAATGCAAGAAGCCTACCGGCCTGTAAGATCCAGTAAAATCTGCTATATAGCAAAAAGTATAATCAGTTTAGAATACGTCATCATAAAAGCTGGTAGCCTTTGGCACAGATAAGCATGGTCCCTGAGCTTTGGGGAACCAAAGGGAGGAACTATCCACATCACTGAACAGGTTTATCTGGCATCTACAACCCATTGGTAACTGCAGGGTACACCAAAACTTGGAGGTCACCAAAGAGAACCTAGGTTGGCAATTTTGGAGTGAGATAATCCTTAATATATATAGAAAGTAAGTGTCATAATCCACTAACCTAAAGGAGAAGAGTAGCCATAAATTTCTTAGGGTATGGAAATAAGATTTGGGTATAGTAGGTTGGGCCTGAATTACATAGTGTCAGGATCCTATAAAATACCTTGTAAGCAAAAGTCAGGAGGCTCTTCTAGCTCCTGAAGCTTTTCTTTGAGTGCTTTTTCCAGTAGCTCTTTTTTTCCTTTGTTCTCCTATATTCTATAGACTACCTTCTATCATGCTCTCAGCTCAGCTTGTGAGTATAGTATTCCTAACTCTTGGGGAAGCCAGCACCATCGTGTTATCGGACATGCCAGGAATGAGGCTGGTCTTTCTATGCCTATTACTGGGTCCTCAAGGAAGGGTGTGAGTATGTTAGGTTAAGGTACTTATAATATAAATGTTACCATCAGGAGATCTGGAATACTTTTACTGTTTAGCAGTTATAAGTTTCATAGCATTTATTATCTTTTGTTAATCTCAATAAAGTTTTTAACCATTTGGTATTGTCCTCAGTGTACATGTTCTTGCCAAGCACCCAAAGAGTCCTCTCCCAATATAGAGCTCTCTGAGTTCTTGAACCCTATAGTCTGAATTGGATAAGAACCTATAAATCTTCTGGTCAGAAGCGGTAAGTGGCGAGTCATAACTAATCCACCAATCAAATTCAGGTCTACAATGACAAGCTTCCAGGTGGATTTGTGGCTGATGCAAAAGTCCCATAGACAGTGCCTCTTGACAGAGAGTCAACAAGCGCATTCTCCCTTGCCTGTTGATATAGAATCTTGAGCTGTGTTGTCCATCAGGACTCACACCACCTTGCCTGACAGGTGGGGCAGGAACACTCCACATGCCAGCCAGACTGCTCTGAACTCTTTGAGGTTTATGTGTAACTTCACCTCCAGGGACCAAATCCAGTGTCTGGAGGCCGCCGAGGTACACACCCCAGCTGTAGTCCAAGGCATCTGACACCAACTCAATGGAGTGAGGGGGGTTATCAAACGGAACTTCCTCCAGGACTGTCCTGCAGTTAGCCTACCATCGCAGCGAGGTCAGTATCACCTGGGGAATGGTAACCATCTTTTCCAGGGGACTGGGAATAGACCATCAACAGCCATTGTTGCAGGGGCAGCATCCAGAGCCTGGCATGGTGGATAACATACGTGCACACTGCAGTGTGACCCAGCAGGCAGACCCTGGCTGTAGTCAGAGGGAATGCAGAGACTTCCACGATGAGGTTCATCAATATGTGGAACCTTTCCAGCAGCAGGATCACTCTGGCGCAGGTCAAGTCGAGGACCACTCCTATGAACTCTATCCTCTGCACCGGCACTAACCATATACAACTATATTACAGGTTTTCAAAGTTCACAAGAACAGAGAATGAAACAATGCCAGCCGAAGCAGCAAATGTTCCAGCACCATCACTGGCAGAAAGGAGGAACTGAGGATGGGGGGAGCTGGCAGCGCCCCTTATACGCGCCATGTGGGCAGCTCTGCCAGTCCCCTACAGCTACTGCTAAGGCAAAAACTTCTGGCACCACTGCATTTGGAGAGTACACATATCTAATACGGAATCAACATGAGCAAGCACTCGAAGAACTGACTTGTACATGCTCCTATTTTTTCCCTTATTTACTCAAAATTGTGTACAACCATTTCTCATTAAAATGAGTTTAAAAGTATACTCTATAGGAACAATCTTTGTTTCAAAATAAGTGTCAATAAATAATATTTTTACTTATTACTTTGCACACTACCTTTTTATTGCACTTCAAGCTTACATTTTAAACACAATTAACACAACTTTAAAAACGTATTTTGTATTCTATTAACATTGCAACAGTTCTGATAAGCAGAAACAGCTATCTACAGTTTTACAAACAGAATTCACTTGTATGGTAGAGGAGACTTTACATAAAAAGTACTGGGTGACATCCTCTCTCTTGCTCAGGCTCTGTACACCATGAAAAGGCTGGGAGTGGTGAAGAGGTGCCCTAAAAGCCCCATATCTGGCCAAGGGAGGATTCCTTTGATGCAGGCACTGGGAAAGATAAAGCTGTAAAGCTATCTTCCAAGGACCTGCTTCACAAGCCCTGGCATAGGAAGCATGGACTATAGGAACTATATACAATATATAGGGACTACAGCAGGACAGAGAGAATTACAGCACTGCAAAAGATTCCAGGCAGCACTACATACCACAGGGCAGCTCCAAGAGGTTGATGTAATTTAGACAAGCACATGCCCTTTGGCTGTATTCTGGGCTGCATCCAATGTGTTTCATTATTTCAGATACTTGAATTTAGCCATAATTCCATTCAGCGAAGATTGGTAGCCTAATATTCTCAAGTTAACTTTTTTTTTCCCCCCCAAAAGGACTAAGTGACATTGAAAGTAACAGATTAGTTTGAATACTAAATACAATTCAAGGAAATGTATAAAAACCACACAACAAAAATATTTCAGTGGTAAATGTTTAGCTGCTGAAAAGTGTACCTCTAAGTAGACTCCTGAGGTATGGGAATAGTAAGTGAGGGATGCTTGAGAAGATGTCAATAGGCAGCTGTTGAAGACAATATGGGCCCAATTCAAAATGGCTACCATTACACCATGTTGGCCATCGGAAGTATCCAAAACCAGATTTTTTTAAAAATAAAAGCAGGAGTGGAATCTTACAAAAAGACAATTCCATTTTTGTAAATCATATATCTAGTTTGAATATGTGCTTTTCATTCATATACTAGTAAATAGGGTATAATTCCATCATAACAGAATGAACTAGTGTCCAAAAGCCAAACAAAAATTGGGGCTTCATTGTACTAGATATTCTAGAACCACATGATCACTGCTTATTTACCCCTGTGGTACTAGGTCATATTAATCAGTTACATTTCTGCAAATCTGTGGGATTTAGTAACACATAATAAAGAAATGTTAGGGACTCCTCAAGAAATGGCAGTAAGTGTTCAGCAAGATTAACAAATGAAATATAGATACTGTTTTATCCACTCCTGGAACAAACACTTCTGAGGTAAAACACAGTAGCTGTTTTATCAATATATTCAGCAGCAAAACCATAAAGCAGTCAAAAGAAGGAAATGAGAAATACCGTATCTAGTCTAAACTGCAGACAACATGCTCTCCTCTTCCCTCTCTTGCTATTTCCCTTGTCAATAGCACTACTTTCACACTTCCATTTCCCATTTCCAATTAATACCATCCCCACAATCTGTGTTACTAGATTGCAAGTTTCTTGATCTTGATGACTTCTTCAAAGAGAAGATTAACAAGACCAGTCGATTTGACTTTCTTGTCATACACCACCCTAAACCCTCTCTATTTTGATTCCTAACTTTTCCACACTGCTCTCAAGGTTAATCCTTCCCGAAAAAGTCTTGGAACCAATTCTCTGCTCTCATACTCCTTGAGCGTTTTGCTGATCTTGTCCTCCCTTGGTTTTCATGTTACTGTTAAATTTTGTCAGTGCCTTATATGAATTGTTCCTTCAACATCTCTTTGGTGGATCCTCTTCCTCTCCCTCTGCCCCACTCCATAAAGTGAAGTCATAACAGGGCTACGACATTTGGCTTCCTTCTCTTCTGGTATTTTTATCTACTGACATGACAACTACCATCTCTGTTCAGACAACTCACAAATTAACTCTCCATACCTGGGTCCATCCATCTCTCCCTTCATTTTAGCCTGACTCAGATATCTCCCTCCCCAGATATTTTTCCCCATCAACTCAAACTTAGCATGGCTAAAACTGAACTCATTTTGTTCCTAAACCCTCTCCCACTTTCCCATGTCTCTTTCTTTATTGAAAACTCCACTATCCTCATTGACATTCAGGCATATATCCTGGAGGTGACCTTCAACTCCTCCCGCACCTTTGCAAAACACACAACTTTAAATTAAAAATGATTTTAGCTTATGAAATGTATTTCAAATTGGGCCAAATACAAGAGTACCGCTTACCTTGTTTGAGGAGGAAAGCAAAAAAGCTCTTTTCAGGTTTTCTTTTTCAGCTATACATAGCTGTAACTTGCCAAGCTCTTCTTTGTAATGGGATATCATATTTTCTTTGTTTGCATCCAAATTCTTTAATGTATGGACCTCTTTTACTAGCTTGGTGTTTTCTATTTCTGTATTCTTCAAGTGTATCTGTAATGATCCTCAAAAGTGTCAAACTCATCTTTTCCAATTAAATCACAGGAATCAGTCACATTTTAAAGACTATTGTGTATCTCAAATCAAAGAATAACTTCTTACCTGTTCATTTAAATGTTTTCTAAGTCCTCCTGTATCAGGCTTGACTATCAGTTTCGGGCAGATAGAGATACTAATCACTTGATAATGTCACTATCCTTATATTAGAAGCTTTCTGACTGCTACTTTCCAGCTGTACCATCCAACACCAGCTTTACTATACTACTAGAAAACAGCGTTGTTCTAAGAATAGAGCAAGCATAACTATTCTGAAAACTCTAACACAGTGGCTCTCAACCTTTCCAGACTACTGTACCCCTCTCAGGAACCTGTACCCCTTTTACCTCACTTAAAAACTACTTGTTCACAAAATCAGATATAGGAATACACAAGTGTCACAGCACACTGACTGAAAAATTACTTACTTTCTCATTTCTACCATATAATTATAAAATAAGTCAACTGGAATACAAATATTGTACTTACTTTTCAGTGTATAATATATAAAGCCATATAAACCAGTCATTGTCTGTATGAAATGTTAGTTTGTACTGACTTTGCTAGTGCTTTTTATGTAGCTTATTGCAAAACTAGGCAAATATCTAAATGAGTTGACGTATCCCCTGGAAGACCACTGTGTACCCCCAGGGGTACGCATATCCCTGGTCGAGAACCACTGGTTCTAACTAACACTTTCCTCACCAGGATTGGGTGTCTAGACAGGTATAAAATGATTTGGGGGAAATTAGAGAGGCGTCACTCTTCTAACAACATCCTCTTATACCAGTCTAGACAAATGGGACTGCAACAACTGTGCCCAGTACCAGAGACAATGAGTGGGACTATCTGGAAAGAGCAGTCAGTTACAACCAAGTAATATTTGAAGATACCACCATACTTAATATGTAATGTGTAGTTAATAAGTGTTACAAATCCCAAGCATGTGCCCAATGCAGGTCTAGAAGTCTCCCATTTGCTCTGTCCACTCACAAGAACACTGTGGTTATGGAACGTGCCTTGACGTTTACAGGAGAGTTAGGGACTAGGCTTTTCCAGTATTGTCTCTAATACAAGAGCTGCTCCTTGCATGCAGACATGCTTTGAGGCACACCCTAATTTTTTTTGTTTTAAAAGCTATCTAGACAACCTAAAGATGTTAATGTTCTAATATCTCACCCAGACAACTGCTTCCAAGAGAAAACAAAGAATGATAGCATTAAGTAAGCCCTAGTACAAGCTAGTAGAGACATTTCTGAAGTACCACTGATTCCTGTATCTACCTTCTCAAATCCATTTGTCTGAGGTAGTACAATAGATTGATATAAAAAAAATACACATTCATTGTAACCAGGATAGCTCCAGCAGCTCACTTTGACTCGTTAGAAGGGTTTGGAATTTTACCATTGAAGTCTTGTCTACAACAGAAAGGGTTTACAAGTATAGCAACGCTGGCTAAACCACCTAGTGGAGATGCAGTTTGTACTAGCAAAAGAGTTCAATCATTGGGTCTCCACTGATACTAGAGACCCTTCCACATCTTGTGCCAAATTCTGATGTTTTTCCCATCCATGTTTATCTAAGAGTATTCAGTTTATCACATCTCTCTCTAAAATGGCATTAGTCTTATTCTAAGTCATCTAGCTTAAGGACATGCAGCTAGAAAGAATAGTTACCTTGTAAAGTTCTCTCTCATCCTTTTCAGTCTTTAACTGACATTCAAGCTGTTCTTTCTCAAAGACAACTTTCTTCAATTTGTCTTTCAGACTAGGGAATGGATTGATTGATATTAATGTAGTAATTCATTCAAATATTACATTTCTTCTCAATTTATAGGAGTGCATAAACAAACACTAAAACAAAACAAGTCTGTCAAGAAGATGGCCAAATACCTGTCTAACTCAGTTTCTTTTGCAATAGCTTTCTGAGTAACTGTCATGATATCTTCTTCAAGTTGGAGAACTTTCGAAGTAGTCTCATCGTACTTTTTCTTTAGTTCTTCATATTCAATTTTAAGAGTTTCTGATGCTTGAAGGTTATCCTTTTAAAATATAGATAGATAGATATAGTTTATAAGGAACACATTTAGAAATTCATTTTCAAATAGTTTAGAACAGAGGTGGGCAAACTATGGCCCGCAGGCTGGGACCCCCCTGCCCAGCCCCTGGAGGCGAGCCCCCGACCCCTCTCCTGCTGTTCCCCCTCCCTCGCAGCCTCAGCTTACTGCACTGCTGGTGCAATGCTCTGGGTGGCGGGGCTGCAAGTTCTTGCAGGGCAGCGTGGCTGCAGAGCCGCAGGCAGTACTCTGTGCTGTGCGGTGGCATGGCTAGCTCCAGCCGGGCAGCATGGCTGCCTGTCCTGGTGCTCTGGGTGGCACGGCTGCAGCGCGGCCAGACACCAGTATTCCAGGCAGCACGGTAAGGGGGCAGGGAGCAAGGGGGTTGGATAGAGGGCAGAGGAGTTCGGGGTGGTGGTCAGGGGGTGGGGTGTGGATAGGAGTCAGGGTGGTCAGAGGGCAGGGGTCAGAGGGGGGTTGAATGGGGGCAGTGATCCAGGGAGGGGGTGGAGGGGCAGGCAGTCAGGAATGAGAGGAGGGGTGGTTGGATGGGGATGGGGGCCAGGCCACACCTGGTTGTTTAGGGAGGCACAGACTCCCCTAACTGGCCCTCCATACAATTTCGTAAACCCAATGTGGCCCTCAGGCCAAAAAGTTTGCCTGCCCCTGGTTTAGAGGGCCAATTTCTATACTTTTAAAGTTGACTCTGCTATAAACATCTTCCTTATTACATTCATTAATGCATTTTTAAAATATAATTTTCCACTTTAAAACAAAACACTGTATTTATTATAAATTCTGAACTAACTAAATTGTGCATACACACAACCTATTTTCATACTGTAACACACTTGTTCAAATAAGGAAATGTGGGATGTAAATCAATTGTTTTTTGGTCATGTTACATCTTTCCAGCTCTTGGTATTTAAAAAAAAAAAATCAATACTTATGACTTTAAAATGGGAACATACTTGCAAAAAGAAAATTCAGTTTTAAAGATTTAATGCAAATTGGGGTCTTGAGGAGGATACCTGTCATCATATAAGTGTGACTAACCAACTCACCAGAAGGGAGAGAAATTGTATCAGGTGCTCTAACTGAATATACTTTTAACAAGATGAAACAGAAGGGACTTAAAGACTTAATATTACACTGCAGAAGAAACTGTACTAACACAGAGATGGGCTGGATGGCCCCAAAAGGTCTTTTCCAGTTCTAATTTCTTATGTCTCTAATGTATCTTTTCATATAACTGTATATATTTATAAGCATGTTGCCAACTACATACAGAAAATAGGTGCATTTACTTAACACCTATATATAAATCCACACAAGGGATTAAGGATTAAGCAGAGATCAAAAAGGGGAAGAAAATATAAATAACTAAAGCCCTGCACAGATACAAAACGTGTATCCGCATCCGATCCGCAAAAATTGTCTGTGAATATCCGCAGATTTGCAGGGCTCTACTTACCATGGCCGGGCTGAGGTGCAGAGCCCGGCTGGCAGCTGTGGGGAGCCCACACAGAGTTGCGGATCCTCCGCCATTCTCAACCAGGCAGGGACACTGTAGGGGACCACTCTCTGTCACCTCCACCCCTCGCACTGCAGGCAGAGCCACAGTGGCGTAGAAGGTGACCTGTGGAGCTGCCTCGCCCCCCCCCCACCCAGGGCAGGTGGAGCATCCACCGTGGCTCCCCACAGTGGCCTGCCCAGCTCTTACCCTCGCTGGGCTGTGACTCCAAGCCCCAATGCCACCCATCCCAGCCGCAGCCGGGTTGGGGAGAGCCACACTGGCAGCTATAGGAAGCCTGGGTCCCTCCACCTGCCCAGGGCAGGACCTGGGGGACAGGGACACAAGCCAGGGGCTGCTTGTCCCCACTCCCCTGCCCAGGGCAGGTAGAGGAACCCAGGCTCCCCACAGCTGCCAGCATGGCTCTCCCCGACCCAGCTCCGGCGGAGGCGCTCGGAGCCACAGCCTGGCCACTGTGTTCTTTATTACTGCTAATGACTGTAAAGAGGTAGATTCTAGCTGCCAATGCTGTTTATGATGCCTATGGCTAAAGAGAATCCAGCTCATTCTCCTCCCATGACTGTCAGTTCTAAAATGTTATCAGTAGTAAAACTATGTTTTTGTCAGTCAAGCAAGCAGATACAACTTTAGAAAATATCTAAAGTAATTCCTTATCATACTTAAAACATACTTTAAAAAATACATTTGTACCTGCAAATCCAAAAAAACCCAGGGTTTATCATAAAAACTAAACCATAACCTCACTTGTATCAGCCACTACAATTATTATTTCAATTTCTAAGAAAATACAGAAGTGAGAAACAAGTGAATACATCTAAACTAACTATGAAGGCAATGTACATTTGCTTTCAACAAAACCTTAAAACGTTTATATTGTGCATAAACTCAGATATTTAAAAAAACAGATTTAAGGCTTAATCCTGCAAACACTCACATGAAGTAACATTGTTCACATAATTAGCTCCACTACCTTCAATGGGATTACTCAAACGTGTAATGTTTGCAGGAAGGAGTCTGTGGACACTACTATAAATGTACAAAAAAAACCCCCATATTGATTTTGTAGCACATATTATAGTTTACTTTAGGACACACGAGTTCTGTCAGTTCACAGAAAACTGTGATTTGCTCATGGCTAGTCTCAAACACATAATTTTAAATAAAATGCAAGAACTTTATTTATCTGTACTACTTAAGAATATCTGCAAATTAGTCCTTCCACCAAATTAGATGGACAATTTGTCTAAATTAATCAGTTTAAAAAATAAGTAAGGCAAGATCAATTAAAACATTTACAGGTAGTCAAACAGCTTTCTCCTCATAAGAACATTGACAGCACCTAAGGGAGAAATTCCTGGTGCCAAAACAAGTAACTCTGGGGGTTGTTTAATTTTTAACACCTTTTTTTTTTAATTTATTTTAAACAAGATTTCCACCCACAAAAGGTTCAAAATTTAAAAATGTGCACGTTATCAAAAATCATATAGTTTGGGTAAAAAAATGGCACAGAAAATATTAAAAAATGTTCAGTTTTTGTACTTTACACAGATCCCACTTTACTTGTGGGATCTGATCTGGGCACTTGCAATGCAGACTGAACACACTGCATTAGTAACAAGGTGCTCCCTGTCATTTTCTAACCATAGGAGCACTTCTAGTAAACCAGGTAGGGAAGCGAACTCAAATGAATATTTGAATACAACTTTTAAATGAACAACATTATCATGCAGATAATTGCTGTAGAACCTGGATTTATGCTGAAACGTGTTAGAGGAATAAATCAGATTAATATAAAAATGTCTTCAAACAGCAAAATAAATTTTTTAAGACCTGCTGAAAGAACAAAATTTATTAAATCAATAAATCTGCCCGTGTTCCAGTTTATATCAGTGTTATATATACTGAAATGTTTTCCAAAAGTTTACAGGATCAAAGAAAAAGCAGGTTAAAAGAACAGATTTACTGTACACCAAAGTTATACATTTAGAAAGCTACTGTACAAGTTGTCACCACTGCAACATTAGAACATTGTTCACTAGTCCTATCTGGCCACCAGAGGGAGACAAATAACTGCTTAAGATTCAGAACTGCAGCATCCTTGCTGTGTACAGTCAACTCAAAATTACAAAATCTCTGTTTATGAAAACATAGTGGTGGCACAAACTGTCAAACGGGCAATTCAAATTAAGGCTGACACTTTAACTACAACATGCTCCTTGTGCCCAGGCAGGGCAATATTAAAGTCTAAGAATAGCATGCAACCAGATGTAATGGGATAGAGCTTAGCACAACAAAATGGAAAGTTAAATGATGAAAGCTAATGGCAGAAAAGCAGATATAATATACCAATAAATACCCCAGGCCAAAATGACACATGATCTTATCGAAGGAATCTGAAGAAGATCTCATACATGGTTACCAGAGGGGCTATCAGGGTTCTTTAGAGCACTGAGGCTTTTCTGCCAGTTTCCCACAGAGTCCTTTCTGCTATGATTAAGAATGGTATGCACAGCTTTGGACTGATTCTAGGACTGATGCCCATCCAAGTACCAAACTGTGAGATGAAGAGCATCCAGGGTGGGATGCCTGACCCTGCCATTCTCTTGGGTCAAGAGACCCAGAAGGTCTGAATGCTGATAGATGAACAGAATGACCTGTATAGTAGACCTGGAAACCAGAAATATCTGGGGCATTTGGGGAAGATGAGGATGACCTGTGCCCTATCTAGTAAAATCTTCCTCAGAAACCAAGACAGCAGCAGAATGGGAAGGAAGGCATAGCTCAAGTGATCTATCCACTGCACTAGCAGTGCATCACCTCCGTCATTAAGCTCCCCAGAGCAGTACAATAGGAGAGCATCAGTCTTTGAGCTCTCCTGGACCAGTGCATATTGCACTTCCTGTTTGCCTGGGAGGCAAACTGGTTGCAATGGAGGTTCTCCATGAAGTGAAGATGTTGTTTACCATTGAATCATGAAACTCCCAATCAGATTGGTGGTGAAATGCCTGCTGAGATTGTCCAGCATTGAATTCTGGGCACCCAGGAGAAACGCTGCTGATAGGATGATGTGATTGCGGATACACCATTTCCATAAGTTGACTGCCTCTATACACAGGGAGGATGGATCTCACCCATCCCTGCTTATTTATACAGAATACTGTTATGCTATCTGACGGTATCAGAACTTGCTGAGATTGTATGGAATGCTTTGTATGGTAGGAATGCTTTGCAAGGATCTCTACTGCTCTCAGGTCCAGATTTAGGTGCACTCTGGTTTTCTGAAGCATACGGCAACTGTAACACCAACTTGTTGGGTGTAGGGGATAGAAAGGCAACACCAACAAACTCACGTTCAGGGTCCATCTACCACATCACCTCATCATGTTCATGCAGCACTTGCATATACCGTTTGGTGGCATGCTTCTAGACAACGGAGGTGGGGTCTGGTGAAAGGTGTCACATAAGAACATGACACCATATGCCCCAAGAGAGTGAGGCACATCTGAACGGATGTTCTAGGGATCTGTGTAACTAGGTCTATCTGAGCACCCATGGTGCAAAGATCTTTCCTGGGGATGGGAGTTGATCTTTGCCCTGATCAAATCCAAGGTCACTCCGAAAATGTTACGGTCCGCATCAGGCAGGGATTTCCCTACACCCTGCTGAACTCTCCAGTCGCCACCACCCCTCACCACTCCAGGGTCAAATCAGATAAGATGAACATACCAAGAGCCAAGAATATACCAACATGTCATCTGAAGATTCAAGTGGTGTATCAAGATCCGAACAGCCCAAAGCACAAATACAGCTACCTACTGAAGAAAGAGCATCTCCAACAACCTAAATTCAGTTCCAGTTGTTTGTCGGCCAAACCTTTCCCATTTATTGAAGTTACAAAAGACGACTACTGGTGTACTCTTACAAATAACCTTACAAAAGAGGAAAGCTTCGCACTGCTATAATGGTAAACCTGGAGGAGCTTGATTTGCCAGACCAATCAGCAATGCCAATGCCGTCAAACTCTATGAAAAAGCTAGAACACACCAAGCCTCTGGACTGTATCAACATTCAGAAAGCCTTATAAATGAGCCACTGTCAAAGCCAGTTTTAGAAGTACTTAATGAGTCTTTAAGAATGCGGGAGACTCAACACAGTTTATTTAAGCAAGAGATACCACACACACTACAAGCTGGAGGCCAATGTTAAGTGCACTGACATTTGTTAACTTGAAGTCAGATACTGGCTCCGAACAAGACTGGCAAATGCTCACAAGATTTCTGCAAGAAACTCAATTCACCGATTAGAATCAAGCGGTGCAACAGTGAAAGACTCAGCAGTTGAAAAATTGAAGAACTCTATCACCTTAAAAAATTGTATACGTGGCTGATGAATGCACCCATGCAAATGGGCAACAAGCATTAAATCATTGCATACATTATCTTGATGTCAGTGGTAGGCCCAGTAGATGCATTTCTATATGTTCAGGTTATAAAAGCCACATCGGCTGCATCTGTGACAATCCACATCTTAAAAGTCTTAAATGCTTGTAAATTGGACACCAAACAGATGGCTGCTTGTGCATCTGATGGAGCTGCAAACTTCTCTGGAAGACATGGTGAAGTACAAGCTTTGTTCTGAGAAAAGTGGAACCCTAACCTTTTCTATACACACTGCAGAGGCCATCTTAACTTTGGTACCCAAAAAGATAATGGAGCAAATAATTAAGGAATCAATTTGCAAACAACTAGAAGATAATAAGGTGATAAGTAACAGTCAGGATGGATTTGTCAAGAACACAGCATGTCAAAACAACCTAATAGCATTCTTTGACAGGGTAACAAGGCTCGTGGATGGGGGGAAGCAGTGGATGTGGTATATCTTGACTTTAGTAAGGCTTTTGATACTGTTTCACATGAGCTTTTCATAAACAAACCAGAGAAATATAAACTAGATGGAACTACTATACAATGGGTGCATAACTGGTTAGGAGACCATTCCCAGAGGCTAGTTATCAGTGGTTTACAGTCAAGCTGGAAGGGCATATCAAGTGGGATCTCACAAGGATTGGTCCTGGGTCTAGTTCAGTTCAATATCTTCACCAGTGATTTAGATAATGGCACAGAGTACACTTATAAAGTTTGCAGATGATACCAAGCTGGGAGGGGTTACAAGTACTTTGGAGGATAGGATTAAAATTCAAAATGATCTGGACAAACTGGAGAAACAGTCTGAAGTAAATAGGATAAAATTCAATAAGGACAAATGCAAAGTACTCCATGTAGGAAGGAACAGACAGTTGCACACATACAAAATGGGAAATGACTGCCTAGGAAAGAGTACTGCGGAAAGGGCTCTGGGGGCAATAGGGGAATCACAAACTAAATATGAGTCAACAGTGTAACACTTGCAAAAGGGGGGGGGGAATATTCTGGGATGTATTAGCAGGAGTGTTGTAAGCAAGACATGAGAAGTAATTGTTCTGCTCTACTCCAGGCTGATATGGCCTCAACTGGAGTACTGTGTCCAGTTCTGAGCTCCACATTTCAGGAAAAATGTGAGCAAATTGGAGAAAGTCCAGAGGAGAGCAACAACAATTATTAATTAAAAATATAGAAAACTTGACCTATGAGGAAAGACTGAAAGAACTGGGTTTGTTTAGTCTGGAGAAGACTGAGGGGGGACCTGATAACAGCTTTCAAGTACATAAAAGGTTGTTACGAGGAGGAAGGAGAAAAGCTGTTCTCATTAACCTCTGGAGGATAAGACAAGAAGCAATGGGCTTAAATTGCAGCAAGGGAGGTTTAGGATGGACATTAGGAAAAATGTCCAAACCATCAGGATAGTTAAGCGCTGGAATAAATTGCCCAAGGAGGTTGTGGAATCTCCGTCATTGGAGGTTTTTAAGAGCAGGTTAGACAACCACCTCTCAGGTATAGTCTAGATTAGGGGTGGGCAAACTACTGCCCAGGGGCCACATCCGGCCCTTCAGACATTTTAATCTGGCCCTTGAGCTCCCGCCAGGGAGTGGGGTCCGGGGCTTGCCCCTCTCCGCATGTGCTGTGGCTCCCGGAAGCAGCAGTATGTCCCCCTTCCAGCTCCTACAGGTAGGGGTACCCAGGGGGCTCCGTTTGCTGCCCCTGCCCCAAGCACCAGTTCTGCAGCTTCCATTGGCCAGGAACTGCACCCAATGGGAGTTGCAGGGGCGGCACCTGCAAACAGGGCAGCGCGCAGAGCCACCTGGCCTCGCCTCCGCATAGGAGCCGGAGAGGAGATATTCCGCTGCTTCCAGGAGTTGCTTGAGGTAAGTGCTACCCAGAGCCTGCACCCCTGACCCCCTGCTGTGCCTCAACCCCTGCCATGATCCCCTTCCTGCCCTCTAAGTCCCAGCCCAGAGCACCCTCCTGCACCCCCAACCCCTCATCCCCAACTGGAGCACTTCCCACACCCCAACCCTCTTCCCCAGTCTGGACCCCCTTCCCACACCCCAATTTTGTGAGCTTTCATGGCCCTCCATGCAATTTCCATACCCAGATGTGACCCTTGGGCCAAAACATTTGCCCACCCTGGTCTAGATAATATTTAGTCCTGCCATGAGTGCAGGGGACTGGACTAGAAGACATCTCATGCTCCCTGCCAGTCCTACAATTCTATGATCTACTCAATTAGTACTATTACAAGCTGCAGAATCTTCAAAAAACATTTTAAACGCTATAACTTTAATGTTGGGGGGGGGGGGGAGTATAATGAAGACAACAGTCCAAAAAAACTGAATGTCTTAGAAAAAAAACAGAAGATGCTCTGGGGCTGAAGTTCAAATTAGTCCATCCTGGGAAAAACCTGCTGGCTTTCTCAGAGCGATCCTTGGCTATGGTCTTAAAATTACTACAACCGTCATTACTGACTTTGGAAAAGATCCATCCCCTCTTGTAGTGAGGTTGGTGGACTACTTTTGCTACTACGTTCAAAGAAGACAATCACCACTCTCTCTCTTGTAAATCTACTGTTGAAGCCACTTGGACCATTAAACAATGCCATCCAGGCATTTGCTACAACAGTAGCAGACCTCTGTCCAGCAATAGAAGCTATACGTGGATCAATCAGCGAGAGCGCGCCATTAAAAAGGCACTGGAAAAAGCTAAGTCTTCAGTCCAGAAGTTGACTAATGAATGCACTTGTATTGAATCTGTAAGTGCAAGGTGACTTGTAAGAGCACTGGTGATAGAAGGGCTTTGGTTTATAGTGCTGTTTATAGCATTTTCTCTTTGAGGCTGGTGTATACATACCTAGAAGCCCTTTCAATAAGTGTGAAGACTGGTCTGTCTTCTCATTGAAAAGTTAGTCTAAAGGACAAGTCCTTAATGGTATTTTGGACCTTCCTGGAAAACCATGAAGAGTACAGCCATGATTCCCGTTGCTTTACTATGGCAGTTATCATGGATCTTGATACTGTATCGGCCTCATCACACGCACCTTGTAATGAGGTTCTGGCCACTAGTTTCCACTTGTCAATAAGGGTTTAAAATTGAGCCCTGTCCTCCTAAGGAAACAACATCCAAGAACTTAGATTAATTCAGGAAATTATATTTGGTGCGAAAGGCCTGACAGTTGGAGATTCTAAATTGAAGGGCAGTAGATGTAAACACCTTCTTCCACATAAGGTCTAAATGCCTAGCCTCCTTACCTGCAGGGTGTTCTTTGGATAATGTTGTCTGGATCTTTTCATAGCCATCTGGACCACCAAGAAGTTCGGGACAGGTTGGGTGAACAAACACTTCGCTCCCTTAGCCAGGACAAAGTACTGCTTTGCCACCCTCTTCAAGGTAGGGGCACAGGTAAGTGGCAAGGGCTATATGGCACACACCAGTTACAGTATGGCACCATTTACCAGGAGTAAAACCCAACTATCCTATAGGCTGTGGGACAGCCAGGAGCTTATGTTGAGAGACCTCGACCACCTCTAAGGAAATCTGGAGCTATTCCATCACTCTCCATAACAGCTCTTGAAATTGTCTATGGATTATCTGAGGGAGATGGTGAGGCTGGATCAAGTGCCACGTCAGCTGATGTGGACAACACCCCCCGCTTGGTACTGGCAGATCCTGCTTGTATCCTCCATGGGCACAGAGGGAGGTCCTCCACTGGAGGAGGAGGAGGATCCTCTATTGGATCACACAGATTCCAGGTTCTATGCATAAGGGTCATGCATGCCCCAAGGTCAATCTGAGGCTTCAGAAGTAGACTGTGGTGGTCCCCAAGATACTAGGTAAAACGGTCCTGAGAAGGAGATTCCCATTTGTGTGGCTCAGACTAGTTCCGAGAGACTCTCAAACCCATCTTGGTTGATCTCTCTAGGTGGTGGCGAAGATGGTTCAACCAGTACATCTGACTCTCCAGACAATGAAAAGGTTGGAACCAGCTCCACTGATGATGCCTTCTGTCCCACTGAAGGGAAACCACAGCTAGGAGATGGAACAAGAGACAGACCTTGTATCTCCTCAGTGAGGATAGGTCCCAACAACAAGGGAGATTGTGAGTCCAGGAGCATGAAGACCTCCTCCAGAGTGCTACAAGTTACCAGCCCTTTGAGAGGTTATTATGTCATTTCATACTGTCAGAGCAGAAGTAGACATGGTTACTTACAGGGCCACGACAGTACCATTGATGAATGAGTCTCTAACCAGATGGTAATGGCAATTCCCGATCCTTCAGGTCCCAGTGTTTCATTTTAGTTGTTACTATAGTCTGTGCTGAAGTTTATGCTGAGGCTGTTAGTGAATAAGCCTTGCCCCATGCAGATTCTGATCATGCACATGATTCGTAGGGAGGCTTAAGTCTTTGTGGTTTGGGTCTGAAAGCTCATCTGGAGGAAGGTTCTGAAGGCTCACCGGGAAGGATCTATCCTCTCAGAAGATCTAGGAAGAGATCTGCTTTTATGTTTGTGAGAGTGCTCCTCATTCTCCTGAGGGTGCCCAGATAAAAAGAGTCTTTCCCTCTGGAGTCAGACACAGTAGTAGAAAGAGGTGTGCTCCCTGATAACTGTGGCTGATGTACAGAGGGTCTTCCCTGGGGCCTCACTGTGCACTCCATAAGGTGCTTTTGAAGCTGGAGTTCATGTGCCTCCTGCATTTGGCTGGGAAAAGAGGAGTAGATACTGCACTTATTGGAGTTATGAGCTTTTCCGAGGCAGTAGAGACAGCACTGGTGTTTGTCACAGACCACAAAGGAGCAGTGACAGGAGTCATGGTTTTTGAATTCCATATCTTGGGCATAATCTAAGTCCTGAGCCCAGGAGAGTTCCCCATGGTGGGGAGTCTCCCACTAATTGGGAAACTATCAAAACACTAACAACAAAAACTGAGAAGACTATATAACTTTGAATATTTACAGGAAGAAGAGAAAGGATAAGCTCTGGACACTGGAGGATTTCAACTCAGGCCATACAGCATTAAGAAGAAACTGGAAAAGTGGTTGTCCACACCACCCCTTATACTGTTGGGGTGAAACACAAGGCACACAGACTCTGACCAACAGACACCGCCAGCAAGAATTCTCCAGTCTCAGGTGCATGGAGCGCATGCATATTGCATCATAGGGACCAGCACTCAAAGAAGAAATATCAATGATCACTCAATTCAATTTTCAAAGTTAAAATACTAATAAATCAATAAAATTCTTATACTGGGTATATTCTCCAGTTATGCAAGCAACTGCAGTTCAGATAGGTGTTCAAGTATTACTGTTAAACGTGCTATGGAAATGACAAAATAAATAGACTAAGCTTTTAGGTGCAGGGAGGGGCCATCTTTTTGTTCTGTATTTGTACAACACTTAGCACAATGAGATACTGGTCCATTATTGGGGGGTCCTAAGCACTACTGCAATACAAATAATAAATCAAAATGATAGTTTCAAGCACACATTAACAGAAGCATATACATCAGTGAGCATATAAAAACAAAACACATGCACACTGACAGTCTACACTAGTATGTTCACCGCTTTTACAAGACTATGATAAATTTTGTACAAAGTATGCCTTAGGAGGTATCATTTGAAACATCATGATCTGCTGAACATTATTGTCCTAGTACAATGCGTGCATCAACACTGTATGTGAAATTATAGGATTCTACTCAAGGCTGTCAAATGATTAAAAAAATCACAATTAATTATGAAATTTAAAAAAATTATTGCAATTAATCGCAGTTTTAATTGTACAGTTAACCAATAATAGAATACCATTTATTTAAATATTTGGCAGTCTTCTACATTTACAATATATTGCTTTCCATTACAACACAATACAAAGTGGACAGTGCTCACTTTATATTATTTTTGATTATCTTTTTATAGTGCAAATATTTGTAATAAAAAGAAATAGTATTTTTCAATTTTCCTCATACAAGTACTGTAGTGCAATCTCTTTACCATGAAAGTGCAACTTACAAATGTAGAATTTTTTTTTAAACCTAGCTGTACTCAAAAATAAAACAATGTAAAACTTTAGAGCCTACAATTCCACTCAGTCCTACTTTTTGTTCAGCCAACAGTTAAGACAGACAAGTCTGTTTACATTTACAGGAGATAATTCTGCCCACTTCTTATTTACAATGTCACCTGAAAGTGAGAACAGGCGTTTGCATGGCACCATTTTAGCTGGCATTACAAAGTATTTACATGCCAGATAGGCTACATGTTTGTATGCCCCTTCATGCTTTGACCACCATTCCAGAGGACATATTTGAAAATGTAGAAAAATATCCAAAAATATTTATAAGAATTTTAAATTGATATTCTATTGTTTAACAGTGTGTTTAAAACTGCAATTAATCGCAATTAATTTTTTTAATCGAGTTAGTTTTGAGTTAATTGCTTGCATTAAATGCAATTAATGGACAGTCGTAATTCTACTAGGAATCTTTGCTGTAACATGCTACTAGTTTAAGAAAGGCAGGTCCAAAGCAGTTCTTCAAAGACACAAGGGCATCTCAGCCAGGTGTTAAAGAGCTATCACCTGCTTAAGCCGCCATTCTCCAGCAACAGGAAGGTGTAAACAAAACATTTACATTTCATCACATGGAAGGTTCAAACCTCATGTCCACAACAAACTGTGTGTCACCATGACTCAGCAAGGATGTTTCCAGCACTAAAAACTGAATTATCAAGAGGAAGGAAAACACTTGACTTCATTCCTCCTCATCTCATTTCTCTGCTCATGACATCAATGAATACCTGAAGGACACAGAACTAAGGGGGAGAGGTGCAAGTCTGATAGGAGACTCAGCCTGTGAAATTTACTGCAGCATATGGTGAGGAAAACCTTTGCTTTGAATTCTGTTAGTTTGTTAAGTTAGCCATTAGCTTGCATTTTATCTTTTATAACCAATCCTGACTTTTATGCATCAGTACTTGTAATCACTTAAAATCTATCTGTAGTTAATGCACTTATCTTATTGTTTTATATTAACCAGTGTGTTTGGATTAAAGTATGTGGGAAACTCCATCTGGGATAACAAGGTTGGTGCAGATCATTTTCCTTTGATGAAATGACGGACTTCCTATGAGCTTGCATTATTCAGTAGTGTGCTGGGCAGTAAAAGACGCATACTTCATGGGGAAAGTCTGGGACTAGAGAGCTTGCTGGTGTAGCTCTGCCGTTTAATTCATGAGTGGCTAGCTAGTAGCAGTCAACACTGTGCAGCTGGGAGTGATTTTACATGTGTGATCATGATGTGCCATGTGAGAGCAGGCCAGGAGTGGATGTTCTGACCGTGAAAAGTATAAGAGGCTCCCAAGGCTGGAGAATTCAGGAGACACTGATGTTCAACAGTCCAGACTGTACCTTGGGGCATCTCTCTCTCTCTCTCTCTCACACACACACACACACACTTGGATGTATGGAATACCCATTTTTCAAAACACAATATAAAGACTCAAGTGCAAAAGAGCATCTGAAATGAGTCAAATTATTATTCGTGTCCTACCTAAAAGGTAGCTGAATGGAGTTTAAAAAAAAAAAAAAAGAATGTGTGCGCCAAGTTTCAACTTAATTCAAGTTTAAACCATAAAATTATAAGCCTCTGCTGAACAATATTTATAACAGAAACTCACATCCCATCCTCCCTCCATTAAGTGTTGGTTATCCCACAGAGATTACAACTATCATTATTACATGGGCTGTATTTGTTCTAATTTTTGATATTTTACTTAATAAAATATGCCTTAAAGGTATATCAGGAGGTATAATTTTTTTAAAAGCACAGCTTCACCTTTAGCTTTTAAATATTTTTTCTTCTGTATCTGAACAGAATTTCAAAATATAAAGTATTATGGAAAAAAGAAATAAGAACCCCTTTAAATCACTAACTCTACTAAAGCCTTTCTGTATGTGACAAGTGACCTCTGAAAACATTAACCTGTAAATTATTTCTTTAGCCTTTCTACTTAAGGGTAAAATAATAATGAATACAACATGCAGATGAACAGCATCATGTATTATAAAATGCAGTTGTAATATTATATTATTCAGCATTTAAGATGTCAAAATTCTCCTATTTGGTTTTATAAGAGCCCAGTTACTGGATTGCTTAGGTTATTGCCTTGCTCAAAAATTATCGAATCATGCGAAACTGCTAGTTTAAGCTATCTAATTGTAAATCACAGAGAAAATAAAAGCCAGTTACTGCAATTTAACTGAATACCATACAATTGTTTCTGAGGAATCTTTAAACCAATTCTTCAAGTTATGTAGCGTTTCTATTAAAAGGTAAATCATATATTCCACTTGTAAGTCACTGAATTTTAGAGTTGAGTAAATTATGGTTAGAAAAAAAAGCACCTTTGGGTTTGAAAATGCTAGGTGAAAGGCAGCATGCAAGGTGTTAAGCTCTCTTACAACAAACAATGAATTCATTTTGCCCAATTTCAAACCTGAGTTAACAGAAATGTGATTTGAACGCTAATGACATTGGGTTTCTATTCTGCTTAGATAAGATTGTAAAGTAGACTAAGAAAGTAATGGGGTGAAATATGGAGAATGGAACAAAAGAGTACTAACAGAGGGGAAACAAGATTGGAGTGGTGGAGAGAACAGAAATAGGAACAAAGCTCAGAAAAGAAAGCTTCTATAGTACTGCTTTTTGAAACTTAACTGTGTCAGCTTCACTTTGGGAAAAGGGAGTTTAATCTCTTTCTCTAATACTTAGCATAGGCTTCTCTTTAGTTGGGAAAAAAAACCTCTCTAAATTGAATCTCCATCCAAAAATACACACACAAATTGGGGAACCGTTGGGAAAATCAGGAGAACTCCCATAGGAAATGTTGCCATTTACTTTAATAAGGCCAAGATTTCATCCATAGTGTCATACAAATAAGAAATTTTCTGTTCTCACACTGCCAGGCAAGCACGATGGAACAAAATGTTCGAGCAGTCTCACTCTAAGCTCGAGCACTGGTCTGTACACATTTCTATACTGTTGAACCTATCCACTCTGGCCAGCTAAAGCATTCTAGAGCCCCATTACACAAGTGGCTTTTAAACTTTGTTGTTAGGCTACTGTAGGTCGGACTTTACAATACTAACTCAACTGCAGACTTACTTCACACACAGATGTTAGACACACATTTATAGTGTCTATCATTTATAGTGCCCCAACATACATGATAGTTCAGGTGTGCCCCAGCTCTCGAATGTCTGAAGATTAGCATATGCGGCTCGGAGGGTCAGTAAGTTTGGCCACCCCGTCATAGACAGATATCTGTTACACATGTGGCCTCATCCACTAAGGCCTGATCCTTATAATTAGTCCCACTGCTTACATCTGTAAGTGTCTGGACCATGGGGCTTTATTTTGTAATTACTCTTTCCCCTTCCCTTGTCCTCATCCATTTCCCAAAAAGTTACCTTCTACAGATTTTTCTCTTAATATTTATTACATTCTTTTATTAAAGACTAAAGAAATATTTACTGGCCAGTAATAGCCAGATTGCCGCTTCTTCCATGATTTAAAGTTGATACTAGAACCTCTTCATCCCGCAATACTAGCACCTGTCCATTTCACCATGACGCCTCAAAAGTAAATTACAGAAGTTTTGTTAAGGTATTCAGCAGAATCTCTTCAGATCCCTGGCTATATCATTCAGAGCTGTTGATCTGTACATACAGACATTTTCAAGTATTCTATTAACCCCTTTTTAGCCACAGCTATATTATACAGGCTTCATTACTTCAAAGTTGTCCGTGCCATCACCTCATGTCTGTCCCCCAACTTTTATTATTTCCTTCTTAAAAATATTTTTAAAAAAAGCATTTTAATAATTGATTAGGAATCTATAAATACTCTGCCTAGAGTAATTTGTTTCCTCCCTCGTATACATGGAGAAGTGATTCTTATTCCTAATTACAACCATTAGTTCTTTCTGGTTTTTGCTACTCTTATTTCCCCTACAAACCCTACCTGACACTGTAAATTCATTTTTAGATTTCTTAGCTTTTACCATTTCTAATGCCAGTACTTTATTTTTTACCCTCAGATCTTTGAAACATCCTTCAGAGAAGCGAACCCAATTAGTTTTCATTCCACACAAGTACGCTTTGTCAGTGGAACTGCTAGCTAAAACTTAAGTTCCTTAATTCCCTAGAATTTGCTTTTTTGAAATTTAGTATCCTTTTAATGCTGTGTTCTATGAGCCCATTCCTTGGAATGAATTTGAAAACGCTTCCTCTATTTTAAATTAACACAAGCAAACTGAACTACCTCAACTAGTTTTCCCACTATGAACTCTACAATTAAATGCCAAACATCTTGTAACATTTGTCATCGATTACTTCATCAAACCTGTTATCAAAATCATGAAGTATTTTAACCATTTTACAACACAAAAAGAATAGTGATAGAAGGGTAATAGAAACTGACCTAATTTAGTGTAAACATCTAATTGCTGAGGGTTTTTTGATAGCTGGTTTCCATCCAGTTTAGTTAGTTCTTGAAAAAGGTGGATTACACATGTTATGCAAAAAGAAAAGGAGGACTTGTGGCACCTTAGAGACTAACAAATTTATTAGAGCATAAGCTTTCGTGAGCTACAGCTCACTTCATCAGATGCATATAACTAACCTTTTGCTCTGTTTGGAGTTGATCACATCTCTGTTTTTCATGGTTAAGTTCTTTTTCCAGTCTTTCAAGTTGATCTCTAAGTTGTACAGTTTCTTTTTCCAGGGCAGTAGCTACCTTTAACAGCTCCTCTTTTTCTCTCATTGTTTTTTCAATTTTAAACTAGAAAACAGAATAAATATTCTTTTCAGGTGTTTCCCCCCCATCAAACCATTAGAAACTAGTGTGTGTTACTTCCCATCACATCAGTCAAGCACTTAGACTAGTCAGTGGTTCTCAAGCTATCTGATGTGGGGAACTGGAAATTTTTTCTTCCCCCCAACGTGCATGCAGACAGGCAGCCAATGGCTCGCAGACTGGCAGCGGTCTACGGACCACCACTTTGAGTAGCACTGGACTAGATGACAACCAGCAGAAGGTAAAAAGTATGCACCCTCTGGCTACATCAGCTTAACATGCTCTCTCTCTTTCCTAGTCTGTGAAATTTCAGAAACTTTGATTAGTTCTAGACAACCAAATTTTGTTGTGGGCTTTACTTATGCTCACGTTTCTGTGAATTTTCCTCACTCTTCAATAAAAGTACTATTGTTGCTCCACCAGTGCTTGCAACAGTGGAAGGGCTATGCAAGACCTAGAAGCAGTGTTTTTAGCATGCTATCATCTAGACCTGCCATGAGCAGGTGTCTACACGTGGTACAGCAATCCTGGGTCGAACGTCACAAAATCCTAAATGTAGACATAGCCAAAGTGAAGGAAAGACATATGAAGCATAACAGAAAGGAATTCGAGTGGGAATTTCTTTTTTTCTATGATGCTGGTGACATGGAATGCAGACTGATCTGAACAGCCATTCTTCACCAGACAGCAAACTAGACAGGGAAGGTAAGCTACCCCAGCTAGATACCCTGCATTGTGTAAAGTCCCTTTTATCCCCAGTACTTGAAATCCCCAAACCAACTAGCACAGATGACTAACAATAATCTAGATAGGGGCACAAACACGACATCTGAAGGCAAGTTAGAAACAATCAAATCTGAAGCATGGGGAGAAGATGTAGAGTGATTTTGCCAATCATTAGTTCAAGAAATTGCCTTTTCCTGTTACGAAGTAGTGACCACAAATAAAATGTGAGATTGTCACTGGGCACATCTTTGTAGGCATTTGTGATACCATCACTAAATGGATGCAATTGTATGTGGCAGAAGGTAACGGATCATTGCTTGGAGAAAATAAAAGATTTTTGACTTGCTAGGCATCTGCCTATGCAGCTTAATTTTCAGGGCTCTGCACACACATTTTTCTTTTTCTGTTTTGGGGCTTTTTCAGAGGGAACAGATTTAAAAACAAACAAACAAACAAAAAAAACTCACAGGAATGCCTTGGATTATTTACGCAGTTGAAAGACAAGGAAGTGAAGCACAAAATGACACCTATAAAAATAGCTACTTAACTCTGTATGCTATGCTCACTGCCATGCTGAGCACTTAAGTTTAAACTTGAATTCATGTATTTTACAAATATCTTCCGCAACAAGACCCGCATTCAAGTTTTAGGCATCAAAAACCTTTGGAATCTGCTTAGCTTTATATTTTTATATAAAGTTAATTCACCAAGTCCTACAGATAAAACCAGAAATAAATATATATAAATAAGAATATGGATAACGTTTCTGAGTTTATTGAATCAAACCTCAAGAAGTCCAGCTTTTGTGGTCACCACCAACATATCAGAATTTCCTTCATCCTCCATTGTCAGCAATTCTTCAACAGGAGAAGAGGTTCGAAACTGAAAAGGGGTACTTGCTCCACGGATCTCACCCTTATGGGTTACATAACAGAACTGGTAAAATTCTCCATCATCATTTGGTAGATAGTATCCTAAAGAAAGAAAAATTAACATTTAAAACAGAACATTTTACATGGCAACAAATTGATCCTAAGAACTGCTGCACACAGTACACAATTATGATTCCTATATGTTGGTTTAACTTAAGCAATAAAGCAAAACTAAGTGTGAATTATGGTATAATTCAATGTCTAAAAATTACATGAATGCAGAGTTAAGTTTTCTTGGTCGTATGTCATCCTTCTTCAGACCACTGAATTGGGCAAAACAAAATGTCTGAAAACTAGGAAATGCAGTTAAGATTGCCCTTGCAACCTTATCTTTGCCTCTTTCAGCAATATACCCCATTAACACATGTATCTAAGTTGCCAATTCCACAATTGCTGAAATGTATAATCTCTTCACCTTCTTTTACAACTCATTCACTCTCACCCACAGGACTCCATCTAACACTATTACAGGACAAAAGGGGTTGGGGGAGGAGAACGGGGAAAGGTGCCCATGCCACCTTCCCTTCTGGTCCCCTGGAGCTGGCAGTAGCCAATGTGAATTATCTGCATATATTCCAGGTGCAGTCAGTGTGTTAGGTGTACCTATACTAAATGGTGGAGGCAGTAGTTGGGTCTGCTTGGTAAATGTGAGTTTGTGATGTGAGGTTATGTGAGAGGTATTTTGAATTGTATGACTGAGTTATGACTAGAATATGAGAAAATTTATGTTTTGCACCCTCTCATCTGTGTGAGCAAAGAGAAAAGCTGCATGTGTATCTTCAGGATCCAGTAGGCAATACTGCAATGCAGAATTGTGTAGGTTGTAGCAGGGAATAGGGGTTTTATTACAAAGAATATTGTCAGAAATGAAGTGGAATATGAGAGAATTATAATGGTTTAATGATGGTTAAGTGAACATGTAGGTTGAGATGGTGTCCTGTGAGTAAATGTAAGGGAGCTGTAAAAGGCAGTGAAGAGGTTCTTAAATTGTACACATGAGGTATTGATTCTGAGGAGTTAGCTAAGTGTGTAAGTATAAACCAGGATCTGGAACCTCCCAAATTGTAGTGTGCCAAGGGAAAGCGTGACTATGTGCTGCTATACACAGCATTGAGGCATTACTTGAAGAGTGTGAAGGGATGTGGGCAACCTTCTCCTTCCAGTCCTTTAATAGTGTTGCATGGAATCCGGTGGGTGAGAGTGAATGGTCATAAAAGGAGGTGACAAGCTTATACATTTCAGCATCTGTGGCAGAGTAAATGTATGTCTGTATTAACAGTGTGTATTTGGGTATTATTGAAAGAAGACAGAGTTATGGTTGTATGAACAACCCTAAATGTGCATTTACTGGTTTTCAGGCATTTGAGTTTTCGCATCTCAGTATCCTGCAAGGGGATAACATATCACCAAGCAATCTTAACTCTGCATTAACAGAGATTTTTGCCAGTATTTTCCCCGCAAAGACTCTTTGGGGTACAGGGAGGTTGGGGTAGACTTGCAGAGCTAGAAGGTCCAGGGTACTGGGGTGTGCTAGAAGAGCTAGGGGTGCACTGGGCTGAGCTGATAAGTGCAGGGGGTTGGGGTGCACTGACAGAACTGAGAGGTGTCATAACTCCCTCAACTGAGCCCCCAGCCTCTCTCACCTCCCCTACCATTCATCACCATTTACCCCTTCTCCTCACTGCTACTGCAAACTTTTCTCTTCCTATTCTCCTACTCCTCTACCCCCTAAATACCTCTCCCCAGAAGCTACCTTCCAGGAAGCATTCAAATACTTATTCCCTCACCCCACTGCTAAGAAAACTGCTGCCCATGAGTCACAAACTGTAGCAACTCCAAACCAATCACTCCAAAACTCCTTTTGTCTTAGATGGGGACTTGTGATTAACTTTATCCTTAGTTATGTTAACTGAAGGGTAAATTCACAGCCCATGAGTCTCAAGGAGGTCTCAGAGTAGCAGTCGTGTTAGTCTGTATTCGCAAAAAGAAAAGGAGGTCTGTGATTGATCCACTCAATAGTATCTCTCTGTTTAACAAGGCAGCAGAAGGAAGCCAGTGGGGAAGGTGGGCTTGAAACTCAGGAACCCTCAGTCTAATGACCCCAAATTTGGATTACTAAGGCTATCCCGTGCCCCTGAGGCACACCAAACCTCAAAGCAATCCGATTAACCATTCCCATTTTAGAGCACTTAAAAAAGAGTCAAGCTTTAAAGTATATAAAATGGCGAGAATAGAAACCCACTAGTCATTTTTCTGTATTGGCACATGCACGGTGCAAAAAATGTATATCTTCTTAAATACTGTTCTCAATTTGGGCCCCCAGTGCCATGCACTACCTTGCTTTAAATTTGACAGATTGAGACTATTTTGACCGGCTGCACCTCAGTAGTTCTCTACTGAGATCTCTAGCAATTTGGGGGGGGGGGGGGTGCTGGAAGAGAGGAGAGAAGAGAAGAGAGGAGGAGGAGGAACCCACCTAGAAACTTTTTTTAAAATAGCTTTGTTTCTGGACTTATGTCTCTGGAATTCCTGGCTCAAATTACTCCAAATTTGGGTGATTAACCCTACCCTACACTGTTCTGAGGCGCATCAAATTTCAGAGAAACTCAACTAAGCATAAGGACTTAGAAAGGTCAGACTTTTAAACAGATGTCACCTTAAATACAGTGGTGCTCTTGCACCACTATGCTATTTCACACCCAGAATCTTGTGAAGCACAAGGATGAACAGAGGACATCGGCGCCTCCCAACTCATCAAATCCAATCCCCTGCTATCGCAAGTAAACCAGTTTCATAATCCTGCTCATAAATGCATCAAAAACTTCATCATAAAACTAGTTAGATTGTTTGTCCTCACTACTGCTATTGGTTTAAGATCTAATGCTTCTCAATACACCAGCAGTGAATTTTACACTAATTTACATCTTCTAATGCATTACTAAATTGTCCTTTTATATTACTGAATTTTAAATTTGACTACACACATTCCATATATGCCCATTATATATAGACCTTTCCCAATGCGAAGCAAGTAAAGGCAACACAAGGAAAATACCTTGTTATAAAAAAAAAAAATTACATTTACAGAGATGAGAAATACTGCTGATTGAGAGCTGGCTTAAACAAAACTCCATCAATGAGGGATATCACAACTAACACTTCCTTCCTAAACTACAAAGGTAACCAGAGAAAGGAGACTAGAAATTTAGATCCAAGTTTCTGTGAAGTCTCAATTTTTGACGGCCACATGTGATCAATACATGCAACACTGAAGACTGTCAAGACAGAATGAAACCATATAATGTGATGCTTACACTTTATCACAGAACTGCAAATATTAAACTACTTTAACAAGCCAATTTCTGCAGCTGCCCCAAAACCGGACTATTTTTCTTGTTATTAAATTTTGTAACAATATTATAAAATATATTTATATTATCGAAGGGCTGATAGGAGTTCTGATCAGGGCTAAGGCCTATCTGCTAGGCACTGAACACACATATTAGTAGATATGGCCTCTGTCGCAAAGAGTTTATAACCTAAGAAGTCAATCAACATACAAAGGGTGAGGGAGAGAGATACAATCATACAAATTTTACTTTAAATCTGTCTAAACACACATATTCAGGTTTAAGTGCCTTGGTCATTGATTTAAATTGCTCATTTTGTGATACACTGAAGGCAATGTAGGACAAAAGAAGTCTGCAATTTTACCATATTCAAGTCTGTCTTTAAAAAGTGTTTTATGATATATTCACTATTGATTTTTGCTGTTTTTAAGGACAAAGGAAAAGGACTGCTCCTGCTTGAATGAATATATCTAGGAGCTGCCAAAAGACTTGGATCAGGGACTTAAAAGATTTAACTTTATTCAAAGCCTAAAGGTATCATTATTTGATACTGAAGCATCAAATGAACAGATTTGTCTGGACTTTCCAAGAGAGTTAATACTCTCTCTTTTGTAAATAACCTGTAATAATGTTCATAGTTCACTTCAGAAGAATTCTGTTTTGATTACTTCAATGTAATCATTTGTTTCATACTTCTTCCTACAACTTGAAGCATGTTGAGTTAGGTAAATCCATACCCTGGAGTTTGGCAGAAAATAATCACTCATTTGCAGACCTGATCAGGAGCTTTTGCATTTACTAGTTAAAACAAGCAGCCACCATCTAGTGAATTCAACACTGAAGACTGAAATAGTAAGACAGGGTATCCAGTTTTATACAGAATCCCGTTACCAGATGGCCTGCCCAGCTTCCCAAAACTTCTAGAGTCTAGGAAACCAAGCTACCTACAACATTGTACATAACTCATTCTTCTCTCTTCAGCATCCAGTGATGCCACCCACTATTCATGCTCCTCAATGTCTCAACCTATTCTTCTTAACAGGCATAAAAATAACCTTGAAGCTCTCACCACTTCCTTTTTAAGTCTCCTATATACTTGGTTTTCATTCACCAATTAAATCAGAGCCCAGCAGTTCTAGAAGCAAGACGTTATATAACATAACTACTTCTGAATGACAGGTGCAGAGAACAGCTCCTAGCATGATCAGAGGAATGAAGATCCTCTCTTATGAGAAAAGGAGTACGTGTGGCACCTTAGAGACTAACAAATTTGCCACAAACAAAGGAGCCACATATACTCATTTTGCAGATGATACAAAGCTGGGAGGTATTGCCAATTCAGAGAAGGATCGGGATGACCTTGTAAATTGGAGTAATAGTAATAGGATGAAATTTAATAGTGAGAAGTGTAAGGTTATGCATTTAGGGATTAATAACAAGAATTTTAGTTATAAGTTGGGGACGCATCAATTAGAAGTAACGGAAGAGGAGAAGGACCTTGGAATATTGGTTGATCATAGGATGACTATGGAGCTGCCAATGTGATATGGCTGTGAAAAAAAGCTAATGCAGTTTTGGGATGCATCAGGAGAGGCATTTCAAGTAGGGATAAGGAGGTTTTAATACCATTATACAAGGCACTGGGGAGACCTCACCTAGAATACTGTGTGCAGTTTTGGTCTCCCATGTTTAAAAAGGATGAATTCAAACTGGAGCAGGTACAGAGAAGGGCTACTAGGATGATCCGAGGAATGGAAAACTTGTCTTATGAAAGGAGACTTGTTTAGCCTAACTAAAAGAAGGTTATGGGGAGATATAATATAAATGGCTCTCTATAAATATATCAGAGGGATAAATACAGGAGAGGGAGAGGAATTATTTCAGCTCAGCACTAATGTGGACACAAGAACAAATGGGTATAAACTGGCCACCAGGAAGTTTAGACTTGAAATCAGACAGACAAAGGTTTTTAACCATCAGAGGAGTGAAGTTTTGGAATAGCCTTCCAAGGGAAGCAGAGGGGGCAAAAGATCTATCTGGTTTTAAGATTCTACTTGATAAGTTTATGGAGGAGATGGTATGATGGGACAATGGGATTTTGGTATAATTGATCTTTAAATATTCAGGGTAAATAGGACTAATCCCCTGAGATGGGATATTAGATGGATGGGATCAGAGTTACCCAGGAAAGAATTTTCTGTAGTATCTGGCTGGTGAATCTTGCCCATATGCTCAGGGTTTAGCTGATCACCATATTTGGGGTCGGGAAGGAATTTTCCTCCAGGGCAGATTGGAGAGGCTCTTCGCCTTCCTCTGTAGCATGGGGCATGGTTGACTTGAGGGAGGCTTCTCTGCTCCTTGAAGTCTTTAAACCATGATTTAAGGACTTCAATAGCTCAGACATAGGTGAGGTTTTTCATAGGAGTGGGTGGGTGAGATTCTGTGGCCTGCGCTGTGCAGGAGGTTGGACTAGATGATCAGAATGGTCCCTTCTGACCTTAGTATCTATGAATCTACTTTTCTTTTTGCGGATGGAGACTAACATGGCTGCTACTCTGAAACCTCTCTTATGAGAGGAGAGCTTGGCTTGTTTAGCCTAGCAAAATGAAAACTGAAAGGGGATTTCATTTCTCTCTATAAATCAGAGGCATAAATAGTTCTTCTCCCTCCCTGTTGTTTAAGCTAAAGGACAATGCTGGGCACCAAAACAAATGAATATAAACTGGCCATGAATAAGGCTGTGGTTTTGTCACGGAGGTTGCAGAATCCGTGACTTCCAAAGACCTCCATGACTTCAGCCCTGGCAGCTGGGAGCTGCAGGGTCCTGTTGCCTCCCAAAGAGAGCTGTGAGGTACCCCCACTGCCTGAGGTAGCAGGCCCCCAAGCTCTCAGCCACCATGGGCAACAGGGGCACCCCGCAGCTCCCCAGCCGCCGCCACAGGGCAGGGGGACTCTGGCAGCTCCCCAGCCACCGCAGCAGGTCAGGGGGACCCCAGCACTCCCTGCTGCTGCCATGGGGACCCCTGCAGCCCCTGGCCTGCCACAGGAGGCCTCAGAGCTCCTAGCCACCCCACAGCTGCCCAGTCCCTTCCTATTTTTCATGGATATTTTTACTAAAAGTCTGGGACAGGTCACAGGCTTCCGTGAATTCTTCTTTATTGCCCATGACCTGTCTGTGACTTTTACTAAAATATCCATGACAAAAATCTTAGCCTTAGCCATGAATAAATTCAGGCTGGAAACTAGAAGATCGTTTCTAACTATCAGAGGAATGAGATTCTGGAACAGTCTCCCAATAGCAGTTGTCAGGACAAACAACTTAATGAACAAATTTATGAGTGGGACTGAATGAAAGGGTTGCCTGTGATGATGGGGACAGGACTTGGTAGCCCTAGGGACAACAGGTCCTTTGCAGTTTGTGTCTTATCTTCCTAAAATCTCATGCTTCAAGTCACCTGCTGATCTCAATACTCATTAATCGTTAGAGCCCTGCGTGGATTCAAAATTTGTATCCGTATCCATTCACGATCCACAAAAATGGTTGACGGATATCAGCATCTGCAGATATAAAGCGAATATCCGCAGATTTGCAGGGCTCTTACTAAACCTGTTCTTTTAAGCTGTGCGCACACATGGCTATACAGTAATGTGGTATCTACTGCACATCTCACATGGCTAGCACCTAGGCTCTCATCCTGTCAGAACCCATGAAAACTCTTCTCTGCCCCAGACACTGTCCACAAGCCTTGAGCCAGCAGAGAGGAGCGGTAAAGAGTGAGGTGCAGGAGTCGGGGTTCTGAAGGCAGTGCGGTCATCACCGAGGTCCCGCTCTGCCTGCCAGAGCTCATAGCAGCTTCTCTTGGTACCGTAGAAATCCTCAAGCCAGGACGGGATGTGGGAGGCAGAGCTCAGGGGCACCATTTAGGTAGGGTGGAGGGGCAGGAAGGCTGTTCATGGTCCCGTCCTGGGGCACATGGATCTGGCTGCAGAGAGGTTGGCCCCTGCTGCTGACAGCAATATCTAAGGGCTGGTGGTGTTGAAATGAGCCCCCAGCAACCTGGCTCTGCAGCGCAGAGGGAGGGATGGGGAGCTGTGCTGCCATCGCTGCTGAGGCAGTGGTGCTCCAGGTTTCAATGTTAACTCCCTGCCTTGGATCTTGGGGGGGAAGGAGAGGAGTACAGTTGGCTGTGGGGCAGAGAGAGGAAGATCCTAAAATCTCTCCCCCATAAGAAAGCTCTTGAGCCAGTATGGAGGAGTAATGAACAGAATGGGGAGGAGCTGGGGCTTCTGGGAGGAAATAGCAGGGGGGCTCCCGGAAGAAAAGCTCGGGGCTCCTACCTTTCTGGGTTTATAACTTTGGATGGTTTTCAACTCTAAAAGTCTTGAAAGTTAATAGGTACTCAAACCACGGATATGTATGCCTGTATATCCAATATGTATATGTATTACTGAAATGTCACTTTACTCTTTTCAATGCAATACAATAGAACGCTTTTTTTTAAAAAAGAACAAAGGATAAAACTGTAATGCTCAGTGGACTTTGTAGCCCACTCAGAACAAAGAAAATTTAGAGGGACCGTTTCTCACTAACAATGTTTTTCTTTTTTACATAAACAATTCTGAGATTTGCTGTGGCTGAAGGAAAATCACCTTATTATCAAATGCAGAAGAGTCCTATGCCTTGGGGCCTGGTCTATGTTGGGTACATTATTCCAAATTTCTAAATAGTTTTAAAACCTAATTCAGTGACCCAATGTTAAAATCAGTTGGAGCTGCAGTAAAAATGGTTCTGGCCATCAGGGCATACACTGTGACCCCAGCACGTTTTAAAACTGGTTGACCCAAACCAATTTTAAAACCAGTTAGAATATTTTGGAAAATTTCCCCAGCATTGACCAGGCAATGGAGAGAACAGAATCTCAACAGTGCAGTTCTTCCAAAACACCTAATTGCTAAATCTAAAATATCCTAAAGCATGCTGTACAAGATTCTTTCCCATCTAATAATCTTGGCTAATTAAACTCCTATAAATTTTAATGAGCTCAGATTTAAAATATTTTCCAATATGCAACTGGGAAATAGTTTGAATGCTAGAGAGGTTAAAATCTGGCAGGCTTTATAAGAATGATGGACTTTGAACAAGGGAATATAGCAGATGAAATTTTATTTGAAATTTCACTGCTCATCAAGGGATTGGATCACGCTATGGACTGGTAATGGATATGGATCCTTTTACTTTTAAGTCACTGGCAGTTTGAATCCTATCCAACTCCACAGTCATTTCCATCCAATGGCTGTTTGAGACTCTGTAAAAGCAATTGGTGATCACTATTTAGTTCGTAGTTGACAGGCTTTCATTTTACAAAAATCTACCCTGGCAACTCTGTAAAATATTAGGACAAAATGACAACTTTTCAATGGACAAGATGGGTGAGGTAATATCTTTATTGGACCAAGTTCTTTTGGTGAGAGAGACAAGCTTTCGAGCTTACACAGAGCTCTTCTTCAGGACCTGAATCTTGTGTCTCTCATCAACAGAAGTTGGGCATGTAAAAGATATTACCTCATCCACCGTGACTCTATAATATCCTGGGACCAACACGGCTACAACTCTGCATATGATTTTTTGACAGACTGAAATGGACTTTGGACCAAAAACTCTTCTCTCGCCATTAAATGTGACCATTTCAGGACAATACTAGCAAGTTTGTTTAGGGGAAAGAGAGGGAGCCGATGCTGTAGTCATTTACAACTACATTGGAGTGTAGATCAATCACTTAAGAAAGAAAAAAAAATGAATAGCCATATGAAGGATTCTGGTCACAGATCATCAACCATCAGTATTGGGTACTCAACATTACATTACTGTCCTGTTTGTAAGAAGCAATATGCAGCTGACTGAAGTTGACTGTGGCTAAAAAGGAGTGCTGTAAAGATGACTACATTAAATCAAGAGATTGCTAGTCCCAATTAGTGCAGCTGCCATTTCAGGTTAGCTCTTTCCTTCAAAGTTGGAAATTGGGGTTTGTTTGTTTTTAAACAGTAAAAATAAAAGTGGTGATTTCACAATTACATAGTTTCTACAGACTGCAGTCCTCAATTAAGAATTACAAAACAGATGTGCACAGATTAAAACAGCAGCAAAGAGAACCAAGATCCAGTTCCTCGAAGATATTTAGGCTCCTAACTTCCATTGATTTCAGTGGAAATTAGGAATCTAAATACCTTTGAGGATCTGAACCTAACTGCCTTTCAATAACTTATTAGCCCAATTTGTGTGTACATTCTTTAACAAGCCGAAAAAAACCCAGATATATTGTTATGCATTCGGTTCTTACAATATCAACAACCTTTTAGAATGGTGTGTGGTATCTTGTAATCTTTATCACCATGCAGGGCACAAAGTAATAGGTCATGACACATTGCCACTCCACCACTTCCAGCTGTGCTGCACCAGTATTGTGCATTCTGCTATTAGCTTAGAGAACACAATTTGACCACCAGCACATCAAGCAGTGCAATGACTGGGAAAATAGGCCTCAAAACAATGAGTGAGGAGGCCACAAAGACGACGACAAAAAAAAACTGAGTTTACACTACTCAGAACACCTAAAAAAGCATGGAAGGTGGATTTTTTGGGTATTTTCTAAAGAAAATCATGGCTTCCATTTTGGTATCAAAATGGAGTTCTTACCATTCTCTTCCTTTCCTTTCTGTTCCTCTAAACCTCACAGAAAACAAACCATATGACCATATATAACAAGTCTACATGATTATGTAAACAAATTTAAAAAACATATATTTGATTATTGAAATCTAAAAAATATTTCAGAACTTTCACTGATATAAAGAGATGCCAGAACTCAAAGGTATTTCAAAATATTCTAAAACAAGATTTTTCAAAAACTTCAAGAGAGCTATGTTTCTCCAACCATTTCAAAATTACCTCTTGGTAATATAACAGATTAAAAATGCTAAATTACAATAGATATCATGGAACTAACAAGCTAACTAATCAACCAAAGCCAGACAAAAACCTGTTTTCTGTTGCATTCTCCTATCTGTATTTTGTCTACATGAAAGTTCTTTGGGGCAGAGATCTATCTTGCTATATATCCAAAGTTTTAGAATGGTTTTGGGTGACTGATAACTCAAAGAATAAAAATCTAATAATTCAGTCTCAAAAACGAGACGTCAGTAGCTCTAGAATGTGATGCATTTTTCCTTAAGCACTCCACACTATCTCAGATTTTAAAACAAAACTTCCCAACTGTTTGGACTATTTGCAGAACCTTCAGTTTTGGCATTACACATAAATGCTGCTAGTAGTTGGTGGTAGACCAAAAAAAACACCCACAACACCACATCTAGATCCTCAGCTACCAGTCAAATCCTCTAAAAGTGGATGCAACTTTGGTTGCGTCTCTCAGAACCTGTCTAAATCCTGAACTGTTGTTATTTAGTGGCTTGAGATAGAGGGCATGAGACTATAAAGCATCACACACAAGTACTCAAACTTAAGCTGAATGGAGATACTTTTCGCCATATAAACGAGCTAAATCAGAAGTTGCCCAAGAGCTTCTCTAAAAGGGAGGTTTCAGAGTAGCAGCCGTGTTAGTCTGTATTTGCAAAAAGAAAAAGGAGGACTTGTGGCACCTTAGAGACTAACAAATTTATTTGAGCATAAGCTTTCGTGAGCTACAGCTCACCGATGAAGTGAGCTGTAGCTCACGAAAGCTTATGCTCAAATAAATTTGTTAGTCTAAGGTGCCACAAGTACTCTTTTTTTTCTAAAAGGGAGCAATCTGAGATTGGATACATTTATGGTACTGTGAGAATCTTTCATGGAAGAGTCACTGTCATTTCCCTGCAGACCAGATACACCTAGTGCATGGGCAGGTTACATAAATGATCCTGAATTTTCTGCTGGAAAAGTAAAAACTTAAGTAGCATTCCTACTTCTGAAATCAATCCACACAGCTCATATGATTTTTGCCATCTCTCCAGCTCCAAGAATCTTCTCCAAATCCTTGAAGAACAAACACTAACACTTCACTCTATACACTGAAGTCACAGAGTTGATGGCAACACACCACCACTCTGTAAGCAATTTTTCTGTGTAGTGGTACATTATTCAACATTTGGTCTTGTAGTTAGAACCATACATAATATTTGCCTCCAAAAGCAGCTTTCAGCAACACCGGATGACTCAATTTGTCATTCTTATATTGTTGTTCAAAGTCTTAATTCTATACTTAATTCAAAAGCACCGATATAACACTCCCTATTTCAAGCAGTAATCACATACCCATCTCCGAGTTCTCTATATTTCTGTTCACTGATGCCTGATGAATCTTACATGCTAAAAAGAGAAGAGTGCATCTTCTCTCACAACTAGAGAATAAAATATTCTGACAAGGTTTTACTACCCAAATTGATTTTTCACAAAGTGAGAAATATGAGGAATACGAACATTCAATTTTAGAAACCAAAGGCAACACAGGCAATATTTCAAAGGTAACATGGGCATTTTTAAACATTTCTTCAAGATAAAGATAGCATACAAAAATGTATGTGATAAAAAGACCGGTAGGAAAGTTACATTTGAGGGAACTTGGAACAGGACAGAAAATCTTAAAGAAAAAAAAAACTGAAAATTTGGAAAAAAGAATTTCATTTCCATTGCCTTATTGCGTCTTAACCTGAACATTACTCTCAATTTAACGAGAGGCTTCAACATCAGAACAACTTTTCAAAAGAACGTCTGTAAGTGAAGCAGAGTGGTCTCCCACGGACCTAGAGAACGGTGGGGGAGGACCACCACCAACCTGCTATGATGTTTAACAGTATTAAGAAACCCAAATGATTGAACAAGTCATTTTCTGTATTCTTTTTTCTATTTATTGAAAAAAATGTGTTTGACTACACCTTCCAGGCAACATGGTTCTCCGGTGATCATTTACCAACAGTCTGTTGCTATGTAAAAATAAGTGAAATCACAAATTCACCATTATAATTTCCCTGAAGCTTGAAATATAGAAACAGATAGTCTTCCCGTTTGCAGACCGTCTCAAACGTCTCATAAAAATTAGTAAAATGTGAGAACACATGAAAAAGAAATAGACATGGAAAATTCCATTCTCAAGTCCAAGTTCTCTCTGTTAAACTTGGAGACACTATACACCCTCAGCACATTTAACAATTCAATAAATGTACAGTTAAATTAATAAAAAGAAAAGGAGTACTTGTGGCACCTTAGAGACTAAAATTTATTAGAGCATAAGCTTTCGTGAGCTACAGCTCACTTCATCGGATGCATCCGATGAAGTGAGCTGTAGCTCACGAAAGCTTATGCTGTAATAAATTTGTTAGTCTCCAAGGTGCCACAAGTACTCCTTTTCTTTTTGCGAATACAGACTAACACGGCTGCTACTCTGAAACCAGTTAAATTAATATAACTGCTCTTTTTAAACTGCAAAAATTAGCAATATAATACCAAATCCATAAAGATGCTGATTTACCAAGTATGTACTTGCTCACCTTGAAAAGACAGCACACAGTTAACAGTTGATCCTTCCACATAATTTTCTGGCATAGGTGACCACAGAAATGTATAATAGTCTCGAGCAGTACTCCAACCAACCTAAAAGAAAACAACCAAAAGAGAAAAACCTAAGTAGAGTAACATGTTACACACAGTTAAGATAGCATGGTCTGATCTTTACAACACACTGTAACCCGCATACTTGAGTTTCACCCTACAGAAAAAAGATATTGACTAATGATTACAAATTAGGAATATTTAACAAGTATGTCAATTTTAGTATGGATTTTATTTAGCTGTTACCTAATGCAATAAAAGAGTTTTATATCATAAATTAAACACCAGACAGTTTTTACTATACATTAAATTGCAATTTGCTAGAGACATCAGTAAATACAATAATAAAGAGACATTTTAACTACTTAGATAATGAGACAACCTATGCCAATATTGACTACATCTTTATCACAATGCAAGTAGAAATAAGCTTTTGGAGGGTTAGGAGTTCTATCTTCTCCATTGAAAAAGCAGGAATAGATTGGGATACAAGATTGATGCAGTCCCAAAACAATGGATTTCAAATCCTTTGCCAATCACTGCAAAATACACAGGTGTTGACTTTAAGACTAACACTGTACTGGAACATTGACTCTTCATTAGGTGCATTCCAATTACATGAAAAACAACTGGGCTCAAAGTCTGTCCCACTGATTTCAATGTTATCCCTAATTTTACACCTGTATGTTAGGCAATTTAATATCTCATCTGCCCTCTACTGGGAGGGATCCCGTAACAAGCCCTTGCAGAAAGAAAAGATCTATTGGATCAATTTGATCCTCTCTCTAACTAATATGATCTAATGATTTTCACTTATTTCCTATTGGTTTGTATCATGTGGGATACTTTTTTTCTTTACAGAAGTTATCTAGTGATTAAAAGAGGATTTAAAGTATGAGTTACTGAACTAGAATTACATGGATCTGAAATACAGGAATTCTGTTTTGTGGGAAGAAAATCCCCTAATCATCAAAGTCACTATCACAAAGCAATGGGCACAAATTAATAGCATAACGAAAAATAGTAAAGAAAAAAAAACAGATTCTACAGAGTTTCCTGTGATACGATATTAAACAAGTCTTATTACCTAGCCAAAACTCTGGTGAAATGGGCCTTACTAGTGAATATGAGTGACCACCTCTACTTTCATAGCCTCTCCAAGACAAGTTTTCACCATTTTTGTAAAGCAAGAAGGCAGCCCTTCAGAAAGAAAAGTGAAGTAAACAAGTGAAGTTAAGCAGTCAAGATTTCTATGTGAAGTTTATGCCAAATCTTCCTTTATGACTAGAGTCAAAATAATCTCAATTTGTAAAGGAGAACCAGTTTTAAATTATGCCAGCTCCTTTTTATGGAAAATGAGAATAGCTACAGGATTTTAAAGAAAATATACAGAAGTAATATAAATCTAAGCCCTTCAGCTAACAAGACAATTAAAAATGACAGTAAGCAAGACATTTCTGGACAGGTTATTCCATAGTTATCCACCAGAGGGTATTTTTTACTCTCTGCTAAAGCATCTTGTACTATCCACCACTAGAGACAGAATACCGAACCAGACTGATCTACTATGGCACTTCCTGTGTTCACTCCAACACTAGGAGGAGCAGAAGGAAGAACTATGAAGAAATGCTCTTAAGCGTAAAATCCTTCTGGCAGAAGTTATAGTGATTAGCAAGCAACTTTGATAAAACAGATCTTTGATAGTTCAGCAACAAATTCTCAACCACCAAAATGGAACCAACTCACTCTTGACCCTAATCTTAGCTAAAAGAAAAAAGCTTCCATGACATCTCCATCTGGTACCTTACAAAGGTATGTTTGAAATATACTGCCCTGGGGAAAATACTCTAAGTAACATCACTATAAAATGCTTTTGGAATAAATTAAACATGAAATTTCCAATAACTTTGCACAGACATGATATTTTTACATTATTCTGTGAGAATCAATAATAACTAAGTATTGACCATTTTGCTTTTGTGGGTTTTCAAACCAATTCTTCTTGAAGTTCTGGGAACAGACACTTGAGAACCTCACAATTCACTTGTAGGAAGAGCCAATACATTTCATTGTATCCTCCTCTGCCAGAAGTTTTCACGTACATTTCTTCAAAACAGTTAAGTCTCATTTAGATGCTTAGTCTTTAAGGCTTTGAGTCAAAGCTTTCGTTTTTGAAATTTGAATTAAATTTCAGTGAGAAATGGTGATTCCAAAACATGTTCTATACTTATTTTTTGAAATACACACTGAAGAAAACCTACTACACAACCAAGCATTATCTACTGGAAGTATTCTTTACAGTTCTGTATTAAAATACAGACCAAGGACAAAATTACTAAAGGCGAAGTGTCCCCAAATTTTACTGTGATTTTAAAATTTAGAAAAAGATACATTTTATGAAAACACACTGTTCAGTTTCCCTAACTAATCTATTTTGCAGAAGATACTTTTCACTCACATATACAGACTACTACATTAAATAACTAGTTGCCCTTCCACAAGGAGATACTAAATGAAGGCCTTCACTTTTGAAGACCAACTGGAGGGTTTTTTTAAATCTTGGTCTTTTAACTGGAGAAAATGTCAGCTTTGAAATTCAGAAACTGATTCCTCAGTGTGCAGTCATGATCATTTCAGTTTCATAGGAAATGAAGCAATTTCTAATTTTTCTAACATTTCCAACTCTAAAACAAAGGCTGGAAAGTACTGAAGTAAACTTCCTCACTGTGCTCTCTAGGTCATTTTATAGAAGTCATTTTGAATCTCTCTCAATCACTTTAAATGGCAGTTCTTGCTGTTATTAGCATATAGCATCTTGCAAAAAGGCAATAATCAGCATAATTTTTTTTAAGAGGAATGAATGGGGAGAACAACGGAAGGGTAGAGTCTCCTAGTATTTTCCTATCTTGAAATCTTAACTATTTTCTGAATATGGAAGCATTTTCCTATTCAATTGGCATAGATTTATATACAAGTAGAATAGTCCATTCTGAAACTTTGTTCTGAATTAGTGTTTTTACATATTTAATTTTTATTGATCAGGATTAAATAACTGATATTCAATAGAAGGCAGGATTAATGGCAATTTAGATACAAACAAAACAACAGCCAAGTAGAGTATAGGCAAATTAATCCTCCTGGCCTATTTCTGAACAAATAATTCAAGGAAGGAAATATAAATCACTATTTAAAACTCAGTAAGACTTTTTTATACATCTCAGTAAAGGTGAAGTTCACATAACTCGTACTATTACCTAATTTACATTAGATTAACTCCAGCTTGTTGTGGGATATACAGGATCCTGCCATGGGCCAGATTCTGAAGTCTCTAAGTAGGAAACAATTCTATTAACAACAGTGGGAGTTTTCAGAGTCGGATGGCAGGATCAGACCCCAAATTCTCAAAAGTAGTACTACAAATAGAAGAGCAAGTCAAGGAGATAAAATATTTGCTTACTAGATACTGTAAGTAATGTCTGTCTGATTAAAGGACTTTTGGTAACTTATTTTATCATTTTGATAAGGTCCTTATTAAGATCTGGCTTGGAGGTTCACAGTGCATCTTATAACCACAAAATACTCTTACCATCATAATCTTCTCTATGGCAACAGATTATACTGTCACAGACATGGGGATTATAAAAATCACACTGTACCCCAGAGTGACCTGAATATGATCTCTTCACAATGACATTTGAATCATCTCTGAAGGAAAGCCAACAGCCTTCTGACAATAAAGAGCTAAAATGGGAAAGATAAATTTAAGAATAGTTTTAGATAAACTGTCATCTAAAACCAATTGCAAATGAAACAGAGGAAACTCACTGAGGAAGAGGAGAAATATCCCCATGTTTCCCTGAGAATATTTGTTAACAAGCCCACTGTAGGTTTACGGCTCTTAGGGTCCCCAAAAATTTCAACTCTGGAAGCGAAGTGGACTGGAGCTCCTTTATTTCTCATCACCCACGGTGGTGGGGTAGCAATACTGGGCCTCATGGGGGGGCGGGGAAGAGACAGAGAAGCTAGTCTATTTGTCTACTGGTCAATTCACCTGGAATTACCCTCATTGTGGTTCATATAGCCCAGCGGTTCTCAAACTATGGATCAGGACCACAAAGAGGGTCGCAATCCCATTTTAATGGGGTCATCAGGACTGGCGTTGGACTTGCTGGGGCCTGGGGCCAAAACCCAGGGCCAACAGCTTCAGCCCTGGGTGACGGGACTCAGGTTACAGGCCCCCCACTAGGGCTGAAGCCCTTAGGCTCAGGCTTCGGCCCCCTTCCCCCACCCGGGGCGGCGGGGCTCGGGCAGGCTCAGGCTTCAGTCCTCCCCCACTCCCCCGCTGCTGGGGTCATGTAGTAATTTTTGTCATCAGAAGGTCACGGTGCAATGAAATTTGAGAACCCTGGAGTAGCCAATTCTCCTTGATGTGGTATAGGTGGGCGGGAGGGAACAGTCCAAATCACAAATGGGAACTGATCTGTGATGAGGAGTTTATCCGAAGCCTGGTGAAACATACTTTTCAATTGGCAGGGAAGGAGGTTCTATTTGAGACAGAGGACTTGCAAGTCATTTTAAAAAAAAAAAATCACAAGAAGCTAGCTGACTCTGCCCAAGATCCACAGATACCTATTGTTAGTCAACAAAGGTAGCACATGTTTGGGTTCATTTGTATTAGTATTAATCTAGATTACGTGGGTGTAAGGTTGAGGGAAACTGTTAAAACACTCAGTTATTTATTCCATATCCTTTGTTATTTTACATTGACCCTTCCTGAGGTAAATCCAGAATCCCAAAATAGAGATCACAGTACACAGACAGATTAAAACATAACAAGGAGCCTGATGATCCGAAAAGCCAAAATATGTCTGATTTGTCAATCAGAACATTCAAAACCACTTTTAGTTCAATTTCAAATAAAGGGATAAAAAAAATAAACCCAAGCTCTATCTTTATGGCACACTTCTCCCCACACACAGTACAAATAAGGCTGGGGGATGGAATTCTGCAGCTATGGGACAGAAGCTATTATATGCCCCACCCCGGCAGTCTGCAAAGCAAAAGCATTCTGCAGGTAATACTGCACAGCGCCTGGTTCCCTACTCCATATATGGGGGGGGAAAATGGTGGACCATGAAACTACTTAGTAACAGTGTCCAGAGGGCCCCATTCCCAAATCTGAAAAATGTTTTTAAGACTGCCAAGGCAAGTTTGGTTTGTGTATCTCAACCATAACAGCTGATATGACTAACAGTGGAACAGAGTGATAAACTAGTCTCCATTCATTGCATTAGTGTGTGTTGTAATGTTATCCAGGCAACACAAAATCCTGAAATCATGGCTTTAGAGGGAAGTAACAGATTAAAATATTTTGTTCTATAGTTACACCTTAATTATTTCTCTCAATTGACTTTTTTCCTCTATGACAAATCATATTTAGAAACAATTCTTCAGCTACATCACACAGTCTATTTTTCCTTTATTTGTTATAGAACAATAGTTGACTGATTATTAAGATGTGATCCTACGAACACTTACACAAATTCTTGACATTTGTGAAGTCAAAGGCAGGATTAACCAGTTTTCATTTGAGTATTGTTTAAAAAATGAGCGAATCTGAAGCAAGACCGAGATAGAATTTTTAAAATAATGCTGTTCAAAGTTTGATATAAGCAGTAAATGGCCCTTTCAGCATTTTGACATGCAATATAAAAGATTACCCTAAAACAGATTACTATTAAATTCAGACCACCACCTTTGGACTTATTTTTAAAGTAGTAACACATGAAACAGATGGTACACAGAGCCAATAAGACCACAAATATAGCTCGTGTGAGAACTGAACTGGAACTCAATTTAGTAAAAGTATCGCTTCTTCCTCTGAGACCAATATACAGCAAGTCCCCAGTTCCAATTAACAAAAGAAATGCAAACAAAAAAACAAACAGCAATTTCTTAGAATTATTTTTTCTTCCTTATTCACTTGGACAGAAAAACAAACAAACCTAAAAACAAAACAAACACTTTCACAATTAATGGGTTGTTCCTTAAACTTTTACAGACACCAGTAGTCCCAATTATCAGAGGGGTAGCTGTGTTAGTCTGTATCCACAAAAACAATAAGAAATCCAGGGCACCTTAAAGACTAATAGATTTATTAGGGCAGGTCTCCTTCAGACAGAAGCAAACACCTACAAGATCTTCATCAAGCATTCTTAAAACTACAATACCCACCTGGGGAAGCGAGGAAACAGACTGACAGAGTGAGACGGGTACCCAGAAGTCACCTACTAAAGGACAGCCCCAACAAGGAAAAACAACAGAATACCACTGGCCATCATGTACAGTCCCCAGCTAAAACCTCTCCATCACATCAATGATCTACAACCTAACCTGGAAAATGATCCCTCACTCTCACAGATCTTGGGAGGCAGGCCAGTCCTCGCTTACAGACAGCCCCCCAACCTGAAGCAAATACTCACCACACCACAGAAACACTAACCCAGGAACCCATCCCTGTGACAAACCCCGTTGCCTACTCTGTCCCCATATCTACTCCAACGACACCATCAGAGGACCCAATCACATCAGCCACACCATCGGGGCTCATTCACCTGCACATCTACTAATGTGATATATGCCATCATGTGCCAGCAATGCCCCTCTGCCATGTGTATTGACCAAATCGGACAGTCTCTACGTAAAACAAACGGATACAAATCAGACATCAGAAATGGTAACATACAAAAGTCAGTAGGAGATATGGCCATGAAAAAAGCTAATGCAGTCTTGGAATGCATCAGGAGAGGTATTTCCAGTAGAGATAAGGAGGTTTTAGTACCGTTATACAAGGCACTGGTGAGACCTCACCTAGAATACTGTGTGCAGTTCTGGACTCCCATGTTTAAGAAGGATGAATTCAGACTGGAACAGGTACAGAGAAGGGCTACTAGGATGATCTGAGGAATGGAAAACTTGTCTTATGAAAGGAGACTCAAGGAGCTTGGCTTGCCTAGCCTAACTAAAAGAAGGTTGAGGGGAGATATGATTGCTCTCTATAAATATATCAGAGGGGGAGAGGACTTATTTAAGCTCAGTACCAATGTGGACACAAGAACAAATGGATATAAACTGGTCACTGGGAAGTTTAGACTTGAAATTAGATGAAGGTTTCTAACCATCAGAGGAGTGAAATTTTGGAATAGCCTTCCAAGGGAAGCACTAGGGGAAAAAGATCTATCTGGTTTTAAGATTAAACTCGTTAAGTTTATGGAGGAGATGGTATGATGGGATAACATGATTTTGGTAATAAATTGATCTTTAAGTATTCAGGGTAAATAGGTCTAATCCCCTGAGATGGGATATTAGATGGATGGGATCTGAGTTACCCAGGAAAGAATTTTCTGTAGTATCTGGCTGGTGAATCTTGCCCATATGCTCAGGGTTTAGCTGATCGCCATATTTGGGGTCGGGAAGGAATTTTCCTCCAGGGCAGATTGGAAAAGGTCCTGGAGGTTTTTCGCCTTCCTCTGTAGCATGGGGCACTTGCTGGAGGATTCTCTGCTCCTTGAAGTCCTTAATCATGATTTGAGGACTTCAATAGCTCAGACATAGGCAAGAGGTTTTTCACAGGAGTGGGTGGGGGAGATTCTGTGGCCTGCATTGTGCAGGTGGTCAGACTAGATGATCATAATAATGGTCCCTTCTGACCTTAGTATCTATGGATCTATAAACACTTCAATCTCCCTGGACATTCAATAACCAATTTAAAAGTAGCCGTACTTCAACAAAAAAGTTCAAAAACAGACTTCAAAGAGAAATTGCAGAGCTACATTTAATTTGCAAACTTAACACCATTAATTTGGGCTTGAATAGAGAATAGGAGGGTTGGCTCACTACAAAAGCAATTTTCCCTCTCTTTGTATTGACACCTCTTCATCAATTATTGGGAGTGGACCACATCCACCCTGACTGAATTGGCCTCGTCAAAAATGGTTCTCCACTTATAAGGTAACTCCCTTCTCTTCATGTGCCAGTATATTTATGCCTCTATCTGTAATTTTCACTATGCATCTGAAGTGGGTTTTTTACCCATGAAAGCTCATTCCCTAATAAATCTGTTAGTCTTTAGGGGGCCACCGGACTCCTTGTTGTTTCAATAGTCCCAACGACATCAAAGCTCAGATCTATACCATTTGGTGTCCTCTGTTCTCAAAAGTAGCTTTTGTAATGGAAAGAAAGTGATGTGCTATTCTTTTTCTCAGAAGTTAGATCTTATTGAGAGACTGTAATTTCCCCACAGTAAGGATACAACAAGCTTTCCTTTATAACCCCGACTGATTAAATTCAAAATTTACCATCCACCATTTATCCCTAGAATCACTAGCTCTCACTGGAGCTAAAAGATTCAAAACTAGAGAGACAGAAGATGCCGATTCATTTTGTGAGAAATGTTCCTCCCCCTCCCCCCGCCAACAACCACCACCATTTTTTTTTTCCAAATAGTGAAATATTTCACTTTGAAAAAAAATAACAACTCAGGAAATCCTTGGAGTTTCCTGATGTCCTTTCATATTCCACTTTAAAGAAAAAGAAAAACCAACTTCCAAAAAAATTCTCTAGTTGGAGACTATTTCAGGTGAATCAGTTAATTTTTTGTCAAAATTGTCGGGAGCATGGGAGAGTCAAAATCCATCCTTTGCTAACATAATAAAAAATTTATTTGGCATGATTAAGGCTATAAGTTCATTACAGATTTCATGATTTTTTTCAAAAAGAAAAGGAGTACTTGTGGCACCTTAGAGACTAACAAATTTATTAGAGCATAAGCTTTCGTGAGCTACAGCTCACTTCATCGGATGCATTCCGATAATGCATCCGATGAAGTGAGCTGTAGCTCACGAAAGCTTATGCTCTAATAAATTTGTTAGTCTCTAAGATGCCACAAGTACTCCTTTTCTTTTTGCGAATACAGACTAACACGGCTGCTACTCTGAAACCTGTCATGATTTTTTTGTGACCTTCACAATGTCAGCCCTGGGCAGCAGGGCTAGGGCAGTCAGTTCAGAAATACAGAATTTCTTTTGATAAAGTCACTGCTTTTGTCATGACAATGCTGCATGTATGAACAAAACCTGGGAATGAAGCCTCGAAGCATTTTTTCTGAATGTAGTGCACATAACATGCACTGCACATCATCTCACCTTAGTGGGCAATACCTGGAGAAAAACATTTGGAAAAATAAATGAACTTGTCATTTCTGTAAAACATGCATTCACTGCCTGCCCTGCCCACAAAGCATGGTTCGATCAATCATTGCAGGAAAAAGGGAAAGTGCCTGCAATTCCCTTTCCCCGGGGATCACATGGTGCAACAGCTGATTTGTATCTGTCCATTTTCATACCAGGCAGCTGCAGGATTACATGGGGTTTTCTGAGGAGTGGAAATGAAGCTGTAGTTCATCTGTTGAAGATGTGGTCACTTTAACAAAATCAACAGAAATAAAAGCAGATAGACTGCAGCAATTGAATCATTTCCACCAAGGATAATGGCAATTCTGACTGCTTACAAGAAATCAGAATGCATAAGGTGGCAAGTCATTTGACTGATCTTGCCAGTTGGGAAAAGTCCTTCAGTAGCACAACTGACAACCTGTTAGCTAAGAAAGCCCTTTGCAAAAACAGTGTTAAAACTGAAGCCTATATGACTAGTTCTTAGTGATTTTGTCAACCCGCTGTGTTGTGTTTTTTTTAAACCCTGCCAACTGTTTGATCCCAATCAGGCCAAACTTCTTGACCTTGCATCACTAAATATATTTGAGTCTATTCCTTTGTTTGAAGACAATGACTTGGCAAAATCCATGTTTTTTACCTACAGCAGTGCAGTTTCTGAAATGAAGTACCCTGACATTGTAGCACTTTGAGAGATCACTTTCCAAGTAATAGCTCTAAGGTGTTTATCATTGCCAGTTAACAGCGCAGACTACGAGAGACCATTTTAGTCTTACAAAGATATCTTGTGAGACGACAGATGCTCAAATATGACAACCTGGCAATATACAGCATGCTGTTTCAGAATCGTGGAAAGCTCTGTTAGTAAATGACCATTTTACACTCTAACAGTTAATCATATCAGTAGTCAAAATTATATAAGGTTTGATACCAACTCAAAAGCTCCTGTACTGATGTAGTGAAAAGTGCATTACTGTATGTACATTTCCATGATTTCATTGTTTATTGCCACGTCCTGTCCGTGACTTTTAATAAAAATACCAGAGACAAATTCTTAGCCTTAGTCATGATCCAGTATGGACATAACAGCCACATCTAACCATGAAAAGATTACAAGGTATACGGGTTTCAGAGTAGCAGCTGTGTTAGTCTCTAAGATGCCACAAGTACTCCTTTTTCTTTTTGTGGATACAGACTAAGATTTATTTGAGCATAAGCTTTCACGAACTACACAGCTCACTTCATTGGATGCATTCAGTGGAAAATACAGCAGGGAGACTTGTATACACGAATACAATATACAGAGAACATGAAACAATTGGTCTTACCATACACACTGCATGATCACACTGAGTGATCAGGTAAAGTAAGCTATTACCAGTAGGAGAGCAGGGCCAGGGGTGGGGGGAGAGGAGAGAGAGAGAGAGTTTTACTTTGTGTAATGACCCATCCACTCCCAGTCTTTATTCAAGCCTAAGTTAATTGTATCCAGTTTGTAAATTAATTACAATTCAGCAGTCTCTTGAGTCTTTTTGAAGTTTTTTTTGTTGAATTGCCACTTTTAGATCCATAATCGAGTGACCAAAGAGATTGAAGTGTTCTCCGACTGGTTTTTGAATGTTATAATTCTTGACGTCTGATTTGTGTCCATTTATTCTTTTACGTAAAGACTGTCCAGTTTGGCCAATGTACATGGCAGAGGGGCACTGCCCCCCCAACCTGAAGCAAATACTCACCAGCAACCACACACCACACAACAGAACCACTAACCCAGGAACCTATCCTTGCAACGAAGCCCGTTGCCAACTCTGTCCACATATCTGTTCAGGGGATACCATCATAGGGCCTAATCACATCAGCCACACTATCAGAGGCTCGTTCACCTGCGCATCTACCAATGTGATATATGCCATCATGTGCCAGCAATGCCCCTCTGCCATGTGTACTGGCCAAACTGGATAGTCTCTTACGTAAAAGAATAAATGGACACAAATCAGACATCAAGAATCATAACATTCAAAAACCAGTAGGAGAACACTTCATTCTCTTTGGTCACTCAATTACAGACCTAAAAGTGGCAATTCTTCAAACAAAAAAACTTCAAAAAAACAGACTCCAATGAGAGACTGCTGAATTGGAATTAATTTGTAAACTGGATACAATTAACTTAGGCTTGAATAAAGACTGGGAGTGGATGGGTCATTACACAAAGTAAAACTATTTCCCCATGTTTATTCCCCCCTCCCCTCCCAATGTTCCTCAGACCTTCTTGTCAACTGCTAGAAATGGCCCACCTTGATTATCGCTACAAAAAGTTTTTCCCCCTCCCCCACTCTCCTGCTGGCAATAGCTCACCTTACCTGAACACTCTCATTACAGTGTGTATGGTAACACCCATTTTTTCATATTCTCTGTTTATATAAAATCTCCTCACTGTATTTTCCACTGCATGCATCCGATGAAGTGAGCTGTAGCTCACAAAAGCTTATGCTCAAATAAATTTGTTAGTCTCCAAGGTGTCACAAGTACTCCTTTTCTTATTTTATCTAGGTTTTTTGTTTCTACAGGTAGTGCACATACAATTTACTCCGCATTTGAATGGAAAAAATTAGAGGGAACATTGTTCCCCACCCTTTTAGGTATAAGCCAAAATAAAGGTTTAAGCTTATGGCTAAACAGCTGGTAGATGTGCATCAGCTTCAAACAAACATCATGATAAACCAGAAAGACAAATCTGACACATCAGTTAAGTTGTATGATAATCAGTTTAAAAACACAAGTATGAAAAAATAGCTGCCCCCCAAAAACAGTACATTAAGGTCCTTTTTTGAAAGAGGAAATTTCTATTAATTTTCATAGACATATGCAAAGTAGAATACATTTTGTATTTTCCTTCCACTATTGCTTCGGTCAGTGATTGGCCATATTTGCTATTCCATTCTTCTCTTATCAAAAGAAACTACTTTAAGAAAACTGATACTGTGTATCTATATGACAAAGAAAAAAAGTGTGTGCCATTCAAGGACCCTATCAGGTAAGTCCAGATGTCCTTAGTCATTTCCATGTTAAAAAGTATTACATTAGCCATTTTCTCTACCCAAAAAAATAAAAAAAAAAAAATCAGATCCTGCAGCAGAAGAGTCTGAAGCCATTTCCTCCTCTGTCCCTGGTGTATGCAATCCCTTTCATCCTCTTCTTTGTCCAAGGCTGGCTCAGTCTACCAAATCAGATGTTTCTTCAGAGGAGGTGCAAGCGGAAAGAAACAGCATCAGTTTAGCAGAGACAGTACAGTGCTTCTCTAGTGGGATAAGGTACTTTCCCCCTCATTTTTAAAACTGGGAGAATTTGCCAACTACCCCATTACATTCCCTCATGATGGGCCCTGAAGTCATGACCCCAAGGGCGAGAATCCATGGTTCAGTCTATACCTAGGTGATGCAGCAACATGAAAGTCAATATTCATCATGCTATTCAAGAAATCAAGATGTTGCTCAGATACTAGGATTTGACCTATAGATGGCATGAGCAGTCAAGGTTGGTACGAAGTCCTCAAAGTCTGAGACAAGAACTGAAGCTGGGAAATAAAGGATGGTCACCCACGAAGGCCTTTATTTGCACTTCAAGAGGCCAAACCTCTTGGTATAGTGACACACAAAAACATCACATAACTGTTCTCATCGTTCTGAAGCTTTGATGTGGGCCTCTTCACTCAAACCTGGAAAAGCCAGCAAAATGTTTTAAGAACATGGTTCCACTGTACAGATTTAGGCTTGTAACTGAGTCAAAGGTTTCTGCAAACCTTTATTATATAATGTTCAATCTTGCCTTATTTTCAGTTTACTCCTTGGGGAATGTCACTGCACGTGTGCAGAATTCACATCCCCCACAGATTTCTTTGTTTCCCTGCAAAAAAATTACTTCTGACGAGAAAGCAAAAGGAAGGTGCAAGAGCCGTCTCTCACCCCTCCCCAGCAACACAGGCAGGTTGGCTTGGGCACCCAAAACAACTAGTAGAGATGCAAGTCATCATCGGGGGCCAGCAGACATGCATGAAGGAGAGAAACACACACTGTCTCTGTCTCTCACTCACTATTGCAGCAAGCTTCGCGTGGAGGGGCAGGACTTTGGGATGTTTCTGAGGAGATAGGCGTGGGGCAGGCTCTGTTCCCTCAGTCACAGCAGAATATAGCAGCCTGCCTGCTTAGTGAATTGTTCCCATTGTCTTTGTGAATTCCTTCAGGAGTATAAAACAGGTGTGTAAGAGTTTTAAAGCTCCTTTACATTGCTAGAGTGGTGTAGGCTGTAGGGGGACAGTATGGCCTTATAAATGCTTATGGTGTTTTAGTGATTAGAACTGGTCTGAATTTTTGGACTGAAAAAACTTCCTATCAAAATGTGCTCCATGAACTGTTTGCTACTGACCCTTCTGGAGATGGTCAGTAGCCAATATAAAATATTGAGTTTGATTCCCCAGCCCTCACTTGCTCTTCAGTTGACTACTATGCAACACTGAGCATATGGCTGCAAATATTTTTTTGCAAATAACTAGAAATAAAGGGTCAAACCTAGTTACACTACTATTAGGCAAAGGGGTTTTGGGATTTTCTCCAATGCTCCCCACTCACATTCTCCATCCATTGAATTGTACTTTAAATAAGTTACCAAACTAATTGAAACCAGAGTGAGTTATTGCATTATTTTGACAAAATATGCAGAATTGTAATATATTGTGCTCAGAATTCCCCCAGGAGTACCAGTTGTCTAACTTCACTGTGTTTCTGCATATTTGATCAGAGAACTAATGTGAATATTTGATCCTAGCAATGTTGATTCTGCAGAAATATTTCAAGGCATCTCTGCAGCAACACATGGTTGTAGATTCCACATATTATTCATCTGAGACCCTGGCGGTTTCCAAGTTCATTTTGGAGTAGAAGCCACAGCAGGAGAGTAGTTATTCACTATGACTTGCTGCATAGGGGTAGGAGGAGTGAACAGTGAAAATCTAGGACATCCCAAAAAGCGTACGAGAGGCTGGAATCTAAAAGGTAAATATCTCTTTCTGAAATATGGAGAAATGATTGAAATTCCCATGAGAGTCTGAAAAAAGACTAAGATATATGCACAGTAATCTAATGAGAGGTTGCTGGCAAGAGTTCCTATATGGAAATACATTTAAAAACTACTTGCTAATAAGTAAGGCTCTGTGTTTGTCACAGATTCCATGATCTTCGTGACTTGGGCAGCCCCAGGGCCATGCACACTGGCTGCTGGTGGAGCAGTCGGGCGCAGACAGGTTCAGGGCTGGGGTGCAGAGCGGTGCTTACCTGAGAGGGCAATAGTAACTCCCCTCCCTCAGCTGCTAGCTCCACATGCTGCCTCCACCTGCAGGCACCACCCTCGCAGCTCCCATTGGCTGCAGTTCCTGCAGAGTCACTACTTTCCAGGAGCCAGGTAGGGAGCCTTCCCCAGGCCCACCAACCCTCCCCTGGCCTCCTGAGCCTTCCCTCCCAAAGTTTTAGTCACAGGTATTTTTAGTCATGGACAGGTCACAGGCCGTGAATTTTTGTTTACTGCTTGTGACCAGTCCATGACATTTACTAAAAATACCAGTGACTAAAACGTAACCTTATTAGTAAGTTACTCTGTATATACACAAAAAGTGTTTCCCTTCTATTATAATATGTAGGTGGTTCAACCCCCTTTTTAAAAAATAAAATAGTCCACAGCATTTTATGCTAGAAATATAAATAAATTTGCTTTATAAGATTCCCCTATCTTTGTCTCTATATATAGCTAAGTATTTATAAACTATTTTATAAAAGAAAAGCAACAAGGAAGAAGGGAAGGATGGCCCATTGTTTAGGGCACTAACCTAGGACTTAGGAAACCTTGGTTCAATTCCCTGTTCCTCTGGGAAAGATGCTTAGGGTCTCTGTAGCTCAGTTTCCTATTTGTAAAATGGGAATAAAAGCACTGCCCTATCACACAGAGGTGTTGAAGATAAATTAAAAATTGTGAGATGCTCAGATATGATGATAGAGGAAAGTTAGGTATTTAAGACAATCTAATGTGATCACCTTCTAAATACATCACTAGGTCATTATGGAGAAATCAGAGACAACACTTGTGTGCGCGCGCACTGAAAAACAAAATTGTGTTATTTGGTAGAAGTACAGATCATAAACATAAAACAAACCACTGAATACTCCTGTTAGAGTTAGAGTCTTCAGAAGCCATGAGAAGTAACAAATGATCTAGTTTCCAATTCCCTCTGAAGCATTAAGTTACAGATAACACAATGTATTGCATTGACACTAATGCCAATTTAAGTTTTGACCTTTTCAGCACTAACACCCAAGGTGAGTGTGTCTGCCCTGGATAAATTCAAAGGCTTACCAGGGTTTGTCATTCAATTTTCTCTTTCTGCTCTATGCTTAAATCTCAGACCAGGCATCAATACATAAACAGAAAAATAAATTTACCTTTCTTCTAAATGGCAAAAAGCCAGTCAAAAAGAAAATATCAGTATCAAAGAACAGCCAAGAACAACATGCAACAACCCTGTCCAAAAAAAGTTATGAGTCTGAATTCAGAAGGCAAGGTAATTCATTTAAAGAAACATGAATAAACTAATTAGGACACAAGTTCCCTAACTGATCTATTAGCCACTGGTGGCACACAAGGCACACTCCTGGTGATTAACAGAGAACCGATAGGTAACATGGTGCTGGCCCTTCCTCTTTTTCCATCTACTTCAAATGTCCTTGTCAGAATGCCTGCAAAAGCAGCTGACAGCGAGGCCAGTCTAGCTGCCTCCCTTTCAAGCCACTGCTCCATAACATAAGGAAACAGAAGCCAGGCACCATCAGCAGCCCTTTAGTGAAAAAGGAATACCTAGAGAAAGATGGGAACAAGCAGCATGCACAAAAGAGGAACAGAATGGGTGTGATAACAAAAAGAAGAGAAAACAGTGATTTCAAAAAGACAATACATTTGTTGCATTAAGGACAGTTAAAAAAATAGATTTAGTCCTTTCCTAAAATTATTTACTCATGTAAGCAATTGCTATAGTTGCTACAACAATGTCCTGCAACTCCAAAGGCAAGGAGCGATAACACACTTAAGTTGTGGTTTTCTCCATGAGGATGTTTGAGAACCCAGGCTGGGAGCTTGAGAAAACAAATGTCTTATATAACACAGAAAAATGGGGAAACTGTTTGTGAAAGGAATCAGTTTAAAGCTGCATTTAAGGATGGAATTCTCAAAGGGACAAAAAGAATGGGGCAAGTTCTAAAATGAAGGTCATACACCTTAAAGGAATTAGGGCAAATTTCATTACACTGAACAAATTTTATATACATGACCAGAGGCAGCAAAGGACAAAAGAGAAGGGGACGGAGAGAACATGGTTTTACAAAGAGAGTTAATATGGAAAAAAAATATAGCAAGATATCAGAATTCCTCAGTATGTGGAAACAAACAAAAGCCTTGTCTACACTTAAGATAAACACTGACCTAGCTACATCACTCAGGGATCTGAAACATTCATACCCCCGAGCGCTGTAGTTAAACTGACCTAATCCATGGTGCAGGCAAGGCTATTGCTGCTCAGGGAGCTGGATCGATATTGGAAGCGTCTACACAACAGCGGCATAGCCGCAGTTGTGCCACTGTGACTCCCATATTGAACACAGCCCTTGGATCTTAGTCAGGTCCCTCATCCACCACTGTAACTGCCTACATTGAACTAAATGAAAATTCCACTAGACCTCTTGACATGACAGTTTTTAATACAGACACACAACTACCACTGGTGCAACAGCAATAACTTCCTGTAAGACTCAAAGATGGCATTCATTTAACCTTTGAACAGTTTTGGCCTTTAAGCAAATTCATTCTCCTCCACAAAAAGCCAAGGTCTTCCCATCCCTCTACATTCACGGCCAACAAACTGACACTTTGAGGCCACTGAAAGAAGTCTGATTCCCATTAGATACACTATCAAGACCACTACACACGACTTTAATCATTCTTGTTATTTAGTGAGTTCAGAATCCCTTGAAGACTATTTCACTAGGTATGCATTGTATCTTCACACTATTTACTCACCTTTCTAAACATCATAATAAATAATAATCAAGTGTGATTCATCAGCTTTCCCAGCAACCCCAAGGTATAATCAATCTCTAACAGTCATTTATATTCTTTGTCCCCAGTACAGAGTCTGATCTTGTATCAATAATGGCTGTTTCAGCAAGAAGACAGTTTCTCGATCAGACATTTTTCATTTTACTGCAAAAAATGTTTAAAAGAGAGAAAAACAAACCAATGTTATGGGGCTAGATTTGGATTTTTTTCTTCTTTTAAACAGGGATACTAGAATGTATACTAAATTGCCTCCCTGATTTTTATCAAATGTATGAAACATCAGTTTTTAAAGTTTAAATTCTAACCTACTTCAAAAGAATGACAGGACTATAGGTGGGTCACCTTGTCTCTTCCCAGTTTAACTAAAAAATTAGGCCAACTCCAAAATTTAAAGATTTTCTTTCAATTCAAAGTTTGACAATAATAGTATATACACCCATAATCGATTACAACCTCAAAAATGTCCCCTAACTTATGACAATGAACTCAATTTAAAAGTTAGTTTCATTTTGTTTTATAAATTATCTGTTATATCAATAGTCACTGACTATTACTGCAAACTTAGTAAAACATTTTAATCCCATTATCCTCTTCACTAAAACAACATTCCTTTGAAATTCCAGTGGAATGCTTGCACCTCCATTCTTCAAATGGATGTGCACTTTACTTCACATACCGGGTTTATTCAGTTGCACTCTAACTGAAATCATACTTTGATTCCCTCCTGCCCCCAAACTTTGCAGATTTACAAAATGTGTGCTTTAGAAAAATTTCTCCTTTATAAAACCCATGTACTCCTCCTGCATAATTCTTGTAGCAATTTCATATCAATGATGCAAACAGTGGATTGTACAATATTGACAGATACAGTAGAGGTGTAAGCAAGTAGCAGTACATATCTATGGAAAAAACTCATTTGTTGGTCTTAAAAAAATATATATATATAGTATTGCCTTTTGACAATCTGAAGACTAGATGTCTAGTTACTTGGTAGAGCATTTAAACCTAACATTTGACAGTACCAATATAGCTAAGAGACAAAAAACTTCCTAGTGTAGGAAAACCCTAAGACATATAGCAAGGGATGCAAAGCAGGCAAGGGAGATGCAATATAAATTCTGTCAACAGTAATGGAAAATTGAGGGAGAAACATCCAAGCGACAGATATCTTAGAGACAGGAGGAACACTGCAGGGAAGCTCAGCAAATCATTATAATGAAACCAACTCCAGATGCTGAGCTCCATAATTCCTTCCACTGTTGTTTCACCTGGCTTTGATCTACAGATAATAGGAAGGAAACAATGAGCCTACATTCTCCAACATCCTTTCTCCATCAGCAATTAGCAAGGTGCACACAGAAAAAAGTTTTTCTATGATAACATTTTCTAAAAGTTAACACATTGAGACTTAATTTTAGCAACATGTAAAAAATAGAAAACAATATTTGATAAATGGAAGTCGATAAAGTACAACTTTTAAAGAAGATTTTTCTGTAATAGTGCTACCCATGGTTGTTTTCCTGTATTACACAAACTACATTGAAAAATTACAGTTGCAAAATCAAGCACTCAAAAGTTAACAAACGCCAGAATTAAAAATGGTCTCTTCAACTTTAATTTGGCCCCCTTGTGGGTATACTTTATCATACAGTCTAATTACATGATCACATGCTATTTTTTCCCCCCCAAGATCACTGCCTGATTAAGTGTACAGAATGGACATGGCTCTGGGGACGAGTCAGGATTGCATAGTGAAAAAAAAAAAGTTAGAAAGGCCTATGACGCAGGCAACTGAGGAAGAGAAAGGACTGTTTCTTGGTTAAGGTAACTGAATGCTGCTTGGGAAAACTGGATTCTATCCCTGCCTCTGGCACAGAATTCCTATATGATCCTAGGCAAGTCACAAACTAAACTCTTCAGAGATGGTACTAATTGCGTGTTCCTCATTTTCTGGGTGTCTCACTTGAATCTGATTTGCAGAAGTGCTGGGCACTTGCATCCACAACCCAAGTCAATGGGAAGATAAACAGTGCTACATAATGCTAAATATGCTAAAAAGGTCTCAAACTGGGCACTAAGAATTAGTGAATACTTTTGAACTTAACCACTCTGTGCCTCACCTGCCCTTATGTACAATGAGGATCACATCGCCTCTCATCTCACAGGGGTGTTATGAAGATTAATTATGTTTGTGAACAGGGCTTAGCAGTGGTAACAGTAGTACCATGGTCCTCCCAAAAGTCTAATATCTGTGTAAATAAAGTGAAATGGGAGAGGATGGGCCCCCTGCCAACATGATGTACCAGAACCCCAAATTTCTCTCAGTTGGCCTGTTTGTGAAGCAGATACTACAATGCATGCCACAGAAAAGCACATGAATTAGTTAATAATCCTGCCTTCAAAGCAGGATTTGAATAGTGTGCAATAAATAAAGCAAGTGGCCAAAGCTGAACAGTTTTTCCTCATTAAGTGAGCACCATCCACTCTGCACACTGACTGAGGAAGGGCTCCTGTGGAAACTATATATTATATGATCATGTAATGGAAGACTTTTATAATGCATTCACACAAAGGGACTGTATTAAGGTTGCACAGGTAACTTAACTCTGACATTTCCTAACTTCTCATGCTTCTCCTTGCAATCTCACCAGTGTCCTTTTGACGCAGGTTGTGTTTGTGTCACTTTACAATTTTTTTTAAGCAGAAAAAAAAAATTCCACTATTTGGCATCATACTGAAAAAAAATAAAAAATAGAAATTGCATCATGTGGCATGATATTGACATCCACATAGGACATCAGGACTGGAACCTTTAGAGCCACTACACAGACTCTGCCACCTGGGCTAGCAGAGTAATTGATAGCAATTGTGGGTTTTAATCCTCTATTTGGGCCAGCATTTGAGAGCGATAAGACACTTTGTCCATGCATTTAATAAATATCAGTTGATAGCAAAGAAATAGGGAGACAAGAATTTTGGGTTCCATTCCAGGCTTTGGAGGGGAGCATTCTCTAGTGGAGAGACAGTTCTGCTATTTCCCCCAAGACTGACACGTTCTCCTGTGTCCTCTCCAACTTGTCACTTTTCCAGTTCTGTCTCTTCCTCACCTCTTGGTCCTTTTCTCAGTCCAAATGTCCACTCCTCAGACTTCTCATCCAGTCCTTCTCTATGGAATCCCCGAGTCCCAGTCTTCTCCACACTGCTCCAATCCCACTTTCCTTGCCCCGTCTCCCTCCATTCCCCTGGCTCCATGTCTATACTTAACCAGTCCCAATTCCCCCCTCTTGACTCTTCATTCAATCTCTCCCTTCAAATGGTCCCCATGCACATATTCCTCATCCCAAATCTCTGTCTCCCTCCCCCGCTTCTTCATCCAATCTTAGTACCCCACCTCCAGGTTCCCTCTCCCAGTCTCTTTGCCCAGCCAGTCCCCATTCTACTGCCACACCAAAGCTCCTTGAAAACTAGGTCTCTCCACCTCCCAACAAGTTCCCCGTCCCACACTCCTCGCTGGCTCCTCATCAAGTTTCAGGCTCTCCCCATCAGACTCCCACTCCTAATTTCCTTGCCCAGCCAGTGCCAGTCTCCCCACCATCCCAAACCGCACTCTGTTTTCCTCCCCTTCATCTTTGAATAGAATGGTGGTGGAAGGAATCAAATAGCTTCTTACTACATGCTGCCTTGGTAATATCAAGGGGAGCACTGAGAGCACAGGGGAGACAGTCCTTGCTCTTAGTTCCCTGACCAGCCCAAGGAAACCTAAAGTTACGCTAGGAAAGTCCTGCTCAGTCCCCTGCAGGCCTATGCTGGAACTTGCTCAGTGTGGAGAGAATCTTCCGGTAAATGAGCTACGAAGCAAGCCTCTACTGAGCATGTGCAAACTGTGATTTTTTTCAAATGATTATAAGTTGGCCAAATTTGGGCAGATTTTCACAGTGACTGCAAAAGGCACATCCTTGAAATAGAGACTACACCCCTTCCAAATTTCATGTTCTTTGCTCCAAAACATGGGAGCACAAGAGTTTCTCAAAAAAAAAAAAAAAAGGTTGCCAGAATTTAACATAGGAAGACAACATTTTTCTCCCTACCCCTGTTCTCAGAAACAGCCAAACTGTTTTGGTTGAAGTTCACTTGAAGCTTAATTTTTTGGGAAAACACCGAGCATGGAAAATTCTATCCCAAACAGTCATAGTCTGGCAAAGTTACAAGATCCTGTTCCAGTTGCTTATCATAGAAGGCATTGTGCTATCTTCAAAATAGATGGTGATACCTGCTCACTTAGAATACCTGCATTTCAGAGAGCATATTTGAAAACCAACAGAAGACACTAATTTCTTGCATGTGTCAAGATCTAACATCACGAGGATTTATCCCACTTAAACATATCAAAGAGATTTTGTAATTTATTTTTTGAATCAGTAATTTAGAATGCAATGGATATTCAGTTATTGAAAAAGTACAAACTCGCTTACCTTGAAAATACCAACCCAATCCTTTTGGTGTGGTTGGATATACTGGGTCAGAGTGTAATGACATTCAAGATGTGCATTAGGAAGGTAACTTTTTGCCACATTTTGAAAGATCACATGTGCAAAGTTGGAAGTCTGCAGAGCATTACTTGAAGATGGAGTTTCTTGAAAGGATGACATGACTGATCTGTAACAATATCAGAATTCTTATTACTTCAGAAAAGTTATACTAGAGGAATATTTTAAGACATCATAAATGAGTTTAGTTCTCTTGAAAGATGCAACAATGTAAGCCCTACAAAAATAAATTTCTCTATTCACAGAAGATATACTCCATAATGAACAGCTACAGCACAAGGTTTCACAAAATACTTTGCCTTGTCTAGACTATTTCTATGGATGAAGGGTAGTTTGCCTGGCATGTCCAAAGACAATAACAAGATAGAGCACTGTGCCTAGTGCTCCAAGTGGGTACCTCTGAATCCAGAGACAAGGAGGGCTATGACATACAACTAATATTTTTAATGATGCTGGTTGCCTTGGTAAAGAGCACTGTAGGCTTGCAGACTTCCATAATTTCCCCTCCCAGCTGCTGCTGTTCTTTTTCTGGAGAGGAGGTTATTAAGCCTGGTGCCCCACCTAGTATGGCAAGCAAACAGGAAGGTCCAGTCCTCAGTTGCTGTAACTGCAACAGTAGTTTATTTGCTTTTTTAAAAAACACAAGTACTAGTTTAATTCTAAGACATTAAACTGTTTATTAAGAAGCTGTCCTATTGATTTCAATGGCACTATTCACAGTAGTAAACTTAAGCATACGCATAGGCGTTAGCAAGATTGAAGCTTTATACATCTATAGGGAGAGGAAGAAGAATATTTGAATGTTGCAATTTATCTTGCTCCATTTTGCAGCTGCTGCTATTAAAAATTATAGTAATTACAACAACTGAGTACAAGCCTTGATTCAGGCGACAACAACTGAATCATTAATAAAACATTGTTTCAGGAACTACACACCCAATAACCATTGGAAATATTTCCATATAGGGCTGACCAATTCCAGTTCCCACTGAATGAGAAGGAGTAGGATCAGCTCTTAGAATGTTCCCACCAGCTTGCCAGAATATTAATTTATTTCCAAAAAATGAAAAAAAACACAGTTAAGAGTTAGCCCAATTTTTCAAATAAAATGGGCAACTGGAATGAACAGATATTGCTCAATCAAATCCAGGAAGGGTTAAACAAGGATTTCTAGCCCTAAACTGAAATAAATATCTTTAGCCTATTAAATCTGATTTAGTACAATACATGAACCATGCACTCAAAGCAAGGGCATATTGTTTTTGTAGATTAGACTTTAAATAAGGATCAATATAGTTTTGCACTTTCACCAACACAACAAAATGGTAAAATAAGATTTTGAATTAGTGAGTCGCCATGACTGCAAAGTACAGGTGAAAAATTAAACTTCAATTTACACAAAATAAATTAAAAAGCAAATTAAGCGTAAAGGAAGACATTAACATAGCTTTGGAGAGACAAGAAAGGAGAAGATAACATGGCTCAAATATACCAGGGTAATAGCACCCATTAGGTTAAGGGTCTGCCTAAGCAACCCTAACATAGTACAGCTTTATTCCTTGTGTGTACTTGTTCCATTATCTCCTCTCACTCTCCCCTCCCCCCAGAATACCAAGGAGTGATATTTAAGAGACTCCCCTCACATTTGATCCAAAATACAAGTTATAGAAAACCTAACTTTTACAAATTCAACAGTACAGTTTCCACAATTGTCTTTAAGTCTAATTAAAGAATTTGTTTTTGGCAGCCCCACTGGTGCTTAAAACCAAATAATCATAGCAGGAATTGTAGGAAAATGAATATTTTTGATGTTCATTGTCCAAGATGTGAAATGCAAAAGAGTAACCAAAACAAAAGGAGTGACAAGCAAATTGTACTTCTAAAATTCTTTCACTACTAAAAAAAAAATCCTAATATCACTTTAGTAATGCAAACACAAAGATAACTGGTTTCTGCAGACAGCCACGCCATCTGGCATGACCAACAACTGTACTGAAATCTGTTTTTACATTTTTCAAAACAGGCTCAGCTAGTCATTTACAAATCTGCATTTCTGTAGGTCAGCGTAATGTGTCTAGGATTATTACTTATAGGCAGGAAAATCTCTCTGCACTGTGGATGCAGCAGAACCCTATTTAAAGAGTTACAAGGATGATCCCAGAGACGTTGGGAAGCAGCGAGGGCCGCTTGTTTACCCATCTCACAGCCAGCTGGCTTGGCTGCCAGAAGCATTTACACTTCGGGGCTGCCATACAACAAGGAGTCCAGTGGCACCTTAAAGACTAACAGACTTATTTGAGCATAAGCTTTCCTGGGTAAAAACCCACTTCTTCAGATGCTAAAACAGCGCATCCCGCACCACACCGTCGGTTAACGTTAGAAACAGCTCCTCAGAAAACAAGTTTCAGAGTAGCAGCCGCGTTAGTCCGTATTGGCAAAAAGAAAAGGAGTAACCTGTGGCACCTGAGAGACTAACAAATATATTTGAGCATAAGCTTTTTCGTGAGCTACAGCTCACTTCACCGGATGCATTTGGTGGAAAAATCTCTAAGATGCCACAAGTACTCCTTTTTCTTTTTTCAGAAAACAAGGACCAACTCCTCCCCCTCCCGCTGCGGCCGGGCCCTAAGCAGTTCCGGTGCCGGGCGGTCAGCGCCTGATAGCCCTCCCCGCTTCCTCAACTGCAGCCGGGGCGAGGTGCGACTGACCCCTGACTGGTCACCTTTCCCCAACACCCCTCTGGGGCTCGCCATGGATTCCCCCCGCCCCGCCGCATACACACGCATATGTCCGCCCCTCCCCCCCCGCGACACAAAGCGGCAGCACCACCGCCCCCCGGTTTGACCAGTGCCAGGCGGTTGGGCCGACAGAGGCCTCGAGAGCGAGGGAGCCGGCTGCGGCCGGTAACCGGGCGGAGTGAACTGAGGCTACGAGACTGAACACGTAGCGCCCCGCCGGGCCCAGAGTCACGGGCCACGAGCGCTCCGCCGCCCCGCCCGGGCAGGGACAGGCCGAGCAAGGCCCTTACCTAGGACGACCACGGAGGACGCTGGGGACATCAACACGGCACGGCGGCCACCGTCACCAGCTCAGCACTTCGCCGTCGCGGCGCCTCCTCCCGCCCCTGGCACGTCACTTCCGGTCCCGTGCCGTAACTGCTGGGGGCATGGGCGGGGCTTGCTCCGAGAAAGCGGTGGCCCTGCCGCGACCAGCCCCGGGGTGGTCTCCTAGCAACCCCCGCCCAGCAACCGCCTACGCCAGTCCGGGAGTTATCAGTCCCATGGACCCTCCCCAGCGCACACCCGTGAGGGGTTAGCCCCAGAGCCCGACGCCTGGAGCTGGCCCCAGCGCACTCGCGTCTCCCTTCGGAACACACACTGGCTCTGGGGATCGTGCCTTATAGCGCTCGCTCTCTTTCCCGCCCCCCGGACTAACCCTGGGGGCCCTGTCCCCTAGCACTTCACACACACACACACACACACTCTCTGATCCTGGGGAGCCGGCCCCGTTGCACTCGCTCCCCCAACACTGTCACTGACTCCGAGGAGCTGGCCTCACAGCACTCCCCACACCTCACACTCTTGCGCTGACCCTGCGGAGCCAAACCCATAACGCAACTGACCCCTAATCACTCACCCTCTAACCCTTCCCCACCTCATGCACTTGCCTCACACACATACACCAATCCTAGTGAGCTGGCTCCAAAGCAGTCCCCTAGGGTGACCAGACAGCAAGTGTGAAAAATCAGGAGGGGGGGATGAGGGGATAATAGGAGAAATAGAGGGGGTAATAAAAGAAAAAGATCCAAAAATCAGGACGGTCCTTATAAAATCTGGTCACCCTACTCTCCCCACACATACTACAGGAAGCCACCCCTATAGCTCACTCCCCTACCTCCAGATACACATTTTGGGGAGCAAGTGTGAGGGTCAGCTCCAGTGCTCACATTCCCAAATATAGGTTTCAGAGTAGCAGCCGTGTTAGTCTGTATTCGCAAAAAGAAAAGGAGTACTTGTGGCACCTTAGAGACTAACAAATTTATTAGAGCATAAGCTTTAGTGAGCTACAGCTCACTTCATCGGATGCATCCGATGAAGTGAGCTGTAGCTCACGAAAGCTTATGCTCTAATAAATTTGTTAGTCTCTAAGGTGCCACAAGTACTCCTTTTCTTTATTCCCAAATATACATCCCAAGCACAGCCTTTACCCGCATAAAACACATCTGACCAACCACTCAAACTTACCTTTTACACACATCATTACACCTTTCCCTCACCTAAATATTTACCCCTAAATCTGCAGTATGTGCTCCTACGCTTGCCCTGATGTACACACTCCCCTGCCCTGTGTGCACCCCCTAATTCACTAACATCCACTACTTCCAAATCTATCAAAGGATTAGATAATAACAGGCATGTCACACTAGTTCCAATTCTCAGATGGTATAAATTGTCAACCTCCATTAAAGTCAATGGCTATACCAGCTGAAGATCTAGCCCAATGATCCACTCAATCCTGCCTAGGGTGACCAGCTGTCCCGTTTTTATAGGGACAGTCCCGTTTTTTGGGACTTTTTCTTATTTAGGCACCTATTACCCCCTACCCCTTGTCCCTTTTTTTCACAGTTGCTGTCAGGTCACCCTAATCCTGCCTGAGTTGGATTCAAAATCCTAGGCTATAAAGCCCCTTGCCAGGTGATTTAGCTGAATGAAAGAAGGATTGATTGGGTAAGAAAACTGATGAGCCATCTTCATCATCTGCCTAATGAAACTTGTTCAGTACACTGAAACCTCTTCTTCCTCAAAAGTTCCTTTACCCTGAATGTACTCTTGTATTCTCTCCCTGTGATAGTTATTGTGAAGGAAGTATATGGCAGAGGCATGAAGTCATACTAGTCCTTGAGGAACCAGATTTACCTTTTTGGTAAAGTTATAACTCCTTGATGATTAGCTCTGACAGAAACATAGCTACAATTGATTATATTAATTTATATTTCAAATGATAAAGCAATTCACTGTACTCTTGTTGTCCAACAAATTACAAAAAGAACTTTTGTGTTTTATTTCTACTACAATTTAATATTTAAATGACTTTTATATTTAATTATAGCATGGGATATACAGTAAGTTTTTCAAAAACAGTAAGTGTGTACATTTTACTTTCAGATCAGTTCATGAGGCAAAGGAAGAGAGCATGCAATAATCTTTCTCATGTAAGCACAAGTGAATTTGTTAGAGTGCAGAATGAAGCTAGCTTGTATGTTAATCAGAAAACCAATAAATATTTCTAAAAAAATGGGGAGAGCTATTTTTGCTTTACCTTTAACATCTATTTCTTCTCTCACACTGCTCTCTGGGATGTGAGATGTAGCAGCTTCTAGTTATAAGCCACTTTCACTGTTTTTTTTTTTTTGTGTGTGTGTGATCTGAAGTCACTATATATACCCAAGGTGGAGAAACTTTTTGGCCCGAGGGCCACATCTGGGCATGGAAATTGCATGGAGAGCCATGAAAGCTCACAAAATTGGGGGTTGGGTGAGGGCTCTGAGGTGGGGCCAGAAATTAGTTCAAGGTGTGGGAGGGGGATTGGGGTGCAGGGAGGACTCCAGCTGGGGATGTGGGCTCTGGGGTAGAGCTGGGAATGAGGGGTTGGGGGTGCAGGAGGGTGTTCTGGGCTGGGACCGGGGGGCTCAGAAGGAAGGAAGGGGATCAGGGCTAGGGCAGAGGGTTGGGGCACAGGAGGGGGCCAGGGGTGCAGGCTCTGGGTTGCTCTTAACTCAAGCAACTCCTGGAAGCAGCGGCATGTCTCCTCTCTGGCTCCTATTAGGCAGCGTAGCCAGGCGGTTCTGTTCACTGCCCTGTGCGCAGGTGCCGCTCCTGCAGCTCCCATTGGCTGCAGTTCCTGGCCAATGGGAGCTGCAGAACTGGTGTTTGGGGAAGGGGCAGCATACAGAGCTCCCTGGCTACCCCTACCCGTAGGAGCTGGAAGGGGGACATGCCACTGCTTCCGGGAGCCATGTGGAGCCACAGCACTTGCGGAGAGCTCAAGAGCTGGATTAAAATGTCTGGAGGGCCGGATGTGTCCCCCAGGTCATAGTTTGCCGACCCCACATATATACTGATCTGAAGTAATACAGTTAGGGCCCTACCAAATTCACAACTGTGAAAAACATGTCATAGACCCTGAAATCTGGTCTCCCCCTTGAAATCTGATTAGTATAGGTTAAAAGTCTGTTGTGTACTTTTAACCTATACTATGCAGATTTCACTACGGAGAATAGCATTTCTCCAACTCAGGATTCCAACCCAAAAGGGAGTCGCAGGAGGGTGGGGTCGTAAGGTGATTGTAGAGGGGTCATAGTATTGCCACCCTTACCTTTGCATTGCCTTCAGAGCTGAGTAGCCAGACAGTAGTGGCTGATGATGAGGGCCCAGCTCAGAAGGCAACAGCGCAGTAGTAAGGGTGGCAATACCAAACCATGCCATCCTCACTTCTGCACTGCTGCTGGTGGTGGCGCTGCCTTCAGAGCTGGGTTCCCATCCAGCAGCCACTGCTCTCCAAGCTCTGAAGGTCGTGCCATGCCAGCAACATAGCAGAAATAAGAGTGGCAATAATGCAACCCCCCTATAATAACTTTGCAACTACCCCCCAACCTGCTTTTGGGTCAGGACTCCTACAGTTACAACACCTTGAAATTTCAGATTTAAATATCTGAAATCATGAAATGTACTATTTTTTAAAATCCTATGGCCATGAAATTGACCAAAATGAAATGTGAATTTGGTAGGTCCTTAAATATACTGTAAGTTGTACGTCAGCACAGGGGAGTTGATGAAAATAATTACATTTGCTTTCATTTTGCATCCTTGTACCCATACTACTGGTTTTTGGGAATGTAATGGGTGGTGCTAAATCATAACTAAGGCTACGATTTAGTCACGGGTTTTTTTAGTAAAAGTCATGGACAGGTCATGTGCAATAAACAAAAATTCACAGACTTTGACCCTGTCCATTTACTAAAAATATCTGTGATTAAATCTTAGGCGGTGGTGTGGGGAGTCTGCTGCGGGAAGATATGGGGGCCCACTGCTGGGGACAACAGGGGTGCTGCTGGAGGGGAATGGGCTACTGCTGTGGGGAGCACCTGTGAACCACAGCTGCTCTGGCCATCCAGGGACCTCTGCCTGCTCTGGGTATTTCTGCACCCAGACAACATGCATACCTCAAGCAATATCCATAGAAATCCCTCTGCCCCCATAGCTCAGTTCCTGACTGGCCTTGCATCTGGCCTGTGTTTTGGGTGGGGATCCTATCATTTCAGATATCTTACTTCAAAAGGAGTTTAACTGCTTCTTACATTTATCCTGAATGAAGGGTGACTGTCACGGTCAGCAGCTACAAGGAGATCTCACTCAATCTCTATCTTAAAAGTACTAAACAAGAAAAGACCTATTGCTATGCAACATCTTTATGGACGGACAAGGAGAAAGTAAAAGGACTAAAGAAAAAAATATTTTATTTAAATTTATTCTAAGTAACAGCAGATGTAATAAGTGGGGGCAGAGATAGCCCTTAAATGACAATTTTTGGATCTCTTAATTTTGGATCTGGGGCTTAACTATTACAAATGTGGGAACATTAGAAATGTCTAAAATAGTAAGCCAACTTTCTCTTTGTCAAGAAAAATTGACTTGTCAGTATATTCTCCCTGAAGCTGACCACAAAGTGGGTAGAATCCTTTTGTTACTTGTGTGGATATTAGAATGTTAAAAGATAAATCGGAATAAATATATATTGATGTAGACTCACGTAGACTCTCTGTCACTCATTCATTTTATCTCCTGTTCATCTCTGTGCCTTATTTAACAAGCCCAGAAATAGTCACGGAGGAAAATTTAAGAGTTAAGAGAACACTAGGTTGCCAAGTCAGAATTTTATCAGAGATTCAGATAAAAATTGTTGCATTAAGACCAGAGGAATAAGATGCAAAGGGATATCAAGGGACCAAAAAGATACCAAAGACAAGTGAGTTTACAAAAAATGTATATAACATAGAAATACTTCAACAGAGTGCCAGTCCCCAATTGTAAAAATGGAAAAGGTGTATTTTGGATTTGATTAAGTGAAGAATGTTTAATGATCTCAGAGCAACATCAGGTGTGATCATGTTCTTGTAGTATCCAAGAAATATTTCATGCCATGCAGCCTTCACAGGGAGATAATTGATTTTAATTTTTAGTTTCATTTCCTAAATCAAATAATATTTTTCATCTTTAAAGTTCTGTACAGATAATCAATTATTTCTCATAAATGCCTGTGAGAGAAGTAAATATAATTCCTAATCTGGAGTTGGATATCTGAAGCACAGAAGTTAGACATTTTTTCAGACTTGATTGATTTAAGCACCTAACTTAATCACTCAGGTTTGGGTACTGAATGTATACTTAGAAATGGGATGAAACCACCATTTATTGTGTTTGAATTAAGAATTGTGCAGAGTAGTATAATGCAATTTAGCAAATACAAATGGGCGTGAATCCAAACCTTGGATCTGAACTCAGATTTTGACAGTATTTGAAATTCAGAACAGAATCTATGCAATATCCATGCTTCTTAATCATAGTGAGCACTTGTACAGAGCATTTCAGCTAGCCCTCCTTGGCCCAGAGTGGGGTAGGTGAAGAACAGAGAATTTAAGTGACTGCTCAAAGGTTACAGAGCAAGCTTGTGGCAGATTGTGAGTTCTTGGTAAAGGGACTCTTCTGTGTGTGGATATCACTTACTATTCCCAAAAGCACAGGGAGCCTCTGATGAAAAATATGAGTATGTTCTCACTCAGTATCATTAGAAAATATAAAAACATTCTTTGCAGGATATATTTAAATGAGAAATTATTTAAATAAATACTTCTGTAGTCATTTAATGAGCAAACCAATATGGGGAGTTGACTCAGCAAAAAAAACAAAAAAACAAAAAAACCCACCACAGCAGTGAATTTCAAAGCGCTTGTGAGGCTTGCATTGCAGGGCTAAAAATAGCAGTGTACGGGTTTGAGATCAGACTGGAACCAGGCTCTGAGACCCTCCCCCATCACCAGGTTTCAGAGCCCTGGCACCAGCCTTAGCCCAAACATCTACACTGCTATTTTTAGACCTACAGCACAAGCCCTGAAATCCTGAGTCAGCTGACACAGGCCATCCGTGAGTATTTTGCTTCAGAATAGACATACCCATAGAGACCAATTCACCTAGGATCTTTCCTTTCAGTGCACTAGTTCAGAATCATGCCTGGTGTTCATGGGCCTTATAAATAGCAGCCCCCAGATTGCTTCCAGGCTACTGTCTTCATGGCATATCAGTGCACTGCTGTCATTTCTTTCTTCTGCACTGGTTCAAATACAAATATCTCCGCTTCTAACAATAGGTCCTCCAGCAGACAAAGTTAAGATGGTAAAATTTGGAAATCTTTGAGGATAATGCAGTACTTATCAGTAATATGAACTTTCCAAAAAGGGTAACTATTGAAAAAATATTTCTGACATCCTAATGTCTGGCAGGATTAAAACCACTCATTGGTACAGACATCTTTGCAGAGCACCTTTTTCCAAAAATATGAACATACTGCTGCAGTAACAACACTACTAATGGAAACAAAAGGAAGGGATTCATCTTCCTACTAATAGCTTATTTTAAAAAAAAGAGCTCCTTTAATAATTCAATGCCTGAAAATTAGAGATGGGGCCCAAACAAAACAGTAACCTTGGGTAAATCTGAATCTGGATTCAGGTCCAGAGCCAAAAGTCTTGTTTGATCCCTGTCGCCGAATGAACCAAAACAGTGGGAGGCTTCGATCTAGATCTAAACTTTTCCATTCAGGCTCCTCTCTGCTTTATACACATTGAAAACAAACTATATACTTCTAATTATTGGTACCCAACAAAGGGAACTGTATATTGTGGTTAAATAGTATAAGGGCATGATTTAGTGCTACTGATGAAGTTTGGCATTGATTTGTGTAGGTTCCAATGATTCCACTTAGTTGTAATCCTACCCACACTCTAACCCCCATAAAAAGCCTGGGGCTGCTATGAAATGTAAAAGATGTATATCAATCACTAAAGCAGGAACTCTTTCTAGTTATGTTGTAAAGTATACCTTCTAATTAACTCCTGTATCTAAGATAATTTTACAGAAAATTAATAGTTACATTATTGTGAATCAGTCACATAGTTACAAATAATATTCTTATGTTGCTGACAATATTTCATTTCTGAACATTAAAAAAAAGTCTAAAGTGCTTACAGACTTCATCTTCAAAAAAGATTGGGAGGCACCCCTTTGGAACATATTAGAAATCATATATTGCTAACATACCTTATTAAGGAGAAGGTTTCGGTATGTGTACTTTGGATTTCTTTTCCAGCACTTAATTGGAATTGATGAAGAAAAGCTATTCAAAAGCTGCCAGGATTTTTAAATCTGTATGAGTGAGATTGATGAAATTTGTTACTTTTCCCATAAGGGTATAGGTGAGAGCAGACATGTTAATTTTGTGTGTGTGTGCGTGCATGTGTGTATGAGAAAGAAAGAGAGAGCTTACTCCTAAGGTGTGAGACTTGGCAGCTTTGCACTGTACAATGGGCATAAGAAACCTCATTTCTGTAAATGACCACATTTGAATTGCTGTTATTTCACAGTTGGATTACTATATTGTTAAAGTGAAAAGGAATGTTTTTAATAAATCCAAATAATGAAGTAAATGCTAGCACACACTGAGTCTTTGCTCTCTGGGGTATAATTAATATATGTGCACTGGAGACCCAGGTCTGGGGGAGTGTTTAATTTCTTATTTCTGGTATTTTCTACTTTTAGCACACCTCCTACTGGCATACAGAGAACTGCATGTAAATGACCATTTGCTATTTAAATTTTAACAAATATAAAACAAGTATTTGTGCTGTATACTTTATATGGTATGGTAGATTTACTGTTTTCACCAGCCTGTATTCTATCTGAAAGTAATAAGAAGCTACACTCCCAAAAGGCCAATCTTTTATATTCAGATACAGAGAAATCACATGTGGCATATCATATATTGTAAGTTACAATAGTGAAGGCTAAAACAAACCAAAAGCCCAAGAGCTTTGGAAGGGATATAAACTCTTATGGATCAAGGCATAATGCCCAACCCCTAACTCAGTGGTTTTCAACATATGGTCAATGGAACCCTGGGGGTCTGCAGACTATGTCTAAGGAGGCCATGAAAGGTTGTCGTTACCCTAAGGATCTGCACTGCCACTCAAATTTTTTTAGGTGTCCACAAATGAAAAAAGGTTGAAAACCACTGCCCTAAACTGATGAAGATTAGGAAGAAACTTTCCCTGTGGAAATACCTAGTCCCCACTGAATGCCCCTAGAACTACAGTATTTTGCTACTTATATGTGTTTTTGACCATCCTACAACAGCCAGTGTGTAACTTAAATCACCATTTAGATCACCATTCCACTTGGCTCATAATATTATTAAGTAGCATGAAATATATTCACTGATGATATGAAAACTTATTTCTGATAAGGCTTATGGAGAACAGCCAAACAAGTATGATCTCCTGACCTCAAAGTGTTTGTTTATTGGGAATTCTCTAAATTCTCTAAATTTAATCTATTCCATTCTCTAAATTTAATCTATCTTGGGCAAGGCTGGAATTCTCTATATTTGTTACATCTCTGTAGGCTGTAATAGACACAATACTGTCACTCTCTTTTATCTGATAAAATGATAATACGATTGTATTACACCACTGATAATGAGAAATTTATGATCATTATTAAAAGTCGTAAACCAATTATATTTTATGTGCGTTGAGGATGATGCAGTTTTGATGCAAAAAATACCCCAATATAAAAGTATACATATTTCAAACCAACTGGTCTTCTCATTTGTGAATCAAGGCTTCAGTTAATGTACATGAAGGGGTACAGAAAGTCCAGTCTGATATTTTAAAAAAAAAAAAAGAAAGAAAGAAAGGGGGAACTAAGAAACTCTGAATTTTGGAAATGTATCAGGATTGTTTTTCTTGTGTTATCTGTCACTTGAGTTGGTCAAGTGTGGACAGGCAGATACAATAGGACAGATTCTGATTTCAATAATACTTCATTATCTCCAGTGATCCCAGAGTAATTCCATTAATTGTACTGGTGATACACTAGTGTAAGTCCACATTAAGTGAGTTCAAAATCTACCCAAATTTAATTTTTTACCAATAGATGATTCTTTATGGATTTAAATGGTTACTGATAGAATAATGCTCAGTGCTTTTATATGTAGTTCTTAATTTATTATCACCTCGGACAGTAAGGACCAAATCTCCTGTTAATCTCAATGAGGTTGGAGTAGTGTAAATAAATACTTTGTCCTTTCCAAGTGGTTGTGGAAAAAGCAAGATATTGCTTTTGTCCAATGGTTCTTTATAGCAACACTTACATTATGCTGATCTTTAAGAGGTGACTATACTGTTTTGATGACCAGTACCCCAGTGACATTGCTCTTAGCAGCAGTAGTATTACAAATGGCAGTGGTGAAGCACGTGCCCACCGGTTCTTAAGTTAGAAGAAGCTACAGAGCCTATGAAAGGTATCCCCCAAAAGAGTATTATTCTCTAATAGTCTCTCCAATATTTTTTTTTGTTTTTAGTTGCTGGTGACTTTATTTTCTTTAAGTTTCGTTACTGGATAGTAACCTACAGAAATGGTCTGCAAGAGCTAACACAGAATACAGACACCACAAAATGAATGAAAAAAAGATTTCAGAGTTAAATATGCTGCAGGGTAATATTTTGGTAGTATGTTCAAATGAAACAAGTGTGCTATATATTTAGAATATTTAAACATCAAAGTGTATTCTTCCTCTTTAATTAGTAGGATGTGACAGAGGCTTTTTAAAATAAATATCTGTACCTAGTTGCCCTATATATTTGCAAACTACAGAACTTTATATCAAAATACTTTGAAACAATAAATATTACAATAATTGAGCAGTTTTGTCTTTCTATGGAACAGAGGATATATTGATATATACTGACTTCAGTGACGTTTAAGTGGGATACAGAGATTTTTTTTTTCTTGTGAAGGGCTTAGTGCCCTATTCTGCTCCCATTGAAGTCAATGAGTCCTGTGTTCCAAACACACCCCAAACTGCATAGGACTTAAACCCAATGGGAGTTGGGTGCATAAAGAATGCAGGATCAAGCCATAATGCTGAAGTCTGTAACCAAGAAAAGACAATAGTCTTCAGAAGTTGAGTCTTCTGTGCTGAGTTATGTTACTTAATTAAAAATGTCCCTGAATTAAAAGTTAATTAATTATTTTCATATACTACAGTTGGCTCCATTTGTTCATGGATATCAGTTCCTTTGGGTCAGACAGCCCCTTAGTGATGGAAGTCTTTTTCTTCCCATGGACCTTATACAATTCCTATTGATTTCAGTGCAACTAGAATCAGCCCCTATGTTAAGGTAATTCAAGATTTTGCTAACAGTAGTGCCTAATGAAGAAAATGTTTCCAATTTGACAGGATGTATTGTTATGCCTTTTTGTAGACAAAGACAAAAGTGAAGACTGAGGCATTGCCAAATCTATGTATTAAATCCCCTTTGTATATCCAAGTGGGAGCAGTTTGGGCTTTGATCAGAGTGGTAGGAGGTTAACAGTTTTGGAATGAGATATATGTGTGTGTATATATATATATAAATAATATACTGTATTATTTATACAATTATAAATATGTTTTATATTAATACATATTTTCATGTGCAGTGAAGATTATCCGATCCTTTTTTGGCCCGTGTAAGTTTGAGATCAGCTTTTCTGTGTTGCTTTATTTTGTAACGCCTTTTTTTTTTCTTTAAACTGTATCTCAGTATCTCATAATCAACAGATGTGCATTGTGTGGTCTTTGTTTATTGCAGTTCTCAAAGACTTTAAGGCCAGAAGGGATCATCATGATGATCTAGCCTGACCTCCTGCACATTGCAGGCCACAGAACCTCGTCACATTCTGACATAAATCAGTACATTTTGGTATGTAACATGTTGCATACCTTAATGACGAAAATAAAATGGTTGAAAACTTCAAACACTTATCATTACTTCTGTATATGTACCAACATTTTTTTCTTTTTTTGTTTTCATCTTCAGCTGCTTTCTCTGGAACCCCTCCCTTCACATAAAACAAAATACCCTCTATGTTAGATTCCTAAGTGATGTACAATAGGGCTGGACTGTGGGCCTTACTCTTCTGTCTCTTTGTTAGTATACAGACTAGCATCTGAAAATGAGCAGAGTAAAGAGTCTGATCCAAAATCCATTGAAGTCAGTTGAAATATTCTTCAATTCCATCACAAAAGTGGACAAAAACCTGAAATTTCATAGACTGCAGTACACACAACTTCCCATATTGTGATGTCTTGCAAATTCTGGTAGTGGAGTAGCTCTGCTGCGAGTAGCCCACCTATTCTCACGAGGAGAACCCCAGAATTGGAGTGACTGAAGTTTTTCATGGCCAGCACTTCAGCACCATCCCCTTTACATGTCTACCTTGGAAAAGTCTGGGATTGGAGTTCTTTCTTCCTCCAAAGATTTCTATTTTATTGGGTATCTTTACTACTCTGTATGTTTTTCTCTTTTTAAAGTGGGATTTTCAAAGGAACCTAAGAGAGTTAGGTGACCAAATCTCATTTGATGCCTAGCCCCTTTTGACTCTTTTGAAAATTCCATCCATAGTTCAAGGTTATGAGCTTTAATATAATTACTCTCTGAAGAGAAGAAAACTAACACTTGGCTTTGCTGAACTCAATGTAAACACAGATGATATATACTATGCAATCTGGCATGTCCTCAGATGTCCAACTAGACAGCAACAGAATTGTATATAAATTTATCTAAAAAATATCTAACAAAATAGGAGTAGGGTAAGCATTAATGCAAAACACTTTATAAATGCAACATTGACATTGAGATTTTAATCTTTTAACTGTTGGGAATTTCAGAAGTAGGGTTCCCACAAAAGCTTTAATTTTGCCTCCTTGTATGTATGTATTACGTACAAGAGTGTTGTTAATTACTTGATTACACACCACTGAGCAATGTGTCACACAACTAAGCAAAAAATACATCAACGCAAACGAGCTGCACTTTTTGTAGAATACCAGGTGCAAAAATACATCAATTTGTACTACTATTTATATCTTATTTGAAAAATATGCACATTGTGGAAAACTAAAACAATCCCAAACTCTGAAATTCCTGAATTTTACAATATAATATTTATAGAAACTGCTTTGCATTAATAAAGTGTCTTTCATTTGGGATCTCAAAATACTTTACAAACATTAAGGTATGTCTACTGTGCAGCTAGGAGTGCTAAAAATAGCCATGTAGCCTGTGGCAGCATGGGCAGTAACTCAGGCTAGTCGCCCAAGTACAAACCCGTTTGGCCCCCTGGGTGCAGACTTGGACAGCTAGCTCAAGCTGCCACATATGCTACTTCCAGACTACACTGCTATTTTTAGTATGCCAGCTTGAGTAGAGCTAGTGTATGTCTGTCAGTTCTGAAGGTTTTCAAAAGGAGGCTGGATAGCAATATGTCTTCGATGTTTAGACCCAATAAATCCTGCATCTTGGCAGGGGGTTATGCTATATGACCCTTGCGGTCCCTTCTAATCCTATGGTTCTATGATTCATGCTGGATGCACACTCCCAGCTGCAGTGTAGACATACTCATGTAAGGAAACTATACAAGTTAGGTAAGTAAACAGAGGAAGTGAGAGGTTAAGTGTCAGAGCGAGGAATAGAATTCAGTAGTCCTGGCCACCAGTTCTCTTCTAATTAAAACCTCAGATTTACTGCTGCATCCATTACAGATTGTTATCACCAAATTGAGTTAATGTTGAATTTAAATATTCTATAGCTAGGACCTCATTTTTCACAAGTGCTGAGCACCTATAATGCCAGCTAAATTCAATGGAAGCTATGCGTACTCAGCCCCCCCTGAAAATAAAACCCTAGGTCTCAAAAAATTAATCACCCCCAACTAGTGGAAACTTCTGAAAAATCTGCCCAATCCTGACTAAATGAGTAGCCCAAGTCGCTGAAGGTATATGTACACAGCAGCTGGGAGCATGCTTCCTAGTGTGGGTAGACAGATACACACTGGCTCTGCTCAAGCTAGTGTGCTAAGAATAGTAGTATGGCCACAGTGGCACGGTGGTGGCTCGGGCTAGCCACCTGAGTACATACCCCAGGGGCTGGGCAGGTTTGTACTTGCATGGCTAACCCAAGCCACTGCCCATGCTGCCCTGGCCACACTGCTATTTTTAGTATGCTAGCTTGAGCAGAGCTAGCATGTATCTACCCTCATTGTAGACATACTCTTTGTGAGTCAGTGTCAGGGTCAGGAATTGTACAGAGGTTGTGTTAGCTTAATTTCACATATATTCATCCCCATTTACTTTAAGATGATTTACTGTTAAGAAACAAATAATTCCTTAGATTGATGTCAATGTAAATTGATGAGTACATAATATAAATAAATCAGTTGCCTGTTATTTGTCAACAAGAAATCCTAAAATGTGTAGCAACATACCGATGTCTAAAGCAGACTTGGCTTATCACATATTCAAGTGCAGATTCTTTGAACAGATTTGACAGTCTATTCTTATTTAACAACAAATAAGTAGCCTTTGTTATGATTATGAGAGCTCCTGTAATGCTCATGGAACAGTCATTTGTCTAATATTCTAAATGCTGCTGCCTTATCACACTGACAAAAAATAAATGGTACCTCCTTGTGAACTTCCTGGTTTCTAGTCTGAAGTGCCCCTGAAATCTGGTGATCATAGGGACACTTATAACCATCACTAAAATCCATGAAAAATACTATTTTAACACAAGACAGAGTATGAATTTTTCGTATATTAAATCTAAAGCCTTTGATGGATCTCATGTTTTAGTGTCTGTGGTACCATATGCTCTCAGGTGATGTGTCAAAAGGCACATGGAAGATCTTCACATAGTAACATGATAAAAATCAATTTCAATCATTAAAAGACATGGAACTCATAGTATTGAAGGTCACCAAGCATTAGCAAGGATGCATGAATATTATTAAATTATAGATCAGTGGAAGAGTTTTTGAGGAATTATAAACTGTAAACTATAAATTATAAACTGAGATTGTAGCATGATCATTGTTTAACAATATCAGACCTCAGTGACTGATTTGTAACAGTATTTCATTCTCATTTATTATGGTTTATGATATATGTTAAATATTTAAATTGTATATGGGGAACAAACATAAAAAAATAGACCTTTTTGGAGTTCTATTTTAGGTTCCACTATATTAGAATAACTGGATTGTGGGTGATAGCATGAAAAAAAAATCTTGCCAGACAACAAAGCAAGATATTTTGGGCTCAGTTCACCTCCAACTGAAGCCAATGGGGGGGAACGGAGAGTGTCCTTCCATGGACTTCAATGGTGGGGGAAGGTTGGAGTAAGACCTTACAACCAACCAACCAATTTCTGCTGAGGATTTTTAGACTGGGAAGCTGAACTGTAGTGGCTAAGCAGAGTCTCTCCATGCAATTCTGCCTGAGCAGAGAAAATGCGGGCAGAATGTCTTGGAAAGATCCAGGAAGAATATGCTTGCCCTTATTAGTTTGTTTCAGAAAAGAGCAGCATTTACTCTTCACCAGCACCTGCTGCCACACACCAGTATATATATTTAGAGTGGGCACAATCCTGACTGTATCCCCAACCCTAGTGATTGCTAGCTAGCTCAGTGATCGCTAATGGCAGCATTTTGCCTGCTTTCTGGGAAGATGGGGAATGGATGCGGGGCAGTGAAAAGGTTGTTGCACTGTTTTCTGTACCTAATGCACCACTCAGGATTAGCCAGAATTTATCCATTCGTGTTTTACAAAGACAGACGGTACAATAATTAATTATTCACTGGTTATAGTGAGGCAGTGTGATTTACTGAATAGGACACTGGAATGATAGTCAGGAGTCCTGTGTTCTCTTCCCTCTGCTATTGATCTGCTGAGTGTCCTTGGGAAACTCACTACACCTCTTAGTATCTCAGTTTTACCATCTGTAAAATAGATGTAATGTTGCTTATCCTCCTTTGTTAAAGCAGGTTGAGATAAACTGATGAAAAGTGCTGTATAAGAGCTATGTATTTATATGTTTCTATTCAGATTCTTGCTGCATAATACAAGATTAACATCTCCTTTAAACTAAGGTGACAAATATTTTAGCAAATTCTGTTGAAGAAAATAGTAGCTTCATGCCACATTCAGTCAGGTACTTTGAGCTCCCTCTTCACACCTAAATCATAAGGCTATTATTATTGCCTTTAAGATACAATACACCATTTACAGAACAGAACCTTTAAAGCCAATTAAATGTTGGCAATTTTCCTACTACTGGCAAAGTCACACTTGTTAACAGTTCCCCTTTGTGATGCATTTGAAGCATAATCACTGATTTCTGGAAAATGTATTTAGCACTTACAGATATTTTGAAATCTCTATTGAATTTCTTTTTATAGACACTCAAGATTTTACTGTAATATTTTTTAAAGTATCCAAGTAGTTCTATTTGATGCACCCCGAAAGTGTATGCACCCAGATATTTAATATGTGGAAGACAAAATGTTACAATATGTAGAAATATTCTATACAAATAATAAATATTTCAATTATACATTTACACTTTAATTGTTGAACAATTTCAAAAATCGTCATATACAGATCTCTTTATGAAATGCTGTCTTATTAGTTGTGACTTTGAAGATATTGCTGCTATGTTGAATAAATGAGAACATACTTGTTCCAGAGTCTAATACAAGTGAAAGCTTTCATAGCTATTTACTTCAAACAAAATCATTTTGGACTCTAACAAAACTTTTTTTCTGTATTTCGTGTGGAAAGAATGTGATTAGCTTGGCAAAGAAATGAGAAACGTATAAAAATAAATTAACTAGGAAAGCTTAGTTTATATTAAGATAAACTGTACTAAAAGTGAAATTATATATTTTTCAACAAAATGAGCTAACTTTATTATAAACTGCTAAAAGTTCAAACATCACTAGAGGGTAATTTGGGTGTGGGGGGGATGCCTCTTAATTTACCTACTTATTTTTTTCATTTTTATGTCCATAGTGTAGTTGTCCTGCAATTGCTAGTTTCCTTCTCAAGCTGGCTATTTCAGAATGCCTGGACTGGTGACCTATGGTCAGTGTGGGAAAAGGGACTCTAATTAATCTAATCTACTCTAAAGTATTTCTAATGTGCCTATCTCTGTAATGTATTCTCTACAAAAGCTATGCAAGAGGTGCATTAAGATTAGTAAATGCAGTACTCAAAACCCGTGAAATCCCAAGCTTTGAGTTGCATATGAGCACATGTAACCTTAACTGTGCCCTCTTGTAGGCATGCATTAACTCTCTTATTCACTGCTGCATTACACCTTGAGTAGTCATCTACACCTATGGAGTTACACTAATGATGAGTTTGGCATTGAGTGTACAGATTGTATAATGAATGAGTCAGGGAGCCAGAGCCACATTCAATGTACAGGCTGGGCAGTATGCAGTAAGTGAGCAGTCCAGTCACTGAACACGGAGGATACAATTCACAAGTAACAGCACAATTACCTCTTTCACTTTGCACTGTTCAACCTTCACAGTGAAAGAGGAAAAGGCTCTTTCAGATAAAATAGCTGGACCTGATCTTCTGTGGCTTTGCAGGGGTGTAAAATGCTAGCAAGTCAGAATGGCTCCAGATCTTCTGGGTCCTATTCTATTGCTTTAGCCACAGTGTCATGTTCTCTCTTCCTGCAGCTGTCTGCCTCATATACTACACAGAAATTCCATCATGTGCAATTATTTGCTAGACAGTTCAACTGTGTGTCTCACTACTCTGTGTAGAGATGGATGTGTAAAACTACTCTTGTTGTACAGACAGTATAGCCAAGCATGTGGATTTGGCATAATGTCTGTGAGGAAATATGGGTAAGTGAGTAAAAGTTAGTTCTGCTATACAAAAGATGTGGGTTCTGTTCCTAGTTATTACTCTGTAAAAGTGAATGAATGATACTTCATAATGCCTAAGTCAACGGGTATTTTCATGTGGCTATGTAAGTGTAATCCAATGGTTCAATATGTATTATGTCTTCCTCTGTAGTGGCTAGTTTCTATATTAGGCTACTACTATTACCAAGTAAAGGAATTACTCCTTCAGTTCAAGTTGTGGACATCTGTGCTGTGGTATGGGAGGTTCTGAATTCATATTCTGCAAGCATTTACCTATCCCCACCATATTGCCTTTTAGATTTGGAAGAGAACTGTCACTGAAGCTCTTTCAGTAATTGCCATAAGGAGTCTGCATGCTATCTAGCGATATCCCCAGCACTGCAGCATTCTAGTCTGTAGTTCCAAATAGGAGGTCTAATTCATATCCATATCTATTGTGTTAGACCTTCTTTTGGCATTATGCACTAGATTTTAGCAAAGGGAATCCAGAAAGATAAATTTAATGTGTTCCTATCCTTGTATGTGAAAAAAGTATGAGAAGACTTTTGCAACTTTGAAAACAGCTCAGTTTTTAGGGTGCCTCCAACAGGAAACCCCTGGTTCAAATTATGTAAAGTTTTCTCTTCAAACTCTACTCTAGCTATTGACCTGACTTACCAATTTTCAAACTGATCTTTTTAAATTTTATTTTATTGTAGATTTTAGAAAAGATGCAAAATTTGGCTTTAAGTGAAATGTAGCTTCAGTCTTAACTACCTTTCTAGTCACATAAATTAAACCTTATACTGAAAAAGGTGATTCCTAGACTATTGTTGTTTTAGTAATTCTTAACTTTTAATATCATATGTAGGTGATATGAAAATTTTGCCTAATTTAGTATGTGAATCTGACAATGCTGCTATTTGAATTAAAATGTGATGTAATCCAAAACCTGCATTCTGGTTGATTTTGCCATGTGATGTATGAAGTACTTTATTCATTGTGTTGTAATCTGATCTACCCAATTGACTTCTTACTGTATGATGAACAGTAAGAAAAGCAGAATCTTGTTTATAATATGGGTGGAGTCAAGAGTCCTCCATTTGAGATTATTATATTGGCATGCTAAGAATTTAAGTCTTAACAAGGACAGTCAGCCTATCAGTTTATTAAGGCTTTAACTTGATTTCCAAATTACCTCTAGTTCCTACACTGTGTGATGTGACCAATGAAGTGGGCCTCTTTGATTTCTACATGGAATCAATGTAGGAATAGATTTTTGATCAGCTGTTTTATACTGTTCATTAGTGGATCTACTAATTCTGCCATATGCTGGATTTCTACTCAATTACATTACATTTTAAACAGTATTATCCACATTGACTATGGCAAGTGGAAAATTACACCTCTTCATGCCCATATGTGGAACACAAGATGAACCAAAATTGAGAACTAAAAGGGGGCAGCTCACATTTCACTGGCCTTTGACTTCTCTCTATTCTTTCTGAGTACACCCCTCTCAGGTTTTAGCCCTCATCTCTTTACCTGCCCTGGGATGGAATCCCATGAGTCTCCCACTCTTAGACCCAGTCCCTGGGCAACAGTATCCTGTGTACCAATTGAGATTCCTCAGTAGGCCTGACTAGGTTTGGCAACATGAAACTCTTCCCTTCACGCGCTGTGACCAGTTGTGAATACTGCAACAACAGTCTTTTCAAAACAAAATATTTTTTAATCTCAACAGTAAGAACAAAATATAACAGGAGAAAAGGGACTATTTACCTGCACAAGTGCAGGATCAGATCTTATATTAATTACAGTTCTATATTATATAATGCATAACTGTAATGTACTGACAATAGAAATGACCCCACCAGCTAAATGGAAAAAAAACCCGTGTGTTATGTAAGAGGTAAGATTTTATGTCCAAGAATATTTGAAGAAGTAATTGATGTAGGTCTAAAAATGCTAGCAGGGTGGTGAACTCTAGGGCTACAGTAGGATGGCATTTTGAGAAGCAGAATAAAACTTCAGACGTTTATTGCAGACACGAAGAAGATTGTATTGATTGGTGGCGGAGGAAATATACTCTGGTTTCAGAGTAGCCGCCGTGTTAGGCTGTATTCGCAAAAAGAAAAGGAGGACTTGTGGCACCTTAGAGACTAACAAATTTATTAGAGCATAAGCTTTCACAGCAAGGGAGAGGCAGGCAGAGCGAGAGAAAGGAAACCGGAGTGCGTAACCCGAAAGCACTGTGAACGTTAAGTCCAAGAAGGATATGGCACTAGTGCGGGTACTGAGAGATAGACCGTTTGCGTGGCAGCTGCACAGAGCTGAGGCCAGCTGGATAAAGCGTCGACTAGCTGGCTAACCACCCGCTGCTCCCTCCCGAGTTAAAGCCATAAGTGCAGAAGCTAGCGCAGGGAAGCAGAAGCTGGCGGGGATGCCGGGCTGGGGAGATGCCTTATGGGAACAGGAGGGGATACGTTAAGGGTAAGTGAAGGCGGCACAGAGGGAGCAGCCTGCAAGGGTGGGTGGAGGAATTCTCGCCTCGTCCCCCGGTGCTACTCCAGCAGCAATTGCCCACGAGCGGGCGCCGCCCAGCAGAACAGCCCAACCCTGCTCCTTCGGTTTTAGGAGCAGCGAGGGGAGGCAGGCGGCGCCTTCCCTGTCTCACAGCGGGCGGGAGGCGAACCCGGCAGGTCACCGCGGGAGGATGTCCCCTCTCATTGGTGTGCGGCTGCCACGGTCAAGCGGTGGTTGGCTATCCTGGCTGTCACTCGTCTCCTCTCTCTCCTCCCCGTTCACGGTCACAGGCAGCGAGGGGAGGCGGGGGTGGTGTTTAACTGGAGGTCACACGGAGTGGAGCTGGGGGAAGCGGCATGGCAGCAGTTTTAATGCTCAGAGGCTCCGCCAGGCTGTTATACAAGCACAGGAAGGTGCACGCTGCCAGCCTTCCAATGGGTAAGGAGCCTCTTTGCCTTGGGTTTTTTGGTGATGTTTTAGCAGCGCGAGCGGGGGTTGCAAACTGTTGCCTAGTTGTGTTAAAAGGCCAGGCCTCCTTGGTGAACCAGCCAGAGAAATGCTTCTGCTGCTTCCTATCTCCCTCGGTAAATTGGCATGTGAGTCACTCAGATGACAACAGCGCTCCAGAACTCCTGATCACGTGAAAACGGTGGCGGTGGGGTGGGTGGTAATTGGAGGCACGCAGGAGCCGCACTCCGGATTTGAGTGCGCTTGAAGGACTCCCCACTCCTGACAAGCTTCTAACTTTCATAGGTGAAACGTGCCTTGGGTTTTGAAACCCCCTGATAAATGTGCTTCATAGCACGAGAGGATTATCACTTGTGTTCTGCACCTTTTACAAGTACTGTGCACTCTATTAAAGCCATACAGGTTGTAAAATTATATGAGGCTCATATCAATACTTAATGTTATGAGTTGCTTAGTATAAAATATTTTAACATGTTTATTTAAAATAGCATACATAAAGTTTAAAACAGCCCACAGAAGTTTATGTGACGCTTGTGACTTAAAAAGCACATACCTGTAATCTGTACTCATACTTTGCTTTCTTTGTGATTTATATTTCATTATTTTTGAGCCAAAGCTGAATTTAGGAGCACTTCTTTATATTCAAGACCCTGGTACTGCATACATTTTCTTCACTTTACACACACACAGATAGTCCAGTTGAATGCAAAGTTAAGCAAGTGCATATGCAGGATTAGGGCCCAAGTTACCTTTTCCCTGTCTTCAATCTTTCCTTTTAAAGGGACACTGGTGATTTAAAGATCATACTTTTGTTTGAAATTGTTCTACCTACTGTTGCTACAAGTAACACCTAAGATTACTGTAAGTGAAATAAATTGTAGAATCTTTTTCTTTTTAATATCTTTATTTTGTGCATTTGACAGCACTTCATTTATAGTCAATTTTACTGTTTCCCTTGTGTAGCTCAGTCAGTTTCCCCTGTGTTTATTGGGGGTCTCTCACATAGTAACAGAAGATAATTATATGTGTACATTTTTTAAAAAGGGGGATTGTGACTTTAAAACCACAAAATTTGACAGCAAAGGGTGCACCTGAAATTACTCTATTATTTTAAAAGTGATTTTTTTTAAAGCTTCTAGTGCCTTTTGTTTTCATTGATCTGACAAATAAAATTATAAATGTCTGACTTTTTATTTTAAAATGAACTTTTAGTGGCATTGTTTTACTTTAATACCTCTCTTCCACTAACACAATCCATTAAAGCTTGTCACAGTTCTGAGTCTGACTTTTTAAAAAGTTCTTAGTTGTTCAGGTGGAATACAGAATAATGGATACACTTGGTCAAAAAGAAAAGGAGTACTTGTGGCACCTTAGAGACTAACAAATTTATTTGATATTTATTTGATACTTCATCGTGAGCTGTAGCTTACGAAAGCTTATGCTCAAATAAATTTGTTAGTCTCTAAGGTGCCACAAGTACTCCCTTTTCTTTTTGCAAATACAGACTAACACGGCTGCTACTCTGAAACTTGGTCAAATGTTAGTGAAGTTAAATGAAATACACAAATGGTACAGAGAATAGGTCTATCAGGTGTCTTTTGCCACAATATTATCAGTAGTAATTGTCACTATGTTTCAGACCTGCTCTCTATACTATTCATAAAAATGTTTCTGTAAAAGCTTTGAAGTAGCATTATGATTTTGTTTACTGGCTTAAATGCAACAGCTTGAATGTTGTCGTCACATGCAAGAGAGAGGATATTCAGAATGCAGTTCTCCTGAAGTACCACAAAGTATCTTTAGTTATTTTTTTGAAATATATAATCTTTGAGGGGGAGGGGAGAGAATAAACCATTACTTCAGATTTTAAGTTTTTGGCAAATATATATGCTTTATTTTTGCATAGACCTGAGAGACTCAGACTGCAGTCTGAGGTGAAATTCTGGCTCTATTGAAGTCAATGGCAAAACTTCCACTGATTTAACTGGAGCCAGGATTTCACTCTAAGGGCATGTCTACACTGCAATGTAAGCCCAGGGTTAGTGGGATTTGAGTCAGATGGCCTATATTAGGGAACCCTGAGCTTGAATGTGGTCCCCTCATCTCAAAAAAAAAAAATACTGGCTTTAGAAAAGCTTCATACAAGGGCAACTAAAATGATCAAGGGTTTGGAACGTATGAGGAGAGATTAAAGAGGCTTGGACTTTTCAGCTTGGAAAAGAGGAGACTAAAGGGGGATATATGATAGAGCTATATGAAATCATGAGTGGTGTGGAGAAAGTGAATAAGGAAAAGTTATTTACTTGTTCCCATAATATAAGAACTAGGGGCCACCAAATGAAATTAATGGGCAGCAGGTTTAAAACAAATAAGAGAAAGTTCTTCTTCAAACAGAGCCCACAGTTAGCCTGTGGAACTCCTTGCCTGAGGAGGTTGTGAAGGCTAGAACTATAACAGGGTTTAAAAGAGAACTGGATAAATTCATGGAGGTGAAGTCCATTAATGGCTGTTAGCCAGGATGGGTAAGGAATGGTGTCCCTAACCTCTGTTTGTCAGAGGGTGGAGATGGATGGCAGGAGAGAGATCACTTGATCATTACCTGTTAGGTTCACTCTCTCTGGGGCACCTGGCATTGGCCACTGTCGGTAGACAGGATACTGGTCTGGATGGATCTTTGGTCTGACCCAGTATGGCCATTCTTATGTTCACTGTTTTTTAACCCTGCATTAAGACTTTTCTAACCCGTGTTGAACCTGGGGTCTGGCATCCACACTGCAGCACGTAGACCTAAATCAAATCAACCATATCCCAGAGTCCATTGCACCCTCCTGAAATGTGGCTACTCTACACTATGACTGTGATGCACTGTGGGGAAAACTTCACTGCCCGCCCTGCATGTTACAGGAAGTTTGAACGGTCTGCCAACACAGCCTGCTGCACAGTCATTTTGCTCTGTGTGCTCCCAGCTACTGGAGCCAGCAGCATGGAGGATGCACCTTTTTGAAGAACTTCTCTTCCTTGTGTTTTCACTCCTGTGTCAGGAAACTGGCATAGCATCTGTGAGGCACTGGTGGATGTTTCGGTGACGTTTTCTGCCCCACCAAAAGTACCTGTTAGATTTCCTGATGGAAGAGGAGGTGGAGGAAGAAGAGAAGAAAGAATACCCTGGCATGGCATGGTAGACTTACACTGACAGATGCTGCTCAGTACAACTGGCATAGCCACTGATGCTCTCTACATAGACCAGCACTTCTGGTGTAGGGCCACAATCCCAGACTGGTGGGAACACATCATCATGCAGCTCTGGGATGACCAGCAGTGGGTCCAGAACTTTCACATGAAGAAAGCTACATTTTTGGAGTGGCTTGCTCCTGCTGTTCAATATTGAGAGACAACTGAGGTCAGCTTTGCCAGTCCAGAAGTGGGTTGCTATAACTGTCTGGAAGCTGGCTGCCCTGGACTGCTACAGGTTCATTGACAAACAGTAAGCTGTGGATAAAATGGTGGCAGAGGTATCTGAGGTGATGGGCATTAAAGATATTCCGGAGGAACTGCTGTCTTTAAGAGAATGGGGTTTCCTACTGTGCTGGGATCATTGATGGAACTTGTGCCAACAATTTGTCCTTCTCAAGGAATACATAAACTGTAAAGGGTACTAGTACATTGTTATACAGGTCCTCCTGGACCACAGAGGCTTAGGAATATCAACGTGGGCTGTACTGAAAAAGTTCATGATGCCAGTTTTTTTGCTGCTCAGGAGTCTACATTCATGGACAGACTGTGACACTATTGTCACCAAATGATATCGACATAAACAAAGTTCCTGTCCCCATCGTTTATTCTGGAGAACCCTGCATACCCACTTTTGCCTTGGCTTATGAAACCATACTCTGATTTCATAAACCTTGGTAAAAGATGGGTTTAATTACACTCTCAGCACGTGTAGAATAACAGTTTAATGTGCTTTTGGCAAATTGAAATCACGTTGGAGATGTCTACAGACCCATTTGGATACCAGTGTCATCAATGCTGTCTGCATTACAGTAGTTTGCTGTGCTCCTCACAACCTTTGTGAAGCTAGAGGTGAGCCATTTCCCCCTGAATGGACTTATGACAGCAAGGGGCTGCTGGATGGTACCCTCAACCAGAAAGTGCAGCTACCACTGTGGGAGCTGGTTGTACCCAGGCAGCAGAAGTCAGGGATACTTTGTGTTCTCATATTATTATGGACTTGCATGGCCCAATGGAAGAAAGGGAATAGTACCTGTACTAATGCGTTTTTGGAGGCGGAAAGTGGCTAATTAAATGTTGGGGCAGGGTGTTTAGTGCTTTGGAAGGTGTATGCGTTGATTGCCCTCCAATGTAATTATGAATGACATGATGATTAATGAAGTGTGGGGGGGGTCAGCATGGGTTTATGTATAGAATTTGTTGAAATGTGAATTGCTGTACCTTGGTAAATAGAGGAATAGTGTTTGCTTAATAATGTATAGTTTATTATCTGAAATCATGATTGTCATGTGAGGCAATGATAGCAATAAACTTTCTTGAAGACCTAAAAGGCTTTGTTTGTAAACGCATATTAAAAGAGTACAAGTGTCACTCAGTGCTGGACAGACCAGCTGCCATTACAACACACCAAAACACATACCAGAAGAACGTTATTCCCTTCCCCTGAAAATGGTGCAAACCCAACCCAACCCCCCGACTGCTATATGCTTCCTGGCCCTGCATTCTTTTCCCCCTTCTTTTCCTGTTTTCTGCTCGCTTGGCACTGAGACAGGGAGTTGCAGGTATCCACAGAAGAGGCATTGGAGAAGGAAAGCTGCATGGGGTTTAGTTGCCCTAGCCAGCTGCTCATGAGGCCTGAACGCTTGGGCCACCCTGACATGGAGTTATCCAAGCTACTGCATGCCTGAAGTACAATGCAGGGGAATCAGGCCATCGTGTAGGGAGGCAGCAGGAGCCCGTGCTCTTGCAGCCATGATGGACATAAGTTGATGAAATAGTTCTCTCTGAGCTCGGTCCTCCCCCCTTAGTCGCTGTTCCTGTCCCAGGAACTGTTTGTAAGCGCCTGCTCAATCTCTGAAACCTTGTCCTTCACTTGGATTGCAAGTCTCAGCCTCTCCGCCTGCTTGTCACCAGGTATGTTGGACCAGGATTGAGTTCCCGATGAACAGCAGGCAATAGAGGTTGAGAGGCCCTGAAATAGGACAAGAATTAGAGGGTTATTGTCTTAAAATAGGTCAATGGAGGAGCACAGAATTAATTTTCATGGAATCTCATGGACATAAAATGTTACATTTCTCAACTGAACCATCATATATTGTGAAGAGATGCTTCAGTCCATGTACTTTCTCTGGACACAGCCTTATTAACTTTAGAGACAATAGTAAAGTTAAAATTACAATCTTTTTTTCTGCGGGGGGTGCAGATAGTGCCCTTGCTGCAAAAGGCTTTCTCTATCATTTCAGGCCTTTCACATTTTGGAGGACATAACAGTTCTTGTGGGGCAAAGAGGGATGTTATTCCAAGCTGCTGGTGAGAAACCTGCAGTGTATTCAAACATATAGTGATCAAACAGCACATCTGTGAGTGAAGTGGGCTTAAAGGAGGACCTGTCAAATAGAAAGAAGGGTGTATTTTACAGTATCGAGTTCCTGCTTAAAGAAAAGTTTGCAGCTCTGAGCAACCAGGATTGGGTCAGAGTTTCTGAGGGAATTAACAGGATGCTGTATTAGCTCACACATGGTTTACCCTGTTGTTGCTGCATGCAAACATGCAGAACTCTACAGCGTTCCTCCTCTCTGCACTTAGTACAAGTTCTGGGTAAAAACAGACACCTCACTCGTACTTGGGAGAAATGATTTTGTGACCTGAAAACATCATGGACTATCTCTAACTGAAATGGACTAGATTTGGAAATAGAAGACGCACTGAGTGCACTGTTTCCAGGTGGGGCTCCATAGACAGAGGAGAAATGATTACAGAATGGCAAATTTCAAGCCCTTGCTATTGGAAGGAGAACATGAATGACTGTGGCAAGCACTGGTTACTTTACAATGAAAATGCCCTTTATGCCTCTTCATGAATGTTTGAAATTCCCAGTCACCATTTTGAACTCCATATGGTAGGATGGCAGGGAAGGGGAAATACCAAGATACTGTGATACAATCTGCCAACAGTGAACACTCTGGTAGCTGGGGCTTATTCTAATTTTTCCATTGCTTCTTAGAGCAGAAATCCCTCTTATTATTGTAATTAACTGTAAATTGAAGTCATATACTTACTGGCATCTGGGGTGGCTTCTGTCTCCATCAGGTTTGCTGCAGGCTCAGCAGTGGTCTGTTCCTCAGAGGTGGGGGAATCAAACGGCTCTTCCTAACAAGGACCTAGAATTTGCTGTTGATCCTGATCCACAGTTTGCTAGGGACTGATTTCATAAATAGTCACTTCATACACCTCACTCAGAGCCTGCTGCTGGCTCCATCAGTCCCCTTGCTAGATTCAGGGGCCAGCTGGGCACCATCCCAGTCATCATGAAGCACAGTTGGTTCCGTCCCCAGCACCCAGGCATTCCGTGTCCAGCACAGAGTGAAACTCCTCATAAAATGGGCATGTTGTTGGAGAGTTGCCAAAGGTGTGGTGGTTGTCCCTGGTCTTCCAGTACTTGCTCTTCAGCATCTTAATACTCCGTGCACTGATCACCTATCCTGAAAATCTTCAAAGCTGCCAGCTTTTTAACTATCTGCTGGTACACGTGGTCATTCCTGGTTCCTGTGCTGATCAATTTCTCTGGCCTTGCACCAGATATTCACCAACATTTGGCTGTGCTCCCATAACCATAAAGCAGCATGCTTTGCAAAAGACTTGCTCTGCTCAGCCTCCATTGCCAGGAGGCTTGCCAGTCAGCTTGCAGCTCAGTGATCAGAAGAGAATGGGTTAATGCTGATGGGAGCAACTGCCATACTCCAAGGAGTGGCTTCCAATTTCAACAGAGTCCATAACAGATTGTTGGGATAGAGAAAACTAAGGAAGTTGGCCAATGAAACTGTGGAATACATCTGGCAGGCTCCCAGGACATGAGTCAAGCGGGGCTGTGTCTACGCTGCAAAGCAGTAGGGCTCAAACCCTGAGCCCCGGCTTGACTCGTGCTTGGACCCTGGGTCTGAGCCCTGGGGTTGGTGCAATAGCAGTGTGGATACAAGGGAGGTTAGCCTTGAACCCAAGCTTAAGCACAATCTTATAGTGCAGTGTAGACATATCCTAGGTGCTTAAACTGATTCTGCTGCAAACACTTGTATGTGATTATCATAAAGTCCCATTGACTGTGAGAAGTGTTTGCAGGATTGGGTGCCTTAAATGGAATTTACAGTTGTCTATTAAAGGCAGTGCCAGTCATTTGTATGTTCTCTCCTTCCCTGTCTTTCTACACACACATTAATGTCCTAATCATCTAATCCTCCTAATCATCCTCCCTTGTTAATTCTGATTAGTCTAAGGATTTGCCTGGTTTTAGAGAAATCAGTTGATTGTAATGTCCATAGTGTCATGACTGGTTCAGTCAACTGTGGCAGTTCTCAGATCTGTCTGCTCCCTCAGCCAGTGAAGCTCCTTAAGCACACTTGCTGTGAGTTCCCTAGTGGCTTGTTTGAACTGCTACTTAAAAGCTGGCAAACCACACCTGGATTGCTGACTTTGTACATCTGTACTGGAGGCATAAATTTAGCTAAGAGCAAAATGTGTAGGGAGAGTATTTTGGTTGTGGTCATGTCTGTATGAGGGTATCAGATAGCCAAGATGTGCATGGTGCTGGAAACCCTTTCTGGGAGGCACTTCTGGGGTGGGACTGCTGATTGCTGAAGTAGGTATGGTGGGATAGTGGAGAGGCTTTGCTAGCAAACTAAGAAGTTTTGCCAATTGAGGGAGTGCTGTTATTTTTGTCAAAGATGACAGCCCTCTCCCCATCCCCACTGAATCTGTGTTAGGCAGCCCTGTTGTGGACACAAACAAACCTTATATCAATTCAGGGTTGGTAACGTGGACCTACTCAATTAGTTGGTGCTTCTGTTGGTTGACTGAAGCACCACTAACTTTAGTGTTCTTCTGCAGATTAGCTCTATTAGCCTAATGATAAGTGGGATGAAAAGAGAACAAACCCAATCTAGTACTTTAATCACAGGGTCAAATGTGAATTGTAACGTTACGTGCTTGTTTGTAAAAAAATATTTAGTAGTTACATTTTTATCTTTAACATACAAACATTGTTTATGAATCCTCACAACAGCCCAGTGTCTGTAAAATAATACTTACTTCATGAGGAAATTAAGGCAAGGGGGCATCTACACTGGTAGTATCTTACCCATTGATTGCCTGTTAATGTTAATCAAGAAACAGGCATTCAGAGATTCACTCAGTTTTATAGAATTCTTCAGCAAAACTGTGAAATCAGAGTATTTTAGTAGTAGTAGACTCATTTTAAAAGAGAAACATTTAAATTTATAGTCTTGAAATCCTTCCATTCTAAGGCCCTGATCCTGAAACTGGATCAGTACAGGTAGATCCTCCAAGTAAACGGGAGAAAGGGTCTGCCTGCACAGATTTGATTGCAGGATCAGAGTTTTTGTGTTTTGAGTAAAATGAAGGGAAGGCCTAACCAAGAGTTTCTTCATGACAACAGAGCAATTGCAAGTATTTCAGCTATTGAGCCTGAAGACACTGTAACCAAGCCAAGTTAATTTCTGCTGTATGTATGCGTAATTCCACCAGAATTAACAGAGTTATACCTATGCTTATGCCAGCAGTGAATTTCAGACCCATATGCTTAACCAATGTTTGTGGTTCTGTTCCTGATAAGTGAAGGGTAGTTTAACTTGGTTAGGAGCTGGGTAAAAAATTTGTACAAATAGTTTATTTGCCAAAATAATAGTTTGATCAACTCAAAATTATTCAAAAACTTGTCAAATAGTTTAGGGCCAAACTTTTTTTATTGAGGACTCGGAGGAGGAAGTGGCCTCCCTTAAAACCTTAGCTCAGTGATTAGAGCACTCCTCTGGGCTGTGGGAGGCCTTTCAGTTCCTCCCTTTGCCTGATGTAGAGCAGGGATTTGAACTTGAGTTTCCTACATTATAGGAGAGTGCCCCAGCCACTAAGCTGTGGGATATTCTGGGGACAGGTCTTCCTCAATTTCTCCTATTAAAGCTGTTCCATTTTCTATGACTATCTGGTCATTAGAGCAGGAACCTGAATTTGAGTCTCCCATGTACTAGGTGCGTACGCTAACCACCAGGGTATAGATCCATTCTCTCTCTCTGTCTAGCTCAGGGCAGATCTACACTACCGCTTATGTCAATATAATGTACGTTGCTCTGGAGTGAAAAAGCCACCACCCTGAGCCACACAAATTACAGAGACCGAAGCACTGTCCACACCAGGGCTATGTCGGCGGGAGATGTTCTCCTTACAACATAGGTTCTGCCTCTCGCGGAGGTGTAGTAGTTATGGTGACGGGAGAGCTCTCTTACATTGGCATGGAGGGTCTTCACCAGACACACTACAGTGGCGTAGCTGTGCCAAAGTAGCACTTCTAGTACAGACTATTCCTCAATAACTATTAATTGTCATTTATATAGTAATAGGGACAGAGAGAGAGAGAGTGTGATTCTATAGCCTATGTTGTCATGGCACTCACCAAGTTCAAGTCCTGCTTGCTGTTTGTTTATTAAAAACTAGAACAGTTTTTAAGGGGGAAGGTTGAGAGAGCTGCTTCAGAATATCCCAGAGCTCAGTGGTTAGGTCTCTCTTCTCCAATATGGTGGACCCAAGTTCAAATCCTGGCTCTACACCCAGCAGAGGGAGGAATTGAACCTGGACCTTTCAGGTGAGTGCTCTAACCCCTGGGATGATGGTTATAAGAAGTCTGCTGCCACCAGCCAAAAAATTCAGAAGGATTCATTTGACTGGAAATTGATTGAAAAACATTTTGCTGAAATTTTTCAGTTTTTTTTTTTTTTTTTTTTTGCTTCAGTTCAACTCAAACCAAATTTTTTCCCCAGTTTTTCAGAACTGCCAGGGAACAGAAAAATCAATTATCAGCCTCTCTCTGAAGTTGGATGATTTGAATATTTTAAATCTGACACATTTATTGTGCCTTTTCTGTCTAGGATATGGATATGGGAAGTGGATCTTGCTACAATGATGCTTCCTTTCAAACCACTTCCAATCAGCAATCCTCTGTCTTAAGAGACCACTTTTAAAGTAAATCGAAGTTTTAAATACCTTTAGTTGAAAACAGCCACTACTAAGCAACTTTGGCAGTTTATTTTAATAGGTTTTCCTGGATTGAAATACAGGGGAAATTGGATATTTTCAAAATTGAAAGTGAAGTTGTATTATTCATAATGTGGCTAATTCAATATTGGTTTAACTACTGGTATAGTAACCCAAAATTATATAAGAAATAAAAACTATGATGTAACTTACCTTATAACAACTTTGAAAATATCCAGTTTTCCATGCATTAAAATGTGTTCCAAATAGTATAATCAGACTGTCTGTCTGTTTTTGTTTATATCACCGTAGCACCTAGAAGCCCTAGTCAGGAGCCAGGACCACATTGTGCTAGGGGCTGCACAGACACAGAACAAAAATGGTCCCTGCCCCTAAGAGCCTACAATCTAAATAAAGAGACAAATGGATGTAGACAAATGGTAGAGTATTAGTAAACAATGATACAGCATCGGTCAATATGATAGGCAGAGATCTCTGCACACCAGCAGATTAATGATCATCAAGTTTTAGGTTGGTTTTTTTTGTTTTTGTGTTTTTTTTATTTAGGCATCACAGCAAAGGAGAGTTTTAATGAGGTTTCTGAAGGAGAATAATGAAGTAATTTTACAAATGTTTATGAAGAGCTCCTCCCTAGTGCATGGAGCAGCATAGGAGAAAACACTCAAAAGTGGTTGTTTGAAAATTTAACAAATGGGCAATGAAGGCAGAAGCTGACTTCTCGATAGTGAATGAGATGGTAGCTATAGTGGGGATGGGTTGTGAAGGTCCTTGAAAGTGAAGATAAATACCTTTATGTTTGATGCAATGGAGAAAGGGTTGCCAGTGGAAGGATGCAAAGAGAGGAGTAACATGTTCAAAATGATGGGCTGGGAAAATGATCTTTGCGGCAGCATTCTGAAAGGATATGAGTGGGGCAAGACTGCATTTGTCAAGGCCAGAGAGAAGGGTGTTGTAGTACTGAGATGATGCCTGGATGAGAGCACTAGCTGTATGGATTGATGGGATAGGCCATATCTTAGATCTGTTATGCAGAAAGAATCAGCAAGGTTTAGATAAAGCCTGGTTAAAGGACCCAGAAAGATGTCAGAGTCAAAGATTTCAGAGTAGCAGCTGTGTTGGTCTGTATTCGCAAAAAAGAAAAGGGAGTACTTGTGGCACCTTAGAGACTAACAAATTTATTTGAGCATAAGCTTTCGTGAGCTACAGCTCACTTCATTGGTTGCATCCGATGAAGTGGGCTGTAACTCACGAAAGCTTATGCTCAGATAAATTTGTTAGTCTCTAAGGTGCCACAAGTACTCCTTTTCTTTTTAAGTATACAGACTAACATGGCTGCTACTCTGAAACCTATTATTTTCCATGTATCCATAGCACACTGTATTAGTACATTGTACGTCATGTTATATTTTTCTGTCTTCTTTTTTGTACTTCTATGAAAGTTGCTCCTGCAGTGAAGATTGTCGCATTTTATAAATAATCTTTATGCCATTGTTCAAGGGACTGACAATGTGTCATGGAGGCTTTCTCTTTCAGTGGTTTACATTTGGCCACAGACAGTAGTGACCAGTCACCATCTGATAGTGGTTTGGCAACGTATGTGGAATGAATTGGTGGTTTTCACAGATCCACAGAGTCAGGTCTATGCCCTAGTCCGTAACCAGTCTCATGGGAGTGACCACTTTAGTGTGCTGAGCCCTAGTAGTGCACACAGTTCTGAAGGGGCAGGCCCGTGGCCTCCAAGACAGGACCTTTCTGCTGTGAATTCAGCCAAGCTACACACCCGCAGGAGGCTTGTACTGTACCCCTTCACGGCGCAGTGCTCTGTGAGTATTTGCGGCTACAGTAGGTAGCCTTTTCAAAACAAGGTAATATATTAGTCACCTGGCCTATGGAATCTGAAAGTTCTTAGGTTAACAAAGAGAGGCAAAGGTTATATAGTCCATCCTGGCCAAGCCAGTGCAGTCAGCCAGCCAAGCTGGAATCCATTTCTGGCTCCAGCTCTCCCCCTTTCTCCTTAGTCCCTCTGTGAGAGCCCTCTGTGTCTCGAAGAAGCAGCCTTTATTTCAGCCACCTGACACCTTTCCCCTTTGTTGTATGCAGTGGTGTTGTAGCCATGTCGGTCCTGGGATATTAGAGAGACAAGATGGGTGAGGTAATCTCTCACCAATTGGTCCAATAAAAGATAAGTTTTTGAGCTACACAGAGCTCTTCCTCAGGTCTGGGACAGGTACTCCACAAAATAAGTCTTTCCTTAACCTCCTCTTCTGGTCTTCAAACAACCCCCCAACCTCTCCAACTTAATAATCGGAAGCAAGCTCCCCACAGACCAGGGTATGCCAACTCGGAGTAGCACCAGGCCCTGCCACAACAACAGTTGCAAAACTGGCAGACATGTCTACGCTGCTGCAGTGATCAACACCCCCAACAAAACACCTTTCAAGATCCCTGGGTCTTGCACATTACTATCACAACGTGTGGTGTACCTCATCCAGTGCACTAAATGCCCCAATAACAACTATGTGGGAGAAACCAGACATTCAATATGCTCGTAAAAGAATTCACACAGGAAAATGACAAAAGACAAAATGCCACATCACCTGTGGGTGAACACTTTTTTTCAAAAAGTAATCACTCTTTATCTGATCTATCAGTCCTCATCTTCAAAGGAAATCTGCACAACACTTTCAAAAGACAAGCCTGGGAGTTTAAATTCATAACTTTGCTAGATGCTATGTACAATTGTCTTAATAAAGACACTGGATTTATGATTTATGACAGCAATCTGTAATCCAATAACTCCCCATTTTTTTTCCATGACTACAGGGGTGTTAACAGGCCATGTCACCTTGAACAGTTCCTTAGCTTAAGTAGTTGGCATACATTCTATCACCTTATACACCTCTACCCCAATATAACACGGTCCTTGGAAGCCAAAAAATCTTACTGTGTTATAGGTGAGACTGCGTTATATTGGGGTAGGGAGAGGAACTGCTCCCCGCCCCAGCTCACCTCCGCTCTGCCTCTGCCTCCTCCCCTGATCGCGCTGCCGCTGCTCCACTTCTCTCTCCCTCCCTCCCTCGCAGGCTTGCTGCGCCAATCAGCTGTTTTGGCACGGGAAACCTGGGAGGGAGGGAGAAGCGGAGTGGTGGCAGCGCACTTAGGGGAGGAAGCAGAGGCAGAGCAGAGGTGAGCTGGGGCGGGGGTCGGGCACAGAGGTACCGGTTGCGGTAATGCGAATTCGGATATAATGAAGTAAAGCACCCCCCCTCCCCCGGCATGCTGCTTTACCGCGTTATATCCGAATTTGTGTTATATCAGACCGCATTATATCTGGGTAGAGGTGTATTTAGCTGTGACACTCAGTACCTTTCCCAGACCTGAGGAAGAGCTCTATATAGCATGAAAGCTTGTCTCTCTTGCCAATAGAAGTTCGTTCAGTAAAAGATATTACCTCACCCACCTTATCTGTTCTGTGGCTAAATGGGATTTCTGTCTTCAGGGTTATTGATTAGGTATCATTCATTAATATTCAATTTAAAAAATCCAATATTTAAGATGGAGAAATGTTGTTGTTTTTAAAATTAAATAAAATGTAAAATTGCTTTGTCTTGGAGTGAGATTATATTGGTAAAAAGTAATGGGACACTGTTTTACATTTTATGTGAATAGGGTTTAAATCTATCCACTTGAAACCTTAAATATAATTGGGTTTGAAGTTACTCCCCCCCCCCCGGCCCCTCCATGTTTCAATGAAGCCAACTAAATTGCTCATAGATTTTATTCTTATGTTTTAAGGTGTATTTCTCCAAAATATTCATTTATTGAATTTAAATCAGTGTGTTCTAGGACAATGGCCTCCAAAACCCCAGTTGGATTCATTGGGCTGGGTAACATGGGAAATCCAATGGCAAAAAACCTGGTAAAACACGGATATCCTGTTGTTGCATATGATGTATTCCCAGAAGCTGGCAAAGAATTTCAAGACTCAGGAGCCCAGGTATAATAACCAACTTTCTTTATTTTAATGTTAACTGTGCATTTGTTAAAATGGCTTTCCTTCTTAGACATTCTGAGTCTGGTACACATCAATAAGTATAATTTAAAACAACAAATTACTGATGTGATTATTTATTTTGATGGGCGGGTTGTAGTGGGAGAAAAAGAAAAGGGAGGGAAGGAAAGTAAATGATGGATATATGTTGCTAATTATAAAGTTAGTAAGCTGTTCTTCCCCCTCACCCCACCTCGCACGTGTGTATCTTGTGATAGCCTGACCCTGTTGCAGTCAATGGCAACACTCTCGTTGCTTTTTAATGGGTCCTGTATCCTAAACACTATCTTGCATGATTGTATGGTTCACACTTCAAAGCAAGAGTCTGTGATTTTTTTGGATGCTACAGGGCTCTTGGCACTTGCCCATTATTTGTAGGAGGACTAATGAGCACAAAAGAGCTAAAGACAAAAAATGTTGCTAGGGTAAGCGGAAACCAGAACAAAAATAATATTGTGGCTATTCAGCATGTGATATGACAAACAGTGGGGGGAAAATATTCGGCTGTTATAAGGGAAGTGTGAGTAGGTGCAAGGAATACCGTTCTAACTAAGATGTTTAATTGTTAGAGCTGATTGTAACTGTATTCTTAAATAGTGAAAATGTTACTATCAAGGTGTTCTGCAGGGCAGAAAACCACTAGTAATTGGACATCTAATTCCATCTGGTTTTGAATAATGATTTGAAGCTATAAGTGGATCAGTAACCTTTACAGCCTGTTTCTTGGCTTTTATTGTTTGCTTTTGTGATAGCACATAGGAGTCCCATGCATGGAATAGGGCACCATTGTGCTAGGCACTATACAAACACACCAACCAAAAAAAGACTGAAAAGTTGATTGAACAAAAGATATCAAGAATACAATGGGACTTGTCAAGGCTCACCATTCATACAATTCATTGTTGCCTTAGTAGTAGAATCCTTGGCATCAGCTGCAAGACTTAACATGAGATGTTAAGTGACTTTAAAGGTGAGCAGAAATGCTTTTAAAAGTAAGTAAAGCCAAAAGCCTGTTTATGCTCCTGAACACTATATTTAGTTTCAAATACGAATAACACACTTAAAAAACCCCTTGAAAATAATTTCCTCCTTTTCTTTCATAGGTGTAAATCCTACACCAGTAGATTTTGCAGGACTTGGAAACTTGAGTCCGGGGGGACCTGTGGAAGCTACTGCAAAAAGAACATTGGGTGGCAAGGGCTGCCTTTCCTTTGATTGGGGTGTAGGGTAGAACCAGCAGGAATGCCAGAGAAGAGAGCATGGAGCAGTGAAGGCTGTCAAATGTCCGTGTTCACTGCAGATGGTTCCTGCTACTGCTAGGAACTGTTGAGTGGGGCGGGGATGATGTGTCTTTGCCTGTCCACTGCTTCGTTCCCCAATTACTACAGTAGTCTCAGAAGCAGTCAACTGGGGAAGCAACTTATGACAGAAATAGGGTGGCCAAATACGCGTCCCCAAAATACTGGATGTTCCGGTGCTTCCAGGAACGTCACACTGCTGGGGTACATGTGAGGTCATGCTTGTTTCCCGCTATTTTTGAAAAAAGAAGGCTTTTTCCATGGACAGAATGAATGAACATTTACAGAAAGAAATATTGTTCAATGTCTTCTATACATCTGTCTATCCTGATACAGGCTCTGTCTGCACAGGAAATATGTATTACTGGATCAGTTCTAAAACTTATTCAGGTTTTTCTGAGTGGTGTGAATGGGGCAAAGATTTTAGTTTGGGATTTTTGTGTGTTCTTTTTAATGTATAAGACTGTCTTAACACAGCTTTGCCCTGCAACCATAACATACAGGCAAACTATTAAACTGAAGTGATTTTAACTTATGTACCCAGTACAGTGTAGATAGTGTGACTTTATAACGTCTGTAAAAGGACGGAAACAGGTTGCTGAATCTTCAGCTGTACTATCAGTATAAATAACTGACATTTCCACCCTTATCCACCACTTCAGACTTTCTCCAGGAGTCTCCTGGAATCAGGTCCTATCTCTCTGAGGATATTGAAGCCAAACCGGGAGATTTTAGGCCACTAAAAGTCCGGCAGTGCAGCGGGGCTAAGGCAAGTTCCCTGCCTGTCCGGATCCCGCGGCTCTCCCTGTGGCTGTTGGGGGAGCAGGTTGAGGGTCTTCATGTGTTGCTCCCGCCTCCAGCCCTGACTCTGCAGCTCCCATTGGCCAGGATGTGCTGCCAATGGGAGCTGTGGGGGCAGCTCCTGTGGGTGCGGACAGCGTGCGGAGCCCCCTGGCCCCCCCAGGTGCCACGGGGACATGCTGGCCGCTTCTGGAAGTGGCTCGTGAAGCCCCCTGGCCCCACTTACCTTGGGTGGTACAGTGGGCTCTGCCCCCGCAGCACCCATTGGCCACAGTTCCCAGCCAATGGGAGCTGTGGAGTCGGTGCTCAGAGCGGGGGCAGTGCATGGAGCCCCCTGTCTCCCTAGGGGCTGTAGAGACTTGCCGGCGTCTTCTGGGAGTGACGTGGAGCCAGGGGAGGCAGGGAACCTTCCTTAGCCCTGCTGCACAGCCACCTGGCAACCTCCTGAAGTAAGTGCCTCCCAAACGGAGCCCTCACCCCTCCTGCACCCCAGCCCTGAGTCCCCTCCAGCACTCAAACTCCCTCCAAGGACTTGTGCCCTGCACCCCCTCCTGCACCCCAACCCGGTGAAGGTGGGGGAGAGCAAGCGATAGAAGGAGCGGGGATGGGTCCCTGGGAGGGGGTGGGGCAAGGGGCAGGGCAAGGGTGTTCGGGTTTGTGTGATTAAACAGTTGGCAACCCTACCTGTCAGAAAGCTGGAAATAGTTCTTTCAAATAAGAAGCTGCATGCAAATCCAGATTAAAATTCTGGTGTAGCTTCCACTTATGTGATGGCTGTCATCTTGACCTGCACTGGGGATTGAATTGGAGACGCCCAGAACTAAAAGCATGAGTTTCTACTGCTTGAACTAAAGAAGGACAGACTCCCATCTGTGGATTGGGCACGGAGGGAACACATCATGCATACTAACCAGCAGTAAGCCCTTCTGCTGATATTGCTTCATTCATTCTACCTAGTGTCAATTTTGTGTTTTGGAATCTGTCTACCTCCTTTCACTGTCTGCAACTGTGTCTTACTGCTCAGCAGATACTGTATTGTGTATTTAAAACAAAAAGAAAAAAAAGTTAATCATTCTTTTGGGTAAACCCAGCTACCCAAGCTGTCCCATTTTTCCTTTTTCAACTTCTCTCTCATGGTCACTGTTTTAAAAGCAAGGAAAAAGCCTACCATCCTAAATAAGAGGTGATGGGCCCTATTGACGTTTAGAGTTTCATAAATACATTGTATATATGAGAGAGTAATATTTATATGTCCTTTTATGTCTTTACTTATTGTGTAAACTCATAGATATCCATTTGAGTAGGGATGGTTGGACTGGTTTAGGGTCAAATAAACTTGGACCCATATTTCATTTTTCACCAAACTATTTTTTTCCCCCTAACATTAACAGTGCCTTGTGATGCGGAAAGCCTTAATGAAATCTTTTTTTTTAAAAAAAGTCTAAAAAGCAGAATCTTTTATTTATGCTTTGTGATTGAGTTTATTCAGAAGTAGACAATCATACTATCAAGGATATTCTTTAGCATGAATGTGTGATATTTAGGCTCTTGAATAGATGAAAAAATTATAAAAGATCTCCCTTCACCTACTTCCTGCAAGTGATCCTACTATGATCAAAAGAACTACTTATGTGAGTAAGGTAAGCAGGATTGGAACCCTAATGGTCTCAGACCGGCTAACAGATTAAAAATTGTGTTTTACAATCTTTATGTTAATACATTCACCAACTCAAAAATGAAGATGGTTGGATGTGAAGGAAAAGAGACAAAGTATTTTCTTTACTGTTGTATCTCTTTCAAAATAACTTCAGTTTTAAAAAGTTTGAAGGCGCACAGAAATATTATTGGAAAGTGTGGAAAAACGTTATGGATGAAATTCTACCCCCCACTGAAATCAGTGGGAGTTCTACCATTGATTTCAATAGGGCCAGGATTTCACCTGCAGTGTGTGTGTTTTGTCTCCTGAAGATGCCGTGTCTCTGAGAATATCTTTTGTAACAGCTCAATAATTAGCAGGTGGACATGTTGAAACCTGTTTAGAAGTTTCTGGTGAGGGACATTTGAGCTGTTAACTTTTTACTTAAAAGCAAAAGCAGTTGTCAGAAACACTTCAGTTTGACTGATTTTTTGAAGACGAGGCTCAGAGAAGGAATGAATACCTTTTTTTTTCCCCAACAACTCCTTTCTGTTCATTGTTGCTGTAACTACGTCAAGTAAAATGTGAGATTGTTGTGGTCAGCAAATAAACTATTGCACTTGGACACCAAAACTTATTCATTTTTATGTTTGGGGGCTTTGGCTGATTTTAATTTTGCAACACTTCTCCAAAGATGAATTTCCATCCAGTCTGTCTTTGTGATGTAAGAAGCCTCCTACTATGAAAAAGGGAGTTAAAGTATTGAAAATAAGCACAAGTCTCTTAGGACTTATTTTAAAATGTCTTTTCTCTCTATACATTTAAAATTTTATTAGCAGTTGTCATTTTAATTCAATATTGAATTGTGAATGTTTTTTATACATTTTCTGCAATGTTTCAAATACAATGACTCAAATTGTAGCAATGAAGTTTGGTCTTCTGTCTTTTATGTGGTTTTGTCTTTTATTGTTGTCTGGACTTGTGTTTTTAAGTGTGATATGTCGGAGATTTTTCTCATGTTGCTTTTGTTAAAACCCAACTCTTAAGTTCCATCAGTAAGAAACTTTTCATGTAACAAATTGTATTTTGAGGTTAGACTATATGAATGCAGCTCTACTTGTGTTAATTTATTTTGCATTGTAATTGATATTATTGTTATGACCAATGAGGCATATCAGTGCCGTAAAATTGATTTTAATGATAAAACTTATTCTTGCACTCTAATTTTTCTATAAAGTAAAATTTTGTTTTCCTAATCTCGTATCTGGTCAAGTTATTTTATTTTGCTTGCTGTCCTTAATAGGCAGAAGATATTTAGTGTGTTGCTTGTCCTTGGGAATTTTTTACTTTTTCTCTGCAGCATGGGCTATGGTTCGCTTAGTCATCTCAGCATATCTCGCCAGTCAATTCCCTGTCATTTCAGGGGCCTCGGATATTGGTAGCATCTTGGTCTCTCCTATCCTCTGCCTGTGGCACACCACATCTTAGGGCTACACTTAAAATGCTGCAGAAGCACTGCTGTAGCGCTTCTGTGAAAACGCTATATATGCCAATGAGGGGGGTTCTTCTGTTGGTGTAGGTAATCCACCTCCCCAAGAGGCAGTAGCTAGGTTGACACCATGGGTTAGGTCTCAGTGGCATAGTTAAAAGAGGAGTACTTGTGGCACCTTAGAGACTAACAAATTTATTTGAGCATAAGCTTTTGTGTTGCATCCGATGAAGTGAGCTCTAGCTCACGAAAGCTTATGCTCTAATAAATTTGTTAGTCTCTAAGGTGCCACAAGTACTCCTTTTTCTTTTTGTGAATACAGACTAACACGGCTGCTACTCTGAAACCTGTCAAAAGTGGCATAGTTGTATGACCTAATTTCCTAATATAGACCAGGCCTTCATCTCTTGAGGACTAAAGTCATTGGGGTCAATATAGAGCTATTGGGGTGAAATTTAGTGGCCTGTGATATAGAGGAAGTCAGACTACATGATCTGATGGTCCCTTCTGGCCTTAAATTCTGTGGCACTTCAGGAATTATATTGCCTGCGACAGTCTTGCCCTGGCTGGTTTAGTCATTCTAATAGGTCTCTGTTATTAATTTACAACGTTGTTGGCTGTGTTTTTAGGGTTGGCTGCATTTACCTGTTCATAAACTGACTTCATTTGTAGGCAACAGTATGATTATGGCAAGGTGGAAACAAAAAGTCTGAAGATATCACTCTCTTTCACTTTGTGTATCAGTTTTGCTATTACAGTAATTTAAGATTGGCTGGGATGGCTTTGCTGTCAGAACTTTTCCAGAACTAACTGCTCTTTTTGCAGAGGGGCTTGGCCTTTGGAAGCCTCCCTGGCAGTCAGCCAGAACGTGTATGATGCTGCCAATATGTTCCTGCTGGCAGCGTTGGTAGCTTTAGTTAAAGCTAACCAGAGTGTGTTACTCTAAAATTAAATACATCTGTGGAAGGGGGGGGGTCTTTTCCTGTCCCTCCCAGTATCTATAGAAGGGAAGTAGGGGCAGTCATCCATGTGGGACTAATTCTCTAGTATTATGGGACTACCCCAGAGACAGTGTGATCATAATGCTATCCATGGATCCGCCAAGTTTGAGGGCTAACTAACGATCTACTGCAAGCACAAGGCCATCTATGCAAAATGCACCTCCACACACTGTCTCTGGGGTAGTCCCATAATATATGTGACAGGATCCTCCCATCAAATTTTTCTCCCTCCATCACTAGAGCTTGTCGAATGGTGTGGTCTGTTTCCTGTGTTTTCATTTTTGTCTAGCTGTTAAGTATGGTGCTTTAAAAGTCATTAAAGAAGATATATTTTCTTTGTCTTTTAACAGCAGTTACATTATTATTATTTATTATTTTTAAGGTAATGGATTCCCCAGCAGATGTAGCAGAAAAAGCAGACAGGATTATTACTATGCTCCCCTCCAGCCCCAATGCCGTAGAAGTTTACACGGGAGTAAATGGAATTCTAAAGTAAGAATTTGCTCTGTGCTAATTAATTTCCATTTATGATCAAGGCAGTATTGCTTTTATCAAGTGATTTTTCTATTGTTTTAACTAAATGCTGTGCCAGACATGCATTTAACTTATTTGTTTTTATCTGCTTGGTGGTGGTTGTTGGTTGATTTGCTAACTGTAGGATTCTTTCAATAGTAAATATTAGTTAAATGTCATTGGCTAAAATAACTTTATCTTTTATTAGCACAAGATTTATCTGTGAAGTTTAAAGGAGGGACATGATTTAAACGTGGTGTTTTTTTCTGAAAATAAGTGCATATTCCTATTGATATGATACATAGATGTTTTATAGTTCTTCTCCAGTGTTTCCATATCCATTGGCTATGAATCACTTGCTCAAGCATATATATATATATAATTTTTTTTTAAATCCTTTGGAGTCAGTAAATCCCATGTCTGGGTTAGATCTGAAATGATGCCATGTTGGCTCACGGTAGTGCAGAACATTACCATAGAATACCTGGACAGACTTTATTAATTGATTTTAATTTTATTTTAAATTTTTAACAAGTTTAGAAATCTTTGCAATTGACTCTTGCCTTATTTGAAAGACTAATTGATAAAGAAACTCTAGGACTTGTGAGTGGATAAAGAATGGCTAGATTATTGAAAAGTAAGAATCATTGACCTATCTAATATTAATCTTTTCTAACTCAAGACTGAATTCTGCCTTTGGATATACTGAAGGGCTTTTATAAAATCACCTTTTATTCACATTTTAGAATGTCCATTAATATGACTAATGGTACCTCATGGTTTTAATAACTACACAAGGCACAGTGTAAAAGGATTTAGTCTGCTCCTCTTCTTGGGTGTTTGGGGAATTCCTTTGAAAATATCATATCATTTAAACTGTGCCTTGAAGATGTTAAGATTTGGAGCCAGATTCTCAACTGTTGTAAATCAGCACAGCTCCATCTGTCCTTCTGGCTCACCTAAACTCCAATTCATAACCAGATGACACTCCATTAGGAACACTCTACCTCTAATTCATGTGTGGACAAATTCACCATTCAGGTACGCTCAATAGGGATGCTCCAATATATTGAAACACAAAGCTCTAGCCAGTCGCTGAGATGTTGCTTCCTAATCCATTTAGGGTTTTAAAGAGATGGATCAGGACCTTGAAATGAATCAGACATTGTAGTTATAGCTGGTAGGGGTCAGACCACTGGTATGATCTGTTTTAATCAGGAGTTTGGCTGCTACATGCTTAACCCTCTGAAGTTATTGGATGGTCTTCAGTTAATTCTACCTGGGGAAGACCCTAAAGTGTCTTATTTGGTAGTGGTTTGCTTATAGGTGACCATAGTTAGCTCTATGTTTGGTAGGAAGATCCAGAGTCCCTTGACTAGCCAAAGGCACTTCTGGCCATTGCTGCAATGAAAATACCAAGGATTAGCATCATCCCTAGCAGGATTCCAAGGTTCTGCATCATCTTGATTGGTGGGGGAAACCCTTGGTGTGTGAGGGTGGGAAGGGAAAGTGGTGAGTTCTACCCAGCTTCTTGAGGTTCTTCCTTTTTCTGATCAGTACCTCAGTCTTGTTTTTGTTTTGAGCTTGAACCTGCTATTTTCACCCAGGCCCTCAGTTTTATCAGGCATTCCAACTTGAATGGAGAATCTTTTCTCTACACATTGAACGAAGAGTACTTGTCTAATATTGATGATATTAGAGTCCATTAAAGTCTGTGCTACATCTACCCTTGCAACTGAACATGGTTACATGTGCATTGTTGTGCCATAACCCTTTCCCCATTGTCTACATTTGAAGCGCTGAAGCAGGTTCCTGAAGGAAAGTGCACAGCAAGAAAGCTAGCATGCATGAGGGATGTGGGTATGTACATACCTCTGCTGTGGCGTGGCATGACCCATACATGTTCTACAGTGCAGTATGGACAGGAGCAAGGGGCATGTTACCAGGTCACGAGTCTCAATGGTCCTCCAGGGCCGTTCCCTTTGCTGCCAGACCCTTATCCCCCATTCCCACCATTAGTAGCATCCTGCGCTGAGCACTTCAGAACATTTTTCTGCTGCACTGCTCTGTTAATCAGCACAGGCCATCATAGATCATGTTCCAAGAGCTGCCACCTGGTCTCTGGAGCATACCAGTGTGCTCATCAAGGTGTGATCAGAGTACACTGTCCTCCTCAACTTCAACTGAAGTGGCAGGAACATACACCTCTACTGGAAGATTTCACAGAGGCTGGAGGAGTTGGGCATTCACCAAACTCCGTCCCAGTGCTGGGATTTCTGGAAGTGCCTGAGGCTCCTGTACCCAGAAGGTGATGGACTGAAACAATCATTCCAGGAGGGGACCTAGCATGTGCCTATGCTACGATGAGCTGAACTAGGTGCTCCCCAGGGATTCAAGTACAGACCCTGAAGTGACTCATGACTACCTTCTCAAACTTGCCAGCTTCCTCATATGATGGGACTGAGGGGCAGGGCAAGAAGGCAGCAGGGACTGCCAAGGAAGCCCTGGGAGACCTGGAGGACGAGGAGCTTTTGATTCTGTACCTCTGCCCAGCAGACCTTGGTGAGGAAGCCTTCCCCTGAAGAGCCTGAGGAGGACTGAGACCCGCTGCAGGAACCAGAACCCAAAGCTGATAAGTTGCAATCTATCCCCTCTTGCTCTGGTGATACATGACTGAAGCTGCCCCACATCCCTACTCTACCTCAACCTGATCCCCAAGCAGGACATAGCTGTAAATCAATGATTTCAGTGAAATCCCATGAACCACTGTAATGCACTTAGCAGAAGCCATAGCAAAAGAATATTAACGAGCAGTCCCTATGTCTCTTCATTTCACTGGCAACAATGTGAACAGTGATAGTCCCTGGGCTGTGTGAACTGGGGGGGAAACAAATGTGTGTGTGTGTGTGTGTGTGTGGGGGGGGGGGGGGGGGAACAGTTGTATGACACTTACGGCTGGTCAAAAACCCCAAATCACCCCTCTGCTCACCTCCCCCTCCCCCCTTCTTTTCCTTTCCAAATGGGAGCCTGCAGAAGGGAAATGGGAGTAGTTGGTGACTTGGTGCAGGCCTTGTCAGATTTGGAAACGGAAAGGGAACACTTTGGTTGTCCGAGGAGCATCAGAGTGGTCTATTCTCCTTATGACCATTTCAGATGTTTCTGACCATTCCCAGTCCCTGGTATCTGACCTCTTCTGTGCTAAATCACTCTGCAGGAGCCAGGTGAAGCGGAAGTGGATGTAGGATCCTCTCTGGTAGTTGCACAAAAACAATCTTTAGCAGTGGAGAGGTGGCAGGCTTGTAATGTTAATCAGAAAGTTCAGGGAGGAAAATACACTTGCAGTGTGACTCTCTGCCCCTTCCAGTGCTGTTCGCTGGACATAGGGGCTGGACTTTCTAGTGCTTCAGGGTTGGCTAGGATGAACGTTCTTAGTGATTCTCGGTTCCTCTTGTGCCTGGGAACTGTCTACTAGCTTGGAATACGGTCGCAGTTGCCTCTCAGATCACCTCCCAGTCCTATAAGGAGAATTCAACAAATTTTTCATGCAGCTGAAATTCAAACTGGTTCTTCAGGTTTAAGGACAGGGCAAATGTTTGGTCCATCTTTATAGCTCCCCAAACCCCTCCACTCAGCAATACATAAATAGGTGGTCATTAGTAAAAACATCTCTCTGACATAGGTGGCTCAAGCCCCTCCACAGCACTAGAAGGACACCTTTCTTTTTTCATTTTGGTAGCTTGAAAAGTTCTATGTTCTCCAAAGCCTTTAAAGAACAAATAGATAAGTGGTGAAGTAACCCTGGAAAGGAACTAAACCCCATCCCAACCGGCCCCTCCATACACTGTAAACATTACAGCATTTTAATAATAGCACTGCAGGTATATTCCCATTATTACCCTTGGCGCCTTCCTTATGGGCTGCAAAAACAGTCTGAGAAGGAAAGAGACTAACAGTTGCATTCCCTGAGATGCTAAAAGGTATCAATATTGTGACCTTTGGCAGCACAGTTATATTAGGGGGGACAGGAGGGCTTCTTACATTCCTTCAAAGAAGAAATAAAATATAATGCAACCCACTCCACTGAGTTAGGGCAGGAGCAGTGTCCCAGAGATAGCAGATGAAGAAGGGCCTGGAGGACAGGGTCATTGGCATTGACAGAAGGAGCAGGAGCTGTTTGAGCTCTTTAGAGTGAGGGAGAATTGGGCCTTTAGGCAGGATGAGGCACTGATGAACTGGTTCCTGGATCTGGAGTCACACCACAGTGAACGGGAGTATGCCCAGAGAGAATGGGATTGTGAACTCACACAGCCACTAGAACAACTGGTGGCAGAATGGTTTCAGGGCCTGCCTGCCTGCCTCTGTGGCCACTGCTCCTCCCCAGGAACAGACACTGCCGCCTCCTCCCACAGCTGCCAAGCAGGCTGCTGCTGAGGATGTGGTGGATCCACCCCACTGTCCTCTCCTGGTGGTGGGGAAGAGCATGCTGGACACCTGTCACAACATCCTCCACCGGCACCTGAAACCCCTTGCAAGGGAATCCCCCAGAGCATGCAGGAGTGGAATGATTAGCCTGATCCAGTGGCTGGATCCCAGCCGATGTTCAGTCCCCAAACTCCACCTGGGCGTCATCGTTGTTTGCCCCCTTGCACAATATTCTACATCTGTTTCCTCCTCCTTCTGAGGGTGAGGGGAAGTGGAAGGACAAGGAAATGGGGCCACAGACAGTAATGTTTGGGAATTCGATCTTTTTGTTCATTTGTAGTGCCTGGTAATGTTTGTAGTTCTGTGTTCCATGTATCTCTTTAAATAAGTTTCTGTTCACTTCACTTGTGTGTTCACCTTGCTTTCTGAGTATGATCAATGGGATATTTCACACACGTTTGGGATGGGTCAGTGGGACTCGCAGGACGTGACTGAGAGTTCTGTAACTTTGGTACCACAGAAATGCAATTCATTCTCCATCTCTCGCCCCTAGCCTTTATTTTTTTTTATTTTTATTTTTTTTAAAGAAAAGCAGGATTCATGACTGTGAAATAACTGTTGCTGTCCAAAGCACCAGAATGGAAAATAGAGAAGTTAACTGAAATGTCTTTACGCTGTTGTTAATAACTTGGGCAACAATACAGATAGAAGAAACAAAACTAAATTAACATTGAAGATATCTGACACTGAGCTGTACTTTTATGACTCATCCTGCCTCACCCCCAAACTATCACCACTTGTAACCAGGCGTGAACTCATTCGAAAGAGTGAAGTGTTGTGAGCTCCGGTTTCAGAAAACATTGTGAAGAAGGAATGTGTGAAGCCCTCCACCCAAAACCTTACATAACTAGTTTTCAGTTATTTTAAGAATGATTAAGTGCTCCCCATAAAGCAGTTTCTTGGTCAGCCATCTTTGGTGTTTCAAATAGTTTTGGACCCAATCCATCCAATAACTGGTACTGCACTGCACAAACATTTGTCCTGCCAGCAGGCGCAGAACCGCATTGTCATAAACTTGCTCCATGCCTTCCATGCAGTTTGGCAGAGGTAAGGGGGAATTGCCATTGCCAAAGGTGTGAAGGTGCCATACAGTACCAGCAACAGGCAGCAACGCGGTTCCCAGAATGTCTCCTGTGATGCACAAGACTCTGGGTTATGGATTCTGATGGTATCTGATGGTAGCACTAACATCGTTTACCAAAAGGGACATCTGGATGTGAGTATATACCCGTCACAGCGTATACCCTGGCCAAGCACAGCATGTGTGGACACTCAGTGCGGGTACAGGGTACATGTGACAACAGTACATGGACAAGTACCTGGGGACAAGTGGAAGTGTAGACATAGCCTTAGAGACTCTTAATAGATATTGATCAGGTGTGTGGTTAGGACACATTGGACAGAAATCGTACTATACAGGCAAGGAGGAGGAGAAACTGTGGGGGAGCACCCCTTATCCAAACCAGAGAGAGGAGGGGGAACTCCCTTCCTTCTGTGTTCAGCGGAGGAGTGGGACACTTTTTCCTCCCTGCATTCCCTTGCCTCAATCCCTGACAAAATGGAAGGACAGAATTTGGCCCTGAAGGAATCTGTAGATTAGAACCTTTGGAGAAGAGCAGTTGCCCCCATGCTTTGGGACCTGTTCAGGTGAAACCTGATGAGTTTCCAGCATGGCTCTCTCCACAGTGGTGGTCTTCCGTGGGTGGATCAGTAGCACTTAATCATGTGTCAAAGGCAGCCAGTAGGTCTGTACTCTGACAGCGAGTTCAAGCTGTAGGGAACCTAGAATCCTGAAAGCAGTTAAATGCTACTGGAATTTCCCTCCTTCTGCCTTCTCGATTCCCATACCCAATAAAGGAAAGCTAGAGACTAACAGTAAGTGCCAGATTGTGTGTTGAGTGGTCATTTTTTGATAATAGGTTGGACTTCGACCATTTTTAAGGATTCTTCACTCTTGCCAAGAAAGCACTGATCCCAAGAGCTTAAGAATGATCCTAGTCATGCTCCAGATGTTTACATTTGCCAGAAGAGGTGTGGGTCTACATCAGTAGTTTTCAAACTTTGTGAGCTGAGCCCTCCCCTTTGAGTTACAATTTTTAGTTGTGTTCCCTCCGGGGGCGGCTGGCCAGGGCTCCTGTTGTCAGCTGGGCAGGGGTTACCAGTGCCCCCCAAACATTCCTCCATCCCACCCAGGGGTGCTCCACAGTTTGAAAACCTCTGGTATATATTCTGTGTGGTTGCACAGACTTCTATCAGTCCCCTGTTTGAGGGCTTGTTCTGAATCTGGAGGAAGGTAACCCAATGGTATCTTCAGAATTGGCTTTTGTTAGGCTGTATCCAAAGTAATCTCTCGAGTCTGTTTCTTCTGTTAAATAGGACAAGAACTTCATATGTTGGGTAATGTTTGAGTCTGGAGCTGTAGTATGGGCTAGAAGTCAGAAATGTTTGTATCTGTATATCCAAGAGCAAAATTTAACCATTTATATTAAACAGCAAGATGTTTGTGTACTTGCAACAATGTAAACACAGTGATACTTTGAATTTTATTTCTGTATTTGCACTGTACTCTAACTAGAAATTGGATACAACATATGATCGTAGAATTGGTTTTTATTGCCCAATATGTAGCTTTAAATTATTACCTTTTTTTTTTTTAATTGGAAATATGTGCTGTGTGAACTGAGTGTTATGGGTTGTTTTGAGCAAGAATTGCAGGTGGGGTCAGGAGGAAGAAGGCAAAGAAGCAGTCTGAATTTGATTTTTGACCCAAATATGGACCGCTGCCATTTTAAAGATCTATTTTGTGTGTGATATCTGCATTTTACTTTCTGTACATTTCAAAGGTGCAATATGAAAAATGAACTTGTCCATGCTACATACATTTACCAGACCCCCGTAGGGAAGGGAAAAAAACAAACAAAAAAACCCAACCCCCACAACTTTTTTCCATGTTGCTTCATGTTCCTCTTACCCATTTCAATCTGCCAGATTTACAATTTGTAATTATAGCTTTTATTTAGAGCAAGTTCTGGTGGTAAATACAAGGAGGTTGCTGCATTGAAAGAAATAGGTAATTCTGATCAGATACTTTTTATATGAAAGAAATTTGCTTATGGAAAGAAAGATCCATTGTGTATATAACTTTTTAAAAGTTTGAAGGGCGTTACATCTATATACAGTACTCTGCCATTCATTGCATAAACATATTTTAAGTCTGCCACATATAGAACTCTATATAATCTTAGAATTCTATAATGTATAGAATTTGTACCTAAACAATGCAAGTCGTCTCGATCCTTTGTGTTATAGTAGGGTTTAGGCAGAACATCCCTTTTTTGTTCAGTCTCATAAGGGTTTTATGTATCTGTTAGTCCATTTTAAGTGGTTTTGGATTATCGAAACCAAACAAACACCCAAAAAATAACCCAAACAAACCCACAACCCCGTATAATGAAGTTGAAGAGGAACATGTATATATGTTGGTACCTTAGCAGGTCTCACTCATTAGGATTTTAAGACTGTGATCTGAAAAGGATCCATGGCCACTTTTTTGCATAGAGTGCATCGGCTTTACTAGCCAATGACAGCAGTCAGAGATGTGGCCATGTGCAATTTCTACTTAGCTACAAATATTTTATTTATTGATATTGTGGTTTTTTTTGTTTTTTTGTTTTTGTTTTTGTTTTTAGGAAAGTTAAGAAAGGTTCATTGTTAATAGACTCCAGTACTATTGACCCTGCCATTTCAAAAGAACTAGCTAAAGCAGTTGAAAAAATGGGAGCTGTTTTCATGGATGCCCCTGTTTCTGGTGGTAAGTCTCTTTCCTAAATATATAATCCTGTACGTTATATAAGACATTTCTTTATGGGTGCATCCTACCTCCTCCCTTGCCCTTTTTTTTTTTTTTTTTCCCCTCCCCTTTCTTGTTGTTGCTATGAGCAACTCTTTGTGCTATATCCTGGCACAGTTGCTACCCCTTTTTGTTAATGTTTTTTATTTCCTCCTCCTATCCTTTATTTGTCCACTTGTATAGATATATTTTTCTTGATTTTGTTAATTATTTTTAATGCTCTTGGGCCTGCCTGCCTCCCTCAACACATGCATTGGCACACACAGTTGCTTCAGGGTGTGGTATTTGGCCCCCTCTAAAGGCTGGGTGGGGCATGTTACTTATTGTGCTCTCTTGGCTGAAAGGAGTGCTGCAGCAACAGAGAAAGGTACCTTGGGCTTGTAGGCTTCTGCCTGATCTTGAAGCCTGGTACATTTCTGGTGTTTCCACAGCCAGCTGCATTAGAGTCTCCTGCAAGAGCAGGGAGGGAAGGCTGATGGCCTTCAAGAAGCTGCCTGTGACTTTACCTAAAGCCTTAGCTGCACATTTTGCTGCAGGGGTTGTGTAGGCTGGATCTCATGGAGTCTTCTCTCAGCACCATGGTCCTTTCTTTTGTCCCAAGTTTCCTAGGACAGCACTACCTAGTAAGCAAACTAGTTGCACACACCCCTCCTAAAAACAAAACAACAAACAAACAAAAACAACTTCCTGTTTGGGAAATGTTAGCTTAAAGTTTAGGGCGTCAGTCAAATGATTTAAAAATAAAAAGGCAGGACAGTTTTTAAAAATGATTTTTCAAATGTTTATGTAGAACATACTAAATGTATCTCATAACGGCTAACAGAGGAGATGTAGCAAACTTTCTTTTGTCTCTGGTTTGGAAATTATTGGAATGTGTATATGTAATATTTGTATACTCTTGAAGTTGGAGACTGATACCTTAGATGTTAGTATTGCCTGGGTCAGGAGATACTTTTTTAAAATATGCAAGTCTTTCCCATTTTCTTGGGTAAAATTAGGTGTTAATAATGATACTTTTTAGTGTGTGTGTGTGTGTGTGTGTGTGTGTGTGTGTTTTTTTTAAAGCCTAATTCTTGTCTATATTTTTTACAACCTGCAACAAAGCAAAGGCAGTCTTGAAATTTAAAACAAAAAATACCAGACAGTTTTATTGAACTATTTGGGACAATCATTCTTGGCCATCCAAAGTTTAATTGCAGTTCTACTCTAAAAATAACTCTGTAAATGGCATTGTGTGGTTTCATATTTATTATCTTTTACTGACTTCAGATAAAACTTTCTTAGTTTACAAGTAAAAAGATGTTCCTTTTCCCCCTTCCTCCCCTCCAACCTCTCCAAGCTGGCAGTCTTGCAAACTGGTCCTTGGAGCTGAAGTTCAAACTGGGTTCTTCTAGTTTGTATATAATCACGATGATAAAGAGTCTGCAAGGCCAAATTCTGCTTTTACTCTGTGCAGCTTCATTCCCTTCAAGATCTAACTGAGGCTGAATTTGGCCATGGAATTGGAATTTGGGGGCCAACATTTTTCTCTGTTTTTATGAACAGAGGGTAGAAAAACTCAGAAGATATCAGGTGACAGGATGTGGAAGGAAGGGTTCTTACTCCACAGCCAAAATATGTTTCTGATTTGTAAAATTAGATAAATTGTTAGCCTGGGAATAGATATTCCCCCCCATCACACTTTTTTTTTTTCTGTTTTTTGCATAATCTTTTTCTAAACATAGCAGTGGTTCTCAACCTATTTACCATTGTGGGCCGTATATGCAGCTCTCTGTGTGATGTGGGCTGTATCCACGCAATATATATACTATCTGTCTGGCCCTGATGATGTCACATGGGCCGCAGCTGTGTGCTGATTGGGCTGCAAGCAGATTGAGAACCACTGAAACATAGTCTGTCATGTTTATCTGTTTGGCAGCATTGAGACTTTTTATGTGGTTCCCTTTTGTTACACCACTCCAAATATAATTTCACAAATTATTTGCCTGCTAGGATTGGTTATCTTCTGAAAGTGTTCCATGTTCTTTTTCTACCCAGAACTCACTGAGGTCATTTATATTAAAACATTCCATTCAAACTATTGTATTGGCTGCTTTTTGTTGCTTGGGAATATAAAATGGAGATCTGGTTAAAGCAATAAGAGATAGATAGAATTTTTATCTGAATAAAAATTCTTTCACTTAGTTTGTAATGCTAATAAAATACAAAATATCATGAGCAACTTAGCATTTTTTGGGAAGGGAATCAATATTTAGCTTTCTAGTAGATAAAGATAACATTAACTGTACAAGATATAACTTGGCACTAAACCAAATGAAAATGGACAATTGCAGGGTATGTTCTATGTTAAGTGCCACATTAGAAGAATTAAAAAGATAAAGAATTCAGTAATAAAACATAACATTAAGCAGTAAGTCATAAAAGGATCTTTGGAGGAATTACTGTATATCTTGATTGCATTATTTAATATTGGTCTAATGACCAACAGAAGTACAGTACTTCCTCGAGAAATCTACAGGCCTTGTTTTGAAATGCAGTGATGTGGGGGTTGGGGATGGCAGGCAAGAGACAAGAACAATCATCCTTGTACCTGTGTATTTACAGTGCATTATTGACAGATGGTTCCACTTGTGCCCAGGGTTATGCTGTTTCCTAATGGAAGTTAATATTTGTCTGTTTGTGAAAGCATAGTTTATGTTCCAAATAATCTTTTGGAAATCATTTGGGCTGTAGAGCTCATGGAGAAAATGCTGGCCTTGAGTATATGAAGTTGGTGGTTTCAAATGAAATGAATACATATGGCCTCCAGTTTGCAACATTAATTTGACAGTTTATTTGCATTTTGTGCTCTCTCTTATAAGGCTTACTTCAGGACAGACCTAGAATTTCATGGAGTAGTGACACACTTTCTTGGCTGGTGAGAAACTGGTATGTTGTACACCAGTAATATGCAGACCTCAGTGGTTCAGGAGCCACATTGGCGATCAACATTACCCAAAAGAGCCACAGTAGTGTGAATTCATTGTTTCGTTTACTAAAGTACTGTATATTGTAGTTGATAAAATAATAATAATTGGGCAGTCAGTGAGAATGGTGTGTGCGCGTATGTTTGTGTATGTATATATATATTTCGAGAGAGAGAGAATATGAATTTATATGCGATTCTCACAGCAAAATGAATGACCAAATATTTTTATCAACTACAAGTGGTTAATGACCTAGTAAAAGCATCCTTGTTGGTTAATAACGTAGACTGGTTTAATGATTAAACCACACAGTGTTTTAATATCATGTGCTGAAAAGAGCTGCAGGAGATGCATTAAAGAGGAAATTGCAGCTTTCGAGCCTCAGTCTGAGTATCACTGTTATACACACTTGTAGCCTAGATTCAGGAGTTTCTAACTGGAAATTAATACACAAACCCGTTACAGTGTTGTATTAATTAATTTTGGAATATACTTCTCATCCCCCCTGTTGCCTGCAGATTTAATTATTAATACTGTCTAGAGATGGCAATCACTTTACATTGGGGATTAGGATCATTGGCAGGTCTATGTGAGAAAGTTTTGTATCATCATTGCCAGCACTGTATTCATGTGAATAAAAACAGATGAGTTCTATTGCTTGCTCTTTAGGAATATAAATATTCCATGCCTAATGAGGATGCAATGAAAACCAATAAATGTCTATTACAATTAGTCTAATAATAAATTGATCCTTTTTTTCAGTTGGGCAATTTTGGCTTGGCAACTTTACTATAGGTTCCTATAAATACAAATTATCATACAAAGAAGAAATCGGTGGCACTTTGTGCAGGGTAGGATATTTCATCATGAGTCAGGCTGTCAAAATCTAGTCCTTAACATCATGACTTCATTGACTTCGGTGGAGGCAAGATACAGCCTTGAGGTGTAATAATGATTTAACTCTAAGTGGATATTGTACCACACAAAGCCCTGTTCTACACTACAGGGTTAAGTTGAATTAAGCCATGTTAGATCAATTTTAAAATGAATGCGTCTACACAACCAACTCCATTCTGTCTATCTAAAGGGCTCTTAAAATCTACTTCTGTACCCCTCCCCAGGGAGGGGAGTAGTGCTAAAATTGACCTTGCTGGGTCGAATTTGGGGTAGTGCAGATGCAATTCAATGGTATTGGCCTCCAGGAGCTATCCCACAGTGCTCCAATGTGAACTCCGATGCACTAGCCAGGTACACAGGAAAAGCCCTGGGAAATTTTGAATTTCATTTCCTGTTTGGTCAGTGTGGCGAGCTCAGCAGCACAGGTGACCATGGAGTCTCCCTAGAATCGCAAACAAGCTCCAGCATGGACCGAAAGGGAGACACTGGATCTGATTGCTGTATGGGGAGAAGAATCTGTGCAGGCTGAACTCCAATCCAAAAGAAGAAATGCTAATATATATATGCCAAAATAGCACAGGGCATGGTGGAGAGAGGCTACAACAGGGACACACAGCAGTGCTACGTGAAATTTAAGGAGCTCAGGCAAGCCTACCAAAAGACAAAGGAGGCAAAAGGTCACTCGGGTCAGAGCCCCATACATGCTGCTTCTGTGATCAGCTGCATGGCATTCTGGGGGGGACTCTACCACTACCCCAACACTGTCCATGGACACCTGCAAGGGGGGAGTCTCACGCAACAGGGAGGAGGATTTTGTGGATGAGGAAGAGGAGGGGAATGCACAGCAAACAAGCAGTGAATCTGTTCTCCCTGGCAGCCAGGACCTTTTCATCACCCTGGAGCCAATACCCTCCCAAGGCGGGGTCCCGGACCCCGGAGTAGGAGAAGGCAGCTCTGGTGAGTGCACATTTGTACCTACAGTACAGGGTTTAAAAGCAATAGTGTTTAATGTTTTCCCTGAAGACTTGGGATGCATTCACGGCCAGTACAGCTACTGGAAAAGTCTGTTAACGTGTCTGGGGATGGAGCAGGAATCCTCCAGGAACATCTCCATGAAGCTCTCCTGGAGGTACTCTGAAAGTCTTTGCAGAAGGTTTCAGGGGAGGCCTGCCTTATTTCACTTTACCATGCCATGCCAAGCCAGTAGCAAGTCTTGAATCTACTGGAATTTGCAGCACAAAGCATGTCAACGAATGATCCTGGGTTTTGGTCACATTCAAGCAACATTCGGTCTTTATCTTTCTGTGTTAGCCTCAGGAGAGTGATATCATTCATGGTCACCTGGTTGAAATAGGGCAATTTTTGTAAGGGAACAGTAAAATGACCCTGTTCATGCTGGGTTGTTTGTGCTTGGCTAAAAGGGATCATCCCAGAGAATACCACGCGGCATGGGGAGGGGTGAAGGGATCATCCCCAGCTGTGGAGTGGGGGGAGGTGTGTGCTGCACATCCATCCGAAAACCGCAGTCCCTCATTTTAAATGTGAAACCGAGCCGGCATTGCTTGCTATGGGAAAGGATGGGGCTGCAGTTTGAAACTATTCCCACATGTTATGAAGGCGTAAGAAGTCAGCCCTGCGTAACATGGCTGCCTGGAAATCGAATTCTGTTGCCCATCCGTTTGTGATGTGTCACCATACCAGCAGGTGCTCAATATAAAGGGCAAAATGTAACCTTGTACGTAAAGCACTAGTGCTGTCTGCTGTGAATTGCTTGATTCACTGTGAAAGAATATCTCTTTTTTTGTTTTCAGAAATGTATCATCTTAAATTTTACTCTCCCTTTTTATCTCCCCCCCCTCCCCCCCCGGTGCAAATGTTTCTATGCTCCCCCTATCATCTCTGTCCCTGAGGTTATTGCAGATTAGAAGGTGGAAAAAAAACACACACACAAAAACGCACTCACGATGACATGTTTTCCGAGCTCATGCAGTCTTCCTGCATTGATAGGGCGCAGCTTAATGCATGGAGGCATTCAGTGGCAGAGGCCAGGAAAGCATTAAGTGAGCGCGAAGAGCAGAGGCAGGAGGCGATGCTGAGGCTAATGGGGGAAGCAAACTGACATGATGAAGCGTCTGTCAGAGCTGCAGGAAAGCCAACAAGAGCACAGACCCCTGCTGCATCCATTGTATAACCTCCTGCCTTCGTCCCGAAGTTCCATACGTTCCTCACCCAGATGCCCAGGAATTTGTGGGGGGAGGCTCCGGGCACCCAGCCACTCCAGAGGATGGCCCAAGCAACAGAAAGCTGTCATTCAAACAGTTTTGATTTTTAGTGTGGCTACAATAAGCAATGTGGCCTTGTCCTTCCCTCTTCCAGCACCCCACCCCACCCGGGCTACCTTGTCAGTTATCTCACTTTAATTAATAAAGAATGTTTCAAAACAATAGTTTATTTCCTTTGCCAGCTGTGATCAAAGATGGGGAGGATGGTTGGCTTACAGGGAATTAAAATCAACAAAGGGGGCGGGTTTGCAGCAAGGAGAAACACACAGCTGTCACACCATACCGTGGTCCATCAAGTAACTGGTTCTCAAAGCCTCTGTGACGCGCAGCGTGCCTCGCTGTGCTCTTCTAATCCCCCTGCTATCTGGCTGCTCAAAATCTGCTTCCAGGCTATTTGCCTCAACCTCCCATCCTGCCATAAATGTCTCCCCCTTACTCTCACAGATATTATGGAACAGACAGCAAGCAGCAATAACAATGGGGATGTTGGTTGCGCTGAGGTCTAACCTAGTCGGCAAACAGCACCAGCAAGCTTTTAAATGTCCAATGGCACATTCTACCACCATTCTGTACTTGCTCAGCCTGTAGTTGAAATGCTCCTTACTACTGTCCAGGCTGCCTGCGTATGGCTTCATGAGCCATAGGAGCAAGGGGTAGGCTGGGTTCCCAAGGATAACTATTAATATTTCAACATCCCCAACGGTAATTTTCTGGTCTGGGAAGTAAGTCCCTTCTTGCAACTGCTCAAACAGCCTGGAGTTCCTAAAGATGCGAATGTCCTGCACTTTTCCGGGCCATCCCATGTTGATGTTGGTGAAATGTCCCTTGTGATCCACCAGTGCTTGCAGCACCATTGAAAAGTATCCTTTGCGGTTTACATATTGGTTGGCAAGGTGGTCCGGTGCCAAGATAGGGGTGCATTCCATCTATCGTCCCACCACAGTTAGGGAACCCCATTGCAGCAAAGCCATCCGGTATGACCTGCACATTTCCCAGAGTCACTATCCTTGCTAGCAGAATGTCAGTGATTGCATTTTTCAGAGTAGCAGCCGTGTTAGTCTGTATTCGCAAAAAGAAAAGGAGTACTTGTGGCACCTTAGAGACTAACAAATTTATTAGAGCATAAGCTTTCGTGAGCTACAGCTCACTTCATCGGATGCATTTGGTGGAAAAAACAGAGGAGAGATTTATATACACACACACAGAGAACATGAAACAATGGGTTTATCATACACACTGTAAGGAGAGTGATCACTTAAGATAAGCCATCACCAACAGCAGGGGGGGGAAGGAGGAAAACCTTTCATGGTGACAAGCAGGTAGGCTAATTCCAGCAGTTAACAAGAATATCAGAGGAACAGTGGGGGGTGGGGTGGGAGGGAGAAATACCATGGGGAAATAGTTTTACTTTGTGTAATGACTCATCCATTCCCAGTCTCTATTCAAGCCTAAGTTAATTGTATCCAGTTTGCAAATTAATTCCAATTCAGCAGTCTCTCGTTGGAGTCTGTTTTTGAAGCTTTTTTGTTGAAGTATAGCCACTCTTAGGTCTGTGATCGAGTGACCAGAGAGATTGAAGTGTTCTCCAACTGGTTTTTGAATGTTATAATTCTTGACGTCTGATTTGTGTCCATTCATTCTTTTACGTAGAGACTGTCCAGTTTGGCCAATGTACATGGCAGAGGGGCATTGCTGGCACATGATGGCATATATCACATTGGTAGATGCGCAGGTGAACGAGCCTCTGATAGTGTGGCTGATGTGATTAGGCCCTATGATGGTATCCCCTGAATAGATATGTGGACAGAGTTGGCAACGGGCTTTGTTGCAAGGATAGGTTCCTGGGTTAGTGGTTCTGTTGTGTGGTGTGTGGTTGCTGGTGAGTATTTGCTTCAGATTGGGGGGCTGTCTGTAAGCAAGGACTGGTCTGTCTCCCAAGATCTGAGAGAGCGATGGCTCGTCCTTCAGGATAGGTTGTAGATCCTTGATGATGCGTTGGAGGGGTTTTAGTTGGGGGCTGAAGGTGATGGCTAGTGGCGTTCTGTTGTTTTCTTTGTTGGGCCTGTCCTGTAGTAGGTGACTTCTGGGTACTCTTCTGGCTCTGTCAATCTGTTTCTTCACTTCAGCAGGTGGGTATTGTAGTTGTAGGAATGCATGATAGAGATCTTGTAGGTGTTTGTCTCTGTCTGAGGGGTTGGAGCAAATGCGGTTATATCGTAGCGCTTGGCTGTAGACAATGGATCGAGTGGTATGATCTGGATGAAAGCTAGAGGCATGTAGGTAGGAATAGCGGTCAGTAGGTTTCCGATATAGGGTGGTGTTTATGTGACCATCGCTTATTAGCACCGTAGTGTCCAGGAAGTGGATCTCTTGTGTGGACTGGTCCAGGCTGAGGTTGATGGTGGGATGGAAATTGTTGAAATCATGGTGGAATTCCTCAAGAGCTTCTTTTCCATGGGTCCAGATGATGAAGATGTCATCAATGTAGCGCAAGTAGAGTAGGGGCATTAGGGAACGAGAGCTGAGGAAGCGTTGTTCTAAGTCAGCCATAAAAATGTTGGCATACTGTGGGGCCATGCGGGTACCCATCGCAGTGCCGCTGATTTGAAGGTATACATTGTCACCAAATGTGAAATAGTTATGGGTCAGGACAAAATCACAAAGTTCTGCCACCAGGTTAGCCGTGACAGTATCGGGGATACTGTTCCTGACGGCTTGTAGTCCATCTTTGTGTGGAATGTTGGTGTAGAGGGCTTCTACATCCATAGTGGCTAGGATGGTGTTTTTAGGAAGATCACCAATGGACTGTAGTTTCCTCAGGAAATCGGTGGTGTCTCGAAGATAGCTGGGAGTGCTGGTAACGAAGGGCCTGAGGAGGGAGTCTACATAGCCAGACAATCCTGCTGTCAGGGTGCCAATGCCTGAGATGATGGGGCGTCCAGGATTTCCAGGTTTATGGATCTTGGGTAGCAGATAGAATACCCCAGGTCCTGGCTCCAGGGGTGTGTCTGTGCGGATTTGTTCTTGTGCTTTTTCAGGGAGTTTTCAGGCTCGTTCACCTGCGCATCTACCAATGTGATATATGCCATCATGTGCCAGCAATGCCCCTCTGCCATGTACATTGGCCAAACTGGACAGTCTCTACGTAAAAGAATGAATGGACACAAATCAGACGTCAAGAATTATAACATTCAAAAACCAGTTGGAGAACACTTCAATCTCTCTGGTCACTCGATCACAGACCTAAGAGTGGCTATACTTCAACAAAAAAGCTTCAAAAACAGACTCCAACGAGAGACTGCTGAATTGGAATTAATTTGCAAACTGGATACAATTAACTTAGGCTTGAATAGAGACTGGGAATGGATGAGTCATTACACAAAGTAAAACTATTTCCCCATGGTATTTCTCCCTCCCACCCCACCCCCCACTGTTCCTCTGATATTCTTGTTAACTGCTGGAATTAGCCTACCTGCTTGTCACCATGAAAGGTTTTCCTCCTTCCCCCCCCTGCTGTTGGTGATGGCTTATCTTAAGTGATCACTCTCCTTACAGTGTGTATGATAAACCCATTGTTTCATGTTCTCTGTGTGTGTGTATATAAATCTCTCCTCTGTTTTTTCCACCAAATGCATCCGATGAAGTGAGCTGTAGCTCACGAAAGCTTATGCTCTAATAAATTTGTTAGTCTCTAAGGTGCCACAAGTACTCCTTTTCTTTTAGTGATTGCATTGGCTACTTGGATCACAGCAGTCCCCACAGTAGACTTGCCCACTCCAAATTGATTCCTGACTGACTGGTAGCAGTCAGGCATTGCAGGCTTCCACAGGGCTATCACCACTTGCTTCTCAACTGTCAGGGCAGCTCTCATCTTGGTATTCCTGAGCTTCGGGGTAGGGGAAAGCAACTCACAGAGTTCCATGAAAGTGGCCTTATGCATGTGAAAGTTTTGCAGTCGCTATGAATCATCCCATACCCGCAACACTATGTGGTCCCACCATTCTGTGCTTGTGCAGTCTGTGGGCCCAGAATTGGTGTTCCACTGTATCAACCAGCCCCACTGCCGTCATAATGTCCCAATTGCCAGAGCCCAGGCTTTCAGGAACATCCGTGTCCATGTCCTCATCACAATCGTCCTCATGGTAGTATCTCTTAGCCCAGTTCTGCACATATTCCAGGATAATGCACGAGGTGTTTACAATGCTCACAACAGCAGAGGTGAGCTGAGCGGGCTCCATGCTTGCTGTGGTATGGCGTCTGCATGAGTGATCCAGGAAAAAAGGCACGAAACTATTGTCTGCCGTTGCTTTCACAGAGGGAGGGAGGAAGGAGTGAGAGACGACATGTACCCAAAACCATCCTTGACAATGTTTTTACCCCATCAGGCATTGGGAGCTTAACCCAGAATTCCAATGGGCAGCAGAGACTGCGGAAATTGTGGAATAGCTACCCACAGTGCAGTGCTCCATAAGTCAATGCTAGCCACGGTATTGAGGACACTCTGCCGACTTAATGCGCTTAGTGGAGACGTACACAATTGACTGTATAAAATCAATTTCTAAAAATCGAATTCTATAAAATTGACCTAATTTCATAGTGTAGACATACCCTAAGCCACAGATAAACTCTTCTCCCATTGCGTCGTATATAAAGGAAAGTATTCGATGTATATCAAATAACAGAACAAAACCAAAATATTTTTTTAATGAAATTACAGGATTCTGATTTTACTGTTCATAGAACATTGAGGCTTGCAGCTCACAGTAATACTTTAATATATTGAATTTAATACGTTTGCAAACTATATATTGTGGCAGAGCTCTGACCTTGTCCCTGTGGGTCCCGTGCTTCCAGGCAGTTTATGCTAGCTTCAGAGGCTCATTGCAATCCTCCACGTAGCCCTTCTCTTTCTAGGGCCAGAGATACAGTCTACTGAGCCCTTTTCATCATAAACCAGCAATAGCGGTTGGTGAGAGAATTCCCACAGTCTCTGTTGCTCCTACGGCCTTATGCCAAAATAGTTTATCCTCCTGACAGGGGCCTATTTTCCCCTCCCAGGAGGTGTTTCTGTAGTGGTGGGTTGGGGGGAACCCGGGCTCACCCTATACTCCGGATTCCGGCCCAGGGACTCTAATGGTAGCAGCTGTTGGTAGCCAACCTTTTACTGCCAGAGTTGCTACATTTCCTTGGGCCACTTCCCACAGCTCTCCTGCTTCTCCCTTCTTCACCCTTTCCTTAGGGCTCACTTACCAATGACTTGAGGGTGTCTTCATTAACCAGCCCTTCAGCCACACTTCCACTCCCTGGCTCCTCTCTGCCTGATTGGAGTGAGCCCTTTTATATTATCAGAGGGACCTTAATTAGAGTCAGTTGGTCATATTAGTGTAATGGCCTAACCTGACTCTTTGCAGGTTAATTGGAGTCAGGTGTTCTCATTAGCCTGGGACAGCCCCTGCTCTGGTCAGTCAGGGAACAGAAAACTCTTAATTCAGTGGCCGGTACATCTGCCTTCTGCTACTCTGCTGTACCCAGCTGGCCTGGGTCTATCACAATATTTTATGCTGTGTCTAAAACTACATCTGATTAGAGTAATGTAAAATAATGTTTTATAATTTCAAAAGTAATTTGTTTCATTATCAATGTTGTAAACCTCTGTATTTAACTTTTGACATACAAGAATATAATTATTTTAAAGATTAGTGGAAAAAATCCAGGAGAAGATACCCATTCGCTCCTCTACTCAAAATACTTGGTGTTGCAGTCTCTTAAAGGTGGTATATAAAAACAAAATCCATGAGCTTGTTTGGTTTTTAATTTCCCAGAGTTGTAGGCAAGACTGTCTCCAGGAATGTGTGAAGTATTGTCACTCTGACTATGACTGGGTTTTCCTTCACCACATACTGCAGCCTTGATACTTTTATGTCTCTTGTGAGAATCCATGGAAGATGGTGGTCTGATGCTGATTTAAAAAGGGTTGTGAAACATAGAACAGTTCTCATGCTAACTTGGTGATTAAGGAGGGGGCAAACCACCAGGATATTGGAACATCATTGTACATCTCCAGGCTGAAAATGGTCACACAAGGGTAGAGTTCCTTTTTCCACAACCATCCCAAAATGGATGTAGTGGATTTCCCTTTTCTTTGCCTTCCACCAGCTTCTACTAACCATTAAACAATTTAAGGTGCTCTTACTGCAGCACCTGAAACTGAACTTTTTGACTTCATAATGCTTTTTCCAAATAGAAGAAGTTTAATATTTATAGTTGATCATAGCATCCAAGGCAGAAAATTGGCATGGTCAAATCCCATATCAGGTGATGGAAATACACTAGCCATAAAGTCAGCTGTAGTAAAAAAGTCCAGTATGTATTTTTCCCAAGTGAAGCGAAGCTGACTGCACCATTGCAGTAACTGCTAAAAATTATGTGCTGAATCAGTGGATGCCAGAGCAAATAAGTTAGCACTACCCTAAGCAACTATGCCTCAGTATTTTGATATGACCAGTTCAGTAGTTGTACAAGCTGATGCCTTCATAGGGACATGCTTAATACAAGCAAACAGGCCAGTAGAGTATACCTTAAGAGGACTCGAAGCAGAACAAAATTATGCACAAGTTAAAAGAGAGCTGCGTTCATGCAATGTGAAAGTTTCAGCAATTTGTTTTTGACAAAACAGTCCTGGTTCAATTTTTTGTTTCATTAGACAAACTTTCAAAGATGTAAGGATTTTTGTTTTCTAAAAACTAATTATTTTTTGAGTGCCTGCGCCCTATTTCTAATGCCACTGTCCACATGTGGTCCTTTAAACTCCATAATTTTTGGATTTGTCATCTCTGCTGTGAGAGAGACAGTACTCTTTGTTCTAGCATATGGAGAGAGGAGGCACTTCAGTTGCCTCCTCAGAGGGTTTGTGTGTACGTGTTTCTGTTTGGAGTAGAAACTAATTATGAGGATCTTTGGAACAATACCCAGAAGAAGGAACATCTTCAAAACTATTTTATTTGTTTTCGGTCATACCATCTAACCCTTTTTCTTATTGGCAAGTCTATCATAAGTGGAAGAAGATGCTCCTCTGCCCACTTCCACTTCTTGCACTACTGATATTTCTGGATTTATGCCTTGTTTTATAACTCTCATGGATGTGCTCCAGCCCACTTCACAAACCTTGCCCCCTATACAGATGGCAACAGTAAAATCTGTACTGCTCCTGACATTGGGAAGAGCTTTCCCATCTCTCTGTCTCCCTCCTCTGCTTGCCCCTTTCCATTTCATGTCTTGTCCATTGTTTTCTTCCTTGACTGTACTGCTTGTTTTTTTCTCTCCCTATTTGTGTTATAGCTGAATTCTTTAATATAGTCTACATACAGTGTTTTTTGCATTGCTGCTTTTTGTGATTCAGACTACAGTATAAATCATTTTATGTGACTGTTTATATTAAAGATGGTATGCAAAATGTTGTGATATTATTCTGAAAGCCAAATGAGCTGTTGATAATCATAGCGGTAGCTGTAACATAAAGGGGATTTACAGGTGAATTGGGAGTGGAGCAGGCAGGCGTGAAGGAGGAAGAAATATTAGAATGAAAGTTGGGCCACTAAAATTGAGTGTTTATAAATTATTTTAAAAGTTTCTGAAATACTAACTACTGTATTTATTTCTAAAGTCTTTAACAAGAAGTAGGAAGTAAGGAGGTGCAATCTGGACAACCAGAAAGTATTGAAAATCTTGGAAATCTAGCTATTTATAAAATGCAAGTTATTGAACTCATGAAAATATATAAACTTTCAGTATAAATATCACAGGTTTCAGAGTAGCAGCCGTGTTAGTCTGTATTCTCAAAAAGAAAAGGAGTACTTGTGGCACCTTAGAGACTAACAAATTTATTAGAGCATAAGCTTTCGTGAGCTACAGCTCACTTCATCGGATGCATTTGGTGGAAAAAACAGAGTAGAGATTTATATACACACACACAGAGAACATGAAACAATGGGTTTATCATACACACTGTAAGGAGAGTGATCACTTAAGATAAGCCATCACCAACAGCAGGGGGGGGAAAGGAGGAAAACCTTTCATGGTGACAAGCAGGTAGGCTAATTCCAGCAGTTAACAAGAATATCAGAGGAACAGTGGGGGGTGGGGTGGGAGGGAGAAATACCATGGGGAAATAGTTTTACTTTGTGTAATGACTCATCCATTCCCAGTCTCTATTCAAGCCTAAGTTAATTGTATCCAGTTTGCAAATTAATTCCAATTCAGCAGTCTCTCGTTGGAGTCTGTTTTTGAAGCTTTTTTGTTGAAGTATAGCCACTCTTAGGTCTGTGATCGAGTGACCAGAGAGATTGAAGTGTTCTCCAACTGGTTTTTGAATGTTATAATTCTTGACGTCTGATTTGTGTCCATTCATTCTTTTACGTAGAGACTGTCCAGTTTGGCCAATGTACATGGCAGAGGGGCATTGCTGGCACATGATGGCATATATCACATTGGTAGATGCGCAGGTGAAGGAGCCTCTGATAGTGTGGCTGATGTGATTAGGCCCTATGATGGTATCCCCTGAATAGATATGTGGACAGAGTTGGCAACGGGCTTTGTTGCAAGGATAGGTTCCTGGGTTAGTGGTTCTGTTGTGTGGTGTGTGGTTGCTGGTGAGTATTTGCTTCAGATTGGGGGGCTGTCTGTAAGCAAGGACTGGTCTGTCTCCCAAGATCTGAGAGAGCGATGGCTCGTCCTTCAGGATAGGTTGTAGATCCTTGATGATGCGTTGGAGGGGTTTTAGTTGGGGGCTGAAGGTGATGGCTAGTGGCGTTCTGTTGTTTTCTTTGTTGGGCCTGTCATAAACACCACCCTATATCGGAAACCTACTGACCGCTATTCCTACCTACATGCCTCTAGCTTTCATCCAGATCATACCACTCGATCCATTGTCTACAGCCAAGCGCTACGATATAACCGCATTTGCTCCAACCCCTCAGACAGAGACAAACACCTACAAGATCTCTATCATGCATTCCTACAACTACAGTACCCACCTGCTGAAGTGAAGAAACAGATTGACAGAGCCAGAAGATTACCCAGAAGTCACCTACTACAGGACAGGCCCAACAAAGAAAACAACAGAACGCCACTAGCCATCACCTTCAGCCCCCAACTAAAACCCCTCCAACGCATCATCAAGGATCTACAACCTATCCTGAAGGACGAGCCATCGCTCTCTCAGATCTTGGGAGACAGACCAGTCCTTGCTTACAGACAGCCCCCCAATCTGAAGCAAATACTCACCAGCAACCACACACCACACAACAGAACCACTAACCCAGGAACCTATCCTTGCAACAAAGCCCGTTGCCAACTCTGTCCACATATCTATTCAGGGGATACCATCATAGGGCCTAATCACATCAGCCACACTATCAGAGGCTCCTTCACCTGCGCATCTACCAATGTGATATATGCCATCATGTGCCAGCAATGCCCCTCTGCCATGTACATTGGCCAAACTGGACAGTCTCTACGTAAAAGAATGAATGGACACAAATCAGACGTCAAGAATTATAACATTCAAAAACCAGTTGGAGAACACTTCAATCTCTCTGGTCACTCGATCACAGACCTAAGAGTGGCTATACTTCAACAAAAAAGCTTCAAAAACAGACTCCAACGAGAGACTGCTGAATTGGAATTAATTTGCAAACTGGATACAATTAACTTAGGCTTGAATAGAGACTGGGAATGGATGAGTCATTACACAAAGTAAAACTATTTCCCCATGGTATTTCTCCCTCCCACCCCACCCCCCACTGTTCCTCTGATATTCTTGTTAACTGCTGGAATTAGCCTACCTGCTTGTCACCATGAAAGGTTTTCCTCCTTTCCCCCCCCTGCTGTTGGTGATGGCTTATCTTAAGTGATCACTCTCCTTACAGTGTGTATGATAAACCCATTGTTTCATGTTCTCTGTGTGTGTGTATATAAATCTCTACTCTGTTTTTTCCACCAAATGCATCCGATGAAGTGAGCTGTAGCTCACGAAAGCTTATGCTCTAATAAATTTGTTAGTCTCTAAGGTGCCACAAGTACTCCTTTTCTTTTTGAGAATACAGACTAACACGGCTGCTACTCTGAAACCTGTGATTATGCAAGGCACTGAATTTAGCCGTATAGAGTGGAAATCTGTCAACTTCATGAAAAAACTCGCACAGATACAGACAGACATCATCTTCCTCTCCAAATGCAAACAGATGGACATCATACCGAAAGGACTGAAGGTAAAAAATCCATTACAATCTACATACCACACAGACTATGCTGACAGCTTGTGCCACACACTCTCAAGGAAACTGCGGAACCACCTGATCAACATCCTCTACAGCAAACAGGGAAAGATTAAGAATGAGCTCTCAAAACTGGATACTCTCATAAAGAACCAACCTTCCACACAAACTTCCTCGTGGCTGGACTTTACAAAAACTAGACAAGCCATTTACAAAACACACTTTGATTCTCTACAAAAGAAAAAGGACACTAAGCTATCTAAACTACTATATGCCACAAGGGGCCACAACAATGGTTCCCGTAACCCACCCAGCAATATTGTTAATCTATCCAACTATACTCTTAGCCCAGCGGAAGAATCTGTCCTATCTCGGGGCCTCTCCTTTTGCCCCTCCACCCCCACGAACATGATACAGTTCTGTGGTGACCTAGAATCCTATTTTCGACGTCTCAGACTCAAGGAATATTTCCAACACACCTCTGACCAACATATTAACCCACAGAGACCTTCCTGCCAACACTACAAAAAGAAGGATTCTAGGTGGACTCCTCCTGAAGGTCGAAACAGCAGCCTGGATTTCTACATAGACTGCTTCCGCCGACGTGCACGAGCTGAAATTGTGGAAAAGCAGCATCGCTTACCCCATAACCTCAGCCATGCAGAACACAGTGCCATCCACAGCCTCAGAAACAACTCTGACATCATAATCAAAAAGGCTGACAAAGGAGGTGCTGTCGTCATCATGAATAGGTCAGAGTATGAACAAGAGGCTACTAGGCAGCTCTCCAACACCACTTTCTACAAGCCATTACCCTCTGATCCCACTGAGAGTTACCAAAAGAAACTACAGCATTTGCTCAAGAAACTCCCTGAAAAAGCACAAGAACAAATCCGCACAGACACACCCCTGGAGCCAGGACCTGGGGTATTCTATCTGCTACCCAAGATCCATAAACCTGGAAATCCTGGACGCCCCATCATCTCAGGCATTGGCACCCTGACAGCAGGATTGTCTGGCTATGTAGACTCCCTCCTCAGGCCCTTCGTTACCAGCACTCCCAGCTATCTTCGAGACACCACCGATTTCCTGAGGAAACTACAGTCCATTGGTGATCTTCCTAAAAACACCATCCTAGCCACTATGGATGTAGAAGCCCTCTACACCAACATTCCACACAAAGATGGACTACAAGCCGTCAGGAACAGTATCCCCGATACTGTCACGGCTAACCTGGTGGCAGAACTTTGTGACTTTGTCCTGACCCATAACTATTTCACATTTGGTGACAATGTATACCTTCAAATCAGCGGCACTGCGATGGGTACCCGCATGGCCCCACAGTATGCCAACATTTTTATGGCTGACTTAGAACAACGCTTCCTCAGCTCTCGTTCCCTAATGCCCCTACTCTACTTGCGCTACATTGATGACATCTTCATCATCTGGACCCATGGAAAAGAAGCTCTTGAGGAATTCCACCATGATTTCAACAATTTCCATCCCACCATCAACCTCAGCCTGGACCAGTCCACACAAGAGATCCACTTCCTGGACACTACGGTGCTAATAAGCGATGGTCACATAAACACCACCCTATATCGGAAACCTACTGACCGCTATTCCTACCTACATGCCTCTAGCTTTCATCCAGATCATACCACTCGATCCATTGTCTACAGCCAAGCGCTACGATATAACCGCATTTGCTCCAACCCCTCAGACAGAGACAAACACCTACAAGATCTCTATCATGCATTCCTACAACTACAGTACCCACCTGCTGAAGTGAAGAAACAGATTGACAGAGCCAGAAGATTACCCAGAAGTCACCTACTACAGGACAGGCCCAACAAAGAAAACAACAGAACGCCACTAGCCATCACCTTCAGCCCCCAACTAAAACCCCTCCAACGCATCATCAAGGATCTACAACCTATCCTGAAGGACGAGCCATCGCTCTCTCAGATCTTGGGAGACAGACCAGTCCTTGCTTACAGACAGCCCCCCAATCTGAAGCAAATACTCACCAGCAACCACACACCACACAACAGAACCACTAACCCAGGAACCTATCCTTGCAACAAAGCCCGTTGCCAACTCTGTCCACATATCTATTCAGGGGATACCATCATAGGGCCTAATCACATCAGCCACACTATCAGAGGCTCCTTCACCTGCGCATCTACCAATGTGATATATGCCATCATGTGCCAGCAATGCCCCTCTGCCATGTACATTGGCCAAACTGGACAGTCTCTACGTAAAAGAATGAATGGACACAAATCAGACGTCAAGAATTATAACATTCAAAAACCAGTTGGAGAACACTTCAATCTCTCTGGTCACTCGATCACAGACCTAAGAGTGGCTATACTTCAACAAAAAAGCTTCAAAAACAGACTCCAACGAGAGACTGCTGAATTGGAATTAATTTGCAAACTGGATACAATTAACTTAGGCTTGAATAGAGACTGGGAATGGATGAGTCATTACACAAAGTAAAACTATTTCCCCATGGTATTTCTCCCTCCCACCCCACCCCCCACTGTTCCTCTGATATTCTTGTTAACTGCTGGAATTAGCCTACCTGCTTGTCACCATGAAAGGTTTTCCTCCTTTCCCCCCCCTGCTGTTGGTGATGGCTTATCTTAAGTGATCACTCTCCTTACAGTGTGTATGATAAACCCATTGTTTCATGTTCTCTGTGTGTGTGTATATAAATCTCTACTCTGTTTTTTCCACCAAATGCATCCGATGAAGTGAGCTGTAGCTCACGAAAGCTTATGCTCTAATAAATTTGTTAGTCTCTAAGGTGCCACAAGTACTCCTTTTCTTTTTGAGTATAAATATCAACAGACTTGGACAGTATGCTGCAAAAGAATTTGGATAATTTACTCACTTGACTTTTTGTTTTCTGTTTTTACATATTATGGAGAACTGGAGAGGTATTAGAAGACTGAGAATGGGTAAACAAAGTTTGTATCAATATGTTTTTAAAAAAAAAAGTGGGTTGGGGAGAGAAATGGGGATGAAGGGATTGATTTATTCAAGTTTAACATATAGTGTGGCTATAATAGTAAGGTGTAAATGACAAGGAAAGAAGGGAATTATGTAGGTGGTCCACTGGGATAGAACTAGCAATAATTTTTTTTTAAAGGAAAAATGTAGGCTGAAGACACCAGGAAAAACTTGTTAATAATGTTCTTAATAGATTATGGAATGCTTTTCCAAGGAGGGATGGGAGGTAGAAGCCAATCCTCTTGATATGCTTAAAAATAGACTGGGCAAAGCACTATAAAGTATTCTGTAGGGAAAAATATTTAACTGGCAAGAGGATGGGTTACATAATCTAATAGGTCTTTTCCTATTTTCTACAATTCTATTGTGTTTTCACACATGGTGTTTAAAAACAGTTAAAGGAAAACTGTCCAGATGGAAGTTAAAGATCCCCATGGCACTCTATGAAAAGAATAGGTATAACCCTGGAATTATGCCCAACATTCATTTCTTTTCTCAATAAAACTGGTTCTAATATGTGAGCTTTTACTGAATTTTTAATGGCTGCTCTATTTACCTACAGTCGCTTCAATGCCAGTGTCGAACTCACCCACTAAGTGAAGTGCTTTGGGATACACAAAGTGAGAAAGAAGCTACAAAAATTCAAACTCTAGTCTGTCATAATCCCAACGGAAAACCTTATTTCTTTTTAATTTATTTTGGTGATTGGCCTTTTATAAGTGCTTTGACTCTTAAGGGTGGTGTAGGCTGGTGCCTCTGGAATGCAAAGGCTGCTGTGAAGATATATACAACTGTTCATTCTTTTTTATTTTTAAATGTTATGGGGAATTTTTTTAATGAAGTCTCTAGTTTAAAGAAAAGTATACTGGATTTTTCTGTTTCATCCAGCATACAAAAATAATGTAGTCAGGATCTTTTTCTCAACTAAAAGCAATTACTTTGACTGACTGAGAACACCCATTAGATGTTTTCAAAGATGCCTCAAAACAGACTTTAGTTTCACAGGTGCACTTTCATATGTATAACCATTCAACAAGACAATCTGCATTAATTGCATTTGCAGACTTTGACCCTGATTCATCAAGGTACGTGAGCACATGTCTGATTTTAGGTACGCAAGTAGTCTCATTGACATCCATGAGACTACTGTACCTCAGTGCCTTGCTTCCTAAGTACTCCAGTCCTGTAAGCTGCTCTGCAGTGGGGTGGACTCCTGTTCCTGTGTGCAGCCCCACTGAAACCTTATGCTATTTTAAAAAATAAATACAATTGATAGGAGATCTTTGAAGGTGCAGGGGTCCACCAACACAGAACATCTTGCAGAGTAGGGGCTTTGAAGCTCACTTCTGAAAATTGTCACTTATTGATCTTTTAAATGGATTTCCTCAAGATCAATAGATCTGAAACTGAACCTACTGTTGAGTCTCATCTGAATGATGTTCACATTAGGATTCTTTCCATTTTTTTCTTAAAACTATGAAGCTGGTTGGGCAAGGAAAGGGATTTATTCATGTATTTTGAAAACGTATCCAATTCCAAGCGACTGTGCAAGAAGCCAGTTTGTTTGAGACTGCAGGCCCCACAATGGAGGGCACCTCTCTGCTTTTACAGAAAAGTAAATTGTAAAAGTAGTACAGTTTGTAGAGGTATCTACATTAATCATGTCAGTTTTTCATCGATTCAGCATCTTGGGTCATTCTCTTTGAAAGGACTGATCTTTGATTACCTGAAACTATGTGGAAACTCTGGATTAACTTGATTAAATTTCTTCCTCTTCTGATCAAATAGAAGTACCACTACTTGGCATTAAATGAAAATGCATAATCAAATGAAACTGCATAGCCCTGTACTGCTCATGAGATTTGAATATAAGATGCATGCCAAGGTTTGCACAGTCTGACAAGTAATATTTGGTCTGGTGGAGAGGAAGTATAGAGTCCACTGTAATGCAGAGAATAAGGAAGATTCATTTAACTCTATTCCTGGGTTAAAAAAGGATTATTGTGGTAACTAAGATTCCTCCATGCCAAGTATAACATAAAACTGAAATTAAACCAAAATAGTTTGCTGCGTTAGAAGTTTGACCTGAGATTTTAACTCTTAAAATTGGGGAGAAAAAAAAATTTGCGTGCTTTACATTGCTTCGTTAATCCTTGTAATTCACTTAGCTTGGACGCTGAGTGTGGGATTTTATAAAGCACACCCAGCATTGGCTTTAACTCTGCTCCTAAGAAGAATAAAAGGGAATTTTACTATTGTCTTCAGTGGAGCAGAGTTAGGCCAACATTGAGTGCTTTTGAAAACCATCCCCTAAAACTAGTTTGTTCAGGTTTCTGTTTCTGGCTCTCACACAGAGCAGTTGTGTTTGGCTTTTCAGTACTCCAGGGGAATGTTAAAATAAAAATATCTCCACTGAAATGAAAAAAAAAGTGTGAAAACATTGTATAAAATTTTATTAAACCCTTTAGGTGTTTAAAAAATACTGACCTAAATTATTTGATGATGGCCCTTTAAATTGAGTAGGATGTCGGCAAGCTTTTCTTTCTTTTTCTGTTAATGTTTATCTGCAATATTCTTGCCAATGAGATATCTGATGTTTAGTTTTGGTGGTTGTTTTTTTGGTTTAAAAGATATGGCTTGCTGGATTCAGTACTTTGTTGTAACACCGTGGTTATTGGGTAACCCACACAGTATGATGATTTGTGTGTTGTCAAAGATAACATGCATTCTTGCTGTCATGTTGTTTTCAGTTTCTGTATACTTCCTCTGCTTCATGAAAAGCCAGAGTTGTTGGGTATGTCTTGTCACAACCACTACTATGTTTGCAACGCATAGATATTGAAGAAGCCTTCTTTTGACTTTATCTTGTTCTGGCAATATTTTTGGATTGTGAGTATATGTGACATGTAAATGGCTGGCAAGGTTCCATCTATGATCTATTTTTATTTAAAAAAATTAATTACGTATCAGAAAGGACTAGACATGTAATTTGAAGCTTGGAGTAATCTGAATGCCTGAAGGGTTAACTGTGTTAATTCATAAGCTTTACTGGTCTCTGAAGACTTGTGGTGAGTAACTCAATGATTGCCTACCATTACTAAAATTCCCAACAGTCAAAAACACAAGTGATGATTTTGGAGACAACTGCATGAAATATATTTGGAGTTTCTAAACAAGGCATTCGAGATGGAATATGCTGGGGAAAAAAATGTATCCTTTTCTAAAAGGAGAGAAAAAGTATTATTTTTCTTACTTGCAACTGGAAAACCTTTTTCAGATTAATATTTCAGATATTTCACAACAAACAAAACAAAAGTACCACCAAACCCATAAAACCTTCATCTGGCTAGACAACATGCATAAGAAATTTTGAGTAGAAACTAAGTTTTCGTGGAATTTAGATGGAGGTGCAGGGGGCAGGAATTCAGAATCAAGCTAGTAATGGTTAAGCTATTTACAACCTTAAATGTATCATGCTCCCTAACAAAGGCATTTCTTGGCAGATATGGTCACTTTTGTGATGACTGCTGCTACTTACGTTTGTTCTAAAAGATAGATTTTTATATATATATATATATATATAATATACATACATACACACACACCTCAAGTTAAGCAGAGTTCTGGCTACTGGAGGGAACCAAACTTTTAGTAAAAATTTCTGAATCTCTAAGGAATGAGGCATTCAAGAAAAAACAATTATCAAAGTAGACTTTTGCTAACTTGCACTGGGGACTGGGAGACTTACTGCTGGTAAATTAACACACAACAAAATAAAGGCTGAGGATTTTGTATCATAAAATGTACACTGTTTATTTAGGATCAGATTGAGCTTTGAACTCTGCTTTGAATATGGGATGGTGTGTTGCTTCAAGACCCCGGGAAAAAAATTGTGACTCAGTGAAAACTTCCTCTTCCCAAAAACAAGAGGACAGCTTGGGTGGAGTAATTTGTGTCACTGCCTCTTTTCAGAGTGCAGCTTCTCCTGCCCCCTCTCATACTTCCCATATGGCTGGCATGTAGAGAAGCAGTGGCATGGCTCCGCCTTCTCCCTGTTTTCATGCCTGAGGTGGGTATTTGGTGTGCAGTTCCTGCCGCTCCCTCACCCCAGCTGCATTTTGGGTATTCACACTGCAGCTGGGACAGTGCTTCCCATAGAATCATAGAATATCAGGGTTGGAAGAAAGAAAAGGAGTACCTGTGGCATCTTAGAGACTAACAAATTTATTTGAGCATAAGCTTTCATGAGCTACAGCTCACTTCATCGGATGCATCCGATGAAATGAGCTGTAGCTCACGAAAGCTTATGCTCAAATAAATTTGTTAGTCTCTAAGATGCCACAAGTACTCCTTTTTCTTTTTGCGAATACAGATTAACACGGCTGCTACTCTGAAACCTGTCATTATGCAAGGGTTGGAAGGGACCTCAGGAGGTCATCTAGTCCAACCCCCTGCTCAAAGCAGGACCAATCCCCAACTAAATCATCCCAGCCAGGGCTTTGTCAAGCCTGACCTTAAAAACATCTAAGGAAGGAGATTCCACCACCTCCTTAGGTAATGCATTCCAGAGTTTCACCACTCTCCTAGTGAAAAAGTTTTTCCTAATATCCAACCTAAACCTTCCGCACTGCAACTTGAGACCATTACTTCTTGTTCTGTCATTTACTACCACTGAGAACAGTCTAGATCCATCCTCTTTGGAACCCCCTTTCAGGTAGTTGAAAGCAGCTATCAAATCCCCCCTCATTCTTCTCTTCCACAGACTAAAAAATCCCAGTTCCCTCAGCCTCTCCTCATAAATTATGTGTTCCAGTCCCCTAATAATTTTTGTTGCCCTCCGCTGGTCGTTTTCCAATTTTTCCACATCCTTCTTGTCATGTGGAGCCCAAAACTGGACACAGTACTCCAGATGAGGCCTCACCAATGTCAAATAGAGGGGAACGATCACGTCCCTCAATCTGCTGGCAATGCCCCTACTTATACATCCCAAAATGCCGTTGACCTTCTTGGCAACAAGGGCACACTGTTGACTCATATCCAGCTTCTCGTCTATTGTAACCCCTAAGTCCTTTTCTGCAGAACTGCTGCCTAGCCATTTGGTCCCTAGTCTGTAGCGGTGCATGGGATTCTTCCGTCCTAAGTACAGGACTCTGCATTTGTCCTTGTTGAACCTCATCAGATTGCTTTTGTCCCAATCCTCTAATTTATCTAGGTCCTTCTGTATCCTATCCCTACCCTCCAGCATATCTATCTCTCCTCCCAGTTTAGTGTCATCTGCAAACTTGCTGAGGGTGAAATCCACACCATCCTCCAGATCATTTGTGAAGATATTGAACAAAACCGGCCCGAGGACTGACCCTTGGGCCACTCCACTTGATACCGGCTGCCAACTGGACATGGAGCCATTGATCACTATCTGTTGAGCCTGACATCTAGCCAACTTTCTATCCACCCTCTAGTCCATTTATCCAGCCCATACTTCTTTAACTTGCTGGCAAGAATACTGTGGGAGACCGTGTCAAAAGCTTTGCTAAAGTCAAGGAACAGCTTGAGTAGACAGTCATGCAGTAGCTCTGCTGGCGCAAGCACTCTAGAAATAGCAGTATAGCTGGGTGTAGCCATTTCAGTACACATCCAGGGGTCTGGGAGGGTTTATACTCGGGCAACTAGCCTGAGCTTCTGCTCCTCAAACTCTGGTTACTTTGCTGATTTTAGCACGTTAGCTAGAGCAGAGCTAGTGCATGTCTCTTCACCTGAGCCAGGTAGCACACCCCCAGCTGTGGTGTATACATAGTCTTTGAGTAAGCCCTGTGTGGACAGTGTGGGAGGGGTTTTATTCAGTGTAGCTGCATTGTACTGGGGCACAATCTTGTCTTTAGTTTTTAAATGTAATTCAGTATTTATTCAGTAATACTTCTGGGTAGAGTAGTAAATCTTAGTATATTTTGTAAAACTGTTGACTCACTATAGCACTCTTAAGGGTCTGCTGAGAGAGTGTGTGAATATTACCGGCTTGGTGGAATAATGAGTTAGTAAGGCTCTGGTTAATAGTGCATACATATGATTTTCTTTGGGATACATTCAGCCCAGGATACACCTCAGCAGAGAGTTCTGAGGGTGATTTGGTGGCAGAGTAAATCTGCTGTAACCATGGGCCAACTAAGAATGTTCAGTGAATCAGGGCATCCTCTTGGGTAGCCTCTGCTTGAATCCCGGCTGTAGCTTGGAGCTCTTACTCACTCCAAGGTGGAAACTTAAATTGGGTGTGCTGGTGGTACCACTGGTTACCTCTCCCACCCATCTTGCCAAGGGCATAGGAGACCAGACTACCTTAGAGAGAGAATTCTTTCTTCCCCTTGCCAGTATGAGTATATCTAAGTGCATCACTCTTCCACTGAGACAAACTAGAATATACCAACCCATTTATTAATAATGTAACAAGCATCAATGTAAACTGAGATACCTAGTGATGAAGCAAGTGACTCTAATGTGGCATTGTGTAGCCATCACATGCTCCTTTTTTGCAGAATGTGGTCACTTATGAATTGTATTCAGCCATTGCTTGTGTCCAGTATGAGTAATCGTGCTTTATACTGTGTGTGCACACTAAATTTTCTAAAGAGACAGTTATAAAAAGGTTGAATGGAGCATGTTTTGTTAACTTGCTTAAAGGATTCCTACAAGATTGAAACAGTAGGCAGCAGAGCTTGTTAAGGAACTGTTACTTTACAGGCTCTCAAGAATTCAGAACATGGCTTGCTTACTAAATTTTTTTTTTTATCCAGCAGCCCCTTATAGACTTCATTTCAGAGCCAATGTCAAATCTAGGCTATGCTTGTCTTAAAATACAAACATGCACTCTTGGTCTTGACTGATTTGATCACAACCCCTGTGCTGGGTAAAGCTGCATTCCCCAACCATCCAACCACTCCCTTGCCCCAACCCTGAGCCCCTCCCACACCAAAACTCCCTCCTGGAGTCTGCACCCCAATCTCCTGCATCATCCCTGATCCCCTCCGAACCCCTTGGTCCCAGCCCAAACCCCTCATCCCGACCCCACCCCACAGCCTGCACCCCAACCCCTTTCCCCAGCCTGGAGCTCCCTTCTGCACCCTGAACCCCTCATTTCTGGCCCCACCCTGGCCACACCCACAGCTGGAGCCCTCACTCTCTCCTGCACCCCAACCCTTTCCCCCAGCCCGGTGAAAATAAGCGAGAGTAAGCGATGGAGGGAGGGGGGATGGAGTGAGGGAAGTGGGGCCTCGGAGGAGGGGGCGGGGCCTCAGAGAAAGGGCAGGGGCAGGGCAAGGGTGTTTTGGTTTTGTGTGATTGGAAAGTTGGGAACCCTAGTTGTATTTTGAGACTGTATTTGTCTATCTTCAACATCTTGTTGTACCTTTTGTCTGATAGATTGAAGAGCCTATTATCCAATTTTTATGTCTCATGTAGATATTTAATCACGTCACCCTAAACTTTTTCTTTGTTAAACTAAATAGATTGAGCTCCTTAAGTTTTTCACTAAAAGGCCTGATCATTCTCATAGCTCTTCTCTGAACCCTCTCCAATTTATTCACACTAACAAACAATTCAAGAAGAGTGATGCTCCATGAGGCCTAGGGGTCCACCTACACTGAACAGTTTGCAGAATGGGTGCTCAGGTGCTTGATTATTTAGTTATAATGTTGTGTTAAACACTAAGGCCTTCATCTTGCCTCACAGAATATCTCACAGGACCAGCCTCATTGGGTATTTCAAAGCCGTGCAGGTGTTAATGGAAGACGTTTAGCTGAATCTCTTGCATTGCTTTGAAAAAATCTCATCCTTTTTATTTTTAGATGACATTGTGTTTGAAATTTGAGTTAAGCCTATAGGAACTGGTGTTGGCATCAATTAAATCTTAATAGAAAAGTGAGGTGTTACTTTCAATTTAATATCAAAAACCTCATTGAAATAAACTTGAACACACAAATTCAGACTGCTTGTTTGCCATTCTTGGAAAGGAAGTAATAGATTTCACTTATTTATGTAATTGACTTCTGCAAATATGATCGTGAACCAGTGTTTGTATTTAGACTTCATAAACTGTAGTCTTTATTATCATTCATATTGATGATTTTTCCAGTACAACTTTGACTGTCTCCTTTTAAATACTGCCCCTTACTTTTCAGTTCACTGACTGAAGCAGAAATACTGTCCAGTTTTTTTCCTCATTCAAGCTAGAGCTCAGACTACTGTTTCCAGTGAAATCTCAGCTGGGAAAGAACTGCATTCTTGAATCCTTATCAGTTGATTCTTTAACAACTTGAATGTCTTCCACACAAGTTAATAGGATAAAAGATAATGTGACCTAAATTCCCATTATCGTCTGGATGTCTAGTGACAAATCAAAAAGTATAGGATTCTTTGGGGGCTGGGGATGGGGGGGGGGGGGGAAATTGGTTTATTAGCTGCTGTATAGTTGTCTGTAAGTACTTGACTTAGACTTCAATAGCAAGAGAAACTACCAAGTGTTTTTATAGCCATGTGTTTTTAGTCTAAAATTCTAACTTCCAAATGCTTATGTACATTACCAATAAAGGGGGTTTGTCTTTAATACCATTTGATAAAAGTTATGTGCAAGCTATTCTTGCATTTGCGTATCCACCTGATGTTTCTCCACCTTCTTTTCCAGCATACACATTCCTCTGCATGACTATACTACACATTTCCCTGAAATGCTGGAAGTGAAGTTTAATGTAATTCAGTCACTTTGCTGTCTTGGAATGAGATTATGCAACGCTTATTCACGTGGATGTACACTTAGCAATTCCCATTGAAGCCAAAGATGCTAACCACGTGAATGGTTACCAGAGTGTGTAAGGCTCCATAATCTCTCCCATTATAATTGTTTTCCTTTTAAAGTCTTTTTGAGACTGCCAAGCCACCTGAACATTTTGCAAGAGAAAGGAAAACTAGCCTGGGAGAGGGGAATTGAACTAAGGAATTAGGTTCATTTAGCAGTGCTGCTGGTGTTTGGTTGTAAATAACTCACTGGTGTCCATATATATATATATTTTGTAGGCAAAGATAAAATGCTAAATTAGGATGAAATAGTCCAGACAAAGTATTTTAATCATTAGATTTTTAGGTTCTAATCTTGCATTTGGATCCCCATGGAAGTGTGCGTGGGGGGAACCCCTGAGCCTATACAGAATTTGGTTGATGACAGTGGGACTCTGTACAGATGTAATGATCTTGGTATTGCAGCCTCTTGTGATTTTTATTGCAAGTCTTGTGATAGTAGGTGGGATATTTGTTTGTTTGAAGCATCTGCTGCTGGAATGAAGAGAGAACATGAAAATACCAGCATCTGTTAAAATTCTCCTAGCCTTCATAGTTGGAGAAAAGACTGAAAACATGAAGAGGATGCATCTTAGAGACTCAAAAACTAGAAAACAAATCTCCCCCCCCCCCCAATTTGGGGCTCTGTTCACACACATTTGAGTGCAGTGTCTGGGTCTAAGTGGATGTACATCCTATGTATGCACACACAATAATGCACAAAACATATTCTCTACTACAAATTTTGTGTGCACAACCAGAGGCTTCATTTTGAATGCTTGATCTGTAAGACGAAAGGGGAAAAGACAGGAATGACATTTAAAATAAAAAATAATTTATTTAATTGATGTAAGTGCAGTTCTAAAAACAGTGAAATGTTTTTCCACATATAGATGTAGCTGAATGTCACCTTTAAAGTATTTATCTTGTATCTAATTAATACTATGTCATCTGTTAGCAGTAGTCATATCACTTTCAACGTATAACTTACTGGTAATATGTTTTGTGATCAGTACTGTGCCATCCAATGATCTTTTACCATCACCTTTCTGAATACTTTTGACAAAGTAAACAAATTATTTTAATAAATTGACATATTGCAAAATGAGACTGTATGTGAAGCTTTATACGACTTCTATGGAAAACATCAGAAGTCTATTTTATTTTGGACTTTCCTTTTCTTTTGGAAATGTAAATGAGAATTTAATTGCAGTCCATTCATTGCTAAATCAGATACTTGGCAGACAAGTGTAGTATGGGCTTCTTTTTCTGCCTTGCAATGACCTTAACCTGACCTAAAATGACTCACTTCTGTAAGGGTTGCATTTTCTCAGGCTTTCTGCTGATGGTCTTAGATTGGTAACTGCTTGAATTATGTATTATTTCTTTAATTATCTGGATTATTGTCCCGTTTGGTAAGAACAGAGATGGAAAAAACTCTTAATCAGTTTGTTTTAAATTTTCACAAATGTATACAGCAACACTAATAATTGTTTCCTATATCTTTTTTAAAGTATATAATTTCAAGTATAGGAGGCCAATTATTTTTAGCACATGCTGGAAGTATAAGAGTTTTAAGACACCTGTCCACATAATGAAAATCCTTTTTTAAATGTTGATCATAGTTCATTTTCCTCTCATTCTTTCCATATTTAGGGGTGTTACCTGTTTTTAGAAACGCTGTCCTCATTTTAAAGGAATAAGAGAGTCTTGGCAGAAACTGGAGCAATTAATTGCCTTTTTCAGCCAAGTCAGGTTAGGAAAGAATTTTGGGGGGGGGGTGAGGTGATGGGGAAACCGAACCTCCTGGTTTAAAATGTGAGCTATATTAACTCTTAAGGGATGAAAGTCAGTGTGTTCCCTTTGCTAAGCATAACTGTATTGATCTGTAGTACTTGTAAAATTTCTGGTAACAAGGCATTAAATCAAATTATGCAAGATAAAACTAATAGGTCTTGTTAGGAGGAGAGGGACCAAAATGACCATTGCTGAATCAGAATAATGGATTGTATAACTTCATCCAAACAATAAGCATTTGGATGAACAAGCATACATCTATTTAAATTTATTTTAGTGTGCAGGAGATGAGGGCATAAAATGATTCCCTCTTCTGATTTCTCCATGATAGAAGTATTTTATCTTGGAATGTTTCCTGCATTCATCACCCTAGTTTGAGCCTCTTGGAGCTTTTACCAAAAATGCTTAATTGATATTTACACTTAAATTTGACACTTTGCTTTACTTTGCTTAAAAGCTACAACTTGTACTGAACTGAGAATTTTAATTTTGTATATCTCTGTGTAAGTATTGGGATTATACTTCTAAAATGTGTCCGAAGTAGTTGTGTTTAAAATTTTACCTTTCACAGCTCTGCTGAGTTTTCAAAATTGAAAAACTGATCCATAGCAAAGAATTCCCAAAATTGTTGCATGTAGCATTGTGGTGTTCTTGTGCAGAGGGAGAGGTTTTTTCGTTTCAGTTATCCTTTACGGATGTATGCTACTTGTAGTTTGGACTGGAAACTGTAAAGTTAAACTTTTTGGACTTGTTACTACTCCAAGTGGGAATATAAACCATACTGAACAAAATTTATTTAGCCTATTAAAAAGTCAACCTAAAACTACAGTTAATTAGTTTACACTATTACATCACTTCTAGTGGAGACTTTTATGCAGAGTAAAAGGAGCTGTATCAGGTGAGCTGACTGTTGCCCATATGGGGCTTTCAGATAATGATGAGTTTAAATTTCCTCTTAGACCTAAGTGAGAATAAAACTGGAGGCAATAAATACTCTTGGCCAAAGCCATTAAATGAAAAAGCTGGGAATTCTCCAGCTCTTGACTTAAATTGTTTGTTTATCAGCTGGCGCCTAGTCTGGAGTCAAGAGCTGGAGATTTCTATCTGTGACAGAACTTTGAAACTTTTGCAGGACACTTTCATTTTAACTTAAGGTAACTTGAGTTTATAGCTTTGGCTTTAAAGATTACTAATGATTTACTCATTTCCTTACCATTTAACCAGAGTGGACTTTTTCCCAGGAAGGGATCTGTGTTTATTTAGGGCTTTTGTCTGCGGAGGGATTAAAAGGCAGCCCACCAGCATTGTGAACTTGATGGTAATAAAAGGTCACCAAAACACACCATAAAAACGTTCTTACTATGGAATTAATTATACAGTGTAATTTTACAAAGCAGTTCAGTAACCCTTCTTTAAGACTTCTGCAGCATTTCATTTTTCCTCAGATGGAAAAAATTCAACTTTTGGGGGCTAATTCTAAGAAGCCTGAAGTGTGTATACATTCTGATCCAGGAGTTCAATTTACAGGACTCAAAACAATTGCAAAATCCCAGTTTAGTTTGTACTGTATGTATGAATTTTAAAAATTCCCCTAGAATGCAAAACACTGACAAATCAATATGAAAGAAATTGTGTACTAATAAATGCAAAAGATTAACTTAAACAATTTTTGCAATTTTTACAATTTTAGTATTTTATAGAATATTGCATATTTGCCAAACCATTATTGTAACAGAATCTGTTACTTTTCTAAGCCACCAGGTGGCATTGCAACCAAACTTGCTTAGAGTAGTCAATGAATGGAATTGGAAATTTGGACAGAAGTGTGGTTTTTCTTTTTATTATTTTCTGTAACTTTTAAAGTCCTGTTTTAAAAATCTTTCTGGTAGTGGTAACTAATAAGATAACAGATGGCTTTTTAAGCATTTCTAGGAAACGGTAAGGGATTTTACTTGGTTTTATTAGGAGGGCGAGATAAAAACCATGTTAAAATTGCCACGTCAAAGCTTTGGTGAGGTGGTGTGGTATTTGCTGTGATGCACTGATAATACAATTGAATGTACAAGTTGAACTTAATGAGTCAACTTGGATTCATTCATTCATGTAATTATTTTCTTAAAGTGAGTGAGTGCGTTCGTTCGTTCGTTCCAGAGACGTTGGCGGGGGGTGGAGGGGGTTGAATGGAAGGGAATTGTGCATTTTCCTTTTACCAAGTGTAAGGATTCTGTCGAAATCTTCAACATTCTCTTCAACTCTAAGTTTGCAAGAAAATGATCATTGGAAAACTTATTTCTTTCCCCTTTTTTTATTTAAGGAGAATTTTTTTTTATTGACACCTTAATGATTCGCTTGAAATTATTCTGTAACTTAATTATTTTTAGTTTTTTTTCCCCTCAACTAGACAAAAAAGGCTTCTGCCCGTTAAGTGTGACTATAAAACTTTCACCATTTAACAAAATAAAATAGCTAATAACATATGTCTGGTCTGGTGTGACTAGTTTTTCATTTGATATAATACAATCAGAAAATCACAGAATAAAGAAGGCAATTTTTTTCATACTGTACTTTAGGTTTCTCTGAGTCTACCCATTGGTTTTACGCTTTTACTATATAGGGAGTACTTTAATGCACTACTCTGGTAATTTATCTACAATTTTATGAAGTGTCACTCATTTTGTACCATTGCCCCTTCTTTTACTTAGACTATTTAATGTGCGTAACCTGTTTTAAGAAATCTATATGTTTTCAAAGTAAGTGTCTGTGACCTCCCACCTTGTTGAAGTCCAAGTGTGTATGTTGCCCTAGTCTTAGAGTATCTGCAGTACAACATAACCAAAAATCTAAAAACTCAAGTGTTAAGAGGATAAAGAGGAAATATTATAATTTAGATAGTGTTTTACTATTTGTTTAAAACTGACCTTGATTTCACTTGAAAATAGTGGTAGTATATGGTAATTGTGACTTTTGACCCTGGATATTACACTTTTTAAACTTGATACAACAGTCTGCCTCTAAGCTTTGTTGTATGCTGATATTGCTACTTAACATCAAAAAGCTGTGGTAGTTTGCCTTTATAGATTGCGCCTGTGTTCTGGAATTGCCTCCTGCTGTCCTTGAACTGTTTCTTGGTTTAACGTGTTAGATTTTCTCATCAAAGCTTTTAAGCAAGGCATTTATTTAACACTTGTTTTATCAAATCTGATACAGTAGACTGGTTTAGAATAACTGTTCTTTTCATTAACAAATGCAGTAGTTTGATGGGCCTCTCTTCTAGCACATCGTGATTTTGTGACATAATGATATGCACATGCAGATTTTACATTGCATGTAATCTTTATATTTGCTCATTTTGCAATCATTGCTCTAGGACTGGAGTAAATGACTGTTTGTTGCCAAGATTCCAAAAGTAAACTAGCCTCATTAAAAATAATGGTTGCTGGGGCTGGGAGAAATCTCTACACCTTAAACTGTTCACTTATAGAACAATTTAATCATACCACAGTTTTGATTCTGGCTCTACTGATTTCAGCTAGGAATGGCACCAGTGCTAGTGGAAGTAGCTGTGGGAACCTTGTATAGGGGTGAAAAACAAGAAGGAATGAATGAAAGGAAAAAAAAGGGAATAATTGTTACCAGCCTAAAAAGTTAGGCACTGATTTGCGGGGAAATGGAAAGAAAGCAAATAACTTGTTTTTTCATTGAGTTGCAGGTTCCTCTTCGATTCTTCATTTACATTAGTAATGTCTATATTTTGTCACACCCATATCAAAGTTGTATACTACTTTGCTAATTTTAAAAGTACTTGGATAAATAAATTTTTGTTAAACACCGATTTTTGTGTATGTTGAAATTGTTTAATTACTAAAATCTGTTCCAGTAAGCTACAATTTAGAATAAAATATCTGTAGAAAATATGTACCCTTCAGCCTTGCTGTAAACTTTACAGGATTATGATTTATTTCCTACTTGGACAATTTTTGACTTAACATTTTTTTTTTCCTTTGTTGACCTGGGTCAGTGAAAATGGGAAAAGAATTATACAGCATATGGTGTTAGCTAAAAACTTTTTAAAACTTCCTACTTTACATAATAGGTTTTAAAAGATGCATCTTTAAGAATGAAAAAGTGTAGCTGCGTATACAGTAGGGGGTATATATGTATGCATGAGTGTTTGTGCATGTTTGCTTCTTAATATTCTGCACGAGCCAAACATTAAGGTGATGATTAAAAATATAGCCTGTTAGGAAAGATAGCATAAAAAAAGGATTTATTTTTTAAAACCCAAGCTAACTATATATATTTCAAACTCAGATATTTATTTATTTTTTAAAATAACAAAAAATAATATTTTTATCAAACACAAGTCAGTACAGCAAAATAAAGACAAGACACTACACTGACAATGATTAACATTATTTTCTGTAATAGTTACAAATAGTGTACAACAAAGTCTAGAAGAGCAGCATTTCAAGATCAATTTATACTTACCTTAGTAGTAAATCTAAAGGAAAAATTAACACTGCCTCTGTGGAAAACACCTCAAAGCTTCTAAATTACAAACTCTGTAGCATTAGTTCCACCACTTCCAGGAATGCTGAAATTTGAAATGAACAAAATGAGTAGTGGAATTATACACTATTTTAACTCTTCTTGCAAACACAACTGTCTTTTAGGATCATCAATCTGTAAGCTGTATATTAAAAAGAATGGGGAGAGAGTGTATAAAGTGTTTAAAAACCCCAAACTAGTATTTAGAAATGAAATCTGCAGAAATTCAAGTGGTCTGCTGTAGAATCTGAGTTCACAGCTAGGATGCATTGGGCAATAGAGCATAAGTGAGAACAGTTAAGAACAATCATGTTGAAGGGAGGTCATTCTAACTGAAATACAGCAATTTTTAAGGGTGCAGACATCTCTTCTATAGCTGTAATGTATTTCAAAAGACTTGTTCAAGTAAATGCATTTCTTTGTATTTTATTTGTTCTGAGCTATACCTCATTGCAGTGTAAACTGTGATGTCCTCCTGTGATCCAAAGAAAATGAGTAACAGTCACAAGGTTGTGGTTTACAGGAATGTATTGTTCCTCCTTGATTATGACAAATGTTAAATCAGTACTATCACAAAATACTGAGTTGAGGGGAAAGAAGAATTAAGCAGTGAAAGAGGGTGTGTTATTGATGTGCATTTGTAACTGGGAAATCAGAAGAATATTTATTCCTTTGGAGAAATAATAAGTGGAAGGAAAAAAAACATTGAAATAGCATGGGGTAGCATGGAGAGTATGTGAAATGAATAAAGGGAGAGTGCATGTTGAAAAGTGAGATGAAGCATACATCATTATTAGGTTAAGGGATTTAAATTCCTTACTACATTATTTAGTTTCCTTATAGTTATCCTGTGGCTCTGTATGCTTGATAAAAAGGGGAGGGGTAGACATGGCAGACAATGGTTGCTCTACGGGTTAGTCATATAGCTGGTTACTATTGGGCATGTAACTCAGTTAATTGATTAAAATGGTTTGCTAGAGCAATAGGGACCTTCTCCCTCTATTTCCCTGAATCTCAAGTCATTTTTCTGCCATGACTTTTACTGTTTCATAATCAGTGAGGCTAATCAAGACTATTTTTGTTCCCTTGTAAAAATGAAACCTTAATACACCAACTAATAAACTACATCACTGAATCAATGTGATTCTACATTTTATTTTAAACATAAAATAAATCTGAGAACGTGTACATTGTGTTGAGGAGGATGAGGAGTGACAGAAACGCAGAGGGCCCTGCGAGTATTTAGAACTCTCCACAGTTTAGTTTAAAGCTTGCAGTATTAGGAGAGGACAGATGTTAAATCAAGTATTTATTTTTATTTTTTTAAACCCCTTCTCCCTCATCTCTTATCCTATAGTGACCTGCTTCTCATATCAGAAGTTCAATAAAATGAAAAACAAAAATCTTTTAAAACTTGCTTACAACAAAAAAAAAATACCCATTTTATAATGCCAATGAGGCACTTCAGGGTGTGCATTATTGGGTAATAATGCATTATCTGATATGTTTATTGCACTCGACCTTCAGCCTTATGTCTAACAATGTATTGCAGCTATAAAAGCGGCAGTAAAATCCAGTAACGCACCTCTTCTTCTCTTATTGCTTAATTATTTCAGTTATATTAATGATTATCCTAATTTTGTGGGCAATGCTGCTGTATTTGTGTGTGTGCGCTATAGACAGCATTAATTCTTCTACTGTTAGAATTGAGTTGCTTTTCAACTTGCCTGAAATGATTAAACTTTGTCATGCCTTCACAATCTGTCAACCTGAAGCCCTTCAGAGACTATAAGTGCTGTGAATCACTATAGTGCAATGGCTGCGAGAGAGGGCTTTAAACTTTGTTTGGATGAAATGATTTTTTAATAATTTTTTTAGAAAGTTATTTCACAAGAAACTTTTTCACAGGAATTTAAGTACATTAATTAATAGGGCTGTCAATCGCAGTTAACTCACGTGATTAACTCAAATTAATCACCATTAAAAAAATTAATCGTGATTAATCGCATTTATAAAAATAGAATACCAATTTAAATTTATTAAATATTTGTGGCTGTTTTTCTACATTTTCAATATTGATTTCAATTATAACACAGAATACAAAGTGCACAGTGCTCACTTTCTATTATTTTTTATTACAAATATCTGCACTGCAAAAATGATAGATAAAAAATAGTATTTTTCAATTCACCTCATACAAGTACTGAAGTGCAATCTTTTTATCATGAAAGTGTAATTTGCAAATGCAGATTTTTCTCTTTTTGGTTACATAACTGTACTTAAAACCAAAACAGTGTAAAACTTTAGAGCCTACAAGTCCACTCAGTCCTACTTCTTATTCTGCCAATCGCTAAGACAAACAAGTTTGTTTACATTGACAGGAGATCCTGCTGCCTGCTTCTTATTTACAATGTCACCTGAAAGTGAGAATAGGCATTCACATGGCACTTTTATAGCTGGCATTGCAAGGTATTCACGTGCCAGATATGCTAATCATTCATATGCCCCTTCCATGCTGCGGCCACCATTCCAGAGGACATGCTTCCATGCTGATGATGCTTGTTAAAAAAAAAAAATAATGTGTCAATTAAATTTGTGACTGTACTCCTTAAGGGGAAGAATTGTATGTCTTCTGCTCTGTTTTACCCACATTCTGCATATACTTCATGTTATAGCATTCTCAGATGATGATCCAGCACATGTTCATTTTAAGAACACTTTCACAGCAGATTTGACAAAATGCAAAGAAGGTACCAATGTGAGATTTCTAAAAATAGCTACAGCACTCGACCCAAGGTTTAATAATCTGAAGTACCGTCCAAAATCTGAGAGGAACAAGGTGTGGCGCATGCTTTTAGAAATCTTAAAAGAGCAACACTCTGATGCGAAAACTACAGAACCCAAACCACCAAAAAAGAAAATCAGCCTTCTGCTGGTGGCATCTGATTCAGATGATGAAAATGAAAATGCGTCGGTCCGCACTGCTTTGGATTGTTAAGCAGAACTCATCATCGGTATGGAAGCATGTCCTCTGGAATGATGATTGAAGCATGAAGAGATGTATAAATCTTTAGCGCATCTGGCACGTAAATGTCTTGCAACGCCAGCTACAACAGTGCCATGAGAACGCCTGTTCTCACTTTCAGGTGACATTGTAAACAAGAAGCAGGCAGCATTATCTCCTGTAAATTATAACCAACCTTGTTTGTCTGAGTGATTGGCTGACCAAGAAGAAGGACTGAGTGCACTTGCAGGCGCTAAAGTTTTACATTGTTTTATTTTTGAATGCAGTTTTTTTTTGTACAGAATTCTACATTTGTAAGTTCAACTTTCATGGTAAAGAGATTACACTACAGTACTTGTATGAGATGAATTGAAAAATACAATTTTTTTGTTTTTTACAGTGCAAGTATTTGTAATAAAAAAGTGAGCACTGTACACTTTATATTCTCTTGTAATTGAAATTAATATACTTGAAAATGTAGTAAACATCCAAAAATATTTAAAATAAAGGGTATTCTGTTGTTTAACAGAGCGATTAATCATGTGATTGATTTTTGTTAATTGCTTGACAGCCCCAATAATTAATAATATAGACTGCTTGTAACCTGGATTTACTTTCTCTAGTGGTACTGGAGAACATTTTTTTAATTAGAAGAAAATATACTTATGTCTACTATATTGCTATCCACAGACATTTTATTGATACAGCTGTTTACCTGCTAACTTCTCTCAATTAAGAACAGAACATAAGAGCATACTGGAGCATACTCATAGCCGTTGATGCACTAATCCTCCATTAACTTATCTAATTCTTTTTTGAACCCAGTTATACTTTTGGCCTTCACAACATCTCCTGTCAACAAGTTCCATAATTGACTCTTGTGTGAAGAAATACATTCTTTTGTTTGTTTTAAATCTGCTGCCTATTATACATTTTGTCGGGTGACCCCTGGTTCTTGTGTTTATCTGAAGGGATAAATAACACTACCTTATTCACTTTCTCCACATCATCCATGACTGTATAGATCTCTAACGTATCCCCCCTTAGTTGCATCTTTTCTAAGCTGAACAGTTCCAGTTTTTCAAATTTCTCCTCCTATGGATGTTGTTCCATATCCATAATCATTTTGGTTGCCCTTTTCTATCCTTTTTCCAATTCTGGTAAATCTTTTTTGAGATGAGGCTACTAGAAGTGCACTCAGTATTCAAGGTGAGGGCCTATCATGGATTTATATCGTGGCATTATGATATTTTCTGTTTTATTATCTATCCCTTCCCTAATGGTTCCTAACATTCTGTTAGCTTTTTTTGACTGCCCCTGCACATTGAACAGATGTTTTTAGAGAACTATGCACAATGACTGCAAGATCTTTCTTGAGTGGTAATGGCTAATTTAAAACCCATCATTTTGTATGTATAGGTGGGATTATGTTATCCAATGTGCATTAGTTTGCATTTATCAACATTGAATTTCATCTGCTGTTTTGTTGCCTAGTCACCCAGTTTTGTGAGATCCCTTTGTAACTCTTAGCAGTCAGTTTTGGACTTAACTATCTTGAGTAATTTACTATTATCTGCAAACTTTGCCACCTCACTGTTTCCACTCCTCTTCCAGATCATTAATGAATACATTGAACACTACTGGTCCCAGTTCAGATCCTTGGGGTACCTCATTACTTACTTCTCTTCACTGTGAAAACTGATAATTTATTACTATCATTTGTTTCCTATCTTTTAACTAGATACTTATCCATGAAAGGACCTTCCCTCTTATCCCACGAGTACTTACTTTACTTAAGAGCCTTTGGTAAGGGACCTTGTCAAAGGCTTTCTGAAAATCTAAGTACACTATATCAACTGGATCACTCTCAACAACATGCTTATTGACACCCTCACTATCATATCCTTCTTTCATTATATGTAACCAAGGCCTTACAGAATTCACATCTTGCTATACAACTGTTCTTCTTTACTGAATCAGAAAAGTCGGGCTAGAAGGGACCTTCAGAAGTCAAGTCCAGCCTCCTGGATGCAGCAGGACCAAGTAAACCTAGACCATCCCTGAAAGGTGTTTGTCCAACCTGTTCTTGAAAACCTCCAGTGATGGGGATTCCATAACCTCTCTTGGAAGCCTATTCCAGAGCTTAACTACTCTTATAGTTAGAAAGTTTTTCCTCATATTGAACCTACATCTCCCTTGCTGCAGATTAAGACTATTATTTCTTGTCCTACTTTAAAGATATGTCTATGTTGCAATGAAAGCCCAGGGTCTGTGGGACTTGAGCTCACAGGTTTGATGTTTGTAAGCCTGGGTTTGAGGGTCCACGCCGAATACTGACCCTAGGTTTAGGATTTCTGGACCTGAGTCTCACACCTGCCCTCAGGTGTCTATATTATATAATGTAGACCTGAGTCAAACTGGCCTATCCCAGGCTTCCTAGCACCCTCTCCAGCAGTAGCGCTATAGCCATTTATTCATGGTGCACTGTGGGAAACCTTGACTATCCATCACACAGCACTTTACAGGAAATTGTTGTTGCCCACTATGACATCCTGCCAAGCCATCTTCTGCACACTTCTGGCAACAAGGATGAGGCATTATTTCAGGAACTTGTCCTGCTTGGGCTTTGACCCCTGTTTCAGGAAATGGGCAGAGCATCCATGAGATACTGGTGGACCTTTTGGTGGCATTTTTAGCTACTGAAGGCTACCTGTCAGAGGATGATACAGACATGGCAGACTCAAATTGGCTGATGCTGTTCATGACTCACAGTATAGTCACTGGTGCCCCTTACATTGACAGATGTTTCAGGAGAAGGTCCACAAGCACAGACTGGTGGAATCGCATTTTCATACAGACCTGGGATACTCAGCGGTGCTTCAAGAACTTGCACATGAAGAAAGCTACATTTTTGGAGCTTTGTGAGCAGGTTCCATGACCCTCTAGTGTCACAATGTGTACGTGAGGGTGTCCATACTGGTCCAAAAGTGGGTTGCTTTAACCATCTGGAAGCTGGCTACCTCAGACTGCTACAGGACCATTGGTAACTAGTTTGGTGTTGGAAAGTCACCGTGAGTGGTGGCAGAGGTTTCTGAGGCAATCACGTGTGTAGTGTACCCAAAGGTCATGGGCATAAAAAAATATCCTAGAAGTAATTGCTGGTTTTGAGAGAATGTGGTTTTCAAACTGTGCCAAAGCCATTTATGGGACTCCTGTTCCCATAATTTGCCCTCTGGAAGGATCACTTGAGTACATAAACCACAAAGGGTACTACTCCATTGTTATGCAGGCCCTTGCGGACCACAGAGGCTGATGCCAACATGGGAAAATTGATGATGCCAGGATTTTCTGCTGGTCAAGAGTCTACCTTCCTGGGCAGGCCGGGACACTATTCCCACAAAAGACATTGTCATAAATGGAGTAACTGTCCCCCCATTGTTACTCTAGGAGTACCCCATATCCCCTTTTGCCTTGCTTTATGAAAACATACCCTGATCTAAGAGGCCTTGGCAAAAAAAGGTTTAATTACCTTTTGAGGAGGTGTAGAATGGTAGTTGAATGTGTGTTTGGCAGATTGAAATCCTGCTAACACTGTTCACAAAACTTTAGATTCCAGTGTCATCAGTGCTGTCCATGTTGTTATAGCTTGCTGGGCTCTCACAATCTTCATGAATCCAAAGGTGATCCATTTACCCATGAATAGACCTAAAACAGTAATAGATCGCTGAACACGTCTCTAAGGTGCCACGGGTACTCCTTTTCTTTTTGTGAACACTGAGCCAGAAAGTGTCCCCACTCATAACTGGACCAAGATGCACAAGGGCAACAGAAATCATTCTTTGTGCACCCATATTATGGAATTGCATGGACCAATGGAAGAGGGAGAACAGTATATTTATGGATGTAGAACCTCAGCGTTATGAACACCAGAATTACGAACTGACCAGTCAACCACACACCTAATTTGGATCCGGGATTACACAATCAGGCACCAGCAGAGACCAAAAAAAGTAGTGCTGTACTGTGTTTTACTTTAAGTGTAAAGTACCAACAAAAGAAAAGGGAAAGCAGCATTTTTCTTCTTCATAGTAAAGTTTCAAAGCTGTACTAAGTCAATGTTCAGTAGGAAACTTTTGAAAGAACAACCATAATGTTTTTGGTTCAGAGTTATGAACATTTCAGGGTTACGAGCAACTTTTATTTCCAAAGTGTTCGTAACTCTGAGGTTCTACTGTATTTGTACAGCACTTTTTTTTTTTACAGTAAACCAAGTACTCTCGCTATATGCTATGAATGGGGTGTGTGCATAATTGTCATGAATTGTTAATTGTGGAGGAGATGACTACTTATACAAGGGAGAGGACGATAGTTTGTGCGACATGAATTGTGGATTTTCATTATGGATTGATCTAAATAGATGTATTGAGAAATTGTGTTTGGATATAATTTCCCAGTTCTGCCTTTATCTTTTATTCTTCAAAATACACATTATATTATGTTATACAGGATGGTAATCAACTTATTAAAAAGTTAAAAGCCTTTATCTGTGAGCCTGACTGTATTTAAAACCCTCCCCTCAAAAAATTAAATAAATAAATTAAAGCCTTGACAGGCACGCCAGCTGCCATTACAACGCCAAAACACCAGTAATAAACCAATATCAAAACCATTAATAAAATAGAGTGCATAACAGAAACACTGAACAGTGCAAAACAGTGAAACCAGTGCAAACAAATAAATTCTACACTTTTATGTGTCCCCTAGACCCCATTCTCCTTTTCCTTTCTAGCACATTTAGCATACACTTGGCACCACTGCAGGGGGGAATGGAGGACTGCTGCGGGTAAATTTGCCCCCTCCAACTGGTGTTCAGTTCTGGTTGCATGGGCCACCCAACCTGGTATTGTCCAATGCACTCCTGATCTACAGGACACTGTACTGTGGAGGGGACTCAGAACATGGTGCAGGTGGAGCAGAAGCCTGAAGTCTTGGGCCATTCGTGCAAATAGCCTCTCAAACAGGTCTTTCTGCTGCGCTCTATCTTTGTCCCTTGAGCAACGTTCCAGAAACGGCGTGGCAAGTCTCTCCTCATGGTCAGTAATTCTCTCTTCACTCGCTGCTGCCTGCCTGTGCCTTTCCACTTGCTATCAATCCTTTTCCCTTTGGTATTCTACTGGTTTGTTGGGCATGTCTGGGATGTCCACCACAAATTCATCAGGGAAAGACTTCCTCCTTGACTGGTCCTTGACAGTTCAAAATCCCAGGCTCCAGCTGGAGTGTAGCTGGGCTGCTGAGGTGGAAGAGCATGAAAGCAGACAACAAACAATGAACCAAATCCTCCAAAGCACAGAACTTGTGGTGATGGGGGAACTTCAAATATCCAGACATCTGTTGGGAAAATAACACAGCAGGGTACAGATTATTCAACAAGTTCTTGGAATGCATTGGAGACAAATTTTTTTATTTCAGATGGCGATAAAAGCAACTCTAGGAGAGAGAGGCTGTTGCATATTTGATTTTGACAAATGCGGAGGAATTGGTTGAGAATTTGAAAGTGGAAGGCAGCTTGGGTGAAAGACATCATGAAACGATATAGTTCATGATTCTAAGGAATGGTAGGAGGGAAAAGAGCCCAGTAAAGATTTCAAGCAGGGAGATGTTACAAACTCCGAGAGTTGGTAGGTAATATCTAATGGGAAAAACAGTTTGAAAGAGTTGGCAATTTTTCAAAGAGACATCATTAAGGGCACAACAGCAAACTATTCCTCTCTGTAGGAAGATAGGAAATATGGCAAGAGACCATCCTGGCTTAACCAGGAGATGTTCAGTGATCTGAAACTTAAAAAAGAGCCTTACAAAAAGTGGAAATTGTGTCAAATTACAAAGGATGAATATAAACAAACACCACAAACATGTAGGGACAAAATTAGAAATGCCAATGCACAAAACGAGATTAAACTAGCTAGAGACATAAAAGATAACAAGAAAATGTTCCACAAATCTAGTGGAAGAAAGAGGATGACTAAGGATAGGATAGGCTTGGTAGGCTCATGTGACAGAGTGCTAAGAAAGAAAGGCTGAGTCAGCACTCTGTTCACAGCTGCTCCCATTAAACAAGGCACAATGGAGCTGACTAAACTCAGCTGTGCCTAATTTGTGGGTGGGGCAGGGCAGAAAGGCTAATTAAGCCATTAGCCAGAGCCCACAAATAGGCACAGGAAGGAAGTGGAAAGGGGGAAGCAGGCAGCAAGGGGAAAGAGAGGTTACTCTCCCCTGCTTGATACAGGAACTGCATATGTTATGAAGGTGGTGGGAATTCATTTGTAAATAAACTGCACAGGGTGTTGGACCAGGACAAGGGTCTCTAAGTAGTTAGTAGACCAGGACAGAGCCAGGAAGCCCTGTTACAGTCCATTACTCAATGAAAGGGGAAAGATTACAGAAAATGTGGAAATGGCAGAAGTGCTAAATGACTTTTGTTTCAGTTTTCACAAAAAAGTTTAGTAGCAATGGGATGTCTAACATAGTGAACACCAGTGAAAATGAGGTAGGATCTGAGGCTAAAATAGGTAAAGAGCAAGTTAAAATTATTTAGTCGAGTTAGATGTCTTCAAGTCGGCAGGGCTGATGAAATACATCCTAGAATACTCAAGGAACTGACTGAGGAGATATCTGAGTCATTAGCAATTCTCTTCAATAACTCATAGAAGACTGGAGAGATTCTAGAGAACTGGAAGAGGGCAAATCATAGAATAGAATATCAGAATTGGAAAGGACCTCAGGAGGTCATCTAGTCCAACACCCTGCTCAAAGCAGGACCAATCCCCAACTAAATCATCCCAGCCAGGGCTTTGTGAAGGTAGAACCAATCTATGAAAAGGGGGATAAGAACCACCCAGCCAATTACAGATCAGGCAGCTTAACTTCACTACCGGGAAAGATGATAAACAGTTAATTGAGCAATCAGTTTGCAAACACCTAGAAGATAATAAGATGATAAATAACAATCAGCGTGGATTTGTCAAGAGCAAATTGTGTCAGATCAACCTGATAGCTTTCTTTGACAGGGTAACAAGACGTGGATGGAGGGGGAAGCGGTAGATGTGATATATCTTGACTTTCGTAAGGCTTTTGATACTGCCTTCTGATAAACAGGGAAATACAACCTATCTGGAGCTACATAAGGTGGGTGCATAAGTGGTTGGGAGACCATTCCCAGAGAGTAATTCAGTGGTTCAGTCAACTTGAAAGGGCATATCAAGTGGGGTCCCCCAGGGATCAGTCCTGGGTCCAGTCCTGTTCAATATCTTCATCAGTGATTTAGATAATGACAGAGAGAGTACACTTGCAACCCTCCCAGCTTGGCATCGTCCATGAACTTTGCAAGTGCTTTGAAGGATAGGATAAAAATTCAAAATGATATGGACAAAGTGGAGCAATGGTCTGAAATAAATAGGATGACATTCTATAAAGACAAATACAAAGTACTCCATTTAGCAAAGACGAATCAGTTGCACACATACAAAATGGGAAATGACTGCCTAGGAAGGAGTACTTACAAAAGGGATCGGGGGTTATAGTGGATCACAGGCTAAATATGAGTCAACAGCGTAACACTGTTGGGGGGGGGGAAAAAGAGAGAGAGAACATAATTCTGGAATGTATTAACAGGTGTGTTATAAACAGGACACAAGAAGCAATTTTTCCATTCTACTCCATGCTGATAAGGCCTCAGCTGGAGTATTGTGTCCAGTTCTGGGCGCCACATTTCAGGAAAGATGTGAACAAATTGGAGAAAGTCTAGAGAAGAGCAACAAAAAATGATTAAAGGTTTAGAAAACTTGACTTATAAATAAAGATGTAAAAATTGGGTTTGTTTAGTCTGAAGAAGAGAAGACCGAGGGGGGACATAACTGTTTTCAAATACATAAAAGGTTATTACAAGGAGGAGGGTGAAAAATTGTTCTCATTAATCTCTGAGGATAGGACAAGAAGCAATGGGCTTAAATTACAGGCTTAAAAGGGAGACTTAGGGTGGACATTAGGAAAAACTTCCTACTGTCAGGGTAGTTGGGTACTGGAACAAATTGCCTAGGGATGTTGTGGAAACTCTGTCATTGGAGGTTTTTAAGAACAAGTTAAACAAACACCTATCAAGATTGGTCTAGTTATTAAGTAGTCCTGCATGCAGGGGCCTGAACTAGATGACTTTTTGAGGTCCCTTCCAGTCCTACACTTACAATTCTCTATCCAAAAAGCTAGCTGTGTATTTGGCTGTCATATGGAAACAACATAAGATCAAACTGTACAGTGCATGCTTTCCACCAAATTATATGTTGAAAAGCCATGGGGTTGCTACCAGTATAATGTGCAAACTCCCATATAAGATCCATGTGGTTACTCTCAGTTGTAAAATGGCAAGATAAAATAACCAACACTATTCTGGAGTGAGCTAGTCTCACTCAAATGCAGAAAAGCTGCTGAAATGCAGCTTTGATGAAGTAATTGTATTCTCTGAATAGATGGGAAGTATACACCAAAGCAACGAATCTGTCATGAACTAGTTGGTGGAAAATATTGTCCAAGAGTGCTTAATCTGTGTAATAACGGCAGTGGCCCAGAGCATTGAAATGTATAGTTGCTGACTGACTGAACTGGTGACAAATGATAAAATGGAGCTTTCTGAAAATAGGCTGGCATAACAAAGAAAACAAAGAGCCAGTATTTACAGCAGCAGTGGTATAAGCCTTATCTGCCAGAGCAACATATTTTGCCTCGGTCAGACATGTAAGTCTGTTCTGGCTGTGAACAAATGCATAAACCAGAAGTTTCTTAATCTTGAATTATAGAGGGATGACCATCATTATGTGTATGCTCATGTTCTCTTTCCTCTCTCCATCATCTTAATATTTGAGCACCTCCCAAGTATTTAATAATAGAAATTGCAACTGTCTCCTTTCCTATATATAGGAGAAATAGCTTGATTCGTTTATAGGGTTTTGTGTTTGCATTAGGATGTGTGTGAGAAATATACTGTAATATACTAAACATATTTGAGTTCTAAATGTGGTGAGTTTGTGGTCATTCTTATCACCATATGGGATTGAATTCCATAATTTAGGACTAGCTCCTGTGGAACTTCTGTTTCACATCTTTGTGTACCTACTCACACATTTGTGCACCTATCGTCAGTGGTTTTGATATTTCCGTGAAGCATATTATTTGAAGACCACAGGCATGGAGGGTGAACCAATCTCTTGAGTAGATAGGCCCACTTCCATGAAGGGCTCTAACTCTGTCAGGACAGTGGATTCTGTTCAGTGGGGGGACTAGTGCAACTAGCAGAGCATTGGGATGGTGTGCTCACAGTGACCTGTGTTGGTAGATAGGTAGGCTGCTATAGTTTTTGTACCACCTAGAGTTTTTTTTCAGAAGGGTGTGACTTCAAACCTGGATATGAGTTGTAATAACGAAACCTGAAATTCATAGAAACATGGATCACTGTCTAGCTTTGAGCCCAACAAGCCAGCTGTGGCTTGGAAGTGAGTATATTTTGCCACTGTATATATATGGGCATTTAATACCATGGAAAAGTCCAGAGGATCCCCATGGCTGTAGACTGACAACAATCTGAGGGCAGATATCTCTTCTATAACATGCCCCATTGTAGAGGGTGGGTTCTTCAAATCACTTCCCTCTTCCTACCAGCATCCTCCATCTTCCCTGAATTTATCTTTAGCCAGCTGCTCTTTATTTAACTACTGACTAGCTCTTTTTTTTTAAGCTTTGAGAAAGAGGGGTTTCTTTTTATGCTTGACATGAAACAATTTTAACTGAGTGACATCCATATACTTCTGGCACTTCAGCCCATGTTATTTCATCAGCTATCCCCTTAGCTTCACAGAAGTTGAATAACTTGTGGTAGACGACTGTGGTGAAATGAAGGCTTTGATATTAGTGTCCCTACAGCCACTCCTTAACTAGTGGCTAGTGCCTCATTAACCATTTAAGAGGCCAAAGAATAAAAGAATTAGATTTTTCTGTAAATTCATTTTGGACTTTAACAGGACTCGGGAATTTCTGAGGTACTGTAGACCATGGTGATGGGCTTTTTCTTGCCTTATGACGAGAAGTGGGTTGTTGATTTATTTTTGTTTTTTGTTTTTTATTGTTGGTAATTTATTTCTAACAAGAAGGGTCCAGAGTATGGCCATCTGTATGTATGAATTATGTGAGAAACTCAGAGTGTAGAGTTTGGACTGGCGGTTTTGGGCCATTGTTTGTATAACTGTTGAAGCTTTCCAAGGTGAGTAATCTTTTATGTATTTCATTGACATGTAAAAAAAATCTCTGTTGTTGAGGCTTTAGTGTCTGAGTGTTTATAGATAAGCAGGATTCTCAAGCTGGACATCGTACCAATAACGCTATCATCCATGAAATTAATAAAAATTTTATTGGGATGGCTATGGATCATTCTATCCCCCCCCCCCCCCGCACTTTCCCTGGTGCAGCTTTTGCCAGTGTGGCTCATTTCATTACCCAGGTCATCTCCATAGCTAAATAGGTTTCTTTAGTAATTCTCCTGCCTGTCAAATCTTTTTGACAACGATTCCACCTTACCATCAAGACCAGAACTTTCAAGTTTCAACCACAAGCTTAAGGAAAGATTTTCTTGGTGCTAGAGGGAGATTTGAATTTTTGTCTTTAACTTGCACTTCCATTCCTTCCCGTCTGTCTTCTGACTCGTTCTTTGACCTGGGCAACAATGTCCCAGGGAGAACTGCTTACATTGTTGATACTTTACACCTGCCCCTGCTGCAGTAATCAGAGCACCCTACCTGGCCACGGGGAGCTGAGCAGAGGAGCAATTATTTTTAAACAGACCACTTAGCTGATATAGCAAGAGCAGGTACTCAACAAACAACCTGCTTAGTTGGGCAGAAAGCTAATGATCAGAGTAATAGGATGGGAGAGCTTGGATATCATGGCGACGGGTGTGGTGTATGAGTGTTTAGGGCTATCTGAGTGGAACTTTGGAGAAGGTGGCAGACAACTGTCATGTGGTTTGTGGCACCTTCTGCTTTTTTCCCTTAGTTGCTTCCCTGCCGCACTGCTCCACGACCCATAGTCCTATTCACAGATTGGGAATTTAAAAAGAGTCTGAATGAATGGCAGTGCATTTAATACTATGTGGATGGCTTTGAAGCAAAGGTTTTTTTTTTTTTTTTCCACCAAATGCATCCGATGAAGTGAGCTGTAGCTCACGAAAGCTTATGCTCTAATAAATTTGTTAGTCTCTAAGGTGCCACAAGTACTCCTTTTCTTTTTGTCAACACTTAGTTTCACTTGGAATCTTACTATCCAGTGAGCTGTGCACAAGCAGAGGCAGAAGCTGGGGTAGGCAGAGGAACTGGTAACCTCCGATACAGAAAGTTTTAGAGTAATCATAGAGGGGATCAGGAGGATGTTGTTGTTGTACCTAGGATGATTGAGAGCTATGGCTAAAACCTTTCCTCAATGACATCCTGCAAGGTTAACTTCCCAATCCTCAGCTCTTTTGTTCCCCACTTACCCTCTCCCTCTTGGTTATCTTATCTTATCTGTTACCACTTCTATCCTGTGGTTAATTGTATGCGTCTTTAGACCTTTGTAATGATGGTGCCCCCCACTTCCTCCATCCACCCATTCTTGCTTTCCTTGACCAAGAAAACATGTGGCTTCATCTCAACTTCCTTCAGCTAAGTGTTTCAAACAAAAGTGCTTCTCTTAGGCAAGAAAAACATCCTCAAATATAAATCTCTCTCCTTGCTCTCCTCAGGCCTCAAATATAAATCTCTCTCCTTTCTGTACTCAGGCCTTTTATCTGCCTCCTCTGACATGGTCCTTGACTTTGGACTCTCCTCCTCAAACTCCCATGTTTGTAAATCTGCCTATCACCACCTCCACAGCTTGTCTTCTTTTGCCCTTGATATTGCAACTCCCTTCTCTATCGTCCCCACTCCAAAGCCCAGGTGTCCAGGTTCCAGCATGTGCAATATTCTACTGCCCATCTCTTTGCCCATCCAAAGAAACATAACTGCTCCACCACAGTTTAGCAGTTCTCCAAACAGATTTAAACTTGTGGGTCCAGTGCTAGAGTGCGAGTGAAGGAGGAGTGGAAAAATTAATTAAACCTAAACATTGTCATTAATACAAGATGACTTGTCAGAAATCAGAAGTGAACCAATAGTGCCTACAAGTGTTTCTACTTAATGCTATTGATTCTACAACTGAACAGAAAATTCCAGAATATTATGTCTGAGTTGCTGAAGATGCCATCCAAGAATGCAGAGAAAAACATGACCAGGATGTCTTTGCCATTTTGCTCAGAAAACAAAAATAGAATTAAAGATGAGAACTTCCCAGGTTCAGTCATCCTAAGATTCTTTCATATGCATGTTCAGAACAATATTAGTTAATTATTCATTATAAGTTAATTATTAATTAATAGTGCTAACTCAGTCCTAAAAGCATATTGTGAAAGGTCAACCATATTTCTACAATTACTATCAGCCTTGTTACTGACTGTCCAGAAAACTATGTGCCAAGGTCACAGTGACACTCAGTGGAACTCAGAAATATTGTTGCAGTATCTCCATCCATGTACCCTAAATATGTTGAAGCTTTTATACTTAATATGGGTATTTTGATCAAAATATAGCATGCATTTTACACAAGGAGGCCCTAATTTACCAAAGCAACTGAAGGAGATTTCAGAGGGATTTGACAGACTGGGGACATTACTGTCATAGTCAAATGGAAATCTGGTTTGATCTACTTAACTTTAAAACTGAAAATCACAGAAGATTTAAAAGTTTAAAAGATGTGCACTACTGTCCAGCCAGCTCAGCATCAATAGAGAATGGTTATGGCACTTCTGGATTGGTTTGACTGAAACGCTGTAGTAAAAAGTAGCTGAACCAAAACAATTTTGGAGAAGTGTGTGTATTATATATATGTGTATATATAGAAGCAAAGTACTTTAATCATTTTTATAATTGTTCATTTCGTGCTATGTTGAAGGAGATGTTATTAAGCAAAGAGGATTGCCACTTTCTTAACAAGTTCAAGACTTTGTCTTTCAGTTGGTTTTTGACATAATCACCAGTTTCTCCTTACCTTTTTTTTTTTTGGGGTGTCAGAAGTTTTTGCTCATGACATTGTTTTCATTTGCACATGTTTTAGAGGTATATATTGTAAGCTATAGTGTTTTTCTTTAATGGTTGTTTGGAATTTTTACACTATTCAAGTGTATGTTGCAAACGTGGGTACTTTTTTAGGAGGTGGCAATGGTGCAGGGGTCCTGTTGAAACATGTCTTGCCTAGTTCTGCAAAGTACAGGTTCTGTTTTTTTTTTTTTTTTCAAAGGTGCTAGGTTTACAGTTGGTTTTTTGGAGAGCTCTATTAAGTATCCTTCTGGTTGGAGCAGATGTGGTAGTATATAATAAATTAGCTATGTTTGTGTTTAGTATGTGCTGGACAGAAGCTCTCTATGTGGAAATAACCGTTCCCATCTGTTGTTTTCTTTTAGAATAATTACTCTCCATAGTTTTGTTACAAACACTTGTCATAGACACCATTCTGTTTCTGACCTGATCATTTCAGTTTTCAAATAATCTGAAAATCACCCAGTAATGATGACCTTTTGGGACTCTTGTATTAATCTATTGTGCATACTCCTAAAAGAGAGGATTTCAAAGAAGGCATTGGCTTTCTTGAACTGTATCAATAATTTTACACAATTATCTTTCTTTTAAACTGAAAGGGATGGGCATGTAGATTTTACACTCTCCCCCCCCCCCTTTTTTTTTTTAATCATCTTCCTTTTGTTATGATTCTGATTTGGAATAAAATGGACAAGATCACCTGTAAGCAGCTCTGTTGAAGTAGAGAGATTGCCATTTTTTTGAACCCATACAACTTTGTCATTTGTCCCATTCTGTGTGGATTTTTCCCCTCCCATTTTTATTTTGTCTGTCTTAATATGGAGATTGGGTTTAAACGATTTCTACTCTAACTTCACAAGGTCTGGGAGGCAGGAGAGGACTACCTAGAATGCAGGAGAGGAACAGCAGTTACACTGAGATCACTTCCTGAGAAGATCCCAGCTGCTATTCAGGGAACCTGCTTTAGTGAAAAGGACCCCTCATTTTCAGTATTTCAACAACGGGAAGGGAGAAACCCTGAATCACAGCAGTGAATGGCTGGAATAGTGGTAGGGAGGGCAGCCAGAGTAAATTCTTGATAAAGGGAGAGGATGAAGCATCTGCTGAAAGGCTGCCAGTAAGAAGATACCCCAGGGCTCCCACAAGAAAAAGAACTTGGTGCTGAAGTCTGCAATCCCACCAGCTGAGAGTGGGAAGAAGAGACTGGCCTGATGGTGCATGCAAGAATCAGTGTAAGGTGCGGAAAGGGAGAGACATAACAATGCTAGGTAGTTAAGCAACACGATGTCTGATGCAGTTTAGTGTTGATAAATACTAAGTAATATATATTGGAAAGAATTATTTGAATGACTCTTATATATTGCTGGGTTCCAAGTAAGAGGGGGGTTTGCCCCTGTGCATTGTTGTATACAATTCAGTGAAAACACCTATTCAAAGTGCAGCAGCATTCAAACAAACAGTATTAGATTGCATGAGGAATGGGATAGAAAATACTGCTATTACTAGTAATAATGCTAATAATAATTACCGCTATGCAAATCAAGGGGGTGTCCTCACATGTAATACTATGTTTAATTCTGGTAATTTCTTTAGCTGAAATGGAGAAGATACAGAGATAAGTAAGCAAAATTGTTTAGAGGCATGGAAAGACTTCATAGAAAGAGAGGCTGAAAATGTGGGGTCTTTAAGGAGGAGATAACTAAAAGGTAACATGACAGAAGCATACAAAATAATGGTGTAGAGAAGGTGATAGTGCACTCCTTGGTTTGCCTTGTCTCATGGTATGAGAACAAAGGGATGCTCAATGAAACTGAAAGGCAACAAATTTAAAACTCATACTACACTTTTTTTTTTTTTAAATGCAATGCATGATTAGCCCATGGAACTCAATCCCAAAAGTTGTCTTTGGAGCAAGAGCTTAGCAGAGTTTAAGGATTAAATGTGTGTATGGCTAATAAGAACGTCCACAGGTACATTAAATATTGCATAAGATATTAGATTTTTTTTTAAAACAAATTAGAGGGATATAAACTTTCTTGCAACTTTGGGATTTTTGGATGTATATGGACGATAGTAAGCATGTGAGTCCATTTTAATTAGAACATTAAGAACTATCAACTTTAAAACCTAGGCTTCTTGTGTGGCTTCAGAGCAGAAACTTGCATAATTAGTGACTTGTCATGAGTATTCCATGCATTGATTCCATGATTTCTCTGAGATATTCTCTGAAAACTGGGATATAGCTTTTAAACAGTTTTAAACGGTTACTTAAGTGATTTAGAACCTTGCAGTATTGGCAATTCAAAGAATTGTGTGACCTTAACTTTTGGAATGTGTTTACTCTACATTTGTGACTTTTACCTATTTTTCACACCAACAGGAGCTTTTTTTTCCTTTATCCCATTACAGACTACCAGCCATAACTCATGCCCAAACAACATGTAGTGATGCAGTCTCCTGAAATGTGCTAGAGTTTAGCACAGTATACTCTTCAAACTTCTGGTTCTATTAATAAGCCAGATGTGTCTCCCTTACTACGAGGACGTGCAAGGGAAAGGGTGCAAGAAGCCTTCCCTCTCCCTCATTCCCCCCACATGTCCCTGTCCAGCAGACATGTGCAGCTCAGTCTCTGGACTCTCAGAAGTGCAATCACTTGTGATTTCTCCCTCTTGGTGTCCGAGGGCTGGACAGGAAGGGATTGGGTCCTGCTTTTTTTAAGCACCAGCAAGAAGAACTGGATAGATGCACTCGAGCTGGCTCCCTGCTCCCTAGAGGTATGCTCCACCAGCTACCAAGCAGCTATGAGATTTATTTTGCCTCCCTGTGAGTCAAAATTCCTCTGGTAACTACTCCTAAGGCAGTGCAGTTTGGCTGTGCTCTGCCACTAACTTGGGGTATTGGTTATGAGGTGTAACAGAACCTATCCTATTGTGACTAAGGAATGTAGAAAGTCAAATTAACAGAATCAATACTGGGCTGTATAAAAACAGATGTATTAATATCCCCTTTCAAATACTTTCCAGTTAATCAGACTAGTTCAGTTAGTGTATATTTCAATAAAATTTGATCAGATCTCTTTTCAGACTCATGATCTTGTATGTGTGCCAAGGAGATGTGGGTAGTACTGTTTTAGTAGCGTCCATTTATTTGGACAGCTATTGATTCGGCAAAAATACTATAGCCACATAATTATGAAACAGAATGCAATATTGCAGAGGTTCAGTCTAATAACAATATGAACTTATATAACAATAACTTTTTTGTTATACTTTAATGGTAAAGTTCACCTTGTGGTATTAACCATAAATGATTTCTGGGCAATGTATGATGCTTATTGACAAAAAGAAAAGGAGTACTTGTGGCACCTTAGAGACTAACAAATTTATTAGAGCATAAGCTTTCGTGAGCTACAGCTCACTTCATCGGATGCATCCGATGAAGTGAGCTGTAGCTCACGAAAGCTTATGCTCTAATAAATTTGTTAGTCTCTAAGGTGCCACAAGTACTCCTTTTCTTTTTGCGAATACAGACTAACACGGCTGCTACTCTGAAACCTGTGCTTATTGACAAGATCATCTTTGCTCTTACGTTGTTTTTTGTTTGAAAAGTATCATTCAGCATAACTTGTAAAATGGAATTTCACTAGAATTTTAACTTTTCTGTTGCTTAACTGCATTTTTGGTGGGTAAAAACTTTGTGCGTGTTTTGGAGTATAAACATTTTTAGATTTAGAGCCTTTTTATTATTTAGACTGTCCCGATCTTTCCTAGAAGTTGCAATATGACAGATAAACTTAAATGCATTTATTAAAACAAGAGGGTATGAAGGGGAAAGGTAATTCCCCACACATCCTACTCCCATTTGAAGCCAATAGCAAAACTCCAAACATCAGTAGGAGCAAGGCTTCTAATAATTCTTCAACAGCAGTGTTGCTACATCAAAAACAGATGTTGTAGTGATGTACATTTCCATTCCTTCCCATCCTACAAACCCTTTCTTGCGTTGTCTTCGTTAACTAAGCCCTGATTCAGTAAAGTACTTAAGCATATGCTTATGTCTCACTGGCTTTTAGAGAGCTCTTTTAGACTCAGCAAGTCATTTGTTCTCTCACTTTCATAAATTCTTACACAAACAGTGCTTTTTCTGATACACCTGTGAAAAGAAGGGCTTTAATTTTTAAAGATTTTTTCCTTATTTTACAATGATATGCTCCTTGGTTCTATGAGCGAATGGAATTCTCCTTTTTCTGATCTCTCTAATACTTTCTCTTTTCAGCCAACCTTCCAACTCATCTTATATTTAAAAAGTTAGACAGATGCTAATAAGATAGACCAGTGTTCACATATAGAAAGGCAGTTTCAGTGCTATGAAAGTGGAGAAAACTCATCTAACAAGGCTCGTTGTTCTTTGTTACGTTATCTGAATTAGATTGTAAGATATTTATCTTACTTATTCTGAAAAACACAATGCACGCCCATATGTAAACTAACTATATTATAAGTTACTTGATATTATTTACTTTGCATTTTTGAATCGAGGCAAAGATCTTCCAACAGCTGAAGTGTGATCTCTATTCTGGCTTTTAGGCTACAGACATCAGATAGACTTTAAATTTAGCATATATACACTAGACACAGACAGTTACAGTAGCTTGTCCTAACTACTAAATTCTCTTCTTTTGCTTAGTTTTCTGTGGCCATGACAAATTATTTTTCAAAATATAAATAAATGCACTTTAAATATGACTTTGTATGTAGGAAATTGTATTGATATGCTGCGGGCGTCACCTTAAAAGGCTTATCATTTAACTCTTAGTTTCTAAATCTTGGCCAGATAGTTTTTATATAATTATCATTGTACTTGCACTATGACATCCCGGAGTAAACCTTTTTGTATGTCTCCTCACCAGGCAAACATGGACAGCTTAAAAAATTGTTGGTAAATTGGATCCAGTGTTTTAATGTGTTGGGAAAATGTAAGCTACTGATAAGTCTCATTAAATAAAAAAATCTAAACATCATTGTGGTGTAGAATGTCTGATTAAAAGATCTTGCTTGCTTTACAGAGATCACTTAGATGAAGCGAGTATCCAAAATACAGTTCATGAACATCCAGACTATTTTGTTTCATTCTTTTAAAATGGATTGTCAGACTAGCTAGACTTCTGTTCAGAGTTTTACAATTCACATTTTTGGTAGTAAAATTATGTCTGAAATTGTGTAGATATTGTGGCTTTAACAAGATCATGTTTGATTAGAAGGGTTTTTTTAAAATTACTTTCTCTCCAAGCTCTTTGCAAGGAGCAGTAGCCCACTGCAGAGAGGTTACAGTACTATTGACTTTGGCTCTTCTGCTTTAATGATACAAGGGAATAGCTGAGCAAGAATAAATGAGGTACTTTTAGTGACTAAAACTGTGAATGGACTGTCAGTATGAGATTGGTTCTAGGAGCAGTTAGCCAGCAGTAATAGGGCACACTTGAGTAATTGAATTTGCATAACAAGGCTTGCTGAAGAGATCTGACAGGCGTAGAGATTTGTCTGGCTGGAGATCTCCAGATGGACGTGACCACACAGCAGCTGGGTGGCACGCTGCTCAGCATGGTCAGCAACACCCAGACTGTCAGCTGGCCCGTGCAATTGCAAAGCCCTGGCAGGCCAGCTGGTGGCTTCTGACAGCCAATGGCCCCGTTAGAAAATCTTTTCATACTGCCTGTCAAGGTATTGGACCTGCAGGGACGAATGGTACGATATAACAAGTCACCAGTAGAGTTGTTAAGAAGCTTGAGAAATCTGCTTCTGTTTAAGTAGCTGCTGCTTCACTACTGAGACCAAACCTTCCAAAAGCCTTTCTGTTCTTGAACAAGGATGAGACAAATGTGTTTTTATGCAGTTTGTTAGAAATCTATCAGTCTGAGATAGTCTCTGCATGTTTAGTTCCAATACTAGTGGGAGGATTTGTGTGCCTCTAACCAAGCATGCAGATTCTAAGGGAATTTTTCATGCCTTTTTTGTTACCTTTTCAATTAAACACCACAGCTTGTTTCCTTTATCCCTCTCATTGGGATTGTACCATTACCTTTTAGACTCACCAGTTCAGCTACAGTGAGAGGTTCATAGAAATATGCTGCAAAAGGAAAAAATAACACAAGCAGTAACCTAAATGGTAGTCCATGTGCTTAGGCATCAACCGTTTTAGTTACACACACATTCCACATAGGTGAAAGATTAATATACATTTTTTAATTATATCTTGGGTATCATTCAATAATGAAAACTTAAAACTCCAACAATAACCAATTTTTATTTGTATTTGAGAATGCTTTTGAGTTTTTTTTTAAAAAAAGGAATTAATTGAATTTGGCATTTTATTATTCTAAGTCACTTAGCTATAACATCTGATACTTTTAGAGAAAATTTCTCCCAAAAACTTAACTGGAGTTAAAAAAAAAATGTATTTAATTAAATGCTTGTTAAGTAAGTTAATTGTGCAACAGCAAAGTAAGGTGTGCAAGTAAGACAGGCACTGTTTAAATAGTATTTAAGGACTGCATGGCACTTGCGGACATAAGAAAAGGTGCCTGCTTCAAAGAGTTTACAGCCAAGGGCCCTGAAATCACATTGTGATGTGTTAGCTGGGCTTGTGTTGTGGCTCATTGAAGTTGAGGACACAATGGGTCCAGCCCTGTTGGGGTCTTGTTGGAGGTGTCATGTTGCTGAGCAGTTTATACAGGAGACCTTTTCCCTCAGGGTTGGCTTCCCTTAAGGCTCGTTCAGACCAGTCTGTTTCCAAAAGTTTCCAGGGCTTGGTTCAGCTATCACTCCTTTTGGGGCTTCCTCCATGGACAGAGCATGAGAACTACCTAGCCCATGTCTCTTCCAGACTGAGCAACAGGCCCTGCCATTGTTTTCTGCTTTGCTCAAGTGATTGGTCATATGACCTGGAACTTCATTCTCTTGACCTTAAAGGGCTCAGGACTTGAAACAGCTGTGCTGGGCCAAGCCTACCCTTACAGCAACAAAGCCATGTTACCAGGCCCAGATTAAATCAATCTGGGGCTGTAGGTGCACACCTCCTGGGAAGGCTCCCATAGCCCTACTCCAGAACCATGGCTCCACTTCTGGGTTTGTCAGTAGCAGGGGCCTGTCTACTGGTTTAATGAGGGAGCTACACTTCCGCTCTCCCTGGTCAGGCTGGCCTCCATCCCTGGACCTCCGCACTCTGTCTTCAGGCAGGCTGGGGTCTCCCCCCAAAAAAGCAGGACTCAGCACCTGTCTGAGCAGAGGTGCCTATGTTTAGGTTTGCCTTCCTGACAGTACCACAGAGTTATGAGGGGATGGCAGCAGCAAGGCCCCTTGAAACACAGTCCTCAACTGGGTAATGATGGCAGGTGGGCTCCCAGACAGCACATTTCAGAATTAAGATGAATGGGATGCTTCATGAAGCTGTGGTTTCAGGCTCTCTACGCATTTAGGCAGTCATTGATTGCACTTGGGTCACATTTTTAAGCTTTTCTTTGCGACCGCGAGCATTAGTGTTTTTTAAGAAATGAAAGGTGGATTCTGTTCTTATCATGTGACATAGATACTGCCAGCCAAGGCATGGACTTATTGTACCTATGCCTTAATCTGACTCTGTGTGTCTCTACATTTTTTACAACAAAATGGTAGCTATAACAGTAAGATCTTCAATATAAAATAACTCCTTTTCTCAACAAGGACATTTGATACTATTGGAGAAACTGTCAAGAGAGGGATTTTCCCCTTTAAAAGATTCTCTATAAATAGAGAAATTGTAAAATTGAAGACTGACTTGATTTTTTCGAGTTTTAAAAGTGTTATATTTTTTGGTGACAATATTTAGAAATGTGTATGACACTCTGTACCTCGGGGGAACACTCTGCACCCCCATGTTCATCCTTATAATATGATTGTATGGTATCTAGTGCAAAGTTTGTCATGTCGGGTGTCTTTGGAAGGCTCGTGATGCACTGAGCATTGTTGTTATAGTAATGTTATAGATTGTAATTTCATGTGTATAGTTATGAGGCTGAAAATGTGTCCTCATGGCTTAAAACAAACGCAGGCAAAACTCTCCAGGAGCAAAGGGGCAGTTCACACCTCATCAGGGTACATATGGGACAAACCTAGCCCAGCCTCACAGGCACAAAGGACACTGGCCTAGGCAGCAACAAAGGATCTGTTGCACTCTCGGGTGAGTCATCACGCTTCCCTTGGTCAGTTTTGGTCTACGATGAGGTAATGCTCACCTGTCTCTGAAGATGGGGGGGAAGCCAAGAGGGAAGAAGGAATATGATAAAAGGGAGAGACGTTTGCCATTCTCTCTCTTCCACCTCCATTTACAGACACCACCACCAAGCAATTGAAGTGATGATCAAAGGGAAGAGCCTGGCTGAAGGGCAGCCAGCCAGCCTGTGGTGAGAAGCATTTAAGTTTGTAAGGGCACTGAAAGTGTTAAGATCAGCTTAGAATGCGTTTTGCTCTTATTTCCTTTCAATAAATCTGACTTGTGCTTTGACTTATAATCACTTAAAATCTATCTTTTGTAGTTAATAAATGTATTTGTTTATTCTACTTGAAGCAGTGCTTTTGGTTTGAAGAGTGTCAGAGACTCCCCTTGGGATAACAAGCCTGGAAATATCAATTTCTTTGTCAAATTGATGAACTCGTACAAGCTTGCAGTGTCCAGCGGGCATGACTGGACACTGCAAGATGGAAGTTCCTAGGGTTGTGTCTAGGACTGGAGATATTGGCTAGTGTCATTCGGTTGCACAATCCAAGCAGCAGCTGACCAAAAGTGCTCACTCACATAGCTGGGAGCAGCTTACATGCTAGAGACTGTGTGGGAACAACCCAGGAGTGTGGGTTCTCGCAGAAGAGCAGGGTAAGGCTGGCTCCCAGAGTCAAGGATTGGAGTGACCTAGCAGATCACCAGTCCAGATAACACCAGGGGAAAGTCACAATATGTCAGTGGCTTTTTAAATTTTGAAAATCTGTTCACAGAACAGGCTCAAGTAATGAATTATAAACCTTTAAGTTTATTTATACAACTAAAACTTGGTGTGCACACAGGTTTGGCTTGGAAAACAATAACCTCAAGTGAAGTCCGTTTCAAATAAGAATGCCAAGTGAAGCTGACTAAATAATTGGCTTATGTTCATCAGTTTAGAAAGGATATATTTATAGAGAAATAACCCTTAAATTGGCCATCCTTTATAGCCTTAATTTTTTATCATGTATATTATTCTGTTTTTGGGGAAAATATTCTAATTTGAAGTATGGAGATGGTGTAAGACTGTAGGAAAGGATATAGAATGCTTTCACTGCATTTTCATCTTGTGTAATAAATTAGTACTCCCAGTGAACTGACCTCAGCAATCTTTCATTTTATATTAACATTTCTTTTTGCATGCATTTACATAGAATATTACTGGAACTACATCTAGAAATGTGGAAGTCTTTGATGTAATTGTTCAACAGTTCTGTTGGTCTGCTCTGGTACAGTGTAAAGGTTAGGTAGTTACCTGAAAAAGATAGCTGACAACTTTTTTTGGATGGGTACCTAATTTAGAAACAACTGTTACCTTGCTATTTGATTGATTAAGTACACTTCTTCTTAAGCAGTACAGTAGAGTTGTTGGGAGTAGGAAAATGACCTTTCAGATAAGGGGTTGCTGAGTTTTCTTCTCACTTTGACACCTCTGATCCATTGTTGCTCCTCTGTCTGTTTGTGATAATACAGAGTGCTCTTGCTTTTGAGATGGGTATATAAGGTAACCGGTGACAAGTAATATAATTTGCAAAACTGTTCTCTACCACAGGAAAGAAGCCGTTGCTGAAATGATCTGACCCATGTGAAAATAAGGCTTAAATGTCTAACAATACATGGTTAAGGAACTTTTCTATAGCTTATGTTGTAGCAGGTATAATTAGCTTTCCTGATAAAAGTATAATGTTTGGCTGTGTTTAGAAAATCTGGTTAAATGATGGATGTATGCAGTTTGACGGTTTCAGTAATTCCTGACATGGATACTTGGCTTGTGTGCCACTTGCTTGGTGGCTGGTACAGACATTTAGTATTTGATGAATGAGCGTTCATGTCGCATTCCCCATCAGTACCTGGCCCAAGACAGGAAAGCTAATGTTTCAACCAGCGGACCAAATTTGGTGATGAATCCTGGTCATGTGTCACCTGAGGCACGTTGCACAGACTCTGACATCAGGCTGCTTCAGAAATTGAACATATAGATTAAAAAAAAAATCTGAGGAACTAAACTACCTTTTCTTTAACGTACATTCTTCTCTAAAATGCCTTTTTTCCTTTACAGTTACAGTTATGGAATTCTTTCTGGTCTTAAGGAGGGCAAGTAGTTAATAGTAACTGTGCCCTCTGTGATATGTGTCTGGTGGCAGCTCTCTTTTCCTCCACAGAAAAAGGGAGGTGCAGTGCCTCCTTTCTTTGACCTTTTAGAGAGTCCAGAGTCTGGGCGGGGATAGAGAAAAGGGGTTTAGTTGGGATGGGCCTGAGGAGCAGTAGCCAGACCAGAGGCAGGGCTATGAACGGATCCACATCAGCCTCCTTTTGGCCCTGGAGAATCTAGCTGGAAAAAGTAATACAGTCCTAGGCAGCACTATCTTCTCTTGATACCTTCTGGAGTCTCCACTGAAGCTGTCTATAATGAAGGATGGGAGGATAGGAGGTGCAGCTGGGGCCAGAGCCATATTAAGGGTACAATGACTCTGCATGGACCCCCCCCCAGTCTTGTATGTGAGGAGTTCTCTCACCACTGGAATGCATCCTTGGGGCCAGGCGTGGTGTAGTGGCTCTCTTTCCATCTTGCACTCCGCTGCCAATGGTAGCTTCTGTCATCTCTCTTCCTGTGATTCAGCCCTTTATCCAGCTCACAATTTCGCCCACCCCTTCTGGAGTAAGAGGAAGTCTAACATAAAACAGGTGAATATCCTGATGAGGGTCTGCGGCCCCAACTCTGGACCCCATGGTCCTCACGCTCTTGCCTCAGGGCTTTCCAATATCCTTACCCCCTAATATAAGTGGGGGCTTCATGCCATCTCCTTCAGGGGCTGGTGAGGAACCCAGGTCCTCCCACTACCCTGGATTCCAGCCCTATAACCAGCAGCCAAGGTCTACTCAGCCCCACTTCTGGCTGATGTTTCCCTGGGCTTCTTTCTAATCAGCCTTCCTCAGGCCTCCTCCCTACATCTTCTCTCAGTTCTCTCTTCTTTCAGGGACCTCCCCTGGAGGAAACCTCTTAACAAACCCAAACCAAAAGTATGAACTCAAAGCAGTTTCCACCCTCCCTTAGGCTTGGCCTTTCATGCTTTCTGCTACTCTTTTCCCCCTGCTTTGTTCCTTAACTGACCCCCTCCTGAGGGTCTCTACATTACTGGAAGTCTAGAACCTGCCCTTCTATAAGGGTTTACCACTGGAGTTTGTTTCACTCTCAGTTGCTGCTTTGTCTCTCCGGGCTGCTTGCCAACCTTCTGAAGGCAGGCTAGGATCCCAGCTGGGCTTTCTCCTGACACTCCCCCTTTCCCTAGCTTCCACGCCCAAGCTCCAGCCCAAGTCACAATTTCAAAACTCTTGTCTATACAGACATTTATGGAGCACCTGCTAGCCCACGTCTGCTGGGCTAGGCTGTGAGGCTCGCTCCTGCTTGCTCCAAAATGCTGTGTAGACATACCCTCAGGCCCACATTAACCCATTTAAGGCCTGTGTGGGTTATACACCACGTCGCTTATAGACACTCGTGGATTCACCAACTTTGGAGGCAGGTTTTTCCATGGGGGGCGTTGGGAGGAGGAGGTGAATTCTGCCCTCTTTCTCTGTGTCAAAGCCTGTTGGAATTTTCACAGGGAAATTCTCAAAAAAAGTCTTCACCTACAACTTGGAATGCAAGAGGTGACAATCTGGGTCACAGTAAGTTAGTGCAAGTTTCTTTCACTTTGAAAAAAGGATAGTTCTCCGGAACAAATTTTGAAAAAAGATTTGGGTTTTTTGAGCTGATTGTTGAGAAAATCCATCCGTCTGTTTCCACCACATTCCATACACTGTTTAATTTATCTGCCTAACAAATTATAGATGCTGACTTTCATAACAGTACGTTTCCCTATCAGGAATGACAGTTTTATAAGATTTTTGTGTTCACATTAGCTATTTCAATATTACCCATGCCTAATATTATTTCCTTCAGGGAGACTCCAGTACTTCTCATTCCAATAATATTTTTGTTTTTCAATTATTATTTTCTGCCAATCTGTCTATACTTTGGGGCAGAACCAAATTAGATATACTAAATTCATTTCTGTTGCAGTTTGTCCCAAACTGGTTGTGAGACGTATTAACATGGAAGGAGTATAATATAATCTACCTAATATATGCATTTATTATGAGTTTCCATCAATAGCAGTGCTTCTTGTTTATATTATTCTCCATTCATTCACCCTCTTCCTTATGTGAAGTTAAGTGCTTTTTCCTCCATTAATCTTTTGATTTACTTTTGTTAATTTTGTTCAAACTGCGTAAAATTGTATAAATTCTACTGGTAATTCATTTCCACTGAGAATTCTTGAATAAAAATTTTGTGCAAATCAATTGTCTTTAGGTTTTGATATTTTTCTGTGATTTAAACTACCCAGAGGGAGTAGAAGTATAGTAGGAAGGAAAGCTATGGAGAACCCTAATTTTACTGATAATGCTCAGGCAATGAATTTTCATTCTGAAACAAATAGTTATAATAGTGTGGACTGTTGTCTACTAGACCATAATTGTTGGGTAACTGGTGTTATCTTGTGTATCACTCCTAGTTTTTCTTTTTTTGATACATTTTATTGAAGTCCACATTTCAGAGTTGTGTTAGCAAAAGGATGCTTCTTAAGAATAGACTCCTTATCTTCAGACCATGGTAAGCCTGAGAGAGATTGAACCAATGCAATTACTTTTCAACTTTCATTCCAGGCTGCTGCTGTTCTTAAATTTGCTGCTCAATAACATTTAAAATTTTGAAGCTCAATGCCTCCCTGTGCTGAAGACAATGTTTTTTAAAGGCCCATAAAAATTTAGCTGCAGTTCTTTTCTAACTTTTCAAAGAAGATCTTAGGTATTTGTATAGGGAATGTATAAAACAAGTAGAAAACATGCAGAAGTCAGTTCATACATGTGGCCCATGGTCTCTCTAGACACATTACAAAGGGTTTATTTCAGATTCTTGCTTCCTCCTGAAATTTTTGTGAGGAGGAGAAAAATTAGCCTAATGAGTGAGTCTACTGAACCAGTTACATGTATGTCTAAATACTTTATTTTTGTAGACTTAAAAACAGGCAATAATTCTGTCTTTAAATACCCACTTTGTAGCCCAATATTTATCTAATACAATCATCATCTTTTTTCCCCATATCTCATTATCTGGGGTTGGATTGTTCTGCTTGGGTTGGATTGTTCTGCAAGTATCTGCCATCTTCATCTGTTTGAGACAGCACTGAGGTCCACCTGCTTACCATCTTCATTAATGCAATCCATCCATTTCTTCCTCAGTTTTCCTCTGGGTCTCTTTTCTTACCACCCTCTCCTGCCATGCTATCTACACCATGCTATCTTCATTGATCCTCTGTATATGTCCAAACTAGTGAAGTTGTGTTTCCTGGGTTTTGTCAGCCATATTACAGACTTTGACCTCCATCCTAATGCTTTCATTTTTAAATCTGTCTCTTCGGGTAACTCTTTTTATTGCTTGACGACATCTCAGCTTGAACACTGGTAGGTGTTGAACTGTCTCTTTACCAACCATGCTTCTGCACCATACAGCATTGCAGTGCACACCATAGTTCTATACATTTGGGCTTTCACTCTCAGTGGCATATGCTTGTCATACACAACCCTTGACATGTTGTTCCACACTCTTCCAGCACTCCCCAGTCGGGACGGTATCTCACTTTTAACTCTCCATCTTCCATAACCCAGCCACCTAAGTACTAGAACTGGTCTGTCTGGCTTAATTGTATTCCATTATTCTCTGGATCCAGTTTTCCTGTGGCACCTCTACTAACCCACATGATCTCACTCTTAGTCATATTCATTTGCATTCCATGCCTACTTAGTTGGTCATACCACTGATTTAGTGTTTCCCCTAGATCTTCTTCTGAGGATGCCCTTATTGCTACATCATCTGCATACATAAGCTTCTCATCTTTTCCTACTGGAGTCTTCCTGCTGACACAGTCCATCAGTATGATAAACCGCAGGGGGCCAACTTTTACATCAAAGGAGCTTGTTGTTCTACAGTTCTAGGTGATCTACATAGTGTATTCACCATATGATGCATGAACACCTCAATGCCAACTGGCAAAGAGGTTACAAGAATATCTTGACCTTGGTTTGTACTTTCCCTTTCACCAAAGAATATCATATGACATCTTAAATGAAGCCAGGGTCAACTGGTCATTAATATGGCTGTGAAATGAATGTACAGATACTAGATAAGGTCTGTATTGTCCACAAACCTCTTCTATCATGGCAATCCATGTTCTTCTGATGTGGTTCCACTCCTCTTCAGCTGATGCCAAATCTGTTTCTGGGTAGTTATCCTATACTGCTTGCACAAACTTCCCCTTAACTTCCCATACTTAAATCTCAGTTCCCTCCTTGTCCAACGTTGTACCATAGTCTTTGCCACAAGAGGCTTGTGCTGCACCGTTACCATAACTCAATTCCACTGAGATTTCCTCACCAATATCATATGAGTTGGGCCAATACAATCTAATTCCTGTCAAACTGTAGGTACCGAGGATAGAGGTTGTGCAATATGAAGATAAAGAAATCTCATGTTTTTAAAAGATGTTTTATGTTTTGTGGTTTCAGTTACAAGTCCTGTAATATTTTCATTGCTTCTCATTTGTCTCCGTTGCCAAAATAAATTTTTGTGATGCTACTGCTGATATCCTTCAGTCCTGATCTAACTCAAGAACCAATAACACTCTGCTTCCCTTCATCTTCCCCCCCGCCTTGATTGTTCTGAGCTTTACTTAGTGCTCCCTATTTTGACACTGCATACCAGTGACTTGATTATTTACAGATTGATTCCTCCTGCAGTTGGTTTTTTGTTTAATTTATCTGATCCATAAGTGATTCACTATACTTTAGTTCATTGCTTAATATATTCAAGTTTTGATTCCTCAATTAACTGCTTCTTGTCTATAACTAAATAATATGACTGTATGGTACTCCTTCTTCCCTTCAGTGCATTACCTTTGTCCTGTTCCTCATCTCTCCTCCTCCTCCCTGCTACCTCCTCAGCATCTCACACCAGTTATGCTACCTCCTTCAAGGTTGCCGCCTGGATGTTTTTTGCCAGGTGCTACAAAATATCCTGCTTTTTTTTTTAATGGCACCAGTGTTCCATCTGTAAACTGCAGTGTGCAAACACAGTAGTGCCTGTGCAGCATGTAACTTCTGGCATGCACATGTCTCATAACTGGGAGGGGAGCACAGCCACCACAGCACCCGGATCCCTCTCTGCGTCTCAAGCACTCCGTCTTCCAAAGATGCAGTGGCTTCTCTCAGCACCAGGGACCTAGAAGTGGGATGGACCCAAAGCTCACCAGCAAGGAGGGATAAAGAGCGGGAACCAGGGTGTGGGAGGCTGGGGCTCCTGGAAGGGGATAGTAGGGGCTCTTCCTCAACAGTTGAGTGTTCTGGGAAGGAGTGGTTAGGGACTCATGGAGAGATAAGAGGCAAACAGTCCTTGAACTGGTACCCCCCCCATTTGCACCACCACCTGCAGGAGGGTGGCGGAAGGGGGTCAGTCTGCTGATGAGGAGATGCCTGAGAGGGGAAGAGGGGGCATCAGGCTGGTGGGGGGCGCTGGTGTAGGCAGTGGCCATCTGCATTTCTGAGGTGGCAATTCTACCCCCTCTCTCTTTTTCCTTACCCAGTACCCTCGTCTCTAGTTGTACCAACTCAACCTTGGTCCTCCTGCCATCCCCACCTTCTTCTCCTCTTATGCCTTTCCCCATCATCCATTCTGGTTTAATGGTCCTTCCCTTTTAGATCTCATATCCCTCTCTAAGCTTCCTCTTGAATAGCTGCAAATGGTTGTGGCAAAGTTATTAGGTTCCTTTTCTTCTTTCTCCCTCTCCTGGCATGTTCAGTTCCTCCCTCTTCCCACTTCCATGGAACAGCATTCAATCAGTCTCCTCTCTCCCCTCCCCTTCAAGCTGTTGTCATCTATTGCCTTGCAGTTCCCTCTCATCTATCTTCATCTCTGATCTTGACTCTTGCCTCTCTATCTTCCTCTCATACCTCAGGGCCCTTACTCCACCCTCATCTTCCTTGACCTATCAGCTGGTTTTGCCACAGTTGATCATACTCCTCTTGAAATCCTGTCAGCTCTTGACTTTTAGAACTTCATTCCCATCTGGTTCTCCTCTCCTCTCTTTAATCATCCCTTTGGTGTCTTATTTGGTAGTAGTCTTCTTCTTTTCTCCCCCTGTTGGTGGGGGTTCCTCAGGGATCCTTCCTTGGCACCCTCCTCTTTTCCCTTTATGCCATATCTCTGGGTGATCGTATATGCAAACATAGAATTGACTTCCATTTTATGATGATAACTCATCTGTGCTCCAGACCAGTCTTCCTGCATCCAACTAAAATCTCAGCCCGCTTTGCTGACATCTCCCTGTGGATGAGCATCCATCAACAAAAAATTAATATAGCCAAGACTGAGCACCGGATCTATTCCTTGAGGCTCTCACCACTCCCCTTTCTCTCTCACGGTCCACAGCATCAGCATCCTCCAATTTATCTAGTATAGGATCACCTCAAGCCTATAATCTCTCTTTATCTTTGACTCTGACAGTTTTTTCACTCACTTGTCTCGGCAGTGTCTAAATCTTGATGCATTTTTCCTGTACAACTTATCCAAGATCTGATCTTGCCTGTCTGCCCACCCTAATGAAATTTTGTCCAAGCCCTAATTATCCCCCTCCTTGATCATTCAGTCTGATCTTCTCTGGCCTGAATCCTTGCCCCTTCCCCCCAAAGTCTACTCACCATGCTGCTGCTAAGATCGTCTTCCTGGTTTGTTATCCTCCCTTCTTTAAGTCCATAGATGCTAGAACTAGGGGTGCTGCAGCACCCTCTGGCTTGAAGTGGTTTCCATCATATACAGGGCTTATAGTTTGGTTCAGTGGGTCTCAGCACCCCCACTATATAAACTGTTCCAGCACCCCTGTTTAAATTCCTATTTTGATTCAGTGGAAGGGGGTAAGGCAAACATATACTTGTTCTAACCTTCAAAGCCTGCCACAGATGGGATGAGGCCAAACTATCTGTCCTATTATTTTATTGTGAGATCATCTTCGGTCTCCACTCTACCAAGGATACCAGCCTCAATGGGCCACTTCTTCAATTCTCCTGCAAACATCTTGATGCTTTGTCCCATGCTGCCCCTATTGCAACGGAAAGGCTCCAGACAAAATCCATAAAGCCATCACCATTTCCTTCTTCAAGTCCCTCCTCACCTCTGCTGTAATGCATACAGAAAACAACCATCTGATTAAAAGCTAGGTAAGTGTTGGATAATTATTTATTTCTACCAGTTGACTAAAATTGTGGAAACAGCCTGTGCTAAAATATCTTATTATTTTTGTTTACTGGCGTCGTCTTCTCCCATTCCAGGCTGGCCTACTTGTTTGTCTTTATTTTAGAATCGTGAACATTTTGGGATGGGGACCATCCCTAGTTATATATTTGTACAGTGCCTAACACAATGAGGCCTTCTTGCAATGTTTGAGAGGAATGTGAGAGTGGGCATCGATCGTCTGGATTTAGTTTTCAGGAGTATTTCTGGAGTAAGATGTTAGCTTCTGATGTTAACTGTAATGTATATATGTGTTTTCTAAATTTCAATCCATATCATTCAAGGCAGCACACTAGGAAAGGTCAGTCAACCCACTCAAAAACCTTCTATATGTCAAGAGGTAGCAAGGCAAATTCTTGTCTCTTCATATGGGCCAAATGGTTACAGATCAATATGTGTCATAGATTATTTGAGGATGGTCTTCAGAAATAAAATTGGACTGTTTGGTATTGATCTGTTTAAGTGGTCTTATTCCCTGTATTTTGGTGTAAATTCTGATGTCTGTATGTAGAAGTGAATTTGGCTTATAGCACAAAGAGAGAGTGTAGGTCCTATCAGTATACTAATATATACTGCATAGTTTCCTGGAGTCTACCCTTCTTTTTTTATTTCTGTAGAGAATGTACTCAATTAAAAGGATTAATTTCTGCCAGAAAGATTTTAAAAACATAGCAGTGGAGCCATCTTGACCAATTTTAGGTTGTTTATATTATAGCCCTTTCAGCTTTAGCCTGGGATATTGGGATATTTTAATTGCCAAATTTCTGATATGATGGATAGTTTTGTTTTCTCTAAGTAATGTTATATCTGTTATGAGGAATTTACATATTGTGATGTATAGAAATACTGAAAGGAGACTTAACAGTTCTAGGTCATACCGCTGTCTGCTTTAATTTGAAAGAGATCTTGGAAGGAGAGTTTATAAGAAGGATTAGCCAAATTATTATCAGCTTTATTGCAGTTTGTGGTCTTAAAAAAACCCAAAACTTTTATCAGGGATTGAAGTGATCCATAAAAATCTGCTGACCTGCTGACTAGGGCTGTTAATATGGTGTTGCAGAATTGCGTGAGCAAAATGACCATTGTGAGATAGATGTGGGAGAAGAATGTTTCTGTTAAACTCAATTCATATGGAGCGTTAGAGATTTCTAATCTACACCCAGTAAACTTTCTAAGCACTGCTAGGCTGAAATTAACTTTTTTCTATGAGCCATGCAGTTTCACTTAAATAACTGCTCCTTAAATACATATAGATAGATAGATAGATACTCTATCTTTTTTAGGTAATAATTTCTCTTTGCAAAACAAAAAGTCTGGATTCAAGATGGACCATTTAAACTCTGCTTTATTTTTGGTAGAAGATATGGGAGCATATTCCTATCTTGTTTATGTAGCCCCTAAATTAAAGGAAATAGAAGTAGAAAATTCTAATACACAGGCCAAATTCTGCACTGACTTGAATGTGATGCAAGCTCACTGCTTTCAGAGGAAAAATGAACAATTTCTGATTATTATTTCATAGTATTAATTGACAGAAACAACTCTTAAACTAAACTCATAACCTAATTTGATGACATACAAAAGGTCAGACTTTTTGAACTCACCTTTCAAATGTTACTTTAATGTACACTAGAGAGCATATGTTGTTGAGAGAGACAAGTTTTCAAGCTTACATGGAACTGTTCTTCAGGTCAGTGTAAGCTCTGTGTAAACTCAAAAGCTTGTCTCTCTCGCTAACAGAAATTGGTCCAATAAAAGATATTACCTCACCCGCCTTGTGTCTCTAATATCCTGGGACCAACCTGGCTACAAGACTGTATATTTTAATGTATAGTGAAGCATATCTTCTAAAGGGTTGCATTCTAGTCTAGCAGATGAAAGGCATTTTATTAAAAATGTTATTTTGTGGCTTTGCATATTTTAAGGCATACAGCAGAGCAAAAGCAAATAGATTTTATTTTAAAGATTTTGCTTAATCAGATGTTTATATTCTCTGTGTATTTTTAATATATAAAATATTCTGACAATAAGGTGTTTTTTCTTTTCTGGGGTCAGCAGTGTTTAGATTAATCAGGCTGACATTTCGTGCTGGTGGGTCATGAACTGTTGATAATAGCATTAAATGGTGATTCGTTTGCTGTGGGAAGCCCAACTCATTGTCTAGCCGCTATATTAAATCATAGTCACAAACAACTGGTCTACAGAAATGGTGAATCAAGGAAAGTGGGTGTCCATCCCTACCCCCCATCCTTTCCACTCCCTATGTATGCAAAAATTATTCAAGCTAACTGCAGTATATAGGTCAAGAGAAGTATCCCCTGTTTGGGAAGCTGGAATGGTCCTGGGTGAAAAATCTCTGTTTTGTATGAAACAGGGACCTGAACACTTTGCATTTTCTGCTCTTCCTAATTAAGGGATATTATTTTCATAGCCAGTCTGTGTGAAAGGCTTCACAAACAATCAAAACAAAGATGTATTTTCTTTTAGCTTTGGAAAATGCAACTTGATGTGAAACTAAAAACAAATTTTAAAAAGCTGTTTTTCCTATATAGTGTAGAACATAACTTCTCATTAAAAAATAAATTTTGTTGCAAGCTTCTAAATTATTCTCTTAGTTGCCATTCACTGTAGAAAAAGATGGCAAAATATGTCTTATCTTAACTTCGTCATTGTTCTAGAGATGAGAGAAAGCAACATTTCATAATGGATAATTTAAAAAGAGATTTTATAATGGCTTAACACTGAATTATTAATTAAGGTGGCTGAAGCAAATTCCATTCCTGGAGGCTTAGAGGATTTTGCACCTAAAAGCAAATTTTACTTTTTTTTTTTTTTTTAAAAGATGTGTTCTTTTGGAGTATAGGACAAATGAATATTGCAGATTTACAGCTAAATGGATGCCTTGCACCAAATAACCCATGGTTATTCTACTCGGAACAGATCTAGAAGGCTTTTTTTTATATGAGTTAATCTTCTGGTGCTTAACAGCACTATACTGCTGATATCAAGGATTACTTTAAAAATGAGCTAGTCTAATTTCTACATCCAGCACTAGATAACTGATGATTCTAATACTGTTAAAAGACATGCTGTCCATATGTTAATTGGTATATAAATATTCATTACTGTGAAAACCATGTTAACTTCAGCGCTGAATTCTTACAGACTGAGTTCAACATTTCCTGTTCTTTCAGCTAGAATATACATCTGTATATTTTATAAATGACCACAGTAAGGTAAACATTTTTCTAGAACTATACTTTGCACCATGCATATACTTTAGGGGTACAGGAAGAGGAAAAACTGACTAGAATGTGCAAGAAAAACATATTTTAACTCCTCAAATTAATTGCTTTTTAGGTTAAATACCAGCTGAAAGCTTTCACTTTAAGAGAACAAGAGAGCATGAGAAAATCCTGGGCCACTAGAGGTCACTGTTTGGTAATCAACTTCTAATGAACCAGAACTGTCAGGAAGAACAATAAATTATGCTGTGGATTTTTCTAATTATGAATTCCTATTTAATCATTCAATGACAAGTTAACTGTGGCAGTGGTTCTATGTACTTTGCATACACAGTTATGCTAATGTCCTATTATATTTCTTGGGATGCAAGTCCTCCATCATTAGAACAGTTCATTACCAAAGACTCTCTTATCTAATCATAATTACTGATTATGAGAAATAATTAACTTTGTTACCCTCTTAATTCTGTTCATGGGCAAAAGGCAATTTTCCTTTTTCCTTTTAAGTGGAAGAACTTTGCATTTTATTTAATACTGTTGCAAACATTTACCTTTAAAGAAAAGTAGTTTGCCGTATTTTTTTTCCCGCAAGTGTGTTAATGTAATGATGTCGGGGTAGTATATTTATTTTTAAAAGTTGACAAGTATAGGGTGCACAAAAACAATTTATTTTTGTATTTGTTTTTTGAACTTTGATTCATTGTACTAAACACTTTGAAAACATTCTCGTTTCCATGGAAATTAAGCCTAAGGAGCATATAAAGATTTGTAAAGCTACAGTGTATTTAAGTAGAAAGGTGAGATCTAATGATATATTTCTGCTTTCTGCTATGAGATTTTTCAGTCCACTTTTTATGTTTCCAATTTAAACTTTGTATTAAGAAGTACTTAAAGAGTTCAGTATGATTTTAATTACACCATAGCTGCTCGAAATTAATGTGTAAATTGCATCAAATAATTTTTCAGGGCATTAATCAATGCATTAAAGTTTACACTGAAGTGCAGTATCATGAGATTGGTTTTCTTATTTCAGAGAATTCTAACTAGCCACAGCTCCCTTATTACTCCTCTTGCAGAATAGAGGATCCACGTAGGATATTTTTTGTAAGAGAGAATTTTATAATCACAATCATGTAATTCATCAAATGTAAGTTCTGTAATGTTTCTCTTTAGGTTGATTTCATAGCATTTGTTCATAGCCTTGCATTGCTACATCTCTTGGCTCTTCCACGGCTGGATAAAAGCTTCTGTAATTTCCTCTTTGTTTGGTTAAACTGAAATTATTTGAGGAAAATATTGCATTGCATTATGGATACAAAATTAAGTGAAAACACACCTTGCAAGTAAATTTGTACTTAGGAGGAGAAGTTGAAAGAAAGAAATAAAATAGAATGTGGATTGTTTACTGTACTCTGTAAAGATCAAACGTTAAGATGGGTGGGGGTAAGGATAGCAGCATCTAAAACACATTTTTATGGTGTCTCAGGTTATCCAGAAAGTTCTAAACCATAGCACCCCTTACCCCGTTTAGTTTAGTACAACATAGTCGTTCACAAGCTTACAATGTAACCTGCAGTTCTGTATTTTAAAGGCTTTTCCCTTTTGATCCAATAAAATTCTATTAGATGTCAAGTCCTAGACTACTCTATAGTTTAAAATTCAAACTTTTCTGCTGGGCAAGCCTCCAACAGAAAACGCCAGTACTGGATTTCCTTTGAAGCATATTATGTGTCACTTTTCAGGTTTTATATAGATCTAATGTATATAAAATGTGTTATATTGTTTGATAATTTAATTATTGCTACTGTTGACTACTCTTATTTTACAAAAAGCATAATTATGTACATATGAACGTCACTTTCTTCTCTTCCACATTTTTTTGCTCTTTGAAGCTGAAACTATAAGTCTGGGAGCTGGGAGTCTCCCTTCCATCCCCTTCTTCTCTAAGTTGTTTAGTGTTTTTTAAAAAACATGTATTTGTCATTTTCTATTTGAATGATTTCCTTATTCCCTCCACACAATTAGACACGGCTACAGATACCTGGGCAGAAATACTAACAAAATTTTACCTAAATGACTACAGGATTATGCAGCTGTTGTCTTTTTAAGTGAGTCCCTGATTAAACAAAATACTTAAGTATATCCTTAAATATGTCTCTGTTGAGGGACTTAAGCACATGCTTAGGGCCTTTCCTAGTCAACTGCATGTAGTTAAGTGTTTTGGTGAACAGGGGCCTATTTGGGGATGCCTTGGGAGAGAAGGGGAAGGACAAAGGCACCATTTCTGGTGCATAGGGAATAGTTTTGTTCTCCTGTTTGTATTAGACAAATTCTTTTGCTGTGTCTTTTTGGTATTGTGTTACTCCTGTCATGCTATTACTGGAAAATATTTTAAAGTTAATAAAAATTCCAAATCCTTTTTTCCTTGAAAGAGAAAAATCACTCATTTCCCTGTTGTAAAATTGAGGTTTAAACTCTTGACTGGACACCTATATTCTATATGGTATTAATGTGTTTAAGACTCATAGAATCAGATAAAACAAAATACAGTCCAGTCTCAAAACATGGCCATTTGTGACTGTGGCCAATGGTTCCTTGTAAATGCAGAGAGGGATAAGTCTATCCAACTGCAAGTGTGTGTTGGTGAACTGACAATTTATATTCATCGGTCAAGATAGATGAAAGTAAAAAGTGTGATGTCCATGTTGACTCTTGGTTCTGTCATTTTGCTTTTGATACCAGTAACCATGAGATTTTGACTTATCTGCACACCCTGGCTAGCTCTTCCTTCTGTGTTTCCATTCTTTCATTTCTCAGAGAACTGAAGTGGGGCTTTATAACTATTCATCTGTCATTAGAGATCTTTCTCAGAGGGTACAACAAGGTTCTGTTCTATCACCACTCAAGTTCACTGTGTTATGGTCTCTGAGATCTGTGGTGCAATGCTATCAGTATATGGATGATATACATTTCTGTCTCTTATTTAGACCTAGACAATGAAAACTCTTCGCTTTTGCAGCACATGACTGGGATTGGGATTTAGATGTGTGTAGGGTGACCAGATGTCCCGATTTTATAGGGACAGTCCTGATATTTGGGGCTTTTTCTTATTTAGGCTCCTATTACCCTCCACCCCGTGTCCTGACTTTTCACACTTGCTGTCTGGTCACCCTAGATGTGTGGAACATGAAACTTAATCCAAAAAAGATTGAGATGATGCTAGTAGGCTGGTGAAAGGATTTTGAATGTATAGCAGGGATGGCTACTACCCCTTTTTAATTGAGTTTGTCTGCCATTTGTTCATAGGATTCACAGTTCAATGATATTTTCATATTCCTATATACCATACAACCTCAGAGTTACAAACACCAGAGTTAAGAACTGACCAGTTAACCACACACCTCATTTGGAACCAAAAGTATGCAACTAGGCTGCAGAGACCAAAAAAAAAAAAGAAAAAAAAAAAGGCAAATACTGTATTGCAGTGGTTCTTAAACTTTTTTTTCGCAGATTGCTTGAAAATTGCTGAGGGTCTCGGCGGACCACTTAATGATCTTTCCAAATGTTGTTTGTACCATTAGCTAACTAATGTAAAGCGCTTTGGATAAAAGCACTATATTAAAAACAAAAACCTTAATAATAATAATAATCTTTTTTTTTTGTTTTACAAATAAAAGCACACAACTCGTATTTTAATATCAGTAGCCTTACCTTTCTAATGCAATGGATGTGTCCTCTCTCCCCACACTGCAGCAGCCCCCAAGCTCTCCCTCTCTCTCCCACTATGGCAGTCACCGAGCTGGGGCTGGGAAGGAGGGATGTATCTCCCTGGCCACAGCAGCCACAGAGCTGAAGCTGGGAAGGAAGGCCGTTTCTCCCAGGCAGCCACAGCCCTGGAGCTGGGGAAAGTCACCTCTTTCTCTGGCCCCTGCAGCCCTGCATGTCCCACATTTGCCCCACCCCCTCTTCTCACCCCCTTGCCCCCTCCCGCCTATCCCCATTCCCCTCAAGGCCACCACCTCACCTTACATGTACATCTTCTCCAGGGTCCAGGCATCTAATTAGTGAAGCCACGCCTACACGGCTCCACTAATTAGGTGGGTGGCTCTTCATTCTCTTGTGTGTGGCCACCCAGGCACACACCTTAGAGGAAACTATCCGTGGACCACCTGAAGAGCTTGTGGACCACTGGTGGTTCGTGGACCACAGTTTGAGACTTCTGTTGTATAGTACACAGTACTGTGTTAAATGTAAACTACTAAAAAAATGGAAGGAAAGTTTTTAAAAAAGATTTGACAAGGTAAGGAAACTGTTTCTGTGATTGCTTCATTTAAATTAAGATGGTTAAAAGCAGCATTTTTCATCTGCATAGTAAAGTTTCAAAGCTGTATTAAGTCAGTGTTCAGTTGTAAACTTTTGAAAGAACAACCATAATGTTTTGTTCCAAGTTATGAACATTTCAGAGTTACGAACAACTTCCATTCCCGAGGTGTTCGTAACTCTGAGGTTCTACTGTACTACTGGAACCTGTGGTGATGGTATTGGTCAAGAGAGCCATTTTATCCACTTTTGGTAATGCGTTAGCTATCTTTTTCTCAATCAGGACCTAGCTGTGGTTATGCAGACATCTCTTTCCTTTAGGTTGGTATACGCGAGTCAGTCTGATAGCCAGCTGGCCGAATGGTCAGACAGTGGCTCCACAGTTCTTTCTGATCTGGTCATTCTGGCGAGGCGGTGTATGCGGTGTGTCTCAATCCCTCCTGAGTGTCACTTCCACTCCCCTTAGGGTTCTGTTACGGCAGAGGGGTGGGGGAGCAAGGTAAGAGGACCTACGACCCGGGGTCATAGAGGGGCATTACAGTGTCTGTATCTCTCATTGGTCCACCCCAAATTGTACTCCCCCTTAGGTTGGTTCCGATCAGGCCATGGCTCCTCCATTTGGGGGGTGGTCAGAGATTTAGGAGTATCCGTTTAGTCAGTGGGATGCTGTCCTGTTGTTCTCAGGCTCTAGTGAGTTTCCAATTCCCAAAGTTGGGGGGATCTGAATCACTGCTTTCAGAGTAGCCTTAACAATACTATAGCCATGCCCCTCACAGTTCCAGTCATCACCCTCACTTCCTGTAACTCCTTCCCCTGGGCTACCAGTGCCCTTTTAGACTATCCCTCCACCTGAAGCATTCCCTTTAGCTGCTATGGAGTGGGACCTCCCTAAGCCAGTACTGCTCTGTGTCTTGCCCTGATTTAGTGTGGGGTCCATAAACCCCATAACAACTGCCCTAGTGCAGTATGATCTGTACTGGACTGTCCTTGAAGATGGCTCTGAAACTTGGCATAATTGATGCCAGGAACATATTGCAGCAGTTCTTTGTCAGTTGTACCATGTTCCTATTCCCTGCTGGGTAAAATTCAAGGTGTTGCCTTTGATTTGTAAAGCCCTAAGACTTGGGCTCTGACTCTCTGAGAGACTGCCTTTCTTTCCACATACTGCCAACGCAATTGTCATTTTAATATTTTGGAATATAGCGCTGTAGATGTGCATGAGGATTTGGGCACTTGAGCTAAATGTCAGGCATTGGTGGTAAGGCAATAAATTCCAGAATTCAAATATGAACACTAATATTTTTTGTTAGGATTTGTATTTGACCAGGGGGCTGGGGAGAACACGGGCATTACCTACTGATTTTAAATGATTCTGTATAGGTTTTAGATATATACTATTTTAGGCATTACAAATGTAAAGGTAAAAGAATATTCTTATACTTTGTCATCATAATTTATTTCCTTTAGGAGTAGTAGCCTTTTTACCCTATTCGGCATCTTTTCAAGTGCTGTAATCTTTCTCTCTGACATTATAGTGACCAGAACTGAACACAGTACTTTATAAATTGCAGCATGCAGAATGACCTCATCATAACTTTCTTTGGGTTGTATTTTGTCACAGAAGCTACAGTAACTTCCACATATATTTACCTTTTTGTGATCTATTTTCTTTGGCTAATAATTTCTGAGGTGTCAATGACTTCTTGAAAGCTTCTTGTAAATTTGTCATGACCCATTCCTTTCATATTAAACTTCCTTGACTACAGCTTCTGCTCTATCTTTTGTGCTGTAATTAGTAAGAATGCATATTGTTTTCTGGGTTTCGGCATCTCGATATAACATATCTAAATTAGTTGGAAGTTTCATTACTTTTTTGGTGTCCCTGATTAAGTTCAAGTACTGGTCCCTACGTAATTTCACTCAACACTCCTTTCAAAGCATAAATCTTCTCATTAACCATTCTGATTTTGGTTTAACCACTTCCTTATCCTTCCATATGCACCACCTTGGATCCGTGGTGGTGTTTAACTTAATTAAATCTGTGCCCTACAGGCACACGTTGTATCATTGCAACATCCATATGGATCTATAGCTTATATCCATATATCCTTGTGATGCATGCAATGCATTAGAGTCCCTGACTGTCTCTATTGAAGTCAGTGGGGTTCTGAGTAGGCACAGCAGTTATGCACTGATTACAGTGCAGGATTAGGGCTTTAGACAGTATACATTATTTAGTATAGGGACTGCTATTATATTTTGTATTTTATACAGCACCTAGCATAATTGGGCCCAATCCCGATTGCAATATAAGTATTAAGAGATGCAATATTCACTTCTGCATGCTTGTATCTTTTTTTTAACATGCTTCTAGAAAACAAAGTCAGATATTTTAGTACTCCATCTCATGCTGGCCCACCCAGAATGAAGATGCTAACAAACTGAGCACCTCATCCACACACGTTCTCCTTTTTAATCTGCTCTACTGTCATTTGAGTATCTGGGTGCCCTGTTGGTAATGCACACTGTCCAATCCGGTCTTCCTTTTCAGACTTTTCCATACTTGGAAGGAGGAGGTGGAGAGATTATTATTCTACTGCTGACACAGGAAGAATGAGAGTGGCTTGATGCAAAGGAAAATTACGTTCTCTGAGGATAACAAACAGAAGGAGATAAATTAGGAGAGAGGATAATCCTGTATATATGTACGTTCCTTAATTTTTGGTTCAATTTTACAAAATATGCAAAACTGGGCATTTAGAAGCATAATTGAACCATCTAAATAAGGAGAAAATTAAAGCATTAAGATGTTTACTTTTTTTAGACTTTAGAGTATTGCTTCATGAGTTGAGAATTCAGATGCACAAATTTTGTCATAAACAGGAATTATAGGCCATGGTAGGGAGATTGTGAAAAGAACTGCTTGCATCCCCTTTTCAGTTTTTTTTAAAAATACACCTATATACTTACTTCAGTTCTTTAGATTTCAACACAGTCTGATGGTTCTGAAGTCAGAGCAGCTCACCTCTTACAGCGTTCTGTTGCTCCTTTCAGCAGAAGCTGGGCCATTGTGATATTTATCTGAATTCAAACAAGGCTAATTAAAAGAGCTGCTGACAGTTGTTGTGATTTGACATTGACTGGAGCTTGATGGTCATTATGGGTAAATAATGAACCAGGTCTGCAAATGTAGCAGCTGCCAACTTGGGATAGAAGAGCAGCTATTGCTTCCAATTTAGGGATCTATCGACCGCTTCCCTTCTCCCTGCAGATCTTCTGCACAAAATGAATGTTTTCTGCTGCTGTGTTTTGTAGTTTCAGCTATTTCAGACGTAGTCTATAATTTCCTTCTTAAATATTTAACGTAGCCCATTATTAGCTTTCAAAGTTAACAACTTTTCTGAATTTTTTTTAGTGAAGATTTTTGTGCACAATATAAGTAGATAAACAATTGTCAGTATGTAGTTAGTTGACATGTTATCCAAGAATCTGCTAGTTAGTCTTGTCTTTGTGTAGATGTATTTCAAGAAATTGTATAACTAGATTATTCTGTAAAAAGAAAAAGATATATATTGATTACTGAGGCTTCCTTAACAAACTTTTTGTTAGAAATCAGAATACTGAGCACTAAGACGTACTTCTTCAAAGCACCGACCTAAACCTCAGTTTTTATTTTTGTTCAAACATCAATAGCTTATGAAATATTTTGATGCAGAGTTCTATTTATCAATACAGAGAAACTGCAGTGACTTTCATTAAGGTGCACTTGTGAATACATTGTCGCTTCATCATGAGCTTTGTCTTGTCCCATTAGCAAGCAAGAACAGGTGCATTAAAGGGAGAAAAAGCCAAATTTGTAATTATATAAAAATAGCACAGACATTTAAAAATCATATTCTAGAATTTTATATACACCAGCACTTACTACATATATCCAGCATTTGTTCAGCTGCCATTAAAAAGGCTATGTGTATTATGTAAAATGTAAGAACATTCTTGTGCGTAGTGCATAATGCAGCAAAACTAGAGATCTTGCTGGGAAGAAATGATCCCAAACGTGCCCCTAAAAGACAAGTCTTGCTTTGAGAAATAATGATGAAAAATTGTCCATTTGTGTGTCCGTGTTTCAGCAGAAACTAAACTCTGTATTGTCTGTAGAACCACCTCAATAGTTATTTGTGGGTATATTTTTGTGCGTGCGTGTGCATGCGCACGCACACATGTTCATGTTGTTTCCATCCTGGTTAAGGCCAACAATACGGTAACAAGGGGTTATGTTATGCTGGTTTGTGTTAAACCAGATCACACCCTAACATGTGCAGAGCCATTCATCTGTGTCACCAAAACCCAAGAGAACATCTGACATGGACTCTGAAACAGAAACAGTGATCACTTACAAATCAAACATGGCACGCTCTAAACCGATTGTGCACGGCAATCTTTTCTAGAAAGGACAACTAATTGAACATGATAAAGTGTAAAGTTAATTAACACCCTTAAATTTGTTGATTACTTTCACGGGATTATATTGTTCGTTGAGTAGCAGCTTTCTGTCCCAGCTGTCGCCTTTTTAGTGCATGTCGCTGGTAAACAATAGAGACACCATAACAAGTCGTAAATGGTCCCTGTGACAGCAGCCCCTTGTGAGGCTGCATCTGTAGAAAATGATTAGAACAATTGCATTTTAAAGACGGCTCACATTGCAGCCCAGGTCCCATCGGCCCTCTTCTTTATCTCTTTTGATGGCACACTGGTTAAAACCTTTAAGTTCTTTTGAGTAAATTAAGTGATTTACGGTGTTTAGTTATATAGCCATAAAATAGCTTTCTATGGCTGCCTTAGATGCTGATTTTATAATATTAAGAAATATACTTACTTTTGTTGGAATTTCTGGGAGCATTGCCCTTATTTCCCAAGTCTGAGACATCCTAAGTCTATTTTTAGCAAACTATTGGAAGAAAATGGTTCCCTGTTTGTCTTTGTATGATTATGTGACATTTAATCTACTATTGTACATATCAGAATTTAAATAATTTGCTTTTAATTTTGATTGAGGTTTATAACTGGTGTTTCCTCTAAGTGCTTTTTGTTTGTTTTGGTTTTACATTTAACAAAACAATGGTAACCTTCACAGAATTTTGGTGAAGGTTCTTCCTGTATCTTGGTGCTTAGTATGTAACTTGTGCGCTGCTTAAGACAAGGTTTTTCATGTGAGCTGGCAAGAATTTTAATAAGAATCACATAACCCTTAAAAGAAAACAAACACATGCAGCTCTCAAGTTAAGCCTATGTGAAAGGCAGCAACGAGATGACAAGAAGCTACTTGTTTTAGGGGATTATAGTCCTTTAAACTGTATTTTTGCAAAAATACTGAAATAAGGAGCTAGTATTCTCTTGCATTTTCCAAAGCATAACAGTCAAAACTTAAACTCTCACACTAGAAGGTACAACACTGTAAAACAGGAGAGCATTAAAACTCTAACCCTGTTTTCTTTTTTGTTTTTTAAATCTGTTTCAGATCATAAATTAGTTTTAAATACAGCATTGTTCAATCCACTGTATACATAATAGAACAAAGAGGAAATAGATGTTTATGCCTAAACCTCTCGCGGTTCCAAAAGGCAGGGTGAAGATTGGAGCTGCAGTCTCCAGAACAGTCACAGGAGCATACAGTTTTCATAATCAATGGATAAGCTAAATTTAGTTTTTCTTTCTAACTTGTCAACAATAAAATCATTTAAAAAGTGTGTGTGTGTGCAACACACAGCAAGACTCTGATTATCTTGGTATATGCACACACTTAGATGCAATGGGAATCTTTGTGTTTTCAACAGTGTAACTGGACAATGCACACCTTGGAATGTTGTTCTATTATTTTTTTTAATGCACTATATTTTGTTTGGGGAGAAGGTAAATGGTGCTCTAAAATAAGAGCAAATAATTTACATGTAAATGCAATTGGTTATTTTTTTCAGTGATTTTCAGTTCACGTTCCTAAATAATAAACAAGCTGGGTATTATCAAATTGCTCTTACCATTGCAAACATTTTGAGTGTGGTTGTAAAAAGCCTAGCTCTTAGAGCTGGAAATACTGCCATACCAATAGATCTTATGCACACCTCAGGATTTTCAAGGTATAAGTTGCTGTGAGGTTTAAATAAATGAGGCTAAATTAATTAGGAGAAATAGGTGTTTGGGGGATTACTGATTAGGTACAAAGTTTTTCACTTGTAGGTCATTTAGCACCTGACTGGCCCAGGTCAGTAGTGACCAGTTATCATTACCATCTGAAGGCTCTTGGGCCTCAAGGAATTGAGCTTGTGTTCTCTATCCTGAAGGGGATTCCAAAGAGGATGGAGCTAGGCTGTTCTCAGTGATGGCAGTTGATAGGACAAGGAGTCATGGTCTCAAGTTGCAGTGGAGGAGGTCTGGGTTGGATATTAGGAAAAACTATTTCACTAGCAGGGTGGCGAAGCACTGGAATGGGTTACCTCGGGAGGTGGTGGAATCTTAATCCTTATAGGTTTTTAAGGCCTGCTTTGACAAAGCTCTGGCTGGGATGATTTAGTTGGGGTTGGTCCTGCTTTGAGCAGGGGTTGGACTAGATGACCTCCTGAGGTCTCTTCCAACCCTAATCTTCTATGATTGTATGATCCAGGTTTTAGTGGACAAGTGTCCACATCACCACTTTTGACACTAATTGACTACACCTCTGGCAGCCTGAATAGGGAATTGAGGAAACTGAACTAATTCTCACCCTTTAGGTGGCCCTTCTAGATATGGCTGAGGTAGGTTGCATAACAGTGTTGTTGCTACTACCTAATATTATACCCTTTCAGTGATGCTGTCAGTCTCACACCTTACAGGCAACTAGAGAGAGAGAGACATACCTACCTCCATTATGCCAGGTTGCACTCCTCTTATGGCTCCTGCAGAACATTTTGCTGTGGTTCTGGCTGCAACATTTCTTCACTTCTACTCCCTCTATGCACATCCCATCTATGACTCTATGCGAGACATCCCCTTCAACTGGCAGTGGCCAAGATAGCCATCTACCAATCCAGGAGGTGGAAGTTTGATGGGGAGGCTCTCTGAGAATGTGTGTCTTATTTTCATTCCCTGGTCAATTCTCTTCTCTGTGCAGAGTTTCTCTGGGTGACCTCTGCTTACTCCTTGGATTCCTTCAGGGAGCAGTGAGTGCTGTCTTGGGGTCTCTCTTCAGTGTCCCCATACAGCTCCTTCATTTTAAACCTTTGACCTCCACCTCCATTGCTGTTTTTTCATTTTGTTGTTCCCAGCGTTTAGTAGTTTCCTAGATCTGTGGTCCCTCCCATATTTAAGTAAGTAGATCTTTTGTTCTAGAGTGCTCCACCTTCAGGATTTCAGATTGGCCCATACTTTCCAGCAGCAATAAATTATCTTAGATTTTAAAATTTAATTTGTTAATATTTTTGTTGTAGGAAAAATGTTTTCCCTTCTCTCTCTCTGTGTGTACTGTACTGTTATAGTCATATGACTATATGGTAAGAAAAGTAGAATATGGGGCAGTGTGCTAGTTTGTTCCCGATCCTGCTTTGCATTCTGCCATCAGGACTTCAGAGAGACAACGGAGGCAACTCTAGAGAAACCCAGTGCAGTATAGGGGCCTTGTGAGTCCAATGACATTGGCTCGCTGGAGGGGAGAATCTTACAAGTGAAATTCTGTGCTGATCACAAATGTAATTTCTTATCCGCCATTCCCTAAGGATGAGAATGGGAAGGGACATGAGGATCTTGAGGGTTTGCAAAAGAGTTGATTAATTGGTGTATGAGACATAAAATACAGGAACAAAAGTGGTGACCAATGCTCCTCCTTTAAATTCAAGCCACTGTACCTCCTTCGTGCTCTCGCCTCAAGTAGTGTTAAGAACTATAGTGCTGATATTTTATTATACTCCAAAATCATGAAATGAAATTAGTGTTGTGCATGTCCTTTATGCCTTCTTGCTTCCATTTGGAGCTGAAGTGACGACATCTTGAGGCTGAATTGACTACAAATTACCAATACTGTGTGTTTGAAGGATTCCTTGCTTGTTTCTGATCAGTTGGCTGACAGTTGGTGAGGAATCTTGATGGAAAAATCATGATATAAATGGTTTTTTGTTTTTAGAAGTAGAAATGTCCATGGCTTCCTCATTATAAAACAAATTCTTTTTCTTTCTTTTGCTTAACTAATTTAATTTTTTGTACTTAAAATGTAAGCATTTGTATGAGTGAGACAGTGCAGCTGTCAAAAGATTAACCAGCTGAAAACTATTGTCGGCATTAATTTTGCTCTAATAAATGACTCTCTGAAGCTATTTAGCAGTCTGTAATCTAGATACAAGGCTATTGACCTATGATAGATAGTGTTGGATTTTGTTTGTAAGCTTTGACTTAAATTGTCCACTTAATTTGCTGCAGGTCAGATCACAGGATTAGTAATAAAGGTCATTATGTGGTTTGCATAAAAATAGCTAGGGGAACAGCATGAAAATCATGTAGTGATCTTTGCAGACATGTTGCATGGTAAATTAGCAGCCAACAATATGACAATCATTTGTTAACTTAGGCCCCAAATCCACGCTCCTGTCTCTGTCCCAAATTTCTGGGAGTGGGCATTGAAAGTTACATGAAGAGAGAATGTGAGAGGAAATCCTCCATCCAATGGCTGAGGAGTGGTGGCTGCAATGCTGACACTTTGGAGTTTATAGTGTTGGGAAGATCTTTACAGTGGTGTATACTCTGCCAGTGCCACACTGTTAAAAAACCTATGATGGTCTACATACAAAGGCAGTCCAGTCCCCTACTCCAATCCTGACCCCTTCACTGTGTAGCAGTACAGTACTGGTTCCATTGCCTTGGGGCCTTTTGTACCTGCAGAGGTAGGGGCAGGACTTGCCGGGAGAGTGGATCAACTGCTACAGACCAATTCATCAAAACCTCTGCATTGTAACTGGGTTTTCAGTTATTGTGGTGGTTTTGCCATGAATTTCATTGAGATTGGGGTCCAATCATACTTTTATAAAAGTGACCTTTTTAAAAAAAGTCAAATGCTTCTGTGTACTAGGAAAAACTAAATGGAGCAAGTGTCCAATTGAATGTCATTTTAAAAGAAGGATTTTTGCTCTGATGGCTTTTTTAGGTTAGTTTTTACAAAGGTAATGCTGATTTGCCTCAGACTGTAAGCATTTTGGGATTGTATCTTCATATGTTACAACTTCTAGCACAATGAGGCCCGATGCCAATTAGATCTCTACTACTACTGCAATTAAAATATTTAATAATAGTTGTTATCGTAACTAATTGGTTAAAAGCAGTATGGATCCTAACGGATAGAGAGTTTGATTTTTTGTGGAAACAAAATAGTTAAACGTGGAAGAAAAATGAATTCCCTCACTTGGATTTTTTATTTGTAAAAACACTGGAACTGCTTGAATATATTAAATTCAGAAGTAGGCCATTACTTGCAGCAGTCTGTTCTAATAGGTCAAGGTTCGATGCATAGCGTAGACAATTTATGGTGTCTAGGTTCCTAGCTGTATTGCAAAATGAACTGTAAAGCTAAGTTGCTAATCACTTTTCCAAGTAATCTCCTTGGGCCAAGTTCACCTGGCAGTTACATCCATTAAAATCAGTTTTCTCTGGGAGACGGGGTTGAAGACGATGCAATTCACATCAGAATTGTTTCTTTTCCCCTAGAACAAAAGATATCATAACCTAAAACTTGATGTATTGCCATTTGGAAATTCTGTAGCCAATGAATTATCGACTTTGTTTCCTGACCCTTGATAAAGGTGGGACAGATTTATAGGAATGAAGTTGTAAATATTGTGTGTGTTTAATCATTTTTTAAAACTTTTTTATATTGTTATGCAATACATTTTCCCCTTATAAATTATATGTGGGACATTGGTCTCAAATTCCCTTAATTCAGAGAAATAGATCTTCTGTTTTTGATTAGAAGTATGCAAAATATTTGTAACAAAATGTTAATATATTTTAAAAAATCCGATGTTGAGCCTTTTTTGTCTCTGTTTTTTGGATCTTTAAAAGGTTGGTATTGAATCTAATGTTTTCCTCTCAATTCAGGTGTTGGAGCTGCTCGAGCTGGGAACCTTACATTCATGGTTGGTGGAGTGGAACAAGAGTTTGATGCTGCCAAAGAACTGCTGACATGCATGGGTTCCAATGTGGTCTACTGTGGAGAGGTTGGAACTGGACAGGTGATGCTTGTGGAATGTTTGGTATTCAATCAGCCTGGCCTTTCCCTTTTTGTTACCATACTTGTCTTCCATTTTAACCCAATTCCCTTTAATCTACCCCAAGTAAATTATCTAGAATCCACAATGAAATCCAGTATAAGATGGTGGTATCAGCAAAAAGGTGCAAATTCTTCTATAAAATATCTCATGGTACCATTACCTAGCATTTTGGCTTGGTAACCAATAATACACATCTGAATTAGCATTTTTGCAATTTGGCTTGTTAAGATTGTACTTTTCAGTGGTCACAATCTTTTTAAAAAATTGTGAAATAGATTTATGGTTTAGTCTGAAAGAGCAAGTAGCCCACACACTCAAAGCAAAGCAAGTGGAATTATTGTGCTAGCAAAACAAAAATATTTCACACTATCTGAAGTACCCATAGGTCAACCTTCATTAACCTGATGCGTTGGTACTTACAGGTGTTACATTTAGGGAGAGGCTGTTTAACCATATTCAGACAAAATCCAGTTGGAGCTGGGTGAAAAAAATTCCTATGTGATATCTACATGGAAACGGAGAATCTTACTTGATATTTAATTTATTTTCAGGCTGCGAAGATCTGCAACAACATGCTCTTAGCTATCAGTATGATTGGGACTGCTGAGGCTATGAATCTTGGAATCAGGTTTGTTGGATTTTATGTGTTTTTATATTAGCAGATTTTATGAGCTGTGCTGGTTGACTTTTTTGTGGCTAGAGAATGATGATCAGAAGGAATAGATGAGATTCTGCCAGAAAAAAAAGGTAGAAGTGTTTCATTATTAGAATGCAATAAGGCTTGTTTATTTGACCAAGAGTAGGACCCTTGAGAACAGGAACGTTCTTTGCAGTGGCCATAAAATATTACAAATATCTAGTGTTACATTATATTTTTTCTATGATGTCTCAGTTTCTTCTGTTGTGATGATACATGCACTATAAAATGTAAATGTACTCAGATAACATGGAGGTATATTTGTTTGAAGCATAGGCTAATGTACTGGGTATCACAAGTGTTATGCTCCCACATGGCTCCATTTGGCTCTATTTGCCTACATTAAATATTGCCCCAAAATGTGTTAAAAAGAAACCTCTAGCATTTGTGCATATCTCAAAAGAAACTAGGATGCAGTCATAAAATGTCAATTTACCCTCCTGTCAAACTTAACTACTGTTGTTTCGCATGCTAATCATAACAGATACTTCCTGGTGAAAAATCCAAAATATATTCCATTACTTTGCTTAAACTGTTTTCCTGTTTTAAGAACAATATTTTTCTGTAACAAGTGATGTATCTAACTTATAGGTAGCAACATTTTGAGACATTTTAATTTCTAAAACCAATTTTTTTTAATTTTAAAGTATTCTTTTTGTTAGAAATTTTTACGTTTCCAGTCCTGTATGAGCCTCTACATGTAACAAGCCATTTAATTAAACTTTGCAATATTTTTACCTTTTGATTCCCTTTCCCAAGCTTACATCACTATAAATACTTGTAGGTTTATAAATAGAAAAGTCTGTGCTTCTGAGAAGCTTATCCTGTCAATGCATAGCTTCTTAGGGTTTTCATGAATTATTCATCTCTTTAGATACACCTTTACAACGGCCCACTAGAAACTACAGATACTGCAGATATTTGTCAATTCGCTATTGCATGTCCTACTATGGTTTTTGATTTAAATGACAAAAACTGCAAGAGGGCTTCAGAATTTAAATAAATAAAAAAGGGAATATGCACACACACGCATGCACACACACACTCACACAAAAGGCAGGGTAATGGATTCACATTTCCTCTTAATTACCATATCAAGATGCAGTTGTTTTATTGAATTGCCCTTGTCTCAGATGTTAGACTATCTTGACCTATTAAGTTGTCATGTTGTAATTGAGATAAAAGAGGAATTTGCTTTGCATCGGTGCTAATTGGTTTATCAATATCCTGTACCATTTACATTTTAAAATTGAGTGTCTGTACGATAGATGGTGAAGCATATCTGTACCAAGCCATAATAAAATTGGTAGGATTGTAAACAACTCTTGTTATTCAGGATGGTAAAGCTGTATCATGGTCAGTTTTAAGTCTTGGTTCACTTAATGAAAAATCAATTCCATATGACTTTGTTATATTTTTGTCCACATTTCTAGGGATTATTTTACTTACTACTTTGTTGTTGTTTATGTATGTATGTATGTGTTTATTTATTTTAAGAGGCCTTGAACACAAATTCTTGGCATCAAATCCCATGTGAAACTAATAGGTGTTTTCAGCCTGCAAGTGTCTGGATTGTCTCATTACAGGTTAATTTTTTCTCTCCAGAGTGTTGAGTGAATTTGGGTTGTATGAAAGTAGCATTCTGCTAGCGCATGCTAATGCAGATTTTAGTGAAGGCAGGCACTGTGTAAGCTTCCCCACCTCACAGCAATGGTAATGCAGCTCATCTTGACCTGCTGTTCCTATACTGGGCATCGCTTAAATACAGACTTGTCATCATACAAAGTAACATTAGGGTTTGTTATATAAGTCCTAATGAAAGCCCGTTGAAGTAAATGGTAGTCTTTCCAAGCATTAATGGGCTTTGGATCAATGGGAGGGCAACATTGGAGGACACCTTTTCCACTTTTAACAAAAGTAGAATTTTTCCATAGGTGAAATTCTTGTGTGTATAAACCCAGTGTGTGACCTAGTCTCGGTATTCCAAGTCATGGAGGTGGTATCCTTCTTCAAAACACCTTGCCTGACTGGGTTTAATCACAGTTAATTGACATGATGCTGAGCACAATTTGTTGCAGTCTATACTGGTCACTAGGTTGTGGACATCATCATCATAGCATCTAACTGGATTACTCCCAACAGTGTTCAAACGGGATGAAGTTGTTTATTGTAGATAAGCCCAAAGGACAGTAGTGGCTGGGTTTAGAGAAGTGAAAATCTAAGCCTAACTAATTAAGTTGAGATGTCTGGCATTGAAAGTCCATCTTCTGGCAATGGAGAAAGCTTATTGGTAGCTTTACTAACTTGAAACTGCTAGGGATTTTTTGTGTGTGTTGGGTAGGGAAGGTTGGCTATTGAGCAGGGGTGCAAAGGAACAAGGAAATGTCCAGCGGAAAAAAAGAAATTGAATACACAAATGAAAACATCCTGCAAACAAACAAGGTAACTTCTCTGGGTTTCTCTTTCCTACAAGAAAGATACTTCATTAACACAAGCCCTCATATTTGGGTTTGTGTTAATGAACTTCTGCTCCACTACAGAATTTGCCAACAGTGCTGCATCTCTTTCATTTTCTTACAGGCAGAGGGTCTCTTTATATTAGTTTAGAATCACTAAAACAAGTACTTCTCTTATTTTCTATGAGATTTACGTATGTATTTTTGAAATGACAGATTTGTTCCATAATGTAGTATACCAGGAGTGCTGGAACCATTTGTAGAGTGGGGATGCTGAGAGTCATTGAACCAAACAGTAAAAACCCTGTATATAATGGAATCCACTTGAAGCCAGCACCCCTAGTTCAAGCATCTATGAAATTAGTATCAGTAAGCATAAATTTCCCAGTAGTAAACTCCCACAAAAAGCAGTATCCCAAGCACTACAGGACTGCTATACTTATGTTCAATTTGCTCCTCTGGGTTTGCTTTTTTTTTTTTTTTTAATTAAAAGGGTGGGAACCATATTTCTTCTTGTATCAGAACTTCTTTTACAAATGAAGATGGCTGTTTTTATTAAAAGTGTTTACTTATTAGTTAGTTTCAGATTTATAATTTGGATTTTTAAGTGGCTTTTATTTGTTTTGATCATTGAGTTCTGGGAATTCTTAAAATTGTTGAATTGCCTTTTTAATTTTTTTCTATTCACTCCATAGCTCTTTATGAATATTGATAATAAAAGGTAGTAGAAAGACGTATGGCAAAAATACTGGAAAGTAACATACGTTTTGATTTAGAGCTTTTCTTTTTCCAGTTTAGTGCTGCAGTCTGATAGTGAAAGTCTCTAGTCATGAGAAATAGAAAAGGAGTACTTGTGGCACGTTAGAGACTAACAAATTTATTTGAGCATAAGCTTTCGTGAGCTACAGCTCACTTCATGAGCTACAGCTCACTTCATCAAATGAAAACTTATGCTCAGATAAATTTGTTCGTCTCTGAGGTGCCACAAGTACTCCTTTTCTTTTTTGCGAATACAGACTAATACGGCTGCTATTCTGAAATCTAGTCATGAGAGAGGTTTAGCACATGTGTGTGTGTATGTATATATGAGTGTGGATGTATATTGCTAAAAGCTATAATATATTAGTGACAAAGTAATAGATAGAATGCACCTAAATTTCATTAATGAGAAATTAAAATATATATTGATACCATCAACAACCTCAGATTACTTTTTTTTCTTCTTCTTTCTACTTGGGTTGCTGACCATCTCAGTTTCTAGTGACCTCCTTTTATTGGTCTTTGGGTTCTCAGGTAAAAAAATGAAGTATTAGCAAGATAAAGCTTGAAAATTTAGATAAATTTGTGGATATTTGACTTACAACTAGGTCATGTGGAGATTGCTGCTGCCTGCAATGTATTTGGGAGTCCTTTCTGTGACTGCCTGCGCAGTCTTAGGGTATGTCTGCACTGCAATTAGGCACTCATGGCTGGCCTGTGCCAGCTGGCTTCAGCTCGGGCTGAGGGACTGTTTAATTACAGTATAGATGTATGACTCTGTGATGCTTCCACCTCATAAGTCCTAGAGCCTGGGCTCCAGCCCGAACTCAAATGTCTACACTGCAGTTAAACAGCCCCTTAGTCCAAGCCCCATGAGCTCAAGTCAGCTGGCATGGGCCAGTCGTGGGTTTTTAATTGCAGTGTAGACATACCTTTTAAGGAGAGCCTGTGTGGTGGTGACAATAGGTAGCACAGGATTTTATAATTAGTTTGGGAGCTAGAGAGCCACAAAAGAGCTACAAGGTTTGTCTGTACCAGAAGTCTTCTTCATAAAAAATTCTCTTTATATTTATTACAACCAAGTCCAGTCTCCTGTCTACCACGAGAGAGACTACAGTGGCCACCGCAAGTGTAGCAAAAGATTCTTTTTTCTCCTATACAGTTTTATTATGTGCCAGGTTGTGCCTGGCTGCTTTGTTGGTGTGCAGGTGGGTCTGAGGACACAAGAATTTCCTCCTCCTTTTTTGCCACTGTTTAACAGCCAAGCACAGTTGTAATCCTTGCACTCCAATCTCTGGATTGCTGTCTCCCTATCCATCTGTGGGGCACAAGAAACCACAAGGTGGAGTTGAGGGCAGGGCTGGCTCTACAGTTTTTGCTGCCCCAAGCAGTGAAAAAAACTGCCGCGGAGAATGGCAAAAGAGAGAAGCTGCTGCCAAACTGCCACCTCTTTCCAGCTGCTGCTTCAAGCACCTGCTTGGAATGCTGGTGCCTGGAGCCGGCCCTGGTTGAGGGGGTGGGAAGGACAATCACAGAAGAGCTGGGCAGGCATACAGGAAAGAAACATGCTATGCCCCCCTGTGGGGATGTAGCACTGGGTGAATACTGGGAAATTTTGGAAGGAATGGCTGGAGACAGCTAGATCGCATTCTGGGGCAATGTGACTGTACTGCCCTCGATGTAGGTCTGTACTTAAATGGCATGATCAAGCCCTGTGTGATTATTAATATTCCACTCACGGTACTTGGATGATATAAACCATGCTGGGGTACACATTTCTCCTAGTGATGGGCGAGTCTCAAAAGCTTCTGTCTGAATAATTATCTGAGAGATCAGATGCTGCTTACCCAAGGCACCTCAGGCTGGAAATTTCTCAAGAGTTTAGCTACTTCCTAGTCTCATTCAGGAAATCCCAGAACTGCCTTTCTTGTGGGGTCTCACTGCTGATTTGTTACTGCTACAGACTGAAACAGGGGAGAAGTTTGTGAAAATTTTAAGTAAGTTGGTAAAGTTTTTTTTCAAACTTCAATGAATGTGGTTGGGTTTTTAACAGTGCTTAGAATTGTCTTATTTTTATCCAGATCTGTGTGTCCATCTTTAGTTTCTACTTCCCTAGTAGCTCATTAGTATTTCTGTTGAAGATGCATTGATTTGACACAGCAATTGTTTTTGCGTTACATTATAAATAATGTTGGGATATTGGCTGCTTTCTCTGTGTCTGGAAGAACGTTTTGGAAATTGTAAATGCACACGCGCGTGCACATACTCTTGCCACATCCAGTGGCAAGTTATTATGGGGACTGACAGACTGTCATCATTTTGATAGCTTGAGTAGTATATCTCTGGAACAGCAATGGAGCTCTTATGCAGAAAGTATCATATGTTCCTAGCCAATTTACAGGGAAACAGCAATAACATTTTATCATGGTTGAGAGCCCAGTAGCTGCTTCCTATTAAACTTGCCCTTTCAGATACCTGTCTTGGATTAATTTGTTGATTTCAAATGGAAACTCAGTCTTCTCCACTGAAGCATGACTTTCTAGGATAGACTCTCACTGAATGACAATTACTGTATATTCTAGCTGGTTTCAGACATTACAAGCTTTGAGCGCAGTGGAAGACAGAGGACTTCTTCAGTAACTGATTTTAATACATGTCTAATTTTAACTGTCAGTTATATATGCATCAGTAGACGAATTCTCAGAAAGATGAAATGCAAAACACTTCTAACTTGCTCTTTTTAATGATACACTTGCTGCCAACAAAAAAAAAAAAAGTATTGCAGGTCTTCTGAAGTGAATCTGCATGGTGCATACGAGCATCAAAGTTTCAAAAATAGAGATTCAAACTGACACAAAAATCTTTCCCCCCACCACATGCAAAAACAATTTTACATTGCCTTTTCACATCTAGTGCTGAAAATTCATTCAGTGTATATTTATAATATTTGTATTTTTAAAATATATTTTGTTCAAGGAACTGACTGGAATGCTACCAGGACAAAACTCATTTTGGGGGGAGGGATTATAGGCATTTTCAAATTTCGCCCCTTCCTTGCCACCCCAGTCTTGCAGTGTAAACTCTACTGGAAGCTGTAGTTAACATCCAGTGGAGGTGCTACAACAACAGAACAAACAAACAAACAATTCAGTGTGCTGTGTGGATGAGAGATCAGGAGTCCTACATGTTCTTAATATTCTTTTTAGTCAATGTTCCAATGTACAACTTATTTGGATGAGAACACTTTCAATAATATTTGTATTCATAAAGTACTCCTTGCTGAGGCCTTGGATGCACTATAAAAGATAAAACATGATTAAAATGCAATCAAAACATAATGGTGAGGGGAAAACACTTTCAATTTAAAAATCAAATCAAATTAAATAAAAATTGAAAGCTCAATTCAAAAAGGAGGGAGAGGGGGAAATAAGGCCCTGATCCAATTGAAGTTAGTGGGAAGCTATCCACTGACTTCCATGGGCTGTTGCATCAGGCCCTAAATATGGGGCTAACAGTGGTAATTCTAAAAAGCACCTTTGAAATATTGGTGTTTTTAAAAGGAGGAGGAAACAGTTGAGACATATTTCCAAGGGAGCAGGATCCACACCTTAGTATCCACCATATAAAGTGTAATTTTATATTTTAGGAGTTGTAACTTAAATAAATAAATGTTACATTTTAAATTTGTATTTTTACAAAATCCACTAATAAATGACCCTTAATCTCCCATAAATTAAATATTGCATGCTACAAACAGAGATTCCTATGATTAGTTTGGATACCTTGCTGATCTGTTGTTGCCACAATTAAAGAACTGGTGCAAAGAGGAGGAACCTTTTCTTTGTGAGAAGGTAAAACCAGTGCAGGATTAAAACATTAACTAACTAAGCTACAGTTTAGGGCCTCGCAATATGAGGGGATTCTAAAAAAGAAAAAACTGATTCCATTTCAAATTTGATCAAAATTGGTTGATAAGTAAAGGAAATATGGGAAAAGAATATTCTCTCTAAATATAGATATTTTTGTTCAAATATGACAAAAATATACACATCTGGCTACACAAATGCCCTTACCCTTCAATGATTGTTCATTATTGATAGGCGGGAGACCAGGGCTGAGAAAAAACTGATAATTGCACTTGTAAAATTAGTATTTTTACAAGTAAGTCTGCTATCAGTCTCCTAAGGCAGCGTTTTGGCCCGCCTTCATAACTTATTTAAATAAATAAATAATTTCACTGTGGGGAAAATGTGAGGTTGGAGACGGCAGTGTTGTGAAGCAATCCTGCCAAGCTCATACTCCTATGGGACTCGTTCTAGGAGAGATGTCATGTATAGCATCTCCCTTGGCTGGTAATAGCTGGAAGGCCACCATCTTTTGTTTATGGTCCAGCACGCTCAGTCGTGTAGTGCCTTTGGTCCTGTTTTCTTCGTTTTCTTAAGTGTTAGTGTGTTCTTTCTTCTTTTGATCTGTAGATATGTACAACTGTGTATTTTAGTGTGCATGCTGCTTCAAACGCTATCCATTCTTCACATGATTGAGTTTGCAGGTGATCATCCTATGGACTTCGGTCAAGTGGATCTTGAGGAGGATAAATTTGTGTTGGCTTCCCTCCGTCAGTTTCGGGAACCTTCACTGCATTTTTATAGTATGGCAAAAGAAAAATCCCAACAATTCATTTTTTTTGTAGCAAAAATTAAATCGGAATAAACATTTGTAAATATATTTTATATATAATCTGGATAAACTTTGTATTTCCCTAACAAAATTAATCAAATGATTTTTTCATTTATTCATATGAAAAGAAGAATACTTTTCCTTATTTTTAAAAAATAAGGCTTTTAAAAAATTATATGTCCTCTCTTGTTTTCCTGTGAAAACTTTTGTGTTTATATATTCAATGTCCTTTCTGTGAAAATAATAAATTCATTTTTTTATGGAGCTGCTTACACTTGACATATCTTAGGGCCTCAGAATGTCATAATCTGGCCCTGGGTAAAACTGATTTGGAATTATGGTACGAAACATATTTTATGTTTAGTCTTCTCAGTTTTCCTGCAGGAAGTATATGGCTATAGTAGGTTGTGAAGTCTCTTTCAAAAATTATTGTTCTGCTTTGCATTAGGAGATAATTGTGTCTGATCTCTTTTTTCATGGAGAGTGCAACGAATATAGATAAAACCTTTAAAAAATATTGCTACTAATTATTGATATAAATGCAATTGGTGTAAAATTACATTTGCAACTTGATATTTAGCAAAAACGCAACATAATAACAGGGTTAAAAACTCAGTGTGTTAAAGAAATATCTTGACTACATTTCTTTTAAAGTCCACAATGAACAGCAGTTTATGCCATCAGCTCAGTGATAGAACAAATGATGTTTCTGCTCGGACAAGCTTTGTTTTATCAGGATCAGTAACCTTATCAGCAGTTGACCCAGAACTATAATGCATGTCTGTGAATAGATAGAGAGCATATGTCACAGTTTCATGCAGACTTGCTTCCTAAGCAAGAGTGTATAATAATTATAATAATAATAAAAACTAGTTTGCAAATGTGAACAACAGTAAATGTTTTTTTAATAGGGATAACATCTTTCAGTCTCCTTATTGTTAATATTACATTGCTTTCATTAAAAAGTAAATATACACCCATAAATTCACCAACACATATTTCCATAATGTACCTTTTATTTGCCAATACTTAGTTTTGAAATCATTCATCCAGTTTTTAAGATTATCATTTGGCTGTAAAGGTATGAAGCACAGGTATGCAGTAGTATGTGGAAGAACTGAAAACTTCTTTTGGTAATAGGCATGCAAGAGAACTGCTATTCTCAGAGGGCCTTTATTTTGCTTGCATTTTCAAAATTGTTAGGTGAAAGGTCTTTTCATAGAGCAGAAGGCAGAAGCTTTGAAAACATATTGCTTAAATGATAGATTGATACCCTTTAATTTAGGATAGGGGATCCCCTCCCCCCATATCAATACTCTATCATTTTTCTTGACTTATAATAAAGGGAGAGAAATTATAGTGTGGTGCTAGCATATAAAACAAGTCACCCATATCTTGTGCATTTTGACATTAACACTTCTCTTCCTTGACCTTTGACAGGTTTGGGCTTGACCCAAAACTGCTGGCTAAAATCCTAAATATGAGTTCGGGCCGTTGTTGGTCAAGCGACACTTACAACCCTGTTCCAGGAGTAATGGAAGGAGTACCCTCTGCTAATAATTACCAAGGTGGCTTTGGAACAACGCTCATGGCTAAGGTATATAAATATAAATCATAAGTATGGAAAGAACTGTTTTATTGTTCTTGATTGTCAGAATACATGAGAAATGTTTCTACATTGTGGGTGTGGTCTCCCTGAATATCATTGATTGCTTATACTGGACTTCTAACAGTGTACCACAATTCCAGTAGCCACTGAATGGAATGTGATCTTCCCTCAGTTAAAATTGTTAATGGTGTTTGGAATTATGTGCACTCCTGGAGGGGACCACAAGTTACTGTAGCTCTGAATTATCAGGTGAGTCCTTGATAGGTGTGGTTGTAGGTTTATAAGGGGGTTTCTCTTCATGTTGGATCAGTGAAGATTAATGTTATGACTCTATGTTCCAAAGACCGTCAACAAAGCCATATCTTCCTTCTTTGAAGTTGGACTTCTTCCAGCAGCACATGCTTCTGGTCAACTAGTGGCCATATAGAACAATTTCTAGTACTTGTGTAGTATTAGATCCTCAGATGGTATAAATCAGTGCATTTCTGTTGACTTCAGTAGAATTATCTGATTTACAGTATCCTAGGATTTGGACCACAGTGTCTTCCAATTGAAAATCTCAAAGGGCTTCACAAACATTGATTGACTTAATCCTCCCCAACCCCCTGTGGGATAGGTGTTAGTATTATACCTATTGATGTGGACATAGAGACAATAAGATTTAAAATTGTGACCTCTGCATTTAATTAAGAACCCTTAACCAATGAGGAACCCTAACTACTCAACTGGGCTGTTCCAGGGTGGATTTCAGCTGTGTACTTACGTCCTGAAGGTGGGTATGAAGGAAGTACCCCTCTATGCTCTAAGGCCTGCCCAGGGATCCAGGCTGGAAGCCAGAGTCTCCACCCATTTCCCTCCTCCATGCAGGAAGTAGGAGAGATGAGATGAGGGGAGCCATATGCTGCATGAGACATGCATTGTCATGCTCTGGGCCCATGACCTGTCAGTCCATTGCGTTACAGGGTCCTTACATCAGACCTTTTAAATCCAGCAACTGCACTAGAACCTGCCAAAGGTGTGAGTGTAATTTAAACTTTTAAACACTCCTCTCCGAAACCAGACTTCTGAGATGCTGGGTGGCAGGTGAGAAAACCCAAATGGCAATTTGCCATTTTTGCCACATGGGTAAATTCCCATTCAATTGGCAACTGGCCTAGCCCCTAGCATCATAAAAGATCCAGCTCACTAGGTAAGGGTGAGCAAGGTGGTGATGGAATAGCTGCAAGAGCAAAGCAGGCCCAAAATGGCCACCCACCAGCAACAAGGGCAAGCAGATGCTATCTCCTTCCCTTGGCAGGCAAGAGCCATCAGCTGGCCCCTTATGACAGTCTCGATTACCTGGATTGCCCCTGTGCCCTGCCGCCCAAGGAAAGGGGAGGGAACAGGAGAGAAGCAGTACTATCCCCCTCCACAATAAATATATTCTACAGGGAGGGGGAATCTCAGGGAACAAATGTAGCACGACCCCAGCCAGATAGATAGTCATCCATCCATCCATCTGTCTAACAGGTCAAATACAGATACAAACAGGCCATGTTTCCTTGCCTTCTCTCTATTAGAGGTGGAGATGTGACGCTTTCATGGCGCATAGAGAGACAGTAATCATCTCTCTCTTGTAATATCTTTGATGAAAGAGGTGGGAGAATGAAACTTTCACTATCTTCCTTATTATTGCAACTTTCTCCTCTTTGGTCTCTCTTGATGTGCCATATTGCTCCTTTCCAGTACATCCACAATGCAGCAGCTAAATAATTTCCTCACTTGATCAACATCCCATTCTGTCATTGTCTTCTCACATCTGTTATCCTTGCTCTTAAACTCTTTGCACAATGCTGCTCCCTTCTCCTCCTTTGTTCTTTTCTCTTATTATTTTTCTACTTTCTCTCCTCCATCCCCTTTTGTTCCCTTCTCCCTCCTTCCTGTTTGTGCCTACCCTTTAGGCCTGAAGCTACTTTCCCATCAGTGCTCCAGGCTCCATCCCTCCTTTCATTCTATCACCTTCCAAAACCCCACATGCTCCATGTGATCTTTATCTGTCTTTATAAAATAAGCTCCCCAGGGCAGGAGTTTACTCTGTGATCTGTGCTGCTGCTGCACAGAACACTTTGGCTTGGAGCTTAATTTTCTTTTGTTTTAAATAAATATTTGGAGCTTGCATGCCACAGGCCTGTTCACAGCATCTTCACTTTCAAGCGGAGTAAAAGCTGCAGAAAGGGAAGTTTCATGTGGGTTCTTCTTAGTTTCTGAGCCTTTTTTTTTTTCATTGACTCTAATACTTCAGAGTTTAAACCAAAAGCTGCAAAATCAATCAATCAACCCAAAACCCTACCCTGGCACACATGTTTGTATGTGACAGACACACGCATTCTCACTCTTTCATACTTAGGCTGCAAACTGATTTGTGTGGGCCAACCCTGCTGCCTGCATGAAACCTCTGCAGGGTGGGAAGCCTTCCAGATCAGTTTGCGGGATTGGGGCCTGTCGAGGAGTATGAGTGGGATTTGCAGTGTGCAGAAGGAAGTTGGATTTTTTGCTCTTCTCTCTGTTTTTAATCACAAAATATTTCATAGTATATTAGCTTGTTAGTATTTTTCACTTGTCTCCCCATCACAAGATTGTTTTCGGTGGGGCTCTGGACAGATGCAGGAGTAGCTTTCAGGATTAGGGCAGTTTATATGTTGAAGTGAGCACCCACTTGTCTGAGAGCCTGAAAGTGAGCAGATAAAGAACAAACAAAACTCCTGCCTCCCTTCTCTTGTCCTTTATTTGTGTCACTCCCACCCCCCAATATCCTACAACGTCAGGTGAATGAAGAGACCCAGGAGCAGAACTAGAAAGTGAAACTGATGGGGCTAGGGTTACTATCTTTCAGGTTCCCCAAAAAAGGATGCAGGGGAGGAGCTGAAGGGGGAAGTACAGTTGAGGGGGTGCTGGAAGGGGTGTGTGTGTGTACGTACATATGTACGTACTGGGAGGGGGTATTTGCGGGTGATGGAGAGTATGTGTGTACTGAGAGTGTATTTTGGGGGTGCTGGAAGGGATATTTGGGGGTGCTGGAGGGGTGTGTGTACTGGAAGAATATATTTGGAGGGTGCTGGAGGAGGTATTTGGGGGTATGGGAAGGGTGTGTGTGTGTACTGGAGTGGTATTTGGGGGTACTGGAGGGGTATGTACTGGAAGGAGTTATTTTCAGGGCCTGGAGGGGTCTTTGTGTATTGGGAGGGGGTATTTTAGGGATGCTGGAGATGTGTATGTACTAGGAGGGGCTATCTGGTGGGGTGCTGGAGGGTTTGTGTACTGAGAGTGGTGTTTGAGGATGCTGGAGGAGGTATTTGGGGTTATGGGAAGGGTGTGTGTGTGTGTGTGTGTGTGTGTGTATGTATATATATATATATATATATACTAGAAGGGTTTATTTGAGGGTGCTAGAGAGGTCTGTGTGTACTGGGAGGGGGCACCTGGGGCCTCCTTCTTGACGCAGGGGTCAGTGTTGTTCCCTGTCATAGTGGCAGGGGCCTGGAAGGAGCGCCAGCCGTGCATCAGCCACCTCACTTTTACTTTGTTGATCTTCTTGCACATATAGTGAAAAACAGTTGAAGAAAAATATAAAGGACACCAGGGCAGTGAGTGGAAAGGTGAGTCCTCTATGGACAGTTTCAATGCCACCCATAACTTTTTGGGTCTGGTGCCCTGGTACTATGATAGGCATTTTTCTAGTGTGAATAAAATAGAGCATATCGGTGGAGCAGTAGCAGATTGGGGAGGGGTGTAAGGAAAGTTACTACGGAACAGGAAGGAGTAGAAAGATGGAAAGCAGTCGATGGAAGAGGGAAAAAAAGGTAGAAGAAAAGGATAAAGGAAAAAATGAGACATCAGTGCAAAGGTGTGTGAGCTGTCATTAAAATTGATGTGCGCTAACTAATTTGGCACTTCATTCTTCAAAATCAGAATTTAATTTCTATCACTGATAAAGCTGCCAACCTCTGGCCTATCCAAGTGTCAGGGATGGCTAAGGTTTCCTAAAGCACAAGAGTGTTCATAATGTAAATCATACAGTCAGATTGCTATTTTCCCTCATCCGAGTCTCCTCCTCCTCCTCCTCCTTTCACCCAAAGAGCAAAGCTGAAGTATCGGACTGTCTTCATCTAATCTTGAATCTGCAACACAAGAGGGAAGGAGAGGCAGTCGATTTTTCTAACACTTCTTGAACAATCCTCAGGGGACACATTGTTCCCTCTGCATCCAAAAATTACTTGAGTAAGCATTTAGCTAAGGCACTAGAGCTCTCCGTTACTGAACATCCCAAAAGGTGAAAATTGGTGGTGTGGTGACCTCTTCCAGGTACTAAACAGTTCATTCCCTAGTCTATTTAAAGAGATTCGTTAGATGAGAATTTATCCTTTTGTTTGTTCCACCCACTCATGCCATTATTCAAATTAGATAGTAAATTCTTCGGGCCAGGGACCTACTCTTATTTTTCCTGTGAACTGCACAGCACACTTTTCTGTAAACTGCACAGCACATAAAATAATAATGAATAATAAGAGTTTGTAGAGAAAGGGAGGAAGAGCATCTCTTGAAGTGGAGAAGAGGACTGTCTACATAGAAAAATTATCTAAAGACTCAAATGACCACAAGATATCGGAAACCTATATCGGAAACCTACTGACCGCTATTCCTACCTACATGCCTCTAGCTTTCATCCAGATCATACCACTCGATCCATTGTCTACAGCCAAGCGCTACGATATAACCGCATTTGCTCCAACCCCTCAGACAGAGACAAACACCTACAAGATCTCTATCATGCATTCCTACAACTACAATACCCACCTGCTGAAGTGAAGAAACAGATTGAGAGAGCCAGAAGAGTACCCAGAAGTCACCTACTACAGGACAGGCCCAACAAAGAAAACAACAGAACGCCACTAGCCATCACCTTCAGCCCCCAACTAAAACCTCTCAAACGCATCATCAAGGATCTACAACCTATCCTGAAGGATGAGCCATCGCTCTCTCAGATCTTGGGAGACAGACCAGTCCTTGCTTACAGACAGCCCCCCAATCTGAAGCAAATACTCACCAGCAACCACACACCACACAACAGAACCACTAACCCAGGAACCTATCCTTGCAACAAAGCCCGTTGCCAACTCTGTCCACATATCTATTCAGGGGATACCATCATAGGGCCTAATCACATCAGCCACACTATCAGAGGCTCGTTCACCTGCGCATCTACCAATGTGATATATGCCATCATGTGCCAGCAATGCCCCTCTGCCATGTACATTGGCCAAACTGGACAGTCTCTACGTAAAAGAATGAATGGACACAAATCAGACGTCAAGAATTATAACATTCAAAAACCAGTTGGAGAACACCTCAATCTCTCTGGTCACTCGATCACAGACCTAAGAGTGGCTATACTTCAACAAAAAAGCTTCAAAAACAGACTCCAACGAGAGACTGCTGAATTGGAATTAATTTGCAAACTGGATACAATTAACTTAGGCTTGAATAGAGACTGGGAATGGATGAGTCATTACACAAAGTAAAACTATTTCCCCATGGTATTTCTCCCCCCCACCCCACCCCCCACTGTTCCTCTGATATTCTTGTTAACTGCTGGAATTAGCCTACCTGCTTGTCACCATGAAAGGCTTTCCTCCTTCCCCCCCCTGCTGCTGATGATGGCTTATCTTAAGTGATCACTCTCCTTACCGTGTGTATGATAAACCCATTGTTTCATGTTCTCTGTGTGTGTGTGTATATAAATCTCTCCTCTGTTTTTTCCACCAAATGCATCCGATGAAGTGAGCTGTAGCTCACGAAAGCTTATGCTCTAATAAATTTGTTAGTCTCTAAGGTGCCACAAGTACTCCTTTTCTTTTTGCGAATACAGACTAACACGGCTGCTACTCTGAAACACAAGATAGCTGTTGTCCTAAGATGGTCATAAAACTTCATCTCAGATGTCAAACGTGGTGATAGTTGAAAGTTTTATTAAAGTATTCCACCACTGATGGATCCCACAGACAAAGTTATAGGCTCCAAGTTTTTTTGGCAGCAAATTTTCTATAAGACACCTCTCTGGAAATTACCTCTCTTCTGTCTCAAAGTCTGGAGTGTAACCTAGTGTCTAGACAAGCTCTCTAATATGAGCCCTGGTCTGGAGATTTCACTTCAAAGATCAGATTTATTGCTTTTCCTTTTAAGGGTCAGAGGGTTATACAGAGAAGACATTACAGATCAGAAGTCCTCTCCTCCCATTAACATTAAAGGTGTTGATAACAGCCTTCCTTTTAGGATTCCTGGAGGAGCTAGATTTAGATCATATTAATCTTGACCCTTGTCAGCGGTGATTCATCCAGACGGAGTAGGGGCAGAAGTAGGGCTTTCCATTTCTTTTTACTAAAGAGTTTCTGATACTAGGTCAGGACAGTCTTTGGGTTTCCCTTTAAATGGCAGAATCAGATTCAGGTCAGACTAGAAAATAACTAGAAATAGATGAAGTATTTCCTTATTAACAACAAACATTCTTTTAAAAATGTTAGCCACTGCTTCCCCATAAAAGACGGATATTTTTCCAAGTCCAGCAAAAATTGCTTTAGTCTCTGATAGTGAGACATCTGGAAGCCATTGTGTCAGTTCCCAAGAGGGGGAGAGGGGCCGGAAAGTATATTCTGATTCTGCCTTTCCCAAAAGGTCAGGAAGAGCCGGATCCCAGTCAGAACAACTTTATCATCTGAAGAAATTCAGAATATAAATTCTGAAGATAAGTGATTGCGCCCCGAGATTATATGTTTTGATAAAGTTGCAGGATGCCTGTTGGCACACGGTTTCCAGGATTGGGTTGTTTTAGGTAAATATAGCTCCTTTCCTTAGGTCTTCATCTCCTTTACAAAAGTGCTAGTATTGCTAGCAGCTGCTTTAAGAGGATACAAAGTACATCTTATTGAATGCTGATTAGTCAAAGTTGTCTTGTTCAAGAAGCTTCAAGCAGCTACAGAAAAGATGCTGGAAACGTCACAATCTGAAGTTTATGATAATGCTTAGCAGTATATTGTTCTGTAGCAGCATCGAAGCTACTTCAGAGATCAGCCTGACACAGAAGGTGAGGGAATCACATCCATCATGGGAGAGAAGAGCAAAATTGTTTCTCTCATTTCTTACACTGGAGTCAAAGTCCTTGTCCATTTAGGGGTCATGTGCTTATGATGTCAAGCAAAAGGTCAGGTACACCCCCAACAACTAGCAGCTCTGTGTTTCAGCAGTCTTGGAGCAGGGACTCATTATCCATGTTGAATACCAAGATCTATGGATGCTAGTTAATGGTCCCTCAGAATTTAGTGTACCACTGGAAAATTGTAATCATAAATACATTCTCAAGAGTTGGGGAACCCATTTATATTTCGTGTCCATTCATAGAAAAAGGTATCTCTACAAGAAAGCAGCATACTGGTTTTCAGGGATTAGAGCGGTCTTCTGCTCGCTACCAGCCTATGATGTCAACAGTGTGTTGACCAGACAGCACAGTAACAGCTTTTCTGGAGTCCTTGAGCATGGAGGATACAAGGGCTTGGGCTCCAGCCTGAGCCAATATATCTACACAGCAATTTTTAGCCCCGCAGCCCAAGCCCCATGAGCCCAAGTCAACTCACCACTGCAGTCACGGCTCTTGCCACCCAGGGTTTTTATCCCCAAGTAGATGTATCCTATGGATATGATCTACACTGAAGCTGAGAGAGGGAGACTACCAGCTTGGGTAGACAAACTCATGAGCTCCAGCCTGACCCACAACATCCAAACTGCTATTTTTAGTATGCTAGCGCGAGCCCTGCTAGCGTGAGTCTGTCTGCTCGCTCCCAGCTGCAGCTTAGACATACCCTTAGGCTAATATGCCCAGGAAAGTGGAGCGATACTAGCTGAGAAATGGGCATGGTCAGGACAGTCCAGGAACCTGCTCTGTCAGAACCCTACTACGGTCTCCATGGACAGGGCTTTCCCAGCTGACAAGGGAAAACTTAAGTGGTCCCCAGGTGAGAGCTACGATGGAAACAGAATGTGCCTTTCTCCTGGTATAAACTCCTCATGCAGCTCAAGAGACCAGGCTAGCCTAGGACTGTTTGAGGAGAGTAAATACTATTATGCCCACTTGAAGATGGTTAACCTTAGGCTCCGAGAAGCAAGTGTCACATGGTCAGTGGCAGTGTCAATTACAGAGCTCAGGAATCCTGAAATAGAGTCCTTTGCTCCTGCCACTAGGCACGCTGCCTCTTTACTTATAAAACAGTGATTGAGAGAGAAAGCTGAGCTCCAAATTGGTGCCAAAAACTGATGGGTCCATTTGGTTCTTCAGCATAAATTCACTGGAAAGTACACTTTATGCGGTGCTCAAACTATTCACTGAATTTGTGTCAAATTTAGCTAATAATTTCAGCCAGAAACAATAGGAAAATGTCAAAAAGTTTTGATGTTTTTCTCTTAATGGTATTTCATTTAGAAATTTAACATTTTTAAAGGTGAATGAGACCCCCAAAAATGAAAGGTTGTTTTGGGTTGTTGTTTTTTTCCCCCCCATTTCAGGTGCTTTTTAAATCAAAATGGATTTTTTTTTCTGTATTCATTTCATTTGAGAAAAAACTGGAAAAAAAAATCAGTTTTGGTTTGAAATGAATCAAAGGCTGTTTTGGACTTTCTGGTGCAGCTCTCGTAGCAATACAAAAAAAAAAAAATGAAGGCAATACCTGCCTTCTTCCAGGGCTGGAATTTTAAGGCTGCAGTATTTCATTTGTTGGCAGTGGCTTCTCTTTACAAGGAAGCCAGTAATAGCTGATAATACTCATATGGCTACTTAATTCCTTGTTGTTTCTCCCAATGTTTTTTCTGCTTTCAGGATCTTGGCTTGGCACAGATTACTGCTACCAACACTAAAACACCTGTTCCTCTGGGATCTCTAGCACATCAGATATACAGGATCATGTGTGCAAAGGGCTATGCCCTGAAAGACTTCTCAGCTGTGTTCCAGTTTTTACGTGAAGAGGAGAACTTGTGAGCTGTTATGTTGGCAATGGACACTATTAGAAACCAAACAATTTTTTTGGAACCTCCTTATAGCTCATTTGAGAAGTATATGGGTTTAATCAAAGGTCACAAGTCATGAACCCACACTGACCTGTCTGCTTTTGGATGTCTAGGTCTCACTAAACTCCAGGATTGTGCATCAATTCTTAAAAAAAAAAAACAGGCCAGGAGAGCGGTTCTTTATTTGGTCAAATAAAAAACAAAAACAAAAAAAAAAAAAACATTGACTGTTTAAGAACCATAATAGCATATTTACAAAATCCAGTTAAGTATTTTTTTTAAACTAAGTACCCAATGATTTGCATATAAAACAACTGACATTATGGCTCAAAATTGTGCAAACTAAATTTAATCTTCAATAGTAATAACATAGGGTGACAAACCAGCTTTCATTAACTTTTAATAAAGATAAATCCTTCATGGAAAAAGGGAGGGTCCGTACAATGAAGAAACAGAACTTTTTTTTTTTCCTTCTTTTCTTGCTATTTATTTTTAACTGTTAGCTTGGGCCTGATGATCAGTGATGGATTTCTCTTGGGATTAGTGTTACAGATTTATGTTTATGGGGGTGTGTTAGTTAGTGGAAAGCTGTTACAGCATGTTTAACTGGTAGACTTAGTTAAAATAACATAGTATACATGTCTCTCTTATAAAGCTCCAGTAATATATTTGGCTAACCCAATTTTATATTTCCTTCTTGCACCCTGTCATATTTTCAAAAGTCAAAAATGGCACCTACTAAAAATTCTGACAAATGTACATTTGCTTTAGATAATTACTGGATTATTATAAATATAAATAAAATTAATCCCATTATTTTGAAATCAAATAAAAATCTATGTTGGTAAATGCCTGCTATAAAGTTGTTTGTTTTTTTTAAATGTAAGTTTGCAAAAATACAAATAGCTGCAAAGTTGTGCTAGGTCATTTATTTTTTGCTCTTCTACAGTCAGTCTTTCATAAGCACTGTAGTTTTTATTGTAAAATGTGTAAGGTGGCATATTTGCATATTAATTTCCCTAGCCATTCACCTACCCCTGATCTAGCATCTAGCATGAAGATGAGTATTCCTGTTGACTTCAGTGAGACAACTCACATGTAAAGTTATCTGCAGTATTGGGGTCTTAATGGTCTCTATGCATCCTACATTTTCAGAATTTTGCATGTACAGTGGTGCATTTAATAGGCACATGCAGGTAACAATTGTGTGCACAACGTAGGCACCAGTTGTGCATGGAAAACTCAGAAAATTTGGGCATAGATGTTTATAAATTAGCAGCAATATATACAAAATTCATTAAATATTACTGTTCTGTTTATTCCTTTCCAAGCTTGTTTTGATATCTAAATAAAGCTCTAGGTTATTGTAGGACTTATTACAACTATGTATGGGCACTATACTATTAAAAACAAGCATATGTTTCCAAATTATCAATCTGCCTATAACTAATTAGATAAAAAGTAATTCATCTGCTCAATTGCAGTGGTTCTGAATCTACCTAATATTTCATACAAAAATTTCATTAAAAGAAGATTATTAAGGTTGCAAAGTCAAATACTCAGAAGTTAGGAATTGCCAGAATTAAGATTGATTGTGCAACTTTAATTATTTTCCTCTTGTGCATATGCACTGTCATACGGTCTTTAATTACATGATCACATAATATTTTTCCACAAAACTCCTGCCTCATTCAGAGAATCGGAGGACCTGCTCCGTGGATGAATCAGGACTGGGTAGTGAAGGAGGCTGTTGTCTTTAAGCAGGGCCGGACTTAGGGGTGGGCCATCTGGGCAACTACCCAGGGGCGCCATGGTCAAGAGGAGCGCCGTGTGACAGCACAGAGGTGTTTGCTGCCAGTGTAGAGTCAGAAGTGGCTTCCAGCTGGCAGGAGAGTGCTGGGGGTGGGAGCGAGGTTGCCCATATTTCTCCTGGCTTCATCTGGAGCAGGAATATGGAAGGAGAAGGCAAGTGCTGATGCACAGATACTGCTCTCCCCAACATTCCTCTGCACCCCCTTAGGGGACTGTGAGCAGGGGAGTGAGGAGTAATACCAAGCGCTCCATGCATCCAGGTCAATTTTCCTATGTAGATGCAGGAGGGGGAGTACAGGGGTTAGGGGCGATGGGGGGGGACAGTGTAGGGGTTAGGGTTTGGGGCCCACACGGCCAGGTGAAATGCTGGAGTGCACCCACGTGGGCAAGGGGCAATGCGGGGGCACTGCACCCATGGGGGCCAGAGGCACCAGAATACAAGTTCACCCAGGGTGCCATTTTCCCTAAGGCTGGCCCTGTCTATAGGCCCCCTCCCTCATCTGTTGCACAGTTGGAAGATGTGCAGTGAATGAGGCAGGGAACTGCAGGAAGAACACGGTCCCTCTGCATTTGAATCATAGGGCTTCCTCCTCCTCGTTGCCTGCATACCAGTAGGGGTGTCACTGTCGGACATTCCTTGCTCTTCATTCTAGTGCATGGTCTCACGCTGGCCTGGAGCAGCCATGACCGGGACAGCCAGGCATTGCCTCTGCAGCCCTGGTCTGGAGGGAGCATGCTCAGTTGCTCTGGGGGGGCTTGCTAAATGTGTAGTTTGGTCACAGTAGGAGCTGAGGGGTTGGAGCATGTGTAGCCTGTTCAGCAGTAAGATCTGAGAGGCTCAAGCATGCTCAGTGAGGACGGACTCTTCTTCAATTTTATCAACTAAAATCTCTGAAGTCTCTATTGAGCCTATGTGAGCTGCAGTTTTTCAAAGGCTAACTTAGGCAAATGTGGGAAGATTTTCATGGCAACAGAGAGAGTGATTCCTGATACAATAGCCACCCATTTGTTAAATTTCAAGTTCCTGCTCCAAAGCATGGGGAGTTGAAAAACTGTTCTGAGAAAAGGTTGCCATAATTTAACAAGCACAAAACTGTGTTTTTGTAAACGGCTGAATTGTTTGGGCTGGGAAAAAAAAATTCAGCCTGAGGCAGACACCCAACCTGGAAAGTTTCAGCTCAGACAATTAAATCTGGCAAAGTTATAAGCAACTGGAAAGAGGGTCTTATAATGGAAGTGTCTGGCAACCTTAATCAGCCCTGCCAATAATAAAATTTATATTAGAATTTATATTTTCCTATTCTATAGAGGGAAAATTAGATATACATCATATTGGTATTCATATTAGAACTGTATGTACAGTATATAAAATTGTAATTTCCCCTCTGCATGGGGTTTACTACTCTATGCAAGTTAGCCAAGTAATAAGGCTGTTGTCACTGCCAGCAACAGATGTTGAAAATGATAACTTGTTGAGCAGAACAGAAAGCGTGTAAAACTCTTGAATTTCTACACTAATGACCCAACAGTATATACACCCAAATTAGATGCAACAAGTTAACTGCATACTATGTAAATGTTCCAAAGGGAAATTTTAGGTAACTTATTTTTAAATTACTTTGAATATTAAACTGGCCCTTCCATCATGCTTGATGAGAAACTACCTATATCTAATGAATTCTGCCAAACATGAAACCACTGTTAACCACTAAAGTTGGGGGGGGGAGTAAAAGTATATCTAAGCAGTCTTATTCATATTCACTCTGCCTTTGTTTCCAGACATACACACCCCCCTACCTTTTACTCGGCATCAAAAATCCAGCCCACTCTCCCCTCATATCAGCGGCCCACCATTAGAGTTAGTGCCTCTCCCCATACACAGCCTGCTCCAATCACTCCTCTTCCTGCCCCATGACAGGCATTTATAGCCCCACTTGTAGCCCTGCCTCCTTTAAGTGGCTCCGTTGGGCCCACTTGCTCTGACACAGGGGAGTGGGGCCTGGTCTGCTGACAGGGATCAAATACCCTGTGACAGGCAATAATCATTGTTTCGGATACTCAGCAACTGTACTTGATATTCCTGATATTTTGTTGTCTTCAAAATATGGAGATATAAAAGATATGTAGTAGACCTGAATATTTTCTGATGGTTCCTAAAAAGGAAAGCCTAGTTAGCACTGAAAGGGGGTGGATTTATCTCAGTATGCAAGGTCTCTTCCTATCCCCCCAAAAACACTGTTACAAACCAGTTAAGGTTGCTTAAGGGTTTTTGTGAGGGGGTGTTCCCTTTAAAAGTAAAGGAATGTCCTCTTAAAATACCCTTCTTTAATGCTCATTATCCTCGACTCATTGCTTTCCACTGACAAAAAGAAGAGTACTTGTGGCACCTTAAAGACTAACAAATTTATTTGAGCATAAGCTTTCGTGAGCTACAGCTCACTTCATCGGTTGCATCTGATATAGCTCACGAAAGCTGATGCTCAAATAAATGTGTTAGTCTCTAAGGTGCCACAAGTACTCTTTTTCTTTTTGCAAATACAGACTAACACGGCTGCTACTCTGAAACTTTTCTACTGACTGTTTCTCTCCGTTTATAGGGAATTCCCATACACCTCCAATGTATACAGCAATTCAGTACAACATCACATTCCTCATGATCACATTGTAGCATAAGGCTGTAACTCTCACTGTGTACGTAACCACGAGAATACAACACATCATGCAATTCAATGTACGTCTTAGACCTCAACACGCTGGATATAACACGTCTGTATGTGGTGTTTTCCTATGGGGAAGGATGAAGTAGGACGTAAGGTTTTCCACTATAGCATGGTTGTCAGGCATATGATATGTGTATTGTCACTGTATGTGCTGGAAATTTATTAAAGAGTGGAAACTACCATCCAAATTTCAATCTCCAAAAAGGTACTAAGAAAATGAATTTACTGTATTTTTTGAGGCAATGAAACAACTGTAGAGCTAGATTCCCTTCCGTATTATGGATTTAGGCACTGATTATACACCCTAACATTAATTATACAACCTTAAAGTCAGTGGGAGTCTTTTCATTGACTTCAGCGACAGATGGACATGTTTGTTAGTGGAAACCATACAAAACATAAAAGCTATTATACAATATTGGGATGAATTTAGTTCAGTGTCCACAAATTACCAGAAATGCTCTCAATCTGACAAGCTCATACCTGCAACAGTTGAGACTCTCTTCTGTGGAATGCAACAGCCTAACAGTTGTGTAACTGATCTTTTAAACTCTGGTATTTTCAGATTTGGAAAGACTTGTCACTTTTACCGGTTTTATTTGGCAAAGCCTGACAAGTCTCTAGTATGGCTAGTAAAAGTTGTGTAAATAAGGAAAAACTGTAAATTTTACCGTTGTTGTCAGGATGATAAAGAGAATGAATGAATGAATGATTTCATGTAGTAGAACTGGAGTAGATTCAAAATATTGAAAAGTATTTTTAAACCTTGATCAAGGTGTACATATGTCAGTTGTGCATTATTCATGCATTCAGTGAATATTTGTGATGTATTAAAACCTATACATTCTAAAAGTAATAGATTTCTAAATATAGTTTCTACGTAGTTAAAAGCAGTTTGAATATTGTCTCTTCCCCTTCGCCCCCTCCCCCTTTCCCTACTGATCTTAACCCTGGACTTGGTGTCTTCATTCTCATTAGGGGTCAGAGGTAATTTATTCTCTGCTAGTTTAATTGAGGGTTTTACTGAGCCCAGAAAGCAGCATGGCTTTTTGTGGTGGTGTTGGTATAATAGTAGGCCATTAGTCACCAGACATTCCTTGATTTTGGAAATAGTAATACACTGTCCTGCAGTTTATACAACACACAGATTTCAAAAGATCCCAAAGCACTTTACAAGTGTAACTGGTACATGACTGATACCTGTATCACTTAATTGACAATTGAAATGCAACCACCCTGTGAAATTCAGAAACTGTTACAGTGCATAGCATCATTGCACAATAGTTTAGAGAAACAACTTAATCATACTATAGCCAACTGTAATTGCAGGGTGGAATCTGGGTGAGCAGAATAGAGTTGAAATTTAGCCAAGACAAACTTTTTTCTCTCAAAGGTGAACTTGTGCTCTCTACTCAGACCACACTTTGCATTGGTCTTACACATGGTCTGATTTCTGAAAAAGTATTTATACATTAGATACCTGACAGCTGGTCAAGGTAGGCACAAAAACTACTTACATATGGCTCCAACATTCAGAAGGAAAGAGAAAAGAAGGCAACTAAACTAAGAAGAAAAGGAGTACTTGTGGCACCTTAGAGACTAACAAATTTATTTGAGCATAAGCTTTCGTGAGCTACAGCTCACTTCATCGGATGCATTTGGTGGAAAATACAGTGGGGAGATTTATATACACACACAGAGAAAATGAAACAATGGATTTTATCATACACACTGTAAGGAGAATGATCACTTAAGATGAGCCATCACCAGCAGCGGGGGGGGGGGGGGGGGGAAAGGAGGAAAATCTTTCATAGTGACAAGCAAGGTAGGCTATTTCCAGCAGTTAACAAGAAACTAAGAAGGTAATCTGACCCAGGTAGTACTACTTAAAATTCTCTTCAGGTTGGGTACCTAATTAGTGCTTCCTCTTAAGTCTCTTTCTTTCCAAGAGACTTGCTTTCTCCATGACTGTCTAGTTTGCAAACACATTGTACAGTACGGCATGGTAGGCTATCCTGTTGTCCTAGGTGTTTTACAAATACAGAATAAAAGACAACTCCTTCCCCTGAAGAGCTTACAGTTTAATAGAAGACAGCTAAGCTTGTGTACACACACACAAATTCCACACCACCTTGCCCTCTTTAGATCTCCTATCTCCATGTAATGCTGTTTTATTCCTAGTACTCTCAGTACTGTTGTATAGTTGGCTCTTTTTTCCTTTTGTGTAGTAAATGTCACCTTGCTTGGAAGTGATATTTCTCATTGTCTTGGGGGCCATGCATAACTAAATTTTGCAGATTTAGTACATTATCTTAACTGTAATTTAAAAACTCTTATGCTGTCATTGTATGATGGTGGTTGGGAGGCCAGCTTAAAGGTCCATAACCAGTCAAAGCACCTTACCACACAATATAAACAAAGAATATGTCAATGTCAGCATAACCGACCGACTGTTCCTGAAGATTGACACAGTCGTCAGTGTCATTCAAAGTGCTCATCAGGGCTGGCACTGATAATAGTATCAAGTGTCTAAGGGCTGTGGGTGCCAAATAAGACCTTAGAGCCAAAATGTGAACTGACTACAACTGCCAGGTGTTATTCCTCCAGGAGACACCTGGGGGAATTAACAACAACTGTCCCCGGATAGGACCATACAATCAATATGGCAGCACCATTTTTGTCAATTCTGATCTTATCAGCACAGCATCTATGACTAATAATAATGACATTGAAGTCCTGACTGTAGACATTGGTGGCATTTCCAGCACGTCTGTCTACAAACCACCATGCAAACAATTCAGGTTCACTACCCCACATAGTGTTTTGTCATGTTCCAGGTTAACAGTTACCGCATCAAATGGGGCTACATCATAACTGTTCAAAATGGTGAACTAGTTGAATCATGGACAGATGCATACTCCTTTAGCTAATTCATGACCCCAATTCCCCAGTTCCATCAACAGCAGCCAGTGGAAACAGGACTACAACCCTGATCTAGCATTTGTCAGTAACATAGCTGGTTTGTGTAATAAACTTAGTTTGGGTCTGATTCCACATTCACAGCACTCGCCCACCAGATCTGTAAAGGTACATCACCAAATTCAGTACCATTCCAACACCACTTTAATTTTATGAAGGTGGAATGGAAAGCTCCACCAACAACCTCGATGACATTGTAAGAAAGAGCGAATCAATACCAGAAAATTATGACCAGTTTGTCAATGCAGTACACGCTGCCTCAAAGCAACATATTCCACGAGTCTGCAGAACAAATTATGTACCAGGACTAGCAGCCGAGTTATTAGATTGGTATGCAAAATACATGCAGAAGTTTGAAGCAGCCCCATTTGCTGAGGATACTATTGCAGATGGTGAAGAACTGGTCTCTGCACTAAAGAGGAAAAACAGAAGTCGTGGTAAAAATCTCACTGAACACATGGATGTGACCCACAGCACCAAGAATATATGGATAACCATCTGGATGCTTAATGACCCGAGGAAGGCAGAGCAACACTACAACATTACTGCAGACCAAGGTACACACCAACTCCTAGAAAGTGGCAGGGCTCTGAACAAACACCCCTAGACATGGCTTAAGTGGCAAGAAGATTAGGAGACTTATAATTTTAGGGCACAGTACATAATGACTTAATTAAACCTCTGGAATGAACACCCTCAAGAATGGCAAAGCCTCCAGTCTAGATGACATTCATACCAATCAAACACCTCAGACCAGCCACAAAGAATTAAGTTGTTTTTAAGCAGCTGGCTGAGCATATGTAAAGTACCCAAGATCTGGCAATGAGCACGTATTGCAGCATTCCTGAAGCTGGGGAAGAAGGCAACAGAGCTTAAGATCTTCAGGCTTATGTCACTACAATGTCACCTCTACAAACTGTATAAGTGTCTCATTTTAAACTATCTATCAACACTTGTTGAAAAGTACCTAATCCCAAAGCAAGCTGGATTCTGCCCAGGCAAATCATGCACCAGTCAAGTGCTGAACATCATTTAATACATTGAAGATGGCTTCAAAAAGGGTATGGTAACAGGCTCAGTGTTTGTCAGCATATTAGCAGCATATGACACATTGAATCACTGAAGGCCCTTCACTAAAATACAACATGACGAAAGATAACCATCTTGTACAACTGATACAATCTCTATTAGAGAACTGACTTTTTTACATTAAACTATGCAGGAAGCAGAGTCAGTGTGGAAACAGGAAAAACGGCCTACCACAAGGGAGTGTACTCTCGCCAATACTCTTTGATGTGTACCTGAATGATCAACCAATCCATCTTGGCACAAAAAGTTTTATATGAGCCAATGACTTACATGTTGCTGCCCTGTCTATTACACTGGGAACCAACTGCACACTAACCTAGCCAAAATGCAAGTGACTTTTTTCTGTTTTCAGAATCATGAAGGCAGTAGGCAACTCAACATCATCTGGAATGGGGTATCACTTTCCCACCGCTGGAATCTTGTCTACCTTGGAGTGACACTAGAAAGCACTCTCTCCTTCAAAGTGTACATGGAGAAGACAAATGGCAATGTTAGCACCCAGAACAACATACTCAGGAAGCTTGCTAATTCAAAATGGGGAACCAACCCAGCAACACTAAGACCCACCACACTTGTACTTTGCCATTATCAACATCTGAATACACATGTCCAGTGTGGGAAATATCAACTCATGCAAAGAAGCTGGACCCTGTACTGAATGACAGCTGTCACTTCATCACAGGATGTCTAAAGCCAACAAATGTGAACAGACTTTATCTGCTAGCCAGAATGACTCCACTGGATATTAGGAGAGCAGTCACAAGCAGAATGGAACAATTATGACAGGTTGAAAGCACCAGACATCTGCTATATGGTCACATTGCAGCAGTTAGCCACCTGAAAACATGAAAAAGATTCTTAGCTGCAGCAGGGCCACTTAAAAAAAAAATCACCCATGGCTTCATGACTGGAAATGTAGTGCACACAGCTCAAAATATTTGAGAAGGACATCAACATGCACATTGATGTCGCTGAAGCCTTCCCCCAAGGGTGGAGAAGGATTGGTTGAGCTAGAGATGTTTAAATTGCCACTGACGGAGAATTGGCAGGTAAAAAGCCAATACGCAGAAGTAGGGCCAGGCACATGTGACTGTGGTCAAACACAAACCATGGAACACCTATTGGTCTGCCAACTCATGGAGAAACTGTGCACCATGGAAGCTCTCACCAGGGCTACAGACCTGGCTGCATCATGTTCCTAACACTGGAAAATCCTCCGATTGTGGTAGAAGGATATATGAAGTCAAAGCACCGAAAAGGGTAATTTTGCTTGCCCAATTTTAGTCAAGAAATGTGTTCCAGACATGTGGACTTAAGACATGCCAGGATATCCATGCAGTCCTGGCCCTTACACAATATCTGACTCAACTTTGATTGAGCCTATATTGCACAGAGCAGGGCTCTTTCTGAAATTTTTTTTTAACCTTTCGACCAAGACTCCTGCACTGCTGTGAACTTCTGCTTCTAATGTGCTGCTACATGTTTCTCAACTAGGTTATAACATCATATATTAAACATATATATGTAATTACATCATATAATGTTTGTACAGTGCTGCACACTCTGTGAGTGCTCAATGATAACTACTTTGCCCTGCCAGAATTAAAAACCTGTTAAAAGAAACTAGAGCAACAGCTCTTCAGCTCCCCCAAGAGTTAATACACACAAATAAGCCCCTCTGAAAAGCCATTCAATTGTATCTCCCAACCTCAATTGTGGGACCCAGCTTCCTGCACCAACCTCCAACTTCTTATACCAGTCTAGTTCACATGAGGGGTGGGGAATGGTTCATTCTATCAAGGGTAGGCAGTGAGGAGTAGCAACTGTCTAGCACTGGTGTGTCTTATTTGTGGAGGAATTTTGGGGAATAGTGGATGGGAGGTTTCCTGTTACAGGAGAATAGGGGAACCCATAATTTGCCCCAGCCAGAACATCTAATAAAGAGGGAGGTGTTCTAAGTCAACAGGGAGCTCTAGTTCTTGCGGGAGGGTTCTCAGGAAGCAGCTTCTGCCCTACTCCATTGTAATCGTGTGGACTTGCGCCTGTGGTGCCTCCTGCTGGTAGTCCTTGGGAATTAGCTCCCCAGCCATCGGAGCACCCTCTATAGGCCAGTGATCTGCCTTACCGCTGGGCCCCGTGTCCCTCCCAGGACCCGGTGCCCCTTTGTCTGGGGTGCTGCCCCCTCTGGCAGTAACCCCTCAATCTAGGCATCTCCCCACCCAGGGGAACCCCCCACCCACTATCCCCACTTCACCTTGGCTACTGCCAGTCCTCACTTACCCCCACTCCTTGGGCAGACTGCAGTGTATCAGCTACTCATCACAGGCAAAGGGGTTTGGACCTCCTGCCTCTGCAACCCCCATACCTAATAGGCCTTCCTAGGCCTGGAGCCTGGGGCTTTCCTAGGCCAGAGCTCCCCGGCTTCCTTGGCCTTTCCCCCAACCCTGCTCCAAACTAGGTCCTCTAGTCAGGTTTCTGCAACCAGGTCCCTCCCTGTCAGAGCTAGAGAGAGAGTATGTTTGCTCCTGGCTCCCTACCCACTTATAAGGGCCAGCTGAGCCCTAACTGGGGCATGGCCCTAGCTGAGTCTGCTTCCCACTCAGCCTGGGCTGTTCTCCCAGCCCTCTCCTAGGGCTGGTTCCAACCTTGTCAGGGCTGGAGCGGGTAATCACCCCGCTACACCCATCCAGCACTAAAATCGGAGCAGTAAACATCACACCAGCATTTCCAACCACTCCCTGGGGTCCTCTGTGTAAGTTTCACAGAACTGTCTGTCTTGGCCTGGCTGCCTAGAGCCTATTTATGGACTTTCTCTTGAACAGCTAGCTTTTGTTTCTGTAGCCGGTCTTGCTGTTTATCTCCAGTTTGTGTGGAAATAAGATGTTAGCTCTTTCTTGTTTTCCATGTGCTCACAACAGTGCCGGCAAGTGCACAAAGTGTCACTCTATCTGGAAGAAATGAGGGCTAGTAAGTAAATACAGTTACAAACTGTGAGCCAAAAAATGTGGAAAATTGCTCATACACTGGCTACATAAACAAAATTGTAACATCATTTTGAAATGGGTTTTCTCATTGCAACTTTTACATTTACAGGGAAAATGAGAAACAGCCTTTTCCATATGTAGCTACACCAAACTACATGCTATCTTTTAAAAATTCACAATAAACTCTTAAGTTTATACTCCCAATTTCTTCTGCCCTTTATCCAGTTATATAGAAATGTGTGTTTTTATTTCTTTATTAATGTAGGTCTTTATTATCCATCTCTCTGATGGACTACATGTTGTTGGCTACTTTTTTTTTTTTTTTGGTAATACCTACATAGGGATCTATTAAGGAACTGTTGCATTTTGATAAACTAAAAGAAAAGGAGTACTTGTGGCACCTTAGAGACTAACAAATTTATTAGAGCATAAGCTTTCGTGAGCTACAGCTCACTTCATCGGATGCATTTACGAAAGCTTATGCTCTAATAAATTTGTTAGTCTCTAAGGTGCCACAAGTACTCCTTTTCTTTTTGCGAATACAGACTAACACGGCTGCTACTCTGAAACCTTTGATAAACTAGTAAGTCTCAAGGCAAACCTGTGATGGTGCTATTAACGCATTACAAACAAGAAAGTAGTAAGTGGAAATAATGCACTCATTTAGAAGTAATAAAGCTTTTGATCTTTCTTTGAAGAAAGGGTATATGCTTAAACTACCTATTCAGGGACAACCAGATGCCCATAAAGAAGGGTAGTTTGCTTTGATAGAAAATCACTGAGGCCTGCCACCAGCTCTGGTTTGTAAACAGATTAGTTAAGTGCTCATCAGTGCTGATTTGCATAGGACAAACTTTGTGCACTAGCCCCATTTCAAACATTCATGAGCTATGAAGGCTCTACTTTCAGGAAAGCTACCAGGTTCCTGTTAGCTAGAAATCTCGGTAGAAAATTAGTTTGTGGGAAGGAGAACAGTCATTATTTAGAAATGAGGGCCCTTGCACAGTTCAGTAGTTAATAGGGATTTGGTGGAGGACAGCTTGTCTTGTTTGCCTGAAATCTTTAATATAAGATAAATGGGAGTTGGACAAAACGGGTCATAGATAGACAATCTGGAAAGAAGGTGTATCCTTATGCTCATTGTTGCATTGGTCATCAGTTTAACACAGAATGTACAATGTTGCTTCCCTGACGGATAAATGTTGAAATGTTGTGAAATGGACCTATGTTAGGACTGTGCGGTAGGATCCATGATCTAAAAAGTTCATGGCTGGGGTTGGTTAGGCTGTAAAACAGCTGTCACTTTAAAATAAGAATAAGTGAGATGTGTGTACTTGGAGTTCTGTGTGTGGAAGTTGGTGCCATCCTGAAAACTAGGCAGTTACACTTTCTCTAGTTAAATATCATTTGATACAAGCAATTACTTTTGTTTAATATGAAGACAGAAGCTCAGTCTTTCTTTGTAACAAATACAACAGATGGTGAGGTTCACCATTTTACAGAAAGTATAAAAGAGCTACAGTACTTCAGTGCCTTCTGCATTGTTAAGGATACTTACCTCTCATTTGATTTCTGACTAGCCAGTGATTTGCTATTCCTCTCAATAACAAAGCTACAGAGCAGCAAGTCATTCCCAAAAGAGAGAGAAAAAACTCTAGAGAAAACATGCCAAGTATCACTTGAACCATTCAGAAAATTTCAGAGCAAACTTCTTGTATCTAGAAAAAATATTGTAATGACTCTAAACACAATTGGCTGAGTTCTTCCCTAAATATCCACTAACACAGTGGTTCTCAGCCAGAGGTACGCAGAGGTCTTCCGGGGGTACCTCAACTCACCTAGATACAGTATTTGCCTAGTTTTACAACAGGCTACATAAAAATCACTAGTGAAGTCAGTACAAACTAAAAATTCATACAATGTCTTGTTTATACTGCTCCATATACTATTCACTGAAATGTAAGTACAATATTTATATTTCAATTGATTTATTTTATAATTATATGGTAAAAATGAGAAAGTGAGCAATTTTTCAGCAATGCTATACTGTGACAAGTTTGTATTTTTATATTGGATTTTGTAAGCAAGTAGTTTTTAAGTGAAGTAAAACTTGGGGTTATGCAAAACAAATCAGATTCCTGCAAGGGGTACAGTAGTCTGGAAAGGTTGAGAGCCGCGACATTAACATATTGACTTCAGAGGTGGTGTGAGAAAATGAGAATAGGGATTCAGAGTGTGTGTTAACAGAGAGTCTATATGTTAGACACAGCTGGGTTAATCGTACAGCTTAAAATATACCCCGACCTGTATTACTACTTGACCTTGCTTTGTTTCTCAGGCTCACATCCTGTGTCTGACATCCAGCTACCACCAGACTCCCATGAAACCTTCTCATTGCTCCACGTATAATATCAACAAAATCCATTATTTCCCTCTATTTCTGCTAATAAAAATCTTGTTCACACCTTGATCATCTATAACTTTGTTGTCTGTAGCCTTTCTTATCCCTCTTCCCTACACTCCAGTGCTATACAGTTTTTTGCTGCTAAAGTTACCTTCCTCTCCCACAATCATGCCAACTACAGGGCCTCAAATTATTTTGCTGGCTTTCTTTTATCACATCTGATTTAAACTCATTTTCCCCTTCCAAGACCCTTTTAACCTCACCCCATCTAGGTTTCTCTTCTGTTTTCTTACTTCTGCCTCACCTCCTTACTTCCCTATGCTCTTCTGTCTCCTTACTGCTCCCTTTGAACCCAATCTTCTCCATTGCCATGCATCTTATGTAGTCATTTACTCCCATGTTAATGCTGCCAATGAGAATGGAAGCGATTTACTCTCACTTGGCACTCAGTTTATAACTATGCACGGCTCAAGGCAGTGGAGAATCAGGATCTTTGTTTTCAACACTTTTAATTTGCGGCTTCCATCATACCATCTGCTATTGAAACATTATTGAAACAGTTTCCTCATTAACCAGCCAATAAATACCCTCTCCCTCTTTCATCAAGCCTATTTTCTCACATGAATCTTTCCTATGTGGTCCACTTCAACAATAGTCTCTTTCTATACCCTTCCTTACTTGAGCTATTTTATCTGACACAGGATTTTCTATAGTGCACTGCCTGCATTTTTCCATGTTGATGTTAGATTGTAAGCTCTTCAGGACAGAGACTGGGGCCCTGATTCACTTCTCTTTTATGTTGACACCTATGCAACTCTGTTGACTTCCACAGGGGGTTCTCCTGATTCATACCAATGTAAGTGAGAGCAGAATTGAAACCCAAATTAGATCTTATTCTATATTTTGTAACATACAATGTATATTTAATTTACTGCCCTATGAAAATGCTGATTAGTAATATTTCCCTCTGAAAAATATAGGAATATTGGATTAAGAATAAATGTCAGTCTTAACTTTTTGAATTTCCATCTTCATGTTTGGTGTAAGCAAGAATTGTAACACTGGTTTAGTTTTGTATTCTTTATGAAGATGATCAGTATCGTATTCTGGAAACCATGTAAATAAACTTGAGGCAACAAGTTGAAATCTATTTTTTATTTGATATTGCTTTTACAATCCTGGGTTTAAACAGATTTCGAAATTATTTACCTTTATTACTGGGAAATTTAGTTTTTAACAATGTAATGACTAATGTTGCTGTATCAATGACCTAGCTAGTTACAAAGAATACCTTTTGGTGTTAGTTCTAAAAGGAGTCTTTAGCAGATGTTTCAGGCATATAAGGGTTTCAGGAAAAAAAATCTTACTTTTTTATCTGAAACTGAAAGCATCACCTTCAAAAACACTAAGGTGAAATAGAAACTGCTAATCAATGTTGAGGTGATTTTTCTACTTCTTTCTCTCCCATGTAGCTGTTAACAGTAATTTACAGTTACTCGGTTACATTTAGAAAGCTTTCAGAGTAGCAGCCATGTTAGTCTGTATTCGCAAAAAGAAAAGGAGTACTTGTGGCACCTTAGAGACTAACAAATTTATTTGAGCATAAGCTTTCGTGAGCTACAGCTCACTTCATCGGATGTATTTGGTGGAAAAAACAGAGGGGAGATTGATATATACACACACAGAGAACATGAAACAATGGGTTTATCATACACACTGTAAGGAGAGTGATCACTTAAGATAAGCTATCACCAGCAGCAGGGGGGGGGAAGGAGGATGCATCCGATGAAGTGAGCTGTAGCTCACGAAAGCTTATGCTCTAATAAATTTGTTAGTCTCTAAGGTGCCACAAGTACTCCTTTTCTATTTAGAAAGCTGTGATCTTCCTACCTGAAGTAATAAATATCAGGATGGGTGTGAGTAGCCTTTATTGCATGCAATAAATTAACATATTGTGCTGTATTAAAAGACCATTACCAAACTGTTTACCAAAAAAATATAATATTGAAGAAAGATCCATTTTCCTTGTACTTCCTCATGTATACAGAGAAAATTATGATAAAACTAAGCATATTTGTTAGTTTAATTATTCCATTTTCTTTATAGCTAGATCTTAAGTATTGTACTTTTATAGCAGAAACATAATAGAAAATCCTGTTCTGATTTTTGTATATGCCTTCATTTCTTTTCTGTGGATCTTTACCTGGCTTGATCTATGTTGCTCTGAGCCTGTTTCTTCTTGCAGTTATATCAGTGTAGCTCAAGAGTGACTGTGTTAAAGTCAGTAAGTGAAATCCTGGCTCTATTGCGTGCTCTGGGAGGTTTGCCATTGACTTCTCTGTTGGGCCAGGATTTCACCCAATGAAGGGTGAAGGCTTCCCCTGTAAACAAAAACAGAATCAGGCTCTTAAGTGTTTTAATGAACAACAAAGGTTTATAAAGAGCCATTTTCCCCCCAGGAATCTAGATTATTTGGGTACAATTACAAAATTAGTGCATGAAAAGAATGCAGTAGATTTCTGGATTTTATTAAAGTATGATAGTGTGTCTTAAAAATCTTATGCTCAATATTAATTCAAATTGACTTAACAGAAGTCATGTGGCTGGATAATTGGCTAATGGACCACAAAAAATGTAATGATAAATGGCAATGTACTGTATGGTAGGAAGTTTTGTGGTAGAGTGTTGCAGTTAAATCTAGTCCTGATGTTTTCATTAATGACGTGAAAGAGGGGATTAACAACACATTATTGAAATTTGCAGATGACACCGTATTGGATGCATCACCTCATGTATACAGAAGATATCTCTTTGACAATCCACAGGTGACCACCTTTGAGGAAGAAAAACATCAGCCTGCTAACTCTCTGTGTCCTTTTGAACAGGATTGATTGGAGTGCTGCACCATCTCTTCCAACTGTGTTATGTAAGTGAGTCAACAGCACCTTGGTCAACTGTTTCAAAAGTTGCTGATAGGTCGAGTAGTCTGAATATTGAGATGTGGCCAACATCCATTACCATTTTGAGGTCATCTGTTAGTGCCACTAAGGTTGTTTCCACGTCATGCTCCCATCTGAACCTGATTGCAAAGCATCCAGAATGTTGGCATATGTCACATGTTGTTATTTAAGCTAGGTTGTCACTACTTGCTTAAAGTTTTTGCCTAGAAATGAGAGGTTGGAGATGGGGCAGTAGTTAGAAAGGTTATCTGAACCTAATGTCATTTTTTAGACCTCAAAATATAAACAAGTTCACTTCTCTGAAGGAGATGTTTATGGTTTCTATAAAAGGTATTCTTTGCTGGTTTTCACCATTATAAATAGGAGAGAACTTTGGATTCCAAACAGAAAGTGGCTGGCAACCTACCACTCTAACAGCTATTCCATCCTGAAAAAAGGCATATATCAAAACATCTCCTGAGGGTCAGAACTCCTACAGAGTATATCAAAACAAAGGAGGGCACTGGCTCTGTGTTTCTTGAAGACATCTGGCATGTCAGTTCTCACGGTGCTAATAGAAGTAATGCATGTCCACCCAGCCACTGACAATGAAAAACACCAGTGTAATCAGAGATGCGGCAAGCAGGCAGAGTTCTAGAAAAGAAGTCTTTTATTAAGCATACTGAATGGCCAATATTACATGCTGAGGTTCTCAAGTTTGAATGCAGCAGCCTGTGTCCCAGCTTGCATTCCTGAGCCCCTGGTGCCACACCAAACTTTATTCCTCCTTAATCCTGACCCTCTTTCTTCAGTTCCACTCATCATACTACATATTTACTATTTTATCAACAAACAATTAAGTAACTTCTAATCCCACAGAACACCCGTAGTTTACTATCTCGTAGCCTAGTCAGAGTTCTGCTTTGCCATGAACTCAAGTAGGCCCTTAATTCCTGATATAATATGATTTCCTCAATGGGTGACTGTACTGCATTACTCCTGCTTTTATTATCCATTTCTAAATTCATTAACCTGTCTCTCTCTAGAGTCTCTTCCAAGACTGCAGGGTTAGCATCAGAATTATTCTCAGTTTCTGTGCTCTCTGGCACACCTGGCATCTCAACAGACTCACAATGGATGATTTCCCATTCTTCCCCACTATGTCTGTTGGCATATAGAAGCCTACAACTTTGTCATAGCTAGGGTCCTACCAAATTCATGGTCCTTTTTGGTCAATTTCACAGTTATAGGATTTTAAAAATCATAAATTTCATGATTTCAGTTATTTAAATCTGAAACTTCACAGTGTTGTAATGATAGGGGTTCTGACCCAAAGAGGAGTTGTGGGGGTGTCACAAGGTTTTTGTAGGGGGCCGGGTTGCAGTACTGCTATCCTTACTTCTGTACTGCTGCAGGCAGTGGCTCTGCCTTCAGCACTGGGCAGCTGGAGAGTGGTGGCTGCTGGCTGGGACCCCAGGTCTGAAGGCAGAGCCACTGCCAGCAGCAGCGCAGAAGTAAGCTTGGCATGATATGGTATTGCCACCTGTACTTCTGCACTGCTGACTGCAGAGCTGGGCCCTCAGTCAGCAGCTGCCACTCTCCGGTCACCCAGCTCTGAAGGCGGCAATGCAGAAGTAAGGGTGGCATGGTATGGTATTGTCGCACTTACTTCTGCGCTGCAGCTGCTGGGGCACTGCCTTCAGAGCTAGGCACCTGGCCAACAGCTCCTGCTCTCTGGCTGCCCAGATTTGAAGGCAGCACAGAAGTGAGGGTGGCAATACTATGACCCCCCCAAAATAACCTTGTGACCACCCCCCTGCACCCCTCTTTTGGATCAGGATCCCCAATTTGAGAAACGCTTGTTTCCCCCGTGAAATCTGTATAGTATAGGGTAAAAGCACACAAAAGACCAGATTTCACGGTCCATGATGTGTTTTTCATGACTGTGAATTTGGTAGGGCCCTAGTCAAAGCACTTGTCCTGAGAGCCATTGCTTTATTCTTGAGTCCTTGGTGTCTGACCAAACTCTGTTCATTCAGAAACCTACCTCTTTTTCTTCAGTTCCAATCATCATACTACAACCTGGAGCAACAAGACCCAGGTTCCAGGTGGAAGATCCATGCCAGCAGCCGAATAGGGCACTGTTAAAGAAGAAGCATTTGAAGAACAAAAAGTGGTTATGTCATCAGAAACTATTGCAGTTCAGAGATGGTAACCGAGAGATATTGAGTAAGAGGTAGAGAAATCCTCTTGTCTGTCAGGAGGTTCAGGTTGTCTAGCCAGGTCTTTATCATAGACCTCTTCATTTGTGTGTTTGCCTGTATTTATTTGTGGTGATTATTTGTATTTAGTAGTGTTTTATTTGCATTTCATTTTCAAATAACGATTAAGTTGTAAAAGCCATTGGTGCCAGTAATGCTGACCCTTGTCATGTGATGGGATGTACACTTTGGTAACCCTGATCTGTGTCAAGTGAGTAGGACAAGAAAATAAAGTTCAACCTCATACCAGCACTCCTGTGTGTTGCACATTTATTACAGTTAAAGTGAGGTTTAGTTTTCTACCTCAGCAAATTCCTTGGTGAATGCATTTGATCTTTTCTGTGAAGTAGGATGAGACCTCTTTGCACCGGCGGGTGCTTATGTCAGATGCTTGTATTGTGCAGTGTGAATGAGACTGTTCACTCTGGGGTAGCTCTGTTGGATGTGATTTTTGTGGCTGTCAAGGCAAAGGAGCTTTGCATTATCTCCTTAACTGCAGTATCATAATCCTTCATAAAATCTTTGTGCTGTTGGCAGTTGAATTCAGAATACATTTTACACTAGTGGACCTCTATTCTTCTGCCAATTAATTTCCTCTGATGTAATTCATCCATTAACCAGGGTGATTTTGTGGGCAGTAGCCAAAAGCCTCCCATTGATATGGGATAGCCTACATGAGTTAATAGTTCTTTACTATTTTTAACACAAGCCTCTGTTCTGGAGTAGCTGTCACAATGCAGAATTTGGCTTAGTTCAGTCTTCACAGTGGGACTGCAGGGCAGCAACACAGATGCTCAAACATGTGGTGGAGCAGGAGTTCATAATTAGAAGATTACAGTGTGAACTGCAATGCCTTGCTACCCTTAGTGATGCAGCATTTAGGTGGCTGAACAATCTAGATAGACTTTAATTTCAAATTTGAGAAAATCATAAACAAATAGTAAACAGAAAGGGTCAAAATTCACTTTCTGTGTTGCAACCTTTAGTGGTCTCTTTAATTCTTTCAATTCTATGAACAACATTTGGATTCTGTTAAACTATTCAGATAAGGAACAATCCTCCTAAATTATTTGCTTCACCAAATAAGTAAATAAATAAGTAAAATAGAATAACAACAAAACCCTAATGCACTGACTCAAATGAGAAACTGAAAATAGTGATAGATGTGACCTTTGGAGAAACAGTCTATTTTGTTTGTCATTTTTGAAAATAATACAATGTACCTAACAGTTGGTGAGACACACACAGCAGAAATGTCAACGTTTTCTGCCATATAGCCTATGTGCTGCTCTAAAGCAATTGAAAAGAGCCAATACAATTTAACAAATTCCCTGTTTTCCTTATGCATTCATAGAGGTCTAGTATGTGGACTCATGAAGGGTTTCTGTGTCATTTTTTTTAATTGTTAAAAGAAAAGGAGTACTTGTGGCACCTTAGAGACTAACAAATTTATTAGAGCATAAGCTTTCGTGAGCTTGCATCCGATGAAGTGAGCTGTAGCTCATGAAAGCTTATGCTCTAATAAATTTGTTAGTCTCTAAGGTGCCACAAGTACTCCTTTTCTTTTTGCGAATACAGACTAACACGGCTGCTACTCTGAAACCTTTTTAATTGTTAGGTAGTGTTATGCCAGACTTTGATATTGCTCTAACGTGTGTTTCATTGTTGTGAGTTTATCCCTGTTGCCAGCCTTAGGCAACTTTTCAACAGCTTGTTTTCTGAATGACTTTACACTTCACTCTAATCAAATCTGCCTCACAATAATTTCCACAGTTAGGTGGTGTTCTGTGGTGCTGTGAATTTATACCATAAGCTTTAAAGTGGAATACTTCAGCCTTTAATGTGTTGATTAGCTGGCCTTTCACCTTGTTATGTCTGATCTAGATCAAAAGGGTAACTGCACCTCAGCATACCCCATTTAAAATACACTCATAAAATCATAAAAGGTGCCATGCAGATTAATTTGATATTATTTGGATAAAGGTGTGGAGGTTAAAAGCGGGGGAAAATTTGTACAATTTTTGCTCACGAATTGCACGGAAAGAAGCCTCACATCACACTAAAACATACAAAAATCCTATCCTTTTTCAGATATCAGCATTGCTGCAACATCACTGTAAACTGGGATAGCATGCTGTGTATTGACATGCAAAACCAAGCCAATAAATGTCCTACTGTGCTTCAGAAGTCCTATACCCACTATCTTTTCAACTAATATAGGGTTTAAACAAGATTTGGGTATGCCTGCTTATTTGCATGTCAATACCCAGAGCTCTCTTCCAGCTCTTTCATATCAGTGCTAGTGTCTGAATTTTGCTAGTAGACTACTGTGTCTCGTTTTAGTGTCCATACGTCAAAAAAAAATGTCGGAAAACTGGAAACGGTTCAAAAAAGAGCTACAAAAATTATATTATGTCTGGAAAAACATACCTTGCAGTGAGAATCTTAGGGAACTCAATTTATTTAGTTAAAAAGAAGGTTAAGAAGTGACTTGATTATTGTCTAGGAGACCTACACGGGGAGAATATATCTGACAGTGGTCCCTTTAATAAAGTAGACAAAGGCATAAGAACAGCTAATGGCTGGAAACTGATGTTTGAAAAATTCAAATAGAATGTAAAATGCAAATTCTGAACAGTGAAGGTAACTAATCATTGAAACAGTCTACCAAGAGAAGTGGTAAATTCATCTATTTTTTAAGTCTTTAAATCAAGATTGGATAGTTTTCCAAGAAATATGCTTTGTTCAACCACGTTATTGAGCTTGATAGTAGAGAGTTCTAAAGGAATTACTGTGGCCTATGTTATGCAGGATGTCAGATGATCATAGTTCCATTTTGGTCTTGAAATCTATGAAAAACTGAAAGATTTGGGTGTGCCTGTGATTTAGTTCTTTTCTATATAGTTCTTTGATTGTAACATTAAACTGAAATCCTGCCTTAATAAACGTTAAAGACCCCGTGATTCCAGTGACAAATGTATTTTTCAGATCCTTTATTGTACCATCACTTTAGATGACACTGGGGCCAAAGGATAGGTGTTTTTGAGATAAAGGTGCATTCCTTTGTAAAGCTTTTTGGCATCAGATATGAAGGACTATATCATAGCAGTGAATCAGGGCTTGATTTTTTTGTGCCAAGAGAGTCCAAAACTCTAATTGACTTCCGTTGTATCTGCTGGTGCTCCGTCTTCTTCAAAATTCAGCTTTTGATTGTTTTACCGTACGTTATAAAAATGGGGGGGAAACCATCTCAGAATGATGTGTTGTTGTTGTTATTATTTATTAATATTTGTGCTCCTGTAATTTAAAATAGTTTTCTTTTCAAATTAATTTATAGGCACTTCTTGTTTGAAGTTGAAATGTAAAACTATCAATTTCCATATAAATAAATTCTGTAATTTATTCCATAGCAGAGTGATCATGCCTGTAGTAATGTTGCAAGAGTTGACATGTACTCATGTACCACAGTAATCTTTTAAGGAAGCATGGTCACCTATAGTAATAAGTATGTGTGACCTGAAGGAAGTCAAGTTAACTTCCTGATGCCCCAGTCATTGGAGCTGAAAATTGGATAAAATGCTGGCCCTTACTAGCAACCATATGTTGTAACTCAGATGTGCTTGCCTGGGAAATAAATTGCAAAAGAAGTCAGCCCTTAACCATTATTTTAATATCGTTTTTTGATGATTTAATGTGAGTGTTGTTATTGTTTCAGTTGTTACTAGGCAAGTGTGCTATCCTTAATCCCAGTTGTGTTATATGAAGAACAATAATCTTTTCAGATTTCTGGAAACTTTACATTTCCTCTTTAAAAAAAAAAAACCTGGGGGGAAACCAGCCATATACAGTCAATGCTCAAGATGCATTATCTCCAATTTCCAAACCATATTTTTTTTAGCTTTCAAACAGTTTAGAAAGACTTTATACTTATTCCTTTCTTCCACACCTGTAAGGGTGACCTAACTGGAGTGGAAGAGAAGTTCATGAACCCCAGTTCATGAATTCCACTGATGATCCTCTTTCTTCTAAATTCCAGGAATCGTGGTAGCTGGATAAAATTAGAGGAAACTAGTCTTGTTTGAAAAACAGACGTGGAGATCTTAGTATTGGAAATTCTAATAATCTCTTGCTGCAAAATGGAGTGTTGTAGGCTGTTTCACTGCAAATAAAATGCTCCCAACCCCAATTAAGAGAGCATTAAGCTTCCAACGGGGCTTATTTCACACAAGCATCCTTCAGATATGAAAATACATATAAGTAGTTTATTTTTACTTCTCAATTTTGGTTGCTTTTATTGTATCTAGAAAGGGGGAGGATAACAAATAGCACTATTCAAGACAAGGAGAAAAGGTTAATAGTGGGGTGGGTAGGGAGCTTTCTTCTTCGTCTCAGAAGACTTCAAAAAGCAAAGATTTGTAAGGATTTCAAGATGACGAGGGACAGCATTGACTTCTTGTTAAATCAGATAGGGATCTAATTAGAGATTTATGAAAGCAACAAAGCACCCTGCAGCAGGCAGTTTCCCTGCTGGGAGAAAACTCACTGAAACATGAGGCTAAGGCTAAAAGTAACAGAATGGAAAACACTCAGACAAAAGAAAAAAGCATGTCCCTTTTAATCACTTAAGCCCTCCAGCAATCAGATACTACTGATCAGACTTTAGAGGGGATGGCCTCACTTGGTCGATGTGTAGGCAGGGCTTCATGAAGACAGAAGAGACACAGATCTGTTGCCAAAGGCCATTGAGAAGGTTTGCAAAAGGCTAAGGCAATCAGCAGTTGAACAGACATAACACCTACAAGTAGAGGGATAATTAGCCTCCTAGTTACTAAAACACACAGCAACAAATCTGCCTAAAGACTTGCTTCCTCATTGGGGAAAATCACCTTTGAATGGATCTCCAGAGCAAGAGAAAGAGATCAAGGAAAACGTGTCAATTTGGGATAATAAAGGAAACAGAAGGATCATAAATTAGAAGGCAGATATGCATTCTTGGGCAGCAGCCACCTTTTTATGTAATTGGCAGTGGCCCTCAAGATGCTGTAATATGTGATGTATTCAACAATTTGTTACAACAGAGCTCTTTTCAGAGACTGGCTACTGCATTTCACTCATTTCCACTTACATAATATAATCCTTTCATGTTCGAAGTGTGGAGAATGTTGTGATGGAAAAGTTAATACATGGAGACAAATCATCCATGCTTTTCAAGCCAGAGAGATCCTCTGGGTGCATTTAGACTCAAATTATGCTTTTTATGTACTAATTTCTATAACACCTATAAGTGTGGCAGTGAGGTGCTGCAATTACAAAGACTAAATCACAAATTAAATATGCTGTTCCTCTCCACTAAAAGCAAAACAAAACCCAAACGGACTAACAAAAAGTGCTTTGCGTTATGCATGGCAAGCTGCTAGGACTGGGCTCTGGTGAATTGCCAAGGAGAACAAATTCCAAAGGTGGGTTCTTGAAACTGAGAGAGCTTGATGGCTGGCATTGGAAGAGCCAGTCAGAGACATTCTCCAATAGAAATAGATCTTAAACCATTCAGAGCTTCCATGACCATAAACAACCCCTCAAATTTTATCTAGAGGCAAAAAAGAGGCCGTGCAGAGACTGGAGTCAAGATATTATGTGTTCATGGCAGCCTGCAGCACTCAGAAGCAGGGTTTCTGTGTTCATCATCAGTCATATCTTCTAGCATGATAGTATTGCCAACCCACAATCTTTTTGTGTGTTTGTGCTTTTTGAGCCTTTAGGTGCACTGGGGTCACATTATGAATCTTTCTCCACAAACACAAGGTCTAGACACTTACTTTTTCTTTAAGAATGAAGGCTGAAATCATCACATACCCACTTGACTCCAGGAGCTGGGGCTTTAAGAAAAACAATAATTATCATGAGACTCATGACGAAATCATGAGAGGGAGAGTCCAAGAGCAGTGATGAAACCAATAGAATCCTGAGGCTGGGAACTATTTTGCTAAAGGTAAGAATACATACAGTAAATAATGCAGACACTGCTCCATCATTCTTTGGCATTTCTTGCCATCAAACTTTAGTCTCGTATATATTTGGGTTGAATCATGGGCAATTTTCATCCATATCTCTACCTCTGCCAGATACTGTTAGGTTAACAAGAGTTGTATCTGGGTTTGATGAAAAGGAAGCAGAGCATCACAATTTTGATGACTCTGTAGTTTAATCCAGACCACACTCTTCCCTTGTGGCTTAATATAAACATTGAACAAGAGGGATGATTGGAGGCTGAACGCTTGGCCAATAATTCTGTGACCTTTTAAAGGTAAAGGAGCAAATCCAACCCCTGGCGGATACTGCAAGGGAGTCAATAGCACCTCATGGTAAATGGTGTACCGGGTTTGTGGGCCAAAGTTAAACTTCTGCCTTCCCTTACTTGTGCTGCAGTTTATTGTGGGTGCAAAAATACTGGCACAGATATTTGCATGGGTAGTATTATGCCTACTGAAACAGAGACCAGTACTGAAAATCAGGTCATAACAGTTTTCAGGATGAGAAAGTAGCAAAGGGAAAATTATTGGAAGCTCATCTGATGTAGGTGAAGCCAGATGTGCAGCTCGATACATAGCTTACTTCAGTAGTGCTGAAGTGATAATGGAATTGATGTTTGTATGCATCATTTTAGACAAAAACAAGACTTGCATGTTTTGTCTCTAGTAAGTTTTGAATACTTTACTAATAGCTGTATGCTTAAGTGGTAGAAATACATGCTCTACTAGTTTAATTTTCATAAACTTAGTTGATTCAGATGTAGTCTTCACTACCATAGATTTTATATCCTCATTTAATCAGACTGCATATTGATTTCAATTTTTACATATTTTAGTAATTGGATTGCATACCTTAATAGTACAGTACATTATTGTATACTTTGCTTATCAAACTGCTGATGTAGCACAGTTTATCTTACTTAGTTTAGTGCTCTGGTCTTATTAAGTTTTTCCTGTGCCAAGCTAAGCTATGCTGATGTTGGCTGTACAGAAGTACTTCTTATTCCATTCTTAGAGCTTGTGAGAAGAATGGAAACATTGTGAACAAGATTAACTCTGGTCAACTGCCCTCTGTCTCATTTTTGGGAGGTTCAGAATCTCATCTTAAACTTTCTTTGTTGTTGGCAAGGAGTCTTTTGCTTTTGTTGTATCAGTCAGGCCTTCCAATTTTTTTCTTTCTGTTGACATTTAACTGCTATTTAAATGTGTTGGGAACCATCCTCATACTGTGTAAGTGGTGTAGCTCCATTGACTCCAATAGAGTTATGTTCATGTACACAGATGAGGGTCTGGCCATTTTAGTTGCATTTGCCTTACATAGTTGTTGTAACTCACTTGTTAAACACTGGCATGAGAGCAGGCACAGTATTGACATCCTGCTCATGACCTGCTACTTGGAAAGTGGAAGAGTATTTGCGTTGCACAGGGTTGGAGTTGTAACATGTCTGAACCATGACAAAAGTATGAGGATTTGTCCTTTTTTGTTCAACATTGGTAAGACATAGCCTAAAATTATGCACAAAGTGTTATTTTAAAAATTGTGCTTCTGGCTCAGACTTCTTCTAGGGAGACTACATCTGCAGACAGTTTCTGTGCTCATTCAGCTGCTGCTTGATGTTGATTCAATCGTAATGGTGCATTCTGTCAGTGTTGTTAACTCTGATAGGAGCCAGTTCTTTCCTTGAGCCATTGTCTTCAACCTTCCACTTTTCTTACACAAGCAGTTGATTCTAAATCCTGTATATTTGTCCCTTCCCTATTCACCACACCCTTCCATTCTTTCTGCACTGGATTATAGTCCACAAAAATACTTTAATCTGTCCTACTTTTAAATGTTACTTTTCAGCCAAGATTACCCAAAGTGATTAGTGATTTGAGGTGATTAACTTGAAATACCTTAGTGAAAATCAGGAAGTCCCCTTTAATATGTTTCAGGTTGTACATTCAAAAAATGGAGGCACCCAAAGTCACTAATCACTTCTGAAAATCTTGGCCTCTATCTTTACTAGTTAAGCTCCCTGTTCTTTGAATGTCCCTTATCTTTGTATGTCATTTCCTTTTCTGCCTCCATGACAGTTCTACCCAGCTCTGTAAATCAATTTTTTTCTACCTCATCCTTCTGTGATAGGAATGCTATACAAAAATAAATATTGTAGAGGTTTGGCTTTTATTTAGTAGCTACTTTTTAAAGTACCAATGAATATTATAAAAAACACAGATAGGATGACCAGAGTCCCGATTTTATAGGGACAGTCCCGATTTTTGGGTCTTTTTCTTATATAGGCTCCTATTACCCCCACCCCTGTCCCGATTTTTCACATTTGCTGTCTGGTCACCCTAAACACAGAAGACTGAGTTTCACCTCCTGCAGAAGATAGATTTTTTTTATAATTAGCAAATTATGCACACTGAGACAGTAATTTATTTATATAGTTATTCTATGTGAAATGCACCTAATCTGAGAAAATTGCCATCTTTATTGAATGAATCATGCATGCCTGGATAGTGCTGTAATTCAGTCATAATTTGAAATCTATACTTTCTTAGTTCATGTTTTATATCCTTGAGCGAACTCCTACACTATAAAAAAATACGTTCATATGATCAATGTATTAACGTAATTTATTGATCAAGCTTTCTGTGTTAATATTTTATAATATATGTTTGGATTTTATGCTTCAATGATCGTTGTTTTTAGCAAATTTCTTTATATATATATTATATATATATATATATATTAATTAAACAAAATGATGGCTGAAAATAGATCTGATGGGTTAATTTATAGTTTGACAAGAATAATGAGTAGATTGGGTGGCAAATGTTTTTCCAGTCATAATACATTCTATTTTTGTCCTCCCCACTACCTTCTAATCAGTGGATTAATGAGCTACAAAGATTTCATGTAATTGGTTGAAAAACATCTCAATGACTACCATTTTGTGGTGTAATCATATTAGATCTCACAAGCTAAGCAGGATTTGAGGTAAGTCTGTACTTGGCCAGAAGGTCCCAACGAATGTGTGGTGCTGCCATAAGAGTTGGTAGTGATTTAGTATGTGGCAAGCTCCCTTTGCAATCAGAACTGAACTGCTGACCTAGTCTGCTCTTGGGGGACTAGGCTGACGGAGTCACCACATTTTGGATGAAACTTAAAACCAAGGTCCTGTCCATTTGTGGCCATTAAAATTCTCCACATCCTTTCCTAAATTGCAGTGTAGCGTTGCTGTGAAACACAAGGAGATGCATTTCCCTGGTCGATGAATGATCCCATTGTATAGTTTCTAAAATGTTCTGGGATGTTTCAAGGCGAAAGATGCCATAGAAATGTAAGTTACTATAATAAAAATTAAAATATCTGCCTTCCTCTTTCCAATGGGAGTATATCACTTTAAAAAGAACATAACCAATCTGATGTTCCTTTAGCATATGAGCTCAGGAGATGGTGACCAGCTGTGGTTTGAGATCGCCTTAAAATTAGGGGATGGATTTCAAGGTCCAGGCTGGGCTTTGGCAGAGGTTCAGGTTCTGATTTAATGACAAGGAAATCTCATAAGGTGTTCCTGAGAGAACATGGTGAAAAATGTCATGAGATCACCCATTCTCAAGTTTGTCACAGTGTCACTCATCTGCATACAGTACTTTTCAACCAGTATGGTAGGAGTGGATTTGGATTTAGCTCTTTGAATATGATTTAGCTCCAAAACACTTTTAAAATGCCACTTGGTAAGCAAAAACATACAGGTATACTGCTTACATGGTACGTAGCTTTAGAACTGAACTATCCGTGCATCATTTAAAAAATATTCACTGCTAGCAGTCTGGGAATCCATTAAAGATGCATGTTTTGGGCACATCACTTTCTAATACTGCAATAATCCATGTTGCTGAGTAGTTAACTTATCTTTGCACAACTCAGCATATTTCTGTCACACATGCCAGCTGTACTGATCTGAGCAACGTAGTAGTGGGTTTGTGTTGTCTGGACTTGTGGCCTGAAACAGTGTGTGTTCTATAATTCTGCATCTGCCCCATCCCTCCTGGGTCTGTTTTAGAACCTTTGGCAGATGCAGTTGAAATACCACTGCAGTAGGTGAGTATTTATGATCTGTAAGTCATAATAAAGACTAACATTAACTCTAGGATGGTACAACTAAGAAAAGTTTCCATCATGAGGTTACAGAGCACATGATGGAGAACTTAATTTGAGGGTAATCCTCAAACAGCTGTAAAATAGACTATTTGTGATGTGCAAATGTTGGTAGAAACGCTCAGTTATTTGAAAACATATCTGAAGAGTTAATCAGGAACTACAGTAGGCAGCTTAGCTAAAAATGTGTTATAAAACCAAACAGATGGCAGAATTTACCCCACATGAATCAAACAATCAGTTATATACCCTCAACCTCATTATAGTGACTAGGGTTGAATGAGTGTAAATGGATGTCAGAATTCGGCCCATAGAATGTAATTAATAAAGGTTGGGTAATGGATTAAGAGTAAAATAATTGGCAAAGTAGAACACCTCATTTGGGCCTAATTCTTATCCAAAGCCCACTGAAGTCGATAGGAATCTTTCCATTCAGGCCAAGCAGGCCCCCTATAAAGTGTTGAGGGGCCTCAACTCCCATTGAAACCATTCAGAAACTTGCAGCGTTGCCCTGTATCCACTGTGTGTATAATTTAGGACCTAATCTTGCAGTGTGCTCATTGCCCTCACATCCCATTGGCGCCAGCAGGAATTGTGGAGGCTCAGCACATCACAGGACTCAGCCCCTCAGTGTCAATATATGCATGTAATTTAAGTTGTTCCAGCAAACTAAGGGGAGTTATCAGTGAAATACTGTATGTAACTTGATCTGAGTGAGTTTTCTGATGCAAGGACTTTATCACTTTCATCTTCATGACAAATGAATGCAAGTGCGTCAACAGATTTTTGTTGGAAAAGTATGTCAACCTGATACTACACTGTTTGTTTAAAATGAATAATGAATGAATCTATATAAAATTTTATAGCAAAAATAAAGTTGATGCAGTTCAGCTGTGAAAGTCCTATTGAAAAATGAATTGGTAAAACATGTTTTAACTCAACAGGCAGCAATGCAGTCAGCTTGTTTCTTTCTTTTTGATTAAATACAATAAAAATTGGCTGTTGAAATCCTCTAAAGAGAAGTTGTTGTACTATACTGACTAGCCCTGTTATACTACACCACATATGTATGGTTGTAAAGCACCCACTTTCATACAGCTAATTAATGCATCAGTACAAATTCTGAAGCAAAGAAACTGATGATTACTGTAGCAGTTCTTCTAGTTAACAGCTATTTCATAGCAGTGATAAAATAGAAAGATGTGAGTGTGTGTTTTGTTGGTGCACAGAATTCCTTTCTATAGCGGTTTTAGCAATCAAAATTTTCTTTTTAAAATATTAGCAAATAAAGCACATGCTGGGTCTTTTACATTTATATCTTCTATGATTCTATGAAAGCAAACCCTTGGCAACTGCAGATTATGATTATAAAATGCTGGCATAAAGGAATATGCTTAGCATATTTAAGTGCTCATCACCTTATCCATGTTGTTTACAAAAACAGAAAAATTAAGCTCTATCCTACCCAAAAGGGTAGGCTAAAAGCCACAAGCATGCTGCCTCTAGGAAACATCTGCAGCCAAATTTCCCTCTCATTGTCAGCTGATGTATTGTCAATTAGCTAAAAGACTGACCAAACACATGTGCCTTACAACCTGCCCTGAAGACTGCTGAATGGGAGCTTTACCAGAATGTCTGGGGCTTTGATACCACAGTGATGAATGTCATATAAATGCCAAAATAGACAAAGTTTCTCTACTGAGAAAGCTCTGCCACCTGTTCTGGAAAGGAGTGGTGTCCAGCTAATCAGTACAATACCATACCCCATATCTAACAGTGTAGGAAGATTTCAAAGTATCTTTCTAGGCTATGAACAAAGTAAAGGATACTTCTCCAATGACACCATTTCATGTCTCTCAGTAGTTTCAGTATTCTCACTGCACTGGTGCATCAAAGAAGCCTCATAAATAAGTTTTATAAAGTAAAGTACTGAGAGAGAAAAGTTTTCAGAATCACCTACATTAAAATAACCTAGCACAATAGCTCGCATTTAATAGAAGTAGGAGACTTAGACAAGAAATTATCTCAGGGAAAATGTGGAATCTTTTAGGTGAAAAACACACATTTGCTTTGGCTTAGAGAGCAAGATGAGAGACAAATGGACCTAACATTTATTTTGAAGCTCACTCATCTTTGGCACTACTGTATATTTGCCTCAGTACGTGTCATGATTCATTCGTTTCTATATGGAGAATTGCACCAGTGTATCAAGAAAGATCAATTGACGTTATGTGCTGACTACAGAACAGGCTGGAAGTGATAATTATCATCAATGATCAGCCTTAGCATCTATTGTAATGTTGGGAAGGAATACAGCATTGAGAGAGTTCTTTACAGTTCAATTCCAAGAACGTTGATTAGTGGGTTTACTGTGGGCCCTTTATGTCCGTTGAAACAGAAGAACTGTTGTACATTTGTGTTTGGTACAATATGGGCAACTGGAGAACAGGAGACACTAAAAAGTGAGCATTTGCACTGTTTCCATCTTGGACATAAGGGGCCAGAACCTGCTGCTGTTTATACCGGTACAATCCCATTAACTAATGGTATTGTGTCAATGGTGCATGTGAGAAAAAAATTTAACACACTGATTTTCCAAATGTTAATAGGACATTTCATTTAGGGCTGATTCACTGTAGCTGTTGGATATTTTATTTTACTTCTGGATTCAGTGGTACATATACGCTGAGTTTCTAATCAGCACACACTATGCCCTTGGAAGTCAAGGACAGATTCATTGGTTCATTGCTGGCCTACCAAATGTCCTGGGACTGACTATTTATTCTCCATGTTAGCTGAATTAGATAAGCAATAGTTGCCCAAAAGCAGGAAGCGTGTCTATATATGAATTGATATACACAGAGTCAGTGATTTCAGGGACATACTAAAATAGTTTGCAAATCATTTTAATTTTGCCTTAATTCAAAAATAAATAGCTAATGTTATATACAGATATATGGTAATTATTGCTTTTTGTCTTTCAACAAAAAGGAATGAGAATAAAAACAAAAGTACCTCTCTGTCATAACTTTAAGCAGGGCTCTACCTGGAAATAGGTGCTGAAGACTGCAGTAGTTAAATGGATGGCATTCTTGTACTTTAAAGTTTAAACAAGAAGTATTAACAGCTGAGAAGGGAAGGGTTAGAGTGAAGGTTAACTATAATTCAGTCCTAAAATATTTAATAAAATATATTCCTTTGATTATGATGGGTACTTAATTTTAATATAAAAGGGACTGTTTCCAGTAATACCGTGGGAATAAAATTAACGGAAAACTTAAAAAAAAGAAAAGGAGGACTTGTGGCACCTTAGAGACTAACAAATTTATTTGAGCATAAGCTTTCGTGATCTACAGCTCACTTCATTGGATGCATTCAGTGGAAAATACAGTGGGGAGATTTATATACACAGAGAACATGAAACAATGGGTGTTACCATACACACTGTAATGAGAGTGATCAGGTAAGGTGAGCTATTTTTAGTAGAAGAGCAGGGGGAGGCAAAGAATCTTTTGTAGTGATAATCAAGGTGGGCCATTTCCAGCAGTTGACAAGAACGTCTGAGGAACAGCGGGTGGTGGTGGTGGGGGAATAGTTTTACTTTGTGTAATGACCCATCCACTCCCAGTCTTTATTCAAGCCTAAATTAATTGTATCCAGTTTGCAAATTAATTCCAATTCAGCAGTCTCTCATTGGAGTCTGTTTTTGAAGTTTTTTTGTTGAAGAATTGCCACTTTTAGGTCTGTAATCGAGTGACCAAAGAGATTGAAGTGTTCTCTGACTGGTTTTTGAATGTTATAATTCTTGATGTTTGATTTGTGTCCATTTATTCTTTTACGTAGAGACTGTCCAATTTGGCCAATGTACATGGCAGAGGGGCATTGCTGTCACATGAGGGCATATATCACATTGGTAGATGTGCAGGTGAATGAGCTTCTGATAGAGTGGCTGATGTGATTAGGCCCTATGATGGTGTCTCCTGAATAGCTATGTGGACAGAGTTGGCGATGGGCTTTGTTGCAAGGATAAGTTCCTGGGTTAGTGGTTCTGTTGTGTGGTGTGTGGTTGCTGATGAGTATTTGCTTCAGGTTGGGGGGCTGTCTGTAAGCAAGGATAGGCCTGTCTCCCAATCTCAGATCTGTGAGAGTGATGGGTCGTCCTTCAGGATAGGTTGTAGATCCTTGATGATGCATTGGAGAGGTTTTAGTTGGGGCTGAAGGTGATGGGTTGTGGCTTTCTGTTGTTTTCTTTGTTGGGCCTGTCCTGTAGTAGGTAACTTCTGAGTACTCTTCTGGCTCTGTCAATCTGTTTCTTCACTTCAGCAGGTGGGTATTGTAGTTGTAAGAATGCTTTATAGAGGTCTTGTAGGTGTTTGTCTCTGTCTGAGGGGTTGGAACAAATGTGGTTATATCGTAGAGCTTGGCTGTAGACAATGGATCGTGTGGTGTGGTCTGGATGAAAGCAGGAGGCATGTAGGTAGGCATAGCGGTCAGTAGATTTTCGGTATAGGGTGGTGTTTATGTGACCACCGTAGTGTCCAGGAAGTGGATCTCTTGTGTGGACTGGTCCAGGCTGAGGTTGATGGTGGGATGGAAATTGTTGAAATCCTGGTGGAATTCCTCAAGGGCTTCTTTTCCATGGGTCCAGATGATGAAGATGTCATTAATGTAGCACAAGTAGAGTACGGGCATTACGGGACGAGAGCTGAGGAAGTGTTGTTCTAAGTCAGCCTTAAAAATGTTGGCATACTGTGGGGCCACGCGGGTACTCATGGCAGTGCCGCTGATTTGAAGGTATACATTGTCCCCAAATGTGAAATAGTTATGGGTGAGGACAAAGTTACAAAGTTCAGCCATCAGGTTTGCCGTAATATTATTGGGGATACTGTTTCTGATGGCTTGTAGTCCATCTTTGTGTGGAATGTTGGTGTAGAGGGCTTCTACATCCATAGTGGCTAGGACGGTGTTTTCAGGAACATCACTGATGGATTGTAGTTTCCTCAGGAAGTCAGTGGTGTCTCGAAGATAGCTGGGAGTGCTGGTAACGTAGGGCCTGAGGAGGGAGTCTACATAGCCAGATAATCCAGCTGTCAGGGTGCCAATGCCTGAGATGATGGGGCATCCAGGATTTCCAGGTTTATGGATCTTGGGTAGCAGATAGAATACCCCTGGTCAGGGTTCCAGGGGTGTGTCTGTGCGGATTTGCTCTTGTGCTTTTTCAGGGAGTTTCTTGAGCAAATGCTTTAGTTTCTTTTGTTAACTCTCAGTGGGATCAGAGGGTAATGGCTTGTAGAAAGTGGTGTTGGAGAGCTGCCTAGCAGCCTCTTGTTCATATTCCGACCTATTCATGATGACGACAGCACCTCCTTTGTCAGCCTTTTGGATTATAATGTCAGAGTTGTTTCTGAGGCTGTGGATGGCATTGTGTTCTGCAAGGCTGAGGTTATGGGGCAAGTGATGCTGCTTTTCCACAATTTCAGCCCGTGTATGTTCTACACTCTATGTAGAAGTCCAGTCTGTTGTTTCGACCTTCAGGAGGAGTCCACCCAGAATCCTCCTTCTTCCTGATAGATATACAATCAAAAGCCTCAATACATTAGAACAAAACAATGCCATCTAGGTGGATGAAATGTTTACTTCTGTGATCAAGTCTACTTTGATGGTAAGAACTCAGGGGCTTGTACCTCATTCTTGAACTGGTCTATTTCTTGTATTATAGCATATAGCACTGTCTATGGTCCTAGCCTTGTCACACTCTTCTGGTTTGTATCAGACTGATTCTGTTAGGACTGACCATCCTTGTGGAAGGTCCAATAGTTAAGACACTAGTCTGGTAGTTGGGAGCCTTGAGTTCAAGTCCCTGCTCAGTGACAAACTTCCATTGTGGCATTGGGAAAGTCTTTTATTCCCTTTGTGTCTCATCTGTAAAATGAGGATCATAATACTTCCTCATCTCTGTATTATGAGGATAAATGCATTAAAGACTGTGAGGAGTTCAGATACTATAGTAATGGGTGCCAGATAAATAGACTGCCCAGGTTTTGCAGTGTGATTTTTTTTTCAACATGCTTATTGTACATAGAGAAGGATCTGACTCATGAAGTTAGGATCTCAACTTTGATCTTACCCTGCAGCTTCCCCAAGGCTTGTGGTTGCCTGTTTTCCCTTTTTCAGTGAAAGGCCTGACTTGCAAAGTTCAATTCTAGACCTGGAATTTGAGCTAAACTGCTCTTGTTTGTGGTGCGTGGAGGGGCGGGGGCGGGCTCAGATTCATTGCTCTGATTTTGGCCTCCCTCTACTTGGATAAAATGAAAAATTTGAACTGACATTTTTATTCTGTGTTTGTTGGCTGTCATGGCCAGTGCCAGAGAATGAAGCAAAATTAGCCAGGTGTGCAAAACTGAACTTCCCTTTAGCTGACGAGGTCTAGCAGACTTGCTTTTCTCATCTCAGAGAGACTAGAATGATGAAAAATAGTATATCAATCAAGTCAGCAAAACCATGTGGAGCACTTCCTTTGACATCAATGTGGTGGTGACAGTTGTAGAGTTAATGCATTCCTCCTTAATGGAATACCATAAATCTAGATTCAGTGCTACCAAAATAATGGCTGCAGTTCTTGCTGAAGAAGTAGCAGCTATCTTGAGTTTCCATAGGCCTAAAAAGGATCCTTGAGATATGTCTACACTACAGCTTATGTTGACCAGTGGCGGATTAGCCACTGGGCCAATGGGGTACTCCTGGGAAGCCCCCGCCTGGTACTCCTGGGAAGCCCCCGCACCCCGACCCCATTCCCCAGCAGGAGAGCTGGGGGTGGGGAGGCCCCCACACCCCAACCCTGCTCCCCAGCAGGAGCACCAGGGGTGGGGCAGGGGAGGACTGCAGGCGGAAGGGGTGAGGAGGGGCCCACACTTGCTCTGGCCCAGAGCCCTGCAAAAGTATACTTTGCCTCTGATGTCGGCATAAGTTATGTCACTCAGGGGTGTGAATAAACCACCCTCCTAAGCGATATAAGTTACAGCAACATAAGCCTTCATGTGCACAGTGCTGTGTCAGCAGGAGAACACTTTGAAAACTACCTATGGGCAATGTCTACACATACAGCACTACAGTGGCGCAGCTGTACTGATGCAGCATATCTGGTGAAGACCCTCTAAGCCAATAGGAGAGAGCTTTTCCTGTTGACATAACTTCTGCTGTTCATGGGGATAGGTTTATTATGCCAATGGGAGAGCTCATAATTGTGTAGAAAAAGGGCAGGATATGGATAAAATATGACCAGAGTGCACCCTAAAAGCTGAGAAACCAGAGGACAAATAAAAAGAACCCCACATGTATTGCTTTGGTTTTTAAAATCTCGTGCTTATTAAGCCAATTTCAAGATTTTCTAGGCTGACTCATGATTTTTTGCACACTGAGGGTGTCTCTACACAGCAGCTGGGAGGTGCAATTCCCAGCTTGGCTAGACATACACTCACTGGCTCTGCTCAAGTTTGTATGCTACAATACCAATGTGGCTGCGGTGGCATGGGTGGTGACTTGAGCTAGCTATCCAAGTAAAATCCCACCTGACACCAGGGGTATATACTTGGATGGCTAGCCCAAACTGCTGCCTGTGGCCACACGGCTATTGTTAGCATGCTAGCTCAAGTAGAGCTAGCGCACATTTGTCTGCCTGAACTTGGAATTTGACTTTCCAGCTGCTGCATAGCCCTACCCTTAGGATTGATAATACAGGGTAAATTAACCCAATATATGCATAGGAATTATTTCAGCACTGATATTCAGTTGGCACTGAACCTAGGTATCTCTCTGTTGGTCCTCCTTTGGTAGTGTATAATAATGGCATGTATTTGAGGAAAAAGGTCAACAGGGAAGGATTTTGGAAAGGGAATTCATGTTGTGGGCTATCAGAAGCTTGATTATGGTGGCTCTCTACCTTATGTCCGAGTCTGAGCCCAGTTTCATTCAAGAGAAGAACTGCAACAGCACTGTGTGCATTTTTATTGCTCTTTGAAACATGCAGAATGTTAATAATTTGAATAATCTGCTGTGCTTCAACCGCTGCAAAGTTTTAGGTGCCACTAAAGCATCCAGGTATTTCTGATTCTAATTATGCCAGTGATATATTGTCATTTCAGGTTTCACTAACTATATTTACTCACACAAAAGCTGATGGTGACCTATTTTATTGGACTAAAAAACCAGGCAAGCTTTCAAGAATCACAGAGTACAGTACGTGTGCATATAATTATGATAGCTGAATCAATCAACATCCTTCCAGTACATCCATGTCTCCTCTTTCTGTTTTTTCCACAGCTAGTTGCAGAGCAAGTGCATCCTCATAAGCTTTCCATTTATAATTGATTTAATTCACTTATTTTCAGTTAGCACAAGTTAGCACCTACAACTTCTTAGCAGGAGGAAGGCTTGTCTAGAGGATAGGGCATTAGGCTAGGACCCGTGAATCCTGCATTCAATTCCCAGCTCAGCCTTCTCTTGTGGCCTTGGACAAATCACTCAATCTCATTTATATCTCAGTTCCCCATCTGTCAAGGATAGTACTTCCATGTTGTGAGGATAAAAATCTATTAATGATTGTGAGGTGATCTGATACTACAATGATGAGGTCCATTCAAATACCTTAGTAGATTCCTGGTTTTTATTCTCTGTACACAGATTAACCTGGTTGGGACTTTTATGTCTGTCGTGTCCCAGTATACCTGGAGAACCTTGAATCGAAGCACTGAGGCATGATAGAAAGGTATATATAGTTATGGCCCTGATTCAAGAAAGCTGGGAAATGCATACTTAAGTCCATCTCTATTCAGGACAATACTTAAGTATGTGTGACATTACCCAGGGTACAATCTGGACTGTTGAACCCCTCAATTCTGCAGCCTGGGGTGCTTTTTACACTGCTTCACTGTGAGAGCAATCACTCCTGGTCTGCCCACACACAGCCTCCAGCATGTAAATCACTTCCAACTATATTGTATGAGTGCTAGTCAGCCACCCACCCATGAATTATATTACAGAGTGACACCAGCAAATGCCCAGTCCCAGACTTGTCCCCAGAAATGTGTGTCTAGTACTGCCCAGTACCCTTCGGGATAGTATAAGCTCATAGAAAGTCTATCATTTCATTAATAGAAAATGATTTGCACATATCTTGTTATCCCAAATGAAGTTCCCAAACACTTCAATCCAAACAATGGTTTAGATAAAACAATAAAAGAAGTTTATTAATTACAGAAATTAATTACAGAAAGATAGATTTTAAGTGATTGCAAGTAATGAGGCATAAAACTCAGAATTGGTTACAAAGAAATAAAAGGGAAAACACCAACTAAAGCCTAAGTTTACAAGCTAAATGAACTTAAAGCAAAAGGGTGTCTTTCACCACATCTTCTGGCAGTCTTACTGGTTGAATCTTTCAGCAAGGATCCCTCCCCAGTCCAATGATGTTTCCTTTCTCTTTAAAATGTGGTTGATGCCATGAGTAGAGATGAAGAGAGAGATAATCTGGGGAGTTTGTTCCCTTTTCTTATAGTAATTGTCTTCTGTGAGAATCATCTCCAGCTGGGGTTCAGGTAACAGAAAGTCTGTTTTCAGGGGAACCTCCAGCTGTTCCATTGCCAAGATGTAAACTTCTTGCTCACACCTTTCTTCCTGCCAAAGAATGTCCGTGTAACCAGGTGATAGTCCATTTGATTATGTTGACACCTAGCTGAGGTGTTGGCTAGCCTTTTGTTTCTGGGGAACTGGTTTGAAGCTGTTTCCCCAGACTTGGAACATGTTTTAAATAGCAGAATTTTATAACTTTACATACAATGTTGCCACACACTTTTTAGCAGGAAAATAATGTTCAGCAGATTACGAGTTTTCAGCTGATACCTCACAAGGCACACTTTGTATGAAATGTAGCATAGTCTTGTAAAAAGTGTGAACATAAGGGTACAGACTGTCACTGTCTGTACTTAATTTACAGCACATGCTTAAGTCCCACTGAAGTAAAAAATATTATATGATATGATAGATTGTTTGCTTATTTTAAATTACCCTAACTAGTTGTTTGCTTTGCAACATCTCCGTAACTACAAAACAGATTTTGATCATAACTTCAGTCTCTCAATCTGCTGTAATAGAAGCACTAAAATACCAGGACAGAAATCAAATGGTCCCTCAGGAACTCTCACACTTAAGAATGGGGGAGGAGAAGTAATATTTGCACATATCTATATTTTGTTGCATCAATTTAATCATTTCTGTTTACAGCTTAAAAACATAGCCATATAGTGCAGCCATTTGCAAACCATGTACAGTGTGACAGATTAAAATTGCTCCAAGTGGTGCTCTCTGGGGCCCATAGGGCCTGTTACACCCAAGAGGGGTTTCTGTCCTGCAGGTGCAGAGGTGGTGGTTGTACTGCCATCTTTGCTTAGGGATTTCACCAGGGTATGGCAGATTTAATTTGAGGACAGGTGCCTGCTGCACGAGGCTACAAAGGCATGCACTGACAACTTGGATCCGTACATTCTGTGGCCTTGCTTTACCATAATCTCCCTCCAAATATGCATTCCACCACTGGCTGTCCTGTGCACTAGGTTTTAATGGCAGAAGCTGATGTAACCTAGAACTAAATGTCACCATCTGCTTATATTCCCCTTTGTCTGTACTTTTTCAGGGAATTCAGTCAGGGCACTGCTTGAAGACATGTTACTAGAGCTCTTCAGGATGTATTGGCTTGCTTTACAATAGCTGAATCAAACAACTAATAATTTGGATTATAGTCTGAATGCCTGAAAGGTGACTTTGTTTTAAGTGGATGAGAATCCAGGAAGTGTGCATGGAGGTCCTTTAAAGGTTTCCATCGACACTATAAAGCCAAATGTGAAATGGACATGGGACTGGGACATCTAGAATAGAAGCATTTGATTGCTCTGACACATAACAATTTTCTTTCTGTGTCTTCCACCCCTTGGGCCATTTCAAACTCAACTGTGGAAAATCTGAATTAGCCTTATCCTGGTCAAATCACTTGCCACTGGCAAAAAGCTCCAGTTCCCATTTTGGAGTGGGAGACATTTGCATGGCTTTTGGATATCTGCTTATTACTGTGGTCACCTTTCCATTCTGGGGTAGGCATCTGCCATGCTTGAGGAGGAGCTCCTCCTTCTCACCCCTTTTTGAAGAGTTGACACTATTTTAAGACAGAAAAGCACAGCATAGCATTGACTTTCCACCTTTATTATTTCTTTTAAACTAAGAAATCAATTTTGATTTAAAAAAAATTGTGTGAGTAGCAATCAGAGAATAAAGTTATAGAATCATTTAGAATCAAATATGATATTGAAATGCAAGAAAAATGGTGCACAATAAGTATTAACGTATACACAGTCACAAAAGTTGTAAGGCAGGTATTACCCACATGTCCAGTACTGACACTTTGCCTACCAATTCTTTTACAAAGCATTCCTCGAAATTATATTTCCCATAATGAACTACCACTATATGTATTGGTCTACTGATAGATCTGCTATTTAATCCTTTGCTGATGATTCCTTAGCCTATTATCCATTTCCCTTCCATTTAAACCCAATGGATTGTTAGGGCACAACAGATTAGAATCCCATTAGATTTATATTATCACTGGGGATAAAGACTAAATCGGGCCTAACTCCCCCAGAATCTTTTGCCTTGCCTTGGATTACTTGATATTCTTCTCCTAATCCATTAAAATGGACTCTTCCTCCCAGTGCCCCTCTCAATTAATTTCTTGATCTTTCCCTGTTAGCTCAGTATCTCAAATTAGATACCCCAAATCAGGAGCCACTTTTTGAATATTTTGCACTTAGTTTCTCTCTGATTCCCTATGGGGAGACTCCCTTAGATGGCTGGGGCCTATATCCCTACGATTCTACTTCAATTGCCTCCTCATGCCACTCCTGAAGACAATTGAAAGATTCAGAACAACAACTTGTCAGATCAAAATGTCTTTTATTTACTTTTCTGGTTACGACTGTAGAATGACTACTAAAACAATTGCTGTAGAGAAATACATGGTGTTAATGATTCTGGCCCAGTGAGTAAAGATCTAATTTCTGTTTCATTGAACAGCAGCCAATTTATGGTTGGATCAAAGTTTGAAATACTGGTTGGTTTCTCATTGGGATGAGTTGGTTGTCATGAATGTGAACCACAACAGTTCTGAGTGGCCAATCCTATGAGATGCTGAGTACCCTCCTGCATGGGAATAGAGACTACTCAGCACTACCTGCTTAGTACCTTCCAGGATCAGATCCATACTGCTCTTTTGAAGCTCTTCTATAATTAATTTACTGTCAGCATATGCAATTCCATACCACAGCTGGAAGAGTGTGCACAGAGAAGTCATTGTCATCATCGGCGAGTCACTAAAAAAAGCAGAAGATAATTACATACATCCTATTCACCACTGCATGACTCCAGATTTAAGTTAATATAAATCCATTACACCAGCCTAAAACTGGAATAAACCGGTGGTGAAGAAGGCCCAGTAACCTCAGTTAGTTGGAGTATTTACTCCAACAACAGTCATTTAGATGTGGCAAGAATAAATCAAATAGCTTTAGTCAGATATTTATGAATAAATCTAATTTACCTTATTCTGAGGAAAAATCCCTAGGTAAATTTAATCAATATTAACTATTACATGAAATGATTGAGCAAATTGTTGGAAGACCATAAAAGAAGACAATAGAAGACAATAAAAATAGTCTGTTAAGCTTCATAGAAATTACTTTATAAAGGTAATTAAAATTGAAGGAAATGGTTGTAAGATCAGGATCAACAGCTGTTTCATATGCAAATATTTTTCAGTCTGGTTATCAGTTATCTTGAATTATATGCAAGACTCAAAGGAGGGTGTGTGGTGGGAAGAAGATGGAGTTTGTCAGGGTAAAATTGTCCAATTAATTTAATATACAGCATACAAGAAATGAACTGACAGGAAACAGAATTATTCTTATTAAGGGCCTGGTCCTGCACTCTGAAGTCAATGGGAATTATGCTATTGACTGCAAGGGAATTGGATAGAGTCTTTAATGTATACCATTCAGTTTCTGATTGGTGACTCAATTCTGTAAAATCACCATGTGTGGAAAACAATGCAGAGATACAGTCGGAATTCCATGAATAGGGAACTACTTCTGTTGACTCCAGTGGGCTTTGTATCAGACCAGAGGAGAGGAGAGGCAGAGTGGTCCAGAGGATTGAGCACCACATTGGGAGCCAAGTCTGATGCTGTTCCCATCCATTGAAGTCCACGGCAAAACTCCCACTGAATCAACGGGAGCTGGATCATGGCTTGAGGGAATGCATGATTGGCTCATATATGTTTTCCACAACACAGAAGCGATGTAATTAATTCAGGTGATGCTTAGGAGCTAAGTGAACTTAAACTTTTTAGGGTTTGTCTACATGCAGAACTGAAGCTGTTTTTCACTTAAGCTGTGATTTTTAAACCAGTTTTAAAGAGGTGCAAAAGGTCAAATCTCAATTCAGTTTAATTTAAGTCAACAGGAACATGTTTAAACTAAACCAAAATAAGACCTGGACTGCATTGAAAACTTAGGTCAACATAGTTACATTTCTCAATCCACACCCCTGATTGCTGAAACTATCCCAACCTAACCCTCAGTGTAGATGCAGCTAGATCGATGGGAGAATGCTTCTGTTGACCTAGCTAACATTGCTCAGGGAGGTGGGAGAGGAGCAGAACAACTCCTGTTTTTACTTTGCTGTAATCTGCATCTACCCTATAGGTTAGAGTGGAAGAGCTACAGATATGTAGCTATGCTGCTGTAGCAGCCATAGTGTAGTCATAGCCTCAGCCACATTTCAACTGAAATAAGTGTATCCACACAGGCTTTGCACCAATTTAACTAAACTGCTGCAAATTGGCCTGTAGGAAAAGCCTAAGCACTTTCACTGTCAGTATTCAGTGCACTAAAGGATATTACTCTGTACTGAAATGTAGATGCAGCTCACAAGACTCCAAACTGAAATGTGTGGGGGCCACCTCATTATCCAGGCAGAATTTAATGCACATGTTCTTTTCTCATAACAACTGTGATAATATGGTCACTGGGGAAGCTGGGTAAGAGGCCTGTGACTTACCATAAGGGTTAAATTCATTCACCCATAACTATTACAAACTAATAATGAATGTGTATTATGCTGGTTATCGAATCTTGGACATCAATTAACTGGATCTACTTGAGTTTTCAAACCCTATTTTAGTGAATGTTGCAACCAAACTTTTTTCTCACTACCCTCTCTCACAAGTAGTGATTTTCCTGTATTTCATATACTATTTACTCCCTGTCCCACAAATGCTGTCCAGACCATATTCATTTATCCTTCAGTATGTTATATTGTCAATATAAGCACCATTTATATCATGGTGGTTAGAGGAGTTAATAATAAATAGAATGATACATCATTTGAAAGGGTTAGCTAATCCGAAATCATCTTTTCTTTATGTGTGAAGATTTCATCATTTGCTAACTGCTTATTATACTGTATGATATTTAGGTGCAGATAAAAATCTAAATCTGCTTTCTTTTAGTTTCAAAAGGGATTGAGCACCACAGGTGAAATCCTGGTTCACTGAAGTCAATGGCGGGGGGGGGGGATTTTCACCCCAGGTGTTCTGAGCCCACATATCCCCTCCTATCACCAACCCACCCATCTCTTCTCAGTGGATAAAGTAGACCAAAACAAGAGGGAGAGCTCTCACTGCATCAGCCAAGGAGATGTGGTCCTGTTCAGCCAATCCAGGGAGAAGAGAGGGAGCTCCTTTCTTCTTTAGGTAGAGGAGGGAAAACTATGTTCTCCCTGGCTTCTCTTTTATTTTGACCCCTGTCTTCTGCACAGAATCTAAAACCCATGAAACAACCATGGAAGGACTTCTGTGAAATCAAACGAGAAGTAGGAGCATGCCTGAGTCAGAGCTAGTTGTCTTCTGTGGTCTCTAAGCCATATCCTTGGTATCAAGCTCCCCTCTGCTTGTGTAAATGGAGGATTCCATTTATCCCCTTTTCATTATAAACTTTAATAATAAAAACTAAAAGAGAAAATAAACTTACACTTTCTCCTAATGCTCTACTTTCCCTTCCTTTCCCTCTCTCTGCCCCCGTCAGTATTTTAACACAGTCACAACTTTTAATAGTCCTTACTGCACTGCCAGCTTTCAGTTTTTATTAAGAAAGCTTAATCAGGAGTTTATAGATTCATAGATACTAAGGTCAGAAGGGACCATTCTGATCATCTAGTCCGACCTCCTGCACAGCGCAGGAATGTCAGAATGTCACCCACCCACTCCTATGAAAAACCTCACCCATGTCTGAGCTATTGAAGTCCTTAAATCATGGTTCAAAACTTCAAGGAGCAGAGAAGCCTCCCTCCAGTCAACCATGCCCCATGCTACAGAGGAAGGCAAAAAAAAAACCTCCAGGGCCTCTCCAAACTGCCCTGGAGGAAAATTCCTTCCCGACCCCAAATATGGCAATCAGCTAAACCCTGAGCACATGGGCAAGATTCACCAGCCAGATACCCAGGAAAGAATTTTTATAGTAAATCAGATCCCATCCATCTAATATCCCATCTCAGGGGATTTGGCCTATTTACCCTGAATATTTAAAGATCAATTACTTACCAAAATCCCATTATCCCATCATACCATCTCCTCCATAAACTTATCGAGTAGAATCTTTATAATAGTCCTTTTATACTTTTAATATTTCCCATTTTACTGCTGCATTTAACATTCACTGCCCAGACCTGGCTCGTATTCCATGTTCCCAGGTCTTAACAACAGAGCAGCCTTATTAATTTAACTGTGTCATTTCTATTCTGACATATCTTAGGCAGTACAGCTGTGATTTTTGTCTCAATTTACCTCTAGACCTTAAACATTGTTTCAATCTATAAATGTAATCACTGCAAGGGAGAATGTCAATGGGGGAATTCAATGTTTCCTACTCCTCCAAGAACTCAACAACTGTGAACTGCCATTTTATCTACAGAGGGGAAAATGTGAGCTGCACTGTAGCACAGTAATCTGCTGGGTGCACTCAATGACTTGGCATGCCAGAGGCAGGACTAACTAAGGTGTATTGATGACATAGGTGGAGTCTTTTTTTTTTTTAAATACCAGCTCCAGTCAAAAAAGCAGGTCTCCATTCTTTTTTCTCTCCACTGTTTCCCCTGCTGACCCCAATATCTCCTGTCTACCCAGGACCATGCAAAGATCTTGTCTCCTTCTACAAAGTATTCTTTCTAAGATAGGATCCCTTGATAGTCTTGTAGGTGTCCTCTTAACTTCCTGCCCCCTGGTGTGATGTTCTTATGGACAGAGAATATCTTCTTGACCTGGCTAATCCCTTTCCCTCTGCTTGTGCTCTAGAGGTGGGACACAAGAATTTCTGATTACATGGCTTCTTCCTGCATGGGAGTTAAGCATCTAGGTGCTTTTGAAATCCCACTAGGTGCTTATCTGCCCCTAAATTATCTTTAAGTAATAAATCCCTCATCCAGTGCAATTCCTGCACATACAGGATTGAGACACAAGTACCACCTTGCTCCTAAGTGGCAATATATTAAAACTGTTATTGTATTTAATGTATTCAGAACTAGCACTTATCAGGAAAACTAGTAGCAACATTATATTCTTTCCTAAGTGACAGGTTTGTCAATAGAATAAAAAAAATTCAGTCTAGGCATGTTAGCATAAATAATGGCGCCTTAATGGATTAACTAAAATAAACAGACAGAGACAAGGTGGGTGAGGTAATATCTTTTATTGGACCAACTTCTGTTATATTACCTCACTCACCTTGTCTCTCTAATATCCTGGGACCAACATGGCTACAACTATACTGCATAAAATAAACATAGACAGAAAGGAGATACTTTTTACCAGGTAAAAAAATGTTAAATTACTGACTTATTTATTATAAATCTGTCTTTCTCTTTCTAATCAGGATAACAATCGAAGGCCACTGACCTGACTTAATAGAGCCTAATTTACCTGGGGCCAGATCTTATATTCCTCGCACAGTGCAAACTGCCAGTAGACACAAAGAATGAAGGAGAGGCCATCAGAGGAAAAACAAGAGAAACAATGACAAATGAAGATCCTTTTTTCATGAAAAATTCCAAAATTTTACACACAAGTGTTTTTTTAAACTTTTTAAAAGTTTTTGAAAAATGTTGACTACTTTATACATTGGTGGAACAAAAGCAAGATTTTTTAAAAAAAAATTACAAAAAGTTTGTTTCAGAGTAGCAGCCGTGTTAGTCTGTATTCGCAAAAAAGAAAAGAAATACTTGTGGCACCTTAGAGACTAACAAATTTATTTGAGCATAAGCTTTCGTGAGCTACAGCTCACTTCATCGGATGCATTCGGTGGAAAATACAGTGGGGAGATTTATATACTCACACAGAGAACATGAAACAATGGGTTTTATCATACACACTGTAAGGAGAGTGATCACTTAAGATGAGCTATTACCAGCAGGAAGCAGGGGGGGAAGGAGGAAAACCTTGTTGTGGAAAAGCAGCATCACTTGCCCCATAACCTCAGCCGTGCAGAACACAATGCCATCCAGAGCCTCAGAAACAACTCTGACATCATAATCAAAAAGGCTGACAAAGGAGGTGCTGTCGTCATCATGAATAGGTCGGAATATGAACAAGAGGCTACTAGGCAGCTCTCCAACACCACTTTCTACAAGCCATTACCCTCTGATCCCACTGAGAGTTAACAAAAGAAACTAAAGCATTTGCTCAAGAAACTCCCTGAAAAAGCACAAGAGCAAATCCGCACAGACACACCCCTAGAACCCCGACCTGGGGTATTCTATCTGCTACCCAAGATCCATAAACCTGGAAATCCTGGATGCCCCATCATCTGAGGCTTTGGCATCCTGACAGCAGGATTGTCTGGCTATGTAGACTCCCTCCTCAGGCCCTACGCTAACAGCATTCCCAGCTATCTTTGAGACACCACTGACTTCCTAAGGAAACTACAATCCATAGGTGATGTTCCTGAAAACACCATCCTAGCCACTATGGATGTAGAAGCCCTCTACACTAACATTCCACACAAAGATGGACTACAAGCCATCAGGAACAGTATCCCCAATAATGTCATGGCAAACCTGGTGGCTGAACTTTGTGACTTTGTCCTCACCCATAACTATTTCACATTTGGGGACAATGTATACCTTCAAATCAGCGGCACTGCCATGAGTACCCGCGTGGCCCCACAGTATGCCAACATTTTTATGGCTGACTTAGAACAATGCTTCCTCAGCTCTCATCCCCTAATGCCCCTACTCTACTTGCGCTACATTGATGACATCTTCATCATCTGGACCCATGGAAAAGAAGCCCTTGAGGAATTCCACCAGGATTTCAACAATTTCCATCCCACCATCAACCTCAGCCTGGACCAGTCCACACAAGAGATCCACTTCCTGGACACTACGGTGCTAATAAGCGATGGTCACATAAACAACACCCTATACCAGAAACCTACTGACCTCTATTCCTACCTACATGCCTCTAGGTTTCATCCAGATCGCACCACACGATCCATTGTCTACAGCCAAGCTCTACGATATAACCACATTTCCTCCAACTTCTCAGACAGAGACAAACACCTACAAGATCTCTCTCATGCATTCTTACAACTACAATACCCACCTGCTGAAGTGAAGAAACAGATTGACAGAGCCAGAAGAGTACCCAGAAGTCACTTACTACAGGACAGGCCCAACAAAGAAAATAACAGAACGCCGCTAGCCATCACCTTCAGCCCCAATTAAAACCTCTCCAAAGCATCATCAAGGATCTACAAGCTATCCTGAAGGACGACCCATCACTCTCACAGATCTTGGGAGACAAGCCAGTCCTTGCTTACAGACAGCCCCCCAACCTGAAGCAAATACTCACCAGCAACCACACACCACACAACAGAACCGCTAACCCAGGAACCTATCCTTGCAACAAAGCCCGTTGCCAACTGTGTCCACATATCTATTCAGGGGACACCATCATAGGGCCTAATCACATCAGCCACACTATCAGAAGCTCATTCACCTGCGCATCTACCAATGTGATATATGCTATCATGTGCCAGCAATGCCCCTCTGCCGTGTATATTGGTCAAACTGGACAGTCTCTACGTAAAAGAATAAATGGACACAAATTAGACGTCAAGAATTATAACATTCAAAAACCAGTCGGAGAACACTTCAATCTCTCCGGTCACACGATTACAGACCTGAGAGTGGCAATTCTTCAACAAAAAAACTTCAAAAACAGACTCCAATGAGAGACTGCTGAATTGGAATTAATTTGCAAACTGGATACAATTAACTTAGGCTTGAATAGAGACTGGGAGTGGATGGGTCATTACATAAAGTAAATCTATTTCCCCATGTTATTTCTCCCCCCACCCCACCCCCCACTGTTCCTCAGACGTTCTTGTTAACTGCTGAAAATGGCCCACCTTGATTATCACCACAAAAGATTTTCCTCCTCCCCCCCTTCCTGCTGGTAATAGCTCATCTAAAGTGATCACTTTCCTTCCAGTGTGTATGATAAAACCCATTGTTTCATGTTCTCTGTGTGTGTGTATATATAAATCTCCCCACTGTATTTTCCACCGAATGCATCCGATGAAGTGAGCTGTAGCTCACGAAAGCTTATGCTCAAATAAATTTGTTAGTCTCTAAGGTGCCACAAGTACTCATTTTCTTTTTTGCGAAAAAGTTTGTTGAAAATTTAAGAAAAAAAATGCCAACCATTTCTGAAGAACAGGATGATCTGGTGCCACGGTCTATACTACACTCATTGGCATTCTATAAATAATTTTGGTACATTATTTGGAGCATGGACTCTTGCTACTTTTTGAACTCAGAAAGGATTTTGGAGAATTTTGACCTGGCAGTGTAAAAATCTGTTTTGTCACCGTAGGAAACAGTGTTTTTGTGGGACAGACTGTACTCTCCAAGGCAATGAGCTTCGATCCTGGTGAGAGGCCACTAACAGTCTTCTGTTCCCTCTGCAGGAAAACCTTTTATCTTACAGACTCTTTAAAAGTCTCCCTCTTTCTTCCACTGCCAGAGAGGGGTCTCCAAGCAGGAGACTCTCAATCTTATTCTTGACTGAAACTAAGTCTTTGGAGTGATTTCTGGCATATGAAGATTTTTGTTTGTAGCCCTGAGGCCCCCTACTCTGGCCTAATGAAAGACTAGAGCTGGGTGAATAATTGGATTTTTTTGGTTTGGTGGCCAAAACAAGAAACTAAAAAAAAAAATGTCATTTTGGGTTAAACAAAGCATTGTGTTCAACTTGAAATGAAAAATGTTGTTTGGCGTTGGGATGGATTTTACTCTTTCAGTTTCTGTTTGTCGGTTAAATCTAGCTAAATTTCAAAACAAAAAGTTCAAAATATTTTGTTTGCAAAGTATCAAAATGGAATCATTTTGTCTTTTTCTGAATTTTTTTCTTACTTTGTTGTTTTGGCTGAAGCCATTTGCTGAATTCAACCCTAATTTCCAAATAGTTTTAGTTGACTGGAAACTGCATTTTTTGGCAAATAAATTATTCACTGAAAAAAATTTCCCCTAGCTCTTCTCAGGGTATGTCTATACTACAACTTTTACAATGTCACAGCTGCAGTGCTCCAGCTATGCTGTTGTACACTGTAGTGTAAACACTTGCTATCGTGATGGAAGGTTTTTTTCCGTCACTGTAGTAAATCCACTCCCTCTGGAGGTGGTAGCTAAGTCAACAGAAAAATTCTTCTGTCTGCCTAGCTGTGTCTACAGTAGTGGTTAGGTTGAGCTAACCATGTTGTATAGGGTGTGAAGTTTTTCACAGTTCTGAGCAATGCAGATAGGTCAGCCTAAGTTTTAGGTGTAGACCAAACCTAAAGATCTGGATCAGGCCTCTTTTTTATTTTCTATTTTGAGTAATCTTAATAAGTAGTGATAGGTTTAGTTATTTATTTCAGGTGGACTAAATCTGTGGTGCTGTGGAATGACATTGAGAGAAGAAACAGTGCTTGCCATACATAAGTAGCTCTGCTGAGGGCTTAGCAAAGACCATTCTGCTGAGAACATAATGGATTTGCGACTCTAATGTAATGTAAAAACTCCTGCAGAGGAGTTTTTAAGCTACGGGTGGGGGAAAGCTACAGAGGAGCACGCAGTTTGGACAGACCTCCCTTAGGGGAGGATTTATTAAAGGGAATACTATATGTCCTAGTGAAGAGGTGAGTATAGAAGTTGATAAAGTAGAAACTGAAGAGAAACAGTCAAACAAAAAGAGAGTCCCATTCAATTACATTACATGAAAGTAGACAACTAAATATTGTCAAATTTTATAAGTGCTTGTATACAAATGCTAGAAATCTAAATACTAAGCTGGGTTAACTTTAGTGCCTGGTATTAAATGAGGATATTGATATCATAGGCATCATAGAAACTTGGTGGAACAATGATAATCAATGGAATACAGTAATACCAGGATACAAAATATATAGGAATGACAGAGTAGGTTGCGCTGGTGCAGGAGTGGCACTATCTATGAAAGAAAGCATAGAGTAAAGTATAGTAAAAATCTTAAAGGAATCAAACTGTACCATAAAATCTCTATGTATAGAAATTCCATGTTTGGATAATAAAAGTATAGCTATAGGAATGTAGGATGTAGGATCCTGTTTACGATGGCGATGGTGACTGAATGCTCAAGTAGATTAGAGAGACTACAAAAACAAAAAAACCCAGTAATAATGGGGGATTTCAACTATCCCCATATTGACTGGATATATGTCTCCTCAGGACAGGATGCAGAGATAAAATTTCTAGATACCACTGAAGAATGCTTCTTGGAGCAGCTAGTCCTGGAACCCGCAAGGGGAGAGGCAATTCTTGATTTAGTCCTAAATGGTCACAGGATCTGGCCAACAGGCGAATATAGCTGGCCCACTTGGTAATAGTGACCATAATGTAATTAAATTTAACATCCTTGTAGGGGGAAAAATACAAAGAAACCCACCACTGTAGCATTTAACTTCAAAAAGGGGAAATACACAAAAATGAGGAAGCTAATTAAATGGAAATTAAAAGGAATAAGCGGCATAGAAATGGCACACAGCATGGAAACTACTAACACCATAACAGAGGCTCAAACTAAATGTATACCCCAAAGTAAAAAACAAAAACAAAACAGTAAGAAGACCAAAAAAATGCCAGCATGGCTAAACAGCAAAGTAAAAGAGGAGGTTAAAGGCAAAAAGGCATCCTTTAAAAATTGGAAGTCAAATCCTAGTGAGGAAAATAGAAAGGAGCATAAACTCGGGGAAGTCAAATGTAAAAGTTTAATTAGTTAGATCAAAAAAGAATTTGAAGAGCAACTAGCTAAAGACAGGTTTCAGAGTACCAGCCGTGTTAGTCTGTATTCGCAAAAAGAAAAGGAGTACTTGTGGCACCTTAGAGACTAACAAATTTATTAGAGCATAAGCTTTCGTGAGCTACAGCTCACGCATCCTCACGAAAGCTTATGCTCTAATAAATTTGTTAGTCTCTAAGGTGCCACAAGTACTCCTTTTCTTTTAGCTAAAAACAGAAAAACTAACAACATTTTTTTTAAAGTACAACAGGAAGTCTGACAAACAATCAGTGGGGCCCTGGATGATCAAGGTATTAAAGAAGCACTCAAGGAAGACAAGGCTGTTCCAGAGAAGCTAACTGAATTCTTTGCATCAGTCTTCACTGCAGGGGACGTGAGAGATCCCCACACCTGAACTATTCTTCTTAGGTGACAAAGCTGAGGCACTGTCCCAGACTGAGGTATCAGTAGAGGAGGTTTTGGAATAATCTGATAAATTAAACAGAATAATTCACCAGGACCAGATGGTATTCACCCAAGAGTTCTACAGGAACTCCAATGTGAAACTGAAGAACTGCTTACTGTGATATGTAACCTATTGCTTAAATCAGCCTCTATACCAGATGACCGGAGGATAGCTAATGTGATGCTGATTTTTTTAAAAAGGCTCCAGCGGCAACTACAGGCCGGTAAGACTAACTTCAGTACCAGGCAAATTGGTTGACTCTATAGTAAAAACAGAATGATCAGACACCTAGATAAACACAACATGCTGGGGAAGAGTCAACACCGTCATGCCTCACCAATCTATTAGAATTCTTTGAGGGTGTGAACAAGCATGTGAACCAGGGTGATCCAGCTGATATAGTATAGTTGGACTTTCAGAAACCCTTTGATAAGATCCCTCACCAAAGGCTCTTAAGCAAAGTAACCTGTCATGGAATAAGAGGGAAGGTCCTCTCATGGATCAGTAACTGGTTAAAAGATAGGAAACAAAAGGTAGGAATAAATGGTCAATTTTCACAGTGGAAAGAAGTAAATAATGGCATTACTCTAGGATCTGTACTGGGACCTGTGTTATTCAAAAAAAGGTAAACAGTAAGGAGGCAAGATTTGCAGATGATACAAAATTACTCAAAATAATTAAGTCCAAAGCTGACTGTGAAGTGTTACAAAGGGATCTCACTAAAAGGGGTGACTGGGCAACAAAATGGCAGATGAAGTTTAATACTGATAAATGCAAAGTAATGCACGTTGGAAGTGCTTGGATTCCAGCAATTTTCAGGTTAAGACAAATACACTGAACATACTAGCTCTACATCATTAGCAGATTCAAACATGCTGGGGAATCCTCAGCTGCCTGGATCTGCCCGGCTTATTATCCTGCTGGTTAGGCAGATGGATGCAAAATGGCAATAACCTGGGGGAGAATCTTCCCCATAGTTTTCAGCCCAGGGCAAATATTTGAGAACAACTTATGTTTCCAGTACTAGATTCTGATTTCTGTTATTCTGGTGTAAATCTGGAGCAGCTCCACTGAAACCGGTGGGGTTACAGAAAAAGTAATGGAGATCAGAATCTGGCCCATAAACTCAGGGAAGTGGGATAATTCTGGTAGAACAATAACTAGCGAGAACCGCTGCTATATACAGATGGCTTCATGTCTCTGCTTTAGAAAATTATCAAAGCATAACTGAACTATAACTAATCTGCCTCCATCAATTATTGCAAACTCCCAGTAATAGAATGCTAACAGGTATTTACTTCTGTGCTACTAGCGAAACAGTTCATTAAAAGTAATGGAGATGTTAGGGCATTGGAATAATCAAAATCGTGCTCTTCACTGGTGGAAGTGGAATCTCCTTGGTCACAATGGACCAGCATAACCTTCGCTATCCTACATGGGAAGGCTACTTTCAATGGGGAAAAGTCAATTGTTACATTTTAAGGCCACTTCCTGTCATATGCCTCATTGTAATCTAGCAGGAAAGAAGTTTAAACTAAACAAATGCTCATTTTCCTTCACTTCCCTCTGCACATCAGTCATTGTCAGCTTGATCTGGAAAATATGGCTGTTAATAGCTTGCAGCGGAACAAACATTTGCATAACTGTTACCTCAGAGCCCATAACTCTGAGCTAATTGGCTGATGGTGATTAAAATGATTAAGTGACTGTAATTTATATGATTAACCAATTAAACCATTCTCCAGTGATTGGCCCAGGGTAGGCTCTGGGATGTGAGCTTGTTTCCCAGCATGCATGCTGGCAGTATATGGTATTAAATATTCTTTTAAATACTTGCAGTTGTTTCTGCTAACGGCACTCAAGGTGCTTTAAAGGTAGTTTAATCACTCCAGATCATTTGTGTAAAATAGAGACTCATAAGATGAAGATACTACATGAATTATTTTAAAAAAAATCCAGTGACTGCTAGAATAACACAACACTGTAAATAGAACAATGAGTGTAAACATCCAGGGTCAGATCCTGAGTTGGTGTAAGTGGATGTAGCTCCATTGACTTGAACAGAACTAAATTGATTTATACCAACTAATAATCTGGCCTTCACTCATCTCAAAAGAGAAAGGTCATCCTCAGGTCTTCATAAGAACTAGAAGGAAAAAATATAATTCCTTTTATTTAAAATAAAGAAAACAGGCTTGGTTAATTTGTAACCACGTACATTATGAGTAAATTTGCCAAGGGAGTGAATGTTATTTGAGTGAGTCCTGGTTCTTGAAGGAACTAGGCAGGTGGGCAGGAAGCAATAATTAGGCATATTCTTTGTTAATCTCCTGCTAGGTATGCTGAAGAGAAAACTCGCTGTGTTTTAGCCCCCCTTCTTTCCCCCACCTTCCTGTGGGCTGTTGTTGCTGAAGTGAGGGACTGCTGCTGTTTCTAGCTTTTTTTCCTTCTTTCTACTAGCAGACAGTTTAATTCCACCCTTCCTGGGGCTAAACACATCACCTTCATTCACATTACTTTCAGCTTCAGCTGTTGTGTGACCTGAAATTTTGAGTCCATTGCCAGTCAGGCTGGGCTATCAGGGCTGCTACTACAATTTGTTAGTTTTTTAAGCGAAGGAGATAATTTGTTTCTCTTTTCAGTACACTCCAGCAGGGACTACAATTTGCTTTGTGTTTCTCATCTTTTTCAACTGGTTATTAAATGTCAACATAATAAAGATCTCCAGTGTTTTACTATCACAAGAGTTAAATAGTTCCATGTGCAGTTGTGCGCTAAACAGTACCCTGGGCAGATTAACAAATATTGCATTTCTTTTTTGCTACTGCTGCAATTTAACTATAGTAAACTGGATGGTCCCAGTATTTGACTGGACGATTTCTTAGCTTAGCAGCCATTGTGTTTTTAGGGAAACTAGGTTTATAAAGTAAGCTGTTTCATGTAGGATATTAAAATACATTCTGAACCATAATTCTAAGTCTGTATAAAGCACTTATTATCCATGATCTCAAAATACCTTGTAAACATAAGTGAGTATCACTATGCCTATTTTACAGGTGGGTAAACTGAGGCATGGTGTAGTTAAGCAATTTGTCCATGGTCACACAGCAGGTGAGTGGTAAAACCAATAATTACACTGAGGGCTTCTGACTTCCAGACCCTGTGCACCCTGTCCGTTGGACCAAATTTCCTCCATATTGCTAGCTGAAGGTATTCAATATAACCAGGCTAAGGTAGATCAGTGGGAGAGGGAATACATAGAATTTTGGTTCTGGAATGTTAGCTCGGGAAAGAAAAGGTTTCATTCTCTAAATGGACTGTTTGTAATTTACAGTTGAATTAAAATGTCTTCTTTTTAATTGTGTGGGCTTAATGCTTGTGAAAAGTACCAAGATATTAATATTAGAAGAAGAAGAAGAAGAAAACTGTTTAAGATCCAGTGGGCCAGATCCTGTGAGGCATTGATATCCCTCAACTCCCACAGAAGTAAAGGACTGGACCCTTGATTGCCAAAACAGAGGGACTTGTGGTGAAGGCACTAAGGACTCAGGAGATCTGGATTCTATTCTGTCACAGATCTGTGTGACCTTGGGAAAGTCATAATTTCATTTCTTTGCCTCAGTTCCCCCATTTCAAAAAAGGGATAATAATACTTCCTTAACTCGCAGTGTATAGTGAGGGTAATTCAATTAATATGCATGTTCCCCCAGATACTCCAGTGATGAACTCCATAGAAAAGCTTATAAATATAAATTAACACCTGATTAGTAAAGGCTGGATCCTGTTTAGGCTTCAATGAGAGCTGAGGGTGCTCAGCAACTGGCAGGATCAAGCCCTAAAAGAATGAATGTGTAGCATTAAAAGGACTACACAAACGATGCATCTCAAAATAGAATATCTGAAGATCATAGCCTCCTGCCCTTAGCTGTCAAGACCTGACCTGAGGCTTTGCCTGCAAAATGATGGCACTAGTGATGACATCAACACTGTACATTCAGGTTTTGGCAGGAAATAGCCATTCATTTCACCTTGAAAACTGTTCACCCAAGAATTTCCTTGAAGCCATGATTGACTGAGCACTTTTATGGCAATTACCATTTAGTTTATGTTAGAAAATAACCCCCCTCATTCTTGCTAAAAATCTGCTGCTTTGCTATCAGGTGCTGAGAAAAGCAGAGTCCCTAACTGATTTTCTGACGGGTTATAAAATATTAAAAGATGGTAAAGGTTTAAAACTCATTTTTAAGTATCTGTCTAAAGCCCAGTCCAGCTGATCTAAAGAATCAATGAAACAACATTACATAGAAATGCTGAATTCATACTATCCTGCCTCATCTATATTTCAAAAATGAGACTGAGCTCTTAAATGACCTCCACATGGATTTGATCTGCTCCCCTCTTAAACTGCACTTTTGTATCCTGGCTTCAAAAAAAATTAACTGTTTCAGTAATGTGGGAGCCCTCTCATTCCCACAGCTCATTCTGATTAGCTCCAATAAAACTGGGCAGCAATAAAGTTAAAATCCATTAGTAGATACAAGACACAACAGAATTGGCAGTGGTATTTCTAAATAAAAATGTAGCACTAATTTTTCCTCAGGCCCAGCTGATTTTAGCCCAGTGATTGAGAACATTGTGCATTTTCCACTTTCAAGCCACATCACACTGGGTTTCGTTTTACCACACGATTCCTTATGAAATATACTACAAGTAGTCTACAGTAAGGCTCAAAACACTAAAGCACTCGGATAGAGAAACCGCAAATGACTTCTTTGCCCCATCTCTTGCCCCGCCCTCATCACCCCTCCCCCTCCCCCTGCAGTGTGTTGGTTGCATAGTTTTGACCATTGCTTTAAAATATTATTTTATATTTTTAGGTGACAACTTATGAGGCACATATAGTATAATTATGAGGATTGCAAAACCTTGGTTATTTTGTAGGGGTGACACTACCAGATCCTGGTCCCATAAAAGACAAAGGGAGTTTTTACATTGCCTTCAATGAGTGAAAGATCAGGCCCTAAACTTCTATTTGAAATACCTACTCTTAGCCCAAAAGATTATTTTTAAATTGCATAATTGTTGCTAATAATTAGTAGACTGGTATTATACCTCACAAAGGTCATTTCAGAAGCAAGTACCCTGGCATACCTTTTGAAAACTACTTAGACCTGAGAATTCCCCACAGAAGAAGTATTAGATTCTCGTCCTAATAGAAATAATAGGAGATAGGGCATCTCTCGTAGTGCCTAAAATAAAAAATTCTGTGGCGGTGCTCTTCTCAGAAGTCTTCTGCTCCTGGATGAAAAACATTAACTCTTCCCTGTGCCCTGAAGTTAAGAGAAAGGAAAGAAATTAACAACAGGAAAAGAGATATCAGTTTTATTGTGCAGGAAAGATAGGATTGGCCATACCAGATCAGCCCAGTCTAGTAGCCAGTCTCTGACATTTAAATCAAAGGCATGTAAGCACATGTTTAAAGTGAAGCATGTGCTTAAGGGGGAGATTTTTTAAGGCAAAGTGTAAGTTTGGTACCCGGTTCCCACTGACTTGCCGTTTGTGTCTTTGAAAATCTCTCCTCTACATGTTTTGCTGAATTAGGGATGGACTACTGATTCAAAGCCTTATGCTACTACAGATATTCTCTTTGTCTATATAAACATCTGAGTTTTTTTTTCAATCCTGGTAACCTCTTGGCCACAGTGATGTCTTGAGTTACACAGGTTAGTCAGGTTTCAGAGTAGCAGCCGTGTTAGTCTGTATTCGCAAAAAGAAAAGGAGTACTTGTGGCACCTTAGAGACTAACAAATTTATTAGAGCATAAGCTTTCGTGAGCTACAGCTCACTTCATCGGATGCATTTATGATGAAGTGAGCATAGCTCACGAAAGCTTATGTTCTAATAAATTTGTTAGTCTCTAAGGTGCCACAAGTACTCCTTTTCTTTTTACAGGTTAGTCACTGTGTGGTTAGAAAAACAGAAAAGGATTTCCTTATACAGGTTTTGTTGCCCTTTGATTTCATCAAAAGTCCCCACATTCTTGAATTATTGGAGAGGATAAATTGGAGCACCCAATTTACCTTCTCTGTATCAGTCATTATTTTGTATACCTTTATCATCTCCTTTTATTCATCTGCTGTCTAAACTATCATCCCAGTCTTTTCAGTCTTTCGTCACTTGGAAGTGTTCCCATGTCTCTAGTCATTTTTGCTGCCTGTCTTTTTTGTTTGTATCCTTTGTGAATTAGGGGGCCAGAACTAACACAGTATTTCACGTGAGGACATACCATTGACTTATATTATGACATTATAATATTTTCAGTATTATTCTCTATGTTGTTCTTCATTTATTCTAACATTTTGCTTGCTTTCTTGATTGCCACTGCATATAATGATGCCCAGGTCATTTTCCTGAATGATTACAGTTAATTTAGAATCCAGCAATGTATATGAGTTCAGATTATTCCCTCCAGGGTGCATTACCTTGCATTAATCAACACTGAATTCATTTATCAATATATTTATTCACTATGTTGTCTATTCACCTAATTTGACTAGGTACCTCTCTGAAGTTCCTCACAGTCTTCTCTCTTATTTACTACTCTAAATAATTATGTCTCATCTACAAATTTTGCCACCTCACTACTCACCCTCAGAAGGAACGATCAGTGTCCTCAACCCTTTTGGAAGGTGGGTCCCTTCCAAATGCCTTCCATTCCACCTTGGTACCCTCCCATCATATGACCATCTTCCTCAACTGCATGAGCAGGGGAGCCAGCTCTGAGGTGTACCTACTCTGCAATGTCCATATAGTGATAGGTTCAAACTCAATAACTTCTGACTGAACTACAGCACATGTTTTAGAAAGACATCCAGTCTTGAGTTAAAAGATGCACATGAAGGGAAATCTACCACTTCCCTTGGCAACCTGTTCCCATGGCAAATCGCCCTCACTTTTAAAACTTGCACATTATTTCTGGTTTAAATTTTTCTATCATCAACTTCTGACCATTGGATCTTGTTATGCCTTTCTTTGTTACTCAAGACCTCTAATAACAGAAATCTTCTTTTTGTGTAGTTACTTGTGAATCATGATCAAGAGTTCTTCTCTTTTCTTCAGTAAGCTAAGTAGATGGAGCTTCTAAAGGCTCTCACTGTAAGGCAGGTTTTCCAGATCTCAGATCATTCTTGTGTATTGGGAGCCCTCCCCTATAGTTTGACTTTCTTTTTAAAGCATGGACATTAAAACTGGACACAGTATTCCAGTAGTGTTCTTGCCAATGCTCTATACAGAGGTAATGCCACGTGCCTATTCATATTTGATACTCACTTGTATATACATCCAAATATCACATTACCCCTTTTAGCCATACCATTACACTGGGAACTCATGTTCAGTTGTTCGTCTATCGTGAGTTCAGAGTCCTTGTCAGAGTCAATCCTTTTTAGGAGATAGCCCTCCATTTGGTAAGTATGGCCTACGTTCTTTGTTCCTAAGTTTATGACCGGATATGACTTTATTAATATACATATTGTTTACCTGCTTCCACCTTATCAGATTATCCAGAATGCTAAAAGTGACCTCTCCCTTTCAATATTATCTCCTCCAATCTTTATCAACAATGATTTTATATTTTCTTCTAGACCAGTGATTAAAGTATTGAATAGTTTTCAGCCAAGAACCTAATCCCTGAAGGACTCCACTAGAAATACTCCCACTCATTGATGATTCCTCATTAAGACTCATTTAGCCAGTTTTTAACCCATTTGTGTGTGCCACATTGATTTTGTACTATGCTAATTTTAACCAAAATAACTTGTGAGACTAAGTCAAATACCTTATATAAATTTATGTATATTACACAAACATAGTTACCTTTATCAACTGAATCTGTAATCTCATCAAATAATTATATTAAATTAATTTCACAAGACATATTTTCCATCAAAACATGTTAATTGGCATTAATTTCACTTTTTATCCTTTAATTTTTTATAGATTGAATCCTGTATCAGCTGTTCCGTTATTTTGCATGTTGGACTACTAACAGGTCCATAATTACTAGGGTCATCCTGTTTACCATTTTAAATATTGATGCAACATTGCTTTCTTCTAGTTTTCTGGAACTTCTGCTTTTTTTGCAAGATTTATTCACAATTAACATGAACAGTTTTGAGTGCTCATTTGTTAACTTTTTTGTTTGTTTTTGGTGCAAATTACTTGGATCTATATGCTGCCTCTGTAAATTTGTCTCTCTTCTCTCATCAGTTCAACAACTCTGGCCTCAAGATGATGACCTTCGACAAGCCCAAATTAAAGAATTCTAGGGCCTTGTGCAATATGGAAATCGGGCTCCTCCACCTTCTGTTAACTAGACAGCAAAGTGCCCCTGCCCCTTGCACAGCCCACCTTCCACAGATCCCTGAATGCCTGTCCCACTCCACCACACACATAGGTCCCCCAAATGGCCCTCTCATCTCACATATACTTCAACAGCCCTCCACCATCTCCCATTTATCCTGACAGCCCCATACAATCCCAGCAGCCCTCACATACATCCCACTCACTGCAACCTCCAGCACCTCAGCCCCACTAGCCAAAGCCCCCAGCATCCCCCATTCACTCCCAACATCCCCCATTTCCCATACAACTCACCCACAGAGCCCCAACATTCCTTGCTTGCCCCCAACCTCTTATGCTGAAGCCCCCCCCATTCTCTGCACTCACCCACATAGCTCATGAACAACTCACCCCCAGCCCCTCACCCATTGCCCCTGGGACCTTCCTGGCCACTCACCAGGTCAGCACTCTGCTCACATCCTGGGCTAGAGAAGTTCTGCACAGCTCTTCTTGCTCCCTTTGCCCACCCCACACTCATATGGCTCCTTCTCTTTCATTGCGGGGCGGGGGCTGACTGGGCCAAATTTGAGCCCCACTCAGTTTTTTTATGGGGGAGAATGGGAGGCTGAGATGGGAGCCCTATACAAGTGCCATGAGTGCACCTTGATTAAATGGGGCCTGATCCTGGGCTCTGAGAGCCATGAGCTGATTGTACCTCAGTGACATTTTGGAACAGAAATTTTTTTGTTTTCAGCCAAAATTTTTCAATTTTCAGGTATTCAATTTTTCAATGAAAGTTTGTCATTTTCTGGGGAAAGCGGACAGTTTTCCTTAAAAATTCATTTGTTAAAACTGCAATTTTTTATCATAAAATATTGGCCAGCCCTAATGTGCACATTCTACACTCTGAGCCTGATTTAGCAAAGCATTAGAGCACATGCTTAAGGCTGTTCCTAGTCAGTGAAGCAAAACTTAAGCACATACTTAAATGCTTTGCCGAGTAAAAATGCTTTGCTGAATCAGGGCTGCTTTGCATTAAACTGTGCAGCCCCCAAATCTATTGTTGTCTGGTCCTCAACTTTCAGAGCTGAACTGTGACTGGGTATTAAATCGAATTAGGTTTTACTTCTTTCTTTTAGTTAGTAGCTAAAGTCTTGTAGTTGTTTTTGATTTTACAGTTTTTCTTTCCTTTCGCCCACTAACAACTAATTAAGCTTCTTATTCCCACTCACTACAAGCTCCCTTATGCTCACTCTGTCAGTATCTAACTGAGTGGGGCCTCTCTCAGTTTGAGAAGCATCAACATGATAATATTACCAACAATCCAGTTCTTCATATGTATGCATGCACGGCACTCCCTCTCTCCCTCCCTGGGTCTATCTTTTACACAAGTCCTTTTAAAATACTTTTGACTTTATTTTTTCCTTTTAAGTTTATAAACTGGGTCATTTGAGCACCCTTCATTATGAGTTTCTCACAAAACAGGGGGGAATGTACTGTATTGTAAACTTGGACCCCATGCACCCTCTGAAAATGTCATACTGGATTATGTGTCAGGAATGGGAGTCTCCTCTCTCTCTCTCTCTCTCTCTCTCTCTCTCACACACAATGTTTCCCTCTCATCTGAGAAATTCAGTTAAGATCTCATGATGTAAGGGTACTTTTTATTGACTTTTTTAATGCTTTCCCAGCGTGCAGCCAGCATACTGTGCAGAACAGCTTCTTACAGAAGAAAAAACTCTCCAGCGTGCACAGGGGACTGTAAATTCAGACATAATCTGACAGGACACCAGTTTTACAATAAGCACAGTTCAGCGGATTGTATTTTCCTCCTTTACACTTGTGTAATTTTTTTCCCCATAAGAACTTGTTTTCATTTGTTGTGGGAGAAAAGATGGGGCAAAGCTGCAGTAAACAGAATAAATAGGTAGAGCAGGATGAACTCCAGGCCGGATTTCTATTTAGCTTCTTCTTAAGTGAGCCAAAACGTTTTTATATATATATATATATATATATATATATACATTTTCTGTTATGTGTGTGTATATATATATATGTATGTATGTATTTTATTTGGGCCAGATTCTCAGATGGCACAAATTGACATTGATTTAGATCAGCTGACGATCTGGAGCAGAGAAGATCAGCTACATTGATTTAGATCAGCTGAAGAGCAGAGAAATTTTAATAGAGCCCATCCCTATGAGTAACAGGAGAGCCTCAGACAGACCCTTTCTACTTAGACTGGGTATCAGCTGTCTCATTTGCTTCTCACTCACAGGAGAGAGTAATTTATTCAGAATACTGCCTACCCTAACAGTATTATTTTATTAGGGAGAAGGTTATTTTAAAACCTTGGTGTGAGCTTAAAGAAAAGTGGTAAGAAAGTACCTATCATACAGAGTCCAAAAGGAAAGATGCAAACTTCCAGGCAAAGTAACAAAAAAGATAGATTTCAGAGTAGCAGCCGTGTTAGTCTGTATCCACACAAAAAAAACAGGAGTACTTGTGGCACCTTAGAGACTAACAAATTTATTAGAGCATAAGCTTTCATGGGCTACAGCCCACTTCATCGGATGCATAGAATGGAACATATAGTAAGAAGATATATATATACATACAGAGAAGGTGGAAGTTGCCATACAAACTGTAAGAGGCTAATTAATTAAGATGAGCTATTATCAGTAGGAGAAAAAAACTTGGTAGTGATAATCAAGATGGCCCATTTGATAAAAAGATGTGAGGATACTTAACATGGGGAAATAGATTCAATATGTGTAATGACCCAGCCACTCCCAGTCTCTATTCAAACCCAAGTTAATAGTATCTAGTTTGCATATTAATTCAAGCTCAGCAGCTTCTCGTTTGAGTCTGTTTTTGAAGCTTTTCTGTTGCAAAATTGCCACCCTTAAGTCTTCTACTAAGTGGCCAGAGATATTGAAGTGTTCTCCTACCGGTTTTTGAATGTTATGATTCCTGATGTCAGATTTGTGTCCATTTATTCTTTTGCATAGAGTCTGTCCAGTTTAGCCAATGTACATGGCAGAGGGGCATTGCTGGCACATGATGGCATATATCACATTGGTAGATGTGCAGGTGAACAAGCCCCTGATGGCGTGGCTAATGTGATTAGGTACTATGATGGTGACATTTGAATAAATATGTGGACACAGTTGGCATCAGGCTTTGTTGCAAGGATAGGTTCCTGGGTTAGTGTTTTTGTTGTGTGGTGTGTGGTTGCTGGTGAGTATTTGCTTCAGGTTGGGGGGCTGTCTGTAAGCGTGGACTGGTCTGTCTCTCAAGATCTGTGAGAGTGAGGGATCATTTTTCAGGATAGGTTGTAAATCTTTAATGATGCGCTGGGGAGGTTTTAGTTGGGGGCTGAAGGTGACAGCTAGTGGTGTTCTGTTATTTTCTTTGTTGGGCCTGTCCTGTAGTAGGTGACTTCTGCGTACTCTTCTGCTTTGTCAATCTGTTTTTTCACTTCAGCAGGTGGGTATTGTAGTTTTAAGAATGCTTGATAGAGATCTTGTAGGTGTTTGTCTCTGTCTGAGGGTTTGGAGCAAATGCGGTTGTATCTTAGAGCTTGGCTGTAGACAATGGATTGTGTGGTGTGTCCTGGATGGAAGCTGGAGGCATGTAGGTAAGTATAGCTGTCAGTAGGTTTCTGATATAGGGTGTTGTTTATGTGACCATTGCTTATTAGCACAGTAGTGTTCAGGAAATGGACCGCTTGTGTGAATTGGTCTAGGCTGAGGTTGATGGTGGGATGGAAATTGTTGAAATCCTGGTGGAATTCTTCAAGGGGTTCTTTTCCATGGGTCCAGATGATGAAGATGTCATCAATGTAGTGCAAGTAGAGTAGAGGCATTAGGAGATGAGAGCTAAGGAAGCATTGTTCTAAGTCAGCCATAAAAATGTTGGTATACTGTGGGGCCATGTGGGTACCCATCGCAGTGCCACTGACTTGGAGGTATATATTGTCCCCAAATGTGAAATAGTTGTGGGTGAGGACAAAGTCACAAAGGTCAACCACCAGGTTTGCCGTGACATTATTGGGGATACTGTTCCTGACGGCTTGTATTCCATCTTTGTGTGGAATGTTGGTGTAGAGGGCTTCAACATCCATAGTGGCCAGGATGGTGTTTTCTGGAACAACTCCAACAAGAAACTGCTGAACTTGAATTAATATGCAAACTAGATACCATTAATTTGGGTTTGAATAGAGACTGGGAGTGGCTGGGTCATTACAATATTGAATCTATTTCCCCATGTTATGTATTTTTCACCTCTCTCTGCAGCATGGGGCACGGGTCACTTGCTGGAGTATTCTCTGCACCTTGAAGTCTTTAAACCATGATTTGAGGACTTTAATAGCTCAGACTTAGGTGAGAGGTTTATTGCAGGAGTGGGTGGGTGAGATTCGATGGCCTGCATTGTGCAGGAGGTCAGACTACATGATCATAATGGTCCCTTCTGACCTTAAGATCTATGAGTCCATGAGTATTCTCACACCTTCTTGTCAACTGTCTAAATGGGCCATCTTGATTATCACTACAAAAGTTTTTTTCTCCTGCTGATAATAGCTCATCTTAATTACTTAGCCTCTTACAGTTTGTATGGCAACTTCCACCTTCTCTGAATGTATATATCTCCTTACTAGGTGTTCCATTCTATGCATCCGATGAAGTGGGCTGTAGCCCACAAAAGCTTATGCTCTAATAAATTTGTTAGTCTCTAAGGTGCCACAAGTACTCCTGTTCTTTTTATAAAAGATAGATAGTCTCACAGACAGAGATAGGAAAAGACAATTAAAGGAAGTGACAAAACTAGATGGCTTGAGCCAAATAATATTGGTGGCAACTCGAGACTTCATTCATAATCCTGCTGCGAATATGACATATTGCACAGGAGCAAAGAGATGTTCTCCATACTGTTACATGATTTTCCCCCTGAATCAGTATTTTGTACATCATTTCATTTAAGTGCTGCTAGCCAGATGTGTAATTCACCAGATGATTTCCTCCCCACCGCAGCTGGAATGGGTTGAAGTCAATCAGAAGTATAAATCTAACAATAAAAAAACCACTTATTAATGGTCAAGCTCCCTCTCAAATGCTTATAGCCTTCTATGGTCTGAGTAATTATTTTAATAGGCCCAAACCATAAAGCTAGGGGTTCCTGGTTGGTATTCTAGTTTGTAAAGCTAGATGATTTGATAAATAGTTCTTTGATCTTTCCATTATGGGCCAAGAACTGCTTATGGTTTTAAAACTTCTACAGATTGTGTTAGGTTGACAGAGACCCAGGTTTTAGTCCAGCTTTTTGTGTGGGCCAGATTTTAGATTCTTATTCTGAGATTCTGTGAGGGAAGATAATAACTTGAGTTGACTAGAAAAGAAAAATGAACTGACATTATAGCCTAGTCATTGGGTTTTCTAACATAGCTGCCTGAAATGAGATAAACCAGAACTAATTCTCTTCCCTGCAGATCCTTTATAACCTTTGATTGTGTGGGCTACCAAGAGTGGAAAGGAAGATAGCTTCACATGTCACAACCAGGGAGTCTGATAAGCAACTCCCCAAAGAACCCTGACTGACAAAGAAGTTTCTCAGAGACAAGCAGCACCCCTTAATAACAACATATGCTTTACTTTTTTGCAGTAGAAAATCAATATCCAAGAGGTTATTGTGGCCATGCCTATTCCAGCAATTATTTATATAGGTATGTATATTGGGGATGAGCTAGTAGTGGAGAAATAACACATAGTGCCTCCTTGGCTTCCCAGCTGTGTCAAACTTGAAGGATGAGCACTCTGTGAGCTGGTGACTTCCTTGTGCTGCTTACACATTATCCTCCTTGGGTAACAACAAATTTATGTGCCACAGTACTTCATTATTTTAATTTAGCTTATTGCAAGAGTAATCATCATTGCCATCAGTATCAATCATCAGCAATATTTCCAATGATGGCTGTAAGTGATGAAGGTTCTAGCTGACAATAAATGATAATGCTGCTGGCTTGAGCTGACACTTCATTGGGCTTTGCAGCCTTTCTCTAAATACTCATGGGCTTGCTATGTAAAGAACTATTTATCTATGACAAAAGGTGGGTCTACATCATATTTGTTTTTTGCTTCCCACATGGATACATTCATAATCTTCACAGAATTTATCCTTTGATTATGACAGCCACCATGGCTGAACCCCATTTTGAAAGAAATTAGATAGGTCTTAGACCAGGGCTGCAGAACTATTTTCCTTTTTGTCCTTAAGGTGTATTAATTGAATTACATTTTTTTTTGCATGAACAAAGGCAAAAAATGAAGTTGTTTTGATTGCAAAATGGTTCTTGTTGTTCCCTGTTTGCAGCAGAAGTTTGTTAATAGGGGAAAAAAATCCAAAGGAAACACATCTCCATTTCACGTTTAACTGTGCTTTCTTTCCCTTGGGAAGATATGACTGAAATTCTTCAAAATGTAAGTAAGATTGTTTTTAATAACAACAATAGTACAGTTATTTTTGTTGTTACATTTCTATGGTTTAAGAATTCCCAGTCTCCTACAATTTATGCTGCACATATTCTTAATTGGGCAAAGAAACCACTGATGTTTTAGAAATTATATTCCATCTAAAGAACTCTGAAATTCCCACCGTTTCACTCTCAGTGTTGTGTGGGATTTCACTCTTTTTTACTTTGCCTTAATATATTTATCCCTACATATATTATTTTGCAAACTTCAAAGTTAACTCAAAGTTCTCTTATAAAAGGGGAAGTAGTGGCTAGGCCTGGAGTTGGACTCAGGGAACCTGGGTTCTAATCCTGGCTCTGCCTCTGAGCTGTTGGGTGACCAGTTCATCTCTCTGTGGCTTCAGTTTCCTCATGTATAAAAAGAGAATCATGATCTTTACCTCCCTGGTAAAGCACTTTAGGGATATACATGTGAAAAGTGTTATGTAGGAACCAGGTATGCTTATTATATACTGTATATAAAGGTTATGTTAGTAGGTTGTTCACAATAATTTGTAGTGGTAGTTCATATGACCCCCTGCTTTACTATACAGAAAGAATAGGCTGCTGTCTACCAAAGCAAAACCTTGCATGACTTTAAAGTGTAATAGACTATGGGTTGGAAAAGATGGCTATTTCCAATTTGGCTAGAGCAACAAAATCTCTTGAACCAGCAATGGTGGTAACCCATGTTATCTTCCCTTCTGGCGCAATGTGGTTTGTCATGCTGGTGTTGGGTAATCAGAACCCATTGTTTCTTTAAACAACATTAACTATTAACTGGGAAGTCAACTTCATGAAAAAACTCGTACAGATACAGACAGACATCATCTTCCTCTCCAAATGCAAACAGATGGACATCATACCAAAGGGACTGAAGGTAAAAAATCCATTACAATCTACATACCACACAGACTATGCTGACAGCTTGTGCCATACACTCTCAAAGAAACTGCAGAACCACCTGCTCAACATCCTCTACAGCAAACAGGGAAAGATTAAGAATGAGCTCTCAAAACTGGATACTCTCATAAAGAACCAACCTTCCACACAAACTTCCTCGTGGCTGAACTTTACAAAAACTAGACAAGCCATTTACAACACACACTTTGCTTCTCTACAAAAGAAAAAGGACACTAATCTATCAAACTACTACATGCCACAAGGGGCCACAACAGTGGTTCCCGTAACCCACCCAGCAATATTGTTAATCTATCCAACTATACTCTTAGCCCAGCAGAAGAATCTGTCCTATCTCGGAGCCTCTCCTTTTGCCCTTCCACCCCCACGAATATAATACAGTTCTGTGGTGACCTAGAATCCTATTTTCGACGTCTCCGACTCAAAGAATATTTCCAACACACCTCTGACCAACATATTAACCCCAGAGACCTTCTTACCAACACTACAAAAAGAAGGATTCTCGGTGGACTCCTCCTGAAGGTCGAAACAGCAGACTGGACTTCTACATAGAGTGCTTCCGCCGACGTGCACGGGCTGAAATTGTGGAAAAGCAGCATCACTTGCCCCATAACCTCAGCCGTGCAGAACACAGTGCCATCCATAGCCTCAGAAACAACTCTGACATCATAATCAAAAAGGCTGACAAAGGAGGTGCTGTCGTCATCATGAATAGGTCGGAATATGAACAAGAGGCTACTAGGCAGCTCTCCAACACCACTTTCTACAAGCCATTACCCTCTGATCCCACTGAGAGTTAACAAAAGAAACTAAAGCATTTGCTCAAGAAACTCCCTGAAAAAGCACAAGAACAAATCCGCACAGACACACCCCTAGAACCCCGACCTGGGGTATTCTATCTGCTACCCAAGATCCATAAACCTGGAAATCCTGGATGCCCCATCATCTCAGGCATTGGCACCCTGACAGCAGGATTGTCTGGCTATGTAGACTCCCTCCTCAGGCCCTATGTTACCAGCACTCCCAGCTATCTTTGAGACACCACTGACTTCCTAAGGAAACTACAATCCATAGGTGATCTTCCTAAAAACACCATCCTAGCCACTATGGATGTAGAAGCCCTCTACACCAACATTCCACACAAAGATGGACTACAAGCCGTCAGGAACAGTATCCCTGATAATGTCACGGCTAACCTGGTGGCTGAACTTTGTGACTTTGTCCTCACCCATAACTATTTCACATTTGGGAACAATGTATACCTTCAAATCAGCAGCACTGCCATGGGTACCCGCATGGCCCCACAGTATGCCAACATTTTTATGGCTGACTTAGAACAATGCTTCCTCAGCTCTCATCCCCTAATGCCCCTACTCTACTTGCGCTACATTGATGACATCTTCATCATCTGGACCCATGGAAAAGAAGCCCTTGAGGAATTCCACCAGGATTTCAACAATTTCCATCCCACCATCAACCTCAGCCTGGACCAGTCCACACAAGAGATCCACTTCCTCGACACTACGGTGCTAATATGCAATGGTCATATAAACACCACCCTATATCGGAAACCTACTGACTGCTATTCCTACCTACATGCCTATAGCTTTCATCCAGATCACACCACACGATCCGTTGTCTATAGCCAAGCTCTGTGATATAACCGCATTTGCTCCAACCCCTCAGACAGAGACAAACACCTACAAGATCTCTCTCATGCATTCTTACAACTACAATACCCACCTGCTGAAGTGAAGAAACAGATTGACAGAGCCAGAAGAGTACCCAGAAGTCACCTACTACAGGACAGGCCCAACAAAGAAAATAACAGAACACCACTAGCCATCACCTTTAGCTCCCAACTAAAACCTTTCCAACGCAGCATCAAGGATCTACAAGCTATCCTGAAGGACGACCCATCACTCTCACAGATCTTGGGAGACAAGCCAGTCCTTGCTTACAGACAGCCCCCCAACCTGAAGCAAATACTCACCAGCAACCACACACCACACAACAGAACCGCTAACCCAGGAACCTATCCTTGCAACAAAGCCCGTTGCCAACTGTGTCCACATATCTATTCAGGGGACACCATCATAGGGCCTAATCACATCAGCCACACTATCAGAGGCTCATTCACCTGCGCATCTACCAATGTGATATATGCCATCATGTGCCAGCAATGCCCCTCTGCCGTGTATATTGGTCAAACTGGACAGTCTCTACGTAAAAGAATAAATGGACATAAATCAGACGTCAAGAATTATAACATTCAAAAACCGGTCGGAGAACACTTCAATCTCTCCGGTCACTCGATTAGATCAGACAGCTGTAGTGGCACAGGAGCTAGCAAACAGAGCTCTAAACAGGGGAGTTTGAGTGGGAGTTTGTAAGGAGAGTTTGTATTGTGGTGCTTGTTTGGAGTTTGCTTTTGCTATGGGTGGTGGTCGTTTGGTTTGGTTTGTGTTTCCCAGATTAACAGGATTTAGGTGGGAAGGCGATGACAGATACAGAGGCAGCTGTGGGAGTGACTCCAGTATTGGAAGACACATTGAGGATGACTGGATGTGGAAGCTGTGGTATGTACATGATCCTGGAGGGGGGAACCGGTAAGAGTTTTTTCTGCATGAAATGCCGTCTGATAGAGCTGATGGAGGAAAAGATCCGAGGTTTGGAGATGCAGGTGGAAAGTCTCGTTGAGTTTAGGAAGGGGTTTGAGCAGATGATGGAGCAAAGATATGAGAGGTTTCAGAGTAGCAGCCGTGTTAGTCTGTATTCGCAAAAAGAAAAGGAGTACTAGTCTCTAAGGTGCCACAAGTACTCCTTTTCTTTTTAAAAAGATATGAGGTATCTGAAGGGAAAAGCTCAGACTCACAGATGGAAGCAGGGCTGGGGAATTTTGAGGGGAGACTGGGTGAGGAAAGTGGTCAGTGGAAGCATGTGACTAAAAGAACCAGGCAGAGGAAAAGATGGGCTAGTGAAGGAGAAATAGAGCTTAGGAATAGGTTTGCAGAGTTGGAAAATGAAGAAGAGGCTCAGCAGGTACTTGTTGAAGGTGGAAGGGTAAGGAAGAAGAGAAGAGAGGCTAGTCCTATAGGAAAAGCGGAAGAGTCAAGGGAGACTACACCATATATGAGCCCCAGGAGAATACAGGATGGGTTGAAGAGGATTATAAGGGAAAATAGGAATGGAAAGAACTTCCAACCAGAGGGAATAGGGGAGAGACTGGAGAATAGCACCGTCACCACGAAAAGGCAGGTCTACGTGATCGGGGACTCTTTATTGAGAAGAATAGACAGGCCTGTAACTAGAGCTGATCCAGAGAATAGAAGGGTGTGCTGTCTTCCGGTTGCTAAGATACAGGATGTAGAACTGAGGTTGAAAAGGATCCTAAAGGGAGCGGGAAAGAATCCCCTAATTATCCTTCATGTGGGAACAAATGATACGGCTAGATTCTCGCTGGAAAGTATTAAGGGAGACTATGTTAGGCTGGGGAAGACGCTTAAGGAAATTGAGGCTCAGGTGATCTTTAGTGGGATCCTTCTTGTTCCTAGAGAAGAGCAACAAAGGTGTGACAAGATTATGACTGTCAACAGGTGGCTTAGGCAGTGGTGCTATAAGGAGGGCTTTGGGATATATGGCCACTGGGAGGCATTCATGGACAGAGGACAGTTTTCTCGGGATGGACTTCATCTGAGTAGGGAAGGAAATAGACTTCTAGGATCAAGGCTGGCACAACTGATAAAGAGAGCTTTAAACTAGGAATTAGGGGGAGATGGTTGGGAGATGTCCAGGAAATCTCCACGCCAGATTTTAGCATTGAGAGGGAAGAAGACGAAGTAAGAAAGGATACAGCCGTGGGTAGGAGAATGTATATAAGGAGCGAGGGCGGTGTGGATACTAGTCTAATAAGTTATACTGGCTGTAGAATGACTAATAGGGTACAAAATGTGAGCGAGGCCAAACAGCAAAAATTAAGATGTTTATACACCAATGCGAGGAGCCTAGGTAACAAAATGGAGGAACTAGAGCTACTGGTGCAGGAAGTGAAACCAGATATTATAGGGATAACAGAAACATGGTGGAATAGTAGTCATAACTGGACTACAGATATTGAAGGGTATGTGCTGTTTAGGAAAGACAGAAACAAAGGTAAAGGTGGTGGAGTAGCATTGTATATCAATGATGAGGTAGAATGTAAAGAAATAAGAAGCGATGCAATGGATAAGACAGAGTCCGTCTGGGCAAAAATTACATTGGGGAAGAAAACTAGTAAAGCCTCTCCTACGATAGTGCTTGGGGTGTGCTATAGACCTCCGGGATCTAATTTGGATATGGATAGAGCCCTTTTTAATGTGTTTAATAAAGTAAATACTAATGGAAACTGCTTGATCATGGGAGACTTTAACTTTCCAGACTGGAGGACCAGTGCTAGTAATAATAATAGTTATTATTTTCAGATTTTCCTAGATGCGATAGCTGTTGGATTCCTTCATCAAGTAGTTGCTGCACCGACTAGAGGGGATGCCATTTTAGATTTAATTTTGGTGAGTAGCGAGGACCTTATAGAAGAAATGATTGTAGGGGACAATCTTGGCTCAAGTGATCATGAGCTAATTCAGTTCAAACTAAATGGAAGGATTAACAAAAATAAATCTGCGACTAGGGTTTTTGATTTCAAAAGGGCTGACTTTCAAAAATTAAGGAAATTAGTTAGGGAAGTGGATTGAACTGAAGAACTTATGGATCTAAAGGTAGAGGAGGCCTGGGATTACTTTAAATCAAAGCTGCAGAAGCCTGTATCCCAAGAAAGGGGAAAAAATTCATAGGAAGGAGTTGTAGACCAAGCTGGATGAGCAAGCATCTTAGAGAGGTGATTAAGAAGAAGCAGAAAGCATACAGGGAGTGGAAGATGGGAGGGATCAGCAAGGAAAGCTACCTAATTGAGGTCAGAACATGTAGGGATAAAGTGAGACAGGCTAAAAGTCGAGTAGAGTTGGACCTTGCAAAGGGAATTAAAACCAATAGTAAAAGGTTCTATAGCCATATAAATAAGAAGAAAACTAAGAAAGAAGAAGTGGGGCCGCTTAACACTGAGGATGAAGTGGAGGTTAAAGATAATCTAGGCATGGCCCAATATCTAAACAAATACTTTGCCTCAGTCTTTAATAAGGCTAAAGAGGATCTTAGGGATAATGGTAGCATGACAAATGGGAATGAGGATATGGAGGTAGATATTACCATATCTGAGGTAGAAGCGAAACTGAAACAGCTTAATGGGACTAAATCGGGGAGCCCAGATAATCTTCATCCAAGAATATTAAAGGAATTGCCACCTGAAATTGCAAGCCCATTAGCAAGAATTTTTAATGAATCTGTAAACTCAGGAGTAGTGCCGAATGATTGGAGAATTGCTAATATAGTTCCTATTTTTAAGAAAGGAAAAAAAAGTGATCCGGGTAACTACGGGCCAGTTAGTTTGACATCTGTAGTATGCAAGGTCCTGGAAAAAATTTTGAAGGAAAAATTAGTTAAGGACATTGAAGTCAATGGTAAATGGGACAAAATACAACATGGTTTTACAAAAGGTAGATCGTGCAAAACCAACCTAATCTCCTCTTTTGAAAAAGTAACAGATTTTTTAGATAAAGGAAATGCAGTGGATCTAATTTACCTAGATTTCAGTAAGGCATTTGATACCGTGCCACATGGGGAATTATTAGTTAAATTGGAGAAGATGGGGATCAATATGAACATCAAAAAGGTGGATAAGGAATTGGTTAAAGGGGAGACTGCAACGGGTCCTACTGAAAGGCGAACTGTCAGGCTGGAGGGAGGTTACCAGTGGAGTTCCTCAGGGATCGGTTTTGGGACCAATCTTATTTAATCTTTTTATTACTGACCTTGGCACAAAAAGTGGGAGTGTGGTAATAAAGTTTGCAGATGATACAAAGCTGGGAGGTATTGCCAATTCGGAGAAGGATCGGGATATTATACAGGAGAATCTGGATGACCTTGTAAATTGGAGTAATAGTAATAGGATGAAATTTAATAGTGAGAAGTGTAAGGTTATGCATTTAGAGATTAATAACAAGAATTTTAGTTATAAGTTGGGGACGCATCAATTAGAAGTAACGGAAGAGGAGAAGGACCTTGGAGTATTGGTTGATCATAGGATGACTATGAGCTGCCAATGTGATATGGCTGTGAAAAAAGCTAATGCGGTTTTGGGATGCATCAGGAGAGGCATTTCCAGTAGGGATAAGGAGGTTTTAATACCATTATACAAGGCACTGGGGAGACCTCACCTAGAATACTGTGTGCAGTTCTGGTCTCCCATGTTCAAAAAGGATGAATTCAAACTGGAGCAGGTACAGAGAAGGGCTACTAGGATGATCCGAGGAATGGAAAACTTGTCTTATGAAAGGAGACTTAAGGAGCTTGGCTTGTTTAGCCTAACTAAAAGAAGGTTGAGGGGAGATATGATTGCTCTCTATAAATATATCAGAGGGATAAATACAGGAGAGGGAGAGGAATTATTTCAGCTCAGCACCAATGTGGACACAAGAACAAATGGGTATAAACTAGCCACCAGGAAGTTTAGACTTGAAATCAGACGAAGGTTTTTAACCATCAGAGGAGTGAAGTTTTGGAATAGCCTTCCAAGGGAAGCAGAGGGGGCAAAAGATCTATCTGGTTTTAAGATTCTACTTGATAAGTTTATGGAGGAGATGGTATGATGGGATAATGTGATTTTGGTAAGTAATTGATCTTTAAATATTCAGGGTAAATAGGACTAATCCCCTGAGATGGGATATTAGATGGGTGGGATCTGAGTTACCCAGGAAAGAATTTTCTGTAGTATCTGGCTGGTGAATCTTGCCCATATGCTCAGGGTTTAGCTGATCACCATATTTGGGGTCGGGAAGGAATTTTCCTCCAGGGCAGATTGGAGAGGCTCTGGAGGTTTTTCGCCTTCCTCTGTAGCATGGGGCATGGTTGACTTGAGGGAGGCTTCTCTGCTCCTTGAATTCTTTAAACCATGATTTAAGGACTTCAATAGTTCAGACATAGGTGAGGTTTTTCATAGGAGTGGGTGGGTGAGATTCTGTGGCCTGCGCTGTGCAGGAGGTCGGACTAGATGATCAGAATGGTCCCTTCTGACCTTAGTATCTATGAATCTATGAATCTTTGATTACAGACCTGAGGGTGGCTATCCTTCAACAAAAAAACTTCAAAAACAGACTCCTATGAGAGACTGCTGAATTGGAATTAATTTGCAAACTGGATACAATTAACTTAGGCTTGAATAGAGACTGGGAATGGATGAGTCATTACACAAAGTAAAACTATTTCCCTATGTTATTTCTCCCCCCCCCCACCCCATCCCCCCACTGTTCCTCAGATGTTCTTGTTAACTGCTGGAAATAGCCTACCTTGCTTGTCACCATGAAAAGTTTTCCTCCTTCCCCCCCCTCCCAGCTGCTGGTGATGGCTCATCTTAAGTGATCACTCTCCTTACAGTTTTCAGAGTAGCATCTGTGTTAGTCTGTATTTGCAAAAAGAAAAGGAGTACTTGTGGCACCTTAGAGAGTAACAAATTTATTTGAGCATAAGCTTTCGTGAGCTACAGCTCACTTCATCGGATGCATCCGATGAAGTGAGCTGTAGCTCACGAAAGCTTATGCTCAAATAAATTTGTTAGTCTCTAAGGTGCCACAAGTACTCCTTTTCTCCTTACAGTGTGTATGATAAAACCCATTGTTTCATGTTCTCTGTGTGTGTATATAAATCTCCCCAATGTATTTTCCACCAAATGCATCCGATGAAGTGAGCTGTAGCTCACGAAAGCTTATGCTCAAATAAATTTGTTAGTCTTTAAGGTGCCACAAGTACTCCTTTTCTTTTAACTGGGAAGTGTTAGTGTCCATATTGTCACAAGAACATGGGAAGGTGGGAAGAAGGGGCTGGGAGCTCTGCAAAGGCAGCCTCAGCACTGCAAAATTGCGTGGCTGCATTTACAGATTTTGACACCTTTTATCTGTTGACATCAAAGCAGCACCCTCTTCCCTTCTGGGGACTTCAGCCAAAGCCCATGCCATCAGAGGGAGTCTTTTCATTGACTGCAATGGTCTTTGAATTAGACCCCTCTTTAAGAATGGAGCTAATGATTTGGAAGTGTCATTGCTGATATTTTATACCATGACAGAAGTGGAATGAAACTGCACCTCCAGAGTTTCAATCATTCAGACAGCAGTAAAATGAAAAACAAACCAGAGAACAATTGGTAGAAGATTCAAACTCTTTATATTTCAACCATTGAAAGGGAGGAGAAAATGCTGCCAGTCACATGAAGATCTCTATGTGTCCATGGATATCTGTATACTGTACAATAGTCTAGATCCTTACAAGAGGCGAAATTCCCCATTATGATTCCCATTTGTAAACAGTCTCCATTGAGTCTCAGCCATGTTCTCATTATAACAATAGAAAATACAAGAGTACCCCCAGTATACAGATGCAGGAAAGCAGTTACAATAGCCTGCCAAAAGTAGCTGTGCACCTAGTGAATGAGGGATGTTGTGATGGAAATAAAGGCATTTGTTTCAGGTGAGTGAGAGAAGCTCATTAGTGGTGTAGCTTGTTCAGGCTGATGCATCACCACACCTTTTTTATCCTACACGTATTCCAGCAAGTAGTATAACTACTATCTATTTTGTCCTAAATTTACACAGATATATTAAAACAATTCCTGGTAGGGTCACTGGACATTGTACATTATGAGGTTGACTTAAGGCAGTTTCCGTTGACCTATGTTTATAGTGTAGACCAAGCCTTAGTGATTTTAAGTGCCTTTTCATGAAATTTCTTTTTCATAACAAGTAAAGCTCAACATAGTAATTGAATGGAGGTAAACCTGCTTAACAAGGTTGCTCACTGCTCAGGACAGTTCCCCTGGATGAGACTTCTCTTATCTCTGCTATCTGCAATGACATTAGCAGGCTGTAGGGAGGATTTACAGGCCTTCAAACAGCAGGACTTATGTCTCATTCCTTCTGCCTTCCCCCAACAAATTCCCTTCTGACTCACTTCATATGCTCCGTAGGTTTCCATTTCCATCTTCTACAATGTTTTTCTGGTTTGTTTAGGGCTATTTTTTAATTTTTTTAAATGGCTCTCTGCTTCCTGGCATGCTGGGAGTAAAGAATTATTCTGAGGCAAGAAAATTTCTCTGGGAGTGCCAAGGCTGCTGCAACCCCCTTTTGCTAAGCCAGTGTGGAGAAGAGGTGGGTCCATATTGAGCACTATTGAAAATGAGAATCCTCCAATTTAGATCTCCCCATATGGATAATTAATTAATCAAATCCACTCTTTTGATCAACCAAATTAAAGCTGGGCACTTGTCCAAAGCTCATTGCTTTTCTGGTTTTCAGATCCAGCATTTTTGTTTGGGCCCATCTCTAAAATAGACATATTAAATAAGAGTAGAATCTTTTTCTGATCATAGACTCACCATCCCATGTGGGACTGTTAAGGCAGTCCATGTGGGACTGTTAAGGCAGAAATATTATCATTGCTTCATTATTGCAAAGCTCCCTTCAACTGATAAAGTTACCTGATTATCCACTCACTGAATAGAAGTATCTGTCTTTCTTTGGGCTTTGGTTCTCTAATGCATCTTTACAGAGATGTCTCACTTTCCCAGTTTCTTATACTTACTAATGTTGAATTTCCAAGTACCTCTTCCTATATATCATGTAACAGAGTGTCACAGTCCTAGGGCTTTGGGCTTTTTTTAAAATTACATTTTACGCATCAGTAAACTTGTAATGTAGGAACTGCTTTCTTAGTGTTATTTATAGTTCTGTGTTACAAAAGGATTTGCCAGGGAATAATATGAATGTTATTTATCAGACAGCTCAGCTTTATTGACTGTTACATTTCACATCCTTCAATACTCTTTGGCAAAGAAGTAAATAACAGTGCTATTAACCTCTAACACCAATATAAAAATAGGGAGTTATTAAGGGGTAAATATTACTTTGATGATTATTGCCCCAGTCTGCTTTCTCTGTGATAAATAAGATCCTTTTGTGGGTCTGCACAATCCCGAAATGTATTAAGTTACGAACAGCTATCTTGGCCACTTGAGCCAAGTTATTTCTGGTACCTTGTACATCAAAAAGGGTAGATGTACCCTTCACAGTCTGGATGCCCGGTTGGATAAGACTGAAATCAGGTAAGAAAACAATAGGAATCATGCAAATTAAACCAGTGTGCTCATGGCTGTCTTAACAGCTCACTGAATTGTATCAATGGCTGATTTTTGTAATCTTTAAAAGTCTCAAATAAATACCATATAGTCTTAGTAAGGACCCAATCCTGTTCCTATTAAAACTGATGACAAAACTCCCAGTCAGTTTGATGGGCATAAGGGATAAGGCCTAAACCATCTCTTTCAGTGGGAGTTAAGAAAAGGAGTACTTGTGGCACTTTAGAGACTAACAAATTTATTAGAGCATAAGCTTTCGTGAGCTACAGCTCACTTCATGCTCTAATAAATTTGTTAGTCTCTAAAGTGCCACAAGTACTCCTTTTCTTTTTGCGAATACAGACTAACACGGCTGCTACTCTGAAACCAGTGGGAGTTAAGGGTTCTCAGAACTATACGGGGGGTGTTCAGCACCTTGCAGGATCAAGCAATTCTGTAAATTCCCTAGAGTAGCAATATTTCATTTCATAGACAAGGAAAACCAATATAAGTGGCATTTCTGTTACTATGGTGATTGTGGCTGCAAGAATCATTAGGGTTTGTTCCTCTAGAGAACCCAGTACCCTCCGTCACTGAATGTTACTATCCTTATCAGACCTGGTCTGCTTTACTTTAAAATATTAAATTGTTAGTAACATAAATGTATTTTAAAATAGCTAGTAAATAAAATATTTGTTTAAAAAGATACTTTTCTAAATAATTAGAATAAATCAACTAAGGAATCAGTGTTTTACAGTGGGAGCATACTTTTTGGTGTTCCTCAGATATGCAGTAGTTTTTTTTTCTTATTCCCTAGCATTGACTATGCTACACAAGAGATCATTACTAAATCAGACACATTAGTTTTTCAGACCATACAACACGTTGGATTTTTTCCTACAATGTATCTTCATTCTGGTAGATATTTTTATCCTTTTAATTTCATTCTTCAAGTCATTGGTGATGGTGACACTTATCTTCATGCAGTCTAAAAACCAATGCCTGCATATCCCTGTGAATCACCATGGAGGGGGATCCCCATTCCTTTGGTAACTTGTGACAAGCAGCAGGCAATAATCAGTCCTAAGTCTGCTGCTAAAGGACCCAGTGTATATCAGAATGCATAACATCAGCTCTATGAAAGCGGTCTTGAATCTATATGGTGACTTTTTACTCATATCCTTCCCTGATGGCTCAGCAATGGTGTTGAGGCTTTTGGGTCTGAGAGCAACAACCTCGTGCACTATGTAATCTAAAGGATAAGAGTAGTCCTTGGCTACATTGGTAAGCAAGGCTGGGGAAGCAAATAGGACATAGGGAACCTCTTTGCCTTGTCCAAATGGCAGGACAGGATTTTGCCAGAGTGCTCAAATGAGCACTAGGCTCCTGATCCAGTACTCAGTGAAATCAATGGAGTCATTTGCTTGATGTTGTGGCAGCTGAATTGGGCTGTAAGAGAGACCCCACTGACTAACACTCTGGCCAGTGTACCCTATACCCAGGGGTTAATGGTCTCTGCTTTAGAGGGGTGTCTAGCCCTCCCATCATAATAGCATGTATGTTGGAGTAAACAGCAAACTTCAGCCAGCAGATGGGAAAGGGTGCACTCTGCTCCTCCTAGTAGGAGTGACCAAATGTACCCTGGCTCATTGTGTGGAATCCTGTTGTGGTCTGTGGGACCCTGGAGCAGAAAATGCACTGGGAAATATCTTTGATTCCTGACACTGTACTGATTAGAGCTTGATTTGGCCTTCCCTGTTATAAAGAGAACTAGGTTTGTTTAGAAGGTGGAAGTTAAAAATCTTGTGAGATTTTTGAAAAGAGTTGGGGATATTGTTGCTAGCAGGCCCAAAATTGCCTCTTAATAAAATCACTTACAGTCAACTTCTGCTCTCAGTTACACTGCTATAAAGCTGAAGTAAATGGACACTGGTCATAATTACCCCACCCTCAGAATGCAAACAAGTCATTTGAAAAAAAAGAGGAAGGGCAGGAGAACTGGAACTTAAAATTGAAGCCTTTGAAAGCAAAACTGTCAGATAAATAAAACATTTTTAGGAGGGCCCTTTATATTTGACCTAACTTACTGAATCATTGCAGTGAGGATGAGGAACTTTAGTATATGTTGTTAATACATGCACACTCATTATGTGCTTTTGGATCAGATAAAAGCAGATGGAAAAAGAAAACAAACTTTGAAAGAGCAGCAGCGAAAGCATCTTGTTCTTTGTATGCACACTTGCTTAATGACATAGGGAACCTCTTTGCCTTGTGCAAATGGCAGGACGGGATTTTGCCAGAGTGCTCAAATGAGTTTACTTGCTGCAAATCCAACCTTCTTCCTTTCCAAAAAAGATTAGTCA